>NC_081370.1:63534623-64134623 GCF_030684315.1 Stegostoma tigrinum | reverse complement strand
GAATAGTGTAGGTTAGATGGGCTTGAGATCGGTATGACAGGTCGGCACAACATTGAGGGCCGAAGGGCCTGTACTGTGCTGTTATGTTTTATGTTCTATGTTCTATGATCCAGCGAAACTGAAGGAATGGTGATATACTTCCAAGGCAGTTTGGTGAGTGACTTGGAGGGGAGCTTGCAGAGGGTAGTGTTTCCATGTATCTGCTGCCGTTGTTCTAGTAGATGGAAGCGGTTGTGGGTTTGTGGGAAGTTGCTGCCTGAGGATCTTTTGTGAATTTCTGCAGTGCATTTTGTGGATAGCATGCACTGCTGCTACTGAGTGTTGGTTGTGGAGAGAGTGAATGTTTGTGAATGTGGTGCCATTCAAAGGGGCTGCTTTTTTCTGGAAGATGTCAAGTCCCTTGAGTGTTGTTGGAGCTGCACCCATCCAGGCAGGTGGGGAGCATTCCATCACACTCCTAACTTGTGCCTTGTAGATGGTGGACAGGCTTTTGGGAGTCACGCAGTGAGTTACTCACTTACTTTATTGTGTAATTTTGCTTTGAAGGAAAACATCTCTTTTGAGAAGGAAGGATTTATCCATTGAATGCTAAGAATTGCCAATGTATGGTCAAGTCATTTGATGAAGCTCTCCAATACACCACGGCAACTTCCTTTTCTCAATTTCACAATGTCCTTGTTCAGATTTAAGAACCTTGTTTTAGTTTCAGACGCATCATTTCAAACTAAATGGAAAGTTCTATCATAAGGAATCAATGTTTGTAAGGAAATGACAGAAAGTAGAGTTCAGCATTATCAGAACTGCCTTGATGTCATTAAATGGTGACCTTCTGAAGAACAGTCACCGGACCCAAAACATTAACTCTACATTCTCTCTATAGATGCTGCCAGACCTGCTGAGTTTATCTAGCAATTTCTGTTTTGTTATTGAAAGGTGAAACAGACCTGATGGGCTGAATCATCTACTCCTGCTCCTACGTCTTATTGCCTTAAGGAATTATATTATCATCACTATTGCCTAAGGACTCATTAACAACAAGACTAAAGGAAGGAAGTGGTGTAATGGTAATGTTTGCTGGTCCAGAACACCAGGCCACTGTTTTGGGATCATGGGGGCATGGCTACTGCTGGAATACAAATTCAATTTTAAAAAGCCTGGAATAGACAACAGGCCTAAAGGCAATTGTTAATTGATATAGAAATCCATTTGGTTCAGGTTTCTGTACAAAACAAGAATTTTTGATTAATATTAATAATTGGATGATAACTATGAGTAAACAAATATAAATTATTGGCATATAACATGACAAATGAAAGCTCTAATCCCCTTATAAACTCTCCCTTTATACACACATGCACACAAACAAATAAGGAAAATAGATCATTGGCAGAAGTAGAGAAAATGGAAGGTCAGTTCAGTATTTGCTTCCTAATTTTGATGTAGAAGATGATCATCTTTCAGCCAGCAAGGACATTGATGTTCAGCTGTCTTTCTTTTGGAAGCTTCCATTGGTTTGTAAGAAGTATGAATCAATTGATTCACTTGGAACATATCTCTGATTTATCAACTCAAGAGTTCACAGCTTATAGTAACTCCTGCAGGAAAGGTAACTGGAATGTTTCAACTCTAAACTGAGTTTTTTTAATTGCAGAGAACAGGCATCTTTTGCTGGGGAGCATAACAGCACACTCATCTGGATCCCTCTGTGTCTGTGTCTCTGTAACGTGCTTCTAGTTCCTGCCTGCTCAATTAGCTGAGAGCCAATCAGCTTCACTTGTAAACAACTACTTGGCTCTTGATAACACAGTGTGGAACTGGAGGAACACAGTTGGCCAGGCAGCATCAGAGGAAAGTTGATGAGAAGGGCCCCGATCTGAAACGTCAACTTTCCTGCTCCTCTGATGCTGCCTGGCCTGCTGTGTTCCTCCAGCTTCACACCATGTTATTTTTGACTCCAACATCTGCAGTTCTTGCTATCCTTGGCTCTTAGAACATAGAACATAGAACAATACAGCGCAGAACAGGCCTTTCGGCCCTCAATGTTGCACCAACCTGTGAGTTAATCTAAGCCCATCCCCCTACACTATCCATCATTATCAATACGCTTATCCAAGGGCTGTTTAAATGCCCCTAATGTGGCTGAGTTAACTACATTGGCAGGCAGGGCATTCCACGCCCTTACCACTCTTTGAGTAAAGAACCTGCCTCTGACATCTGTCTTAAATCTATCACCCCTCAATTTGTAGCTATGCCCCCACGTACAAGCTGATGTCATCTTCCTCGGAAACAGATTCTCAGTGTCCACCCTGTCTAATCCTCTGATCATCTTGAATGTCTCTATTAAATCCCCTCTTAGCCTTCTTCTCTCCAATGAGAACAGACCCAAGTCCCTCAGCCAAGGCCTGCGCTCCAGACAAGGCACCATCCTGGTAAATCTCTGCACCTTTTCCACTGCTTTCACATCCTTCCTGTAATGGGGCGACCAGAACTGCACGCAATATTCCAAGTGGAGGCCGCACTAGCGTTTTGTACAGTTGCAGCATAACATCACGGCTCTAGAACTCAATCCCTCTACCAATAAAACCTAACACACCGTAAGCCTTCTTAACAGCACTATGGGTGGCAACTTTCAGGGATCTATGTACATGGACACCAAGATCCCTCTCCACATCCACACGACCCAGAATCTTTCCATTGACCCAGTATTCTTCCTTCCTATTATTCCTCCCAAAGTGAATCGCCTCACATTTACCCGCATTGAACTCCATTTGCCACCTTTCAGCCCAATTCTGCAGTTTATCCAAGTCTCCCTGCAACTTGCAACATTCTTCCACACTGCCCACCACTCCACCGATTTTAGTGGCATCTTGATTGTTTGTACATTGTCAGAGCCCACACCCATAAACACAGAATTTACAATTGGTGTCCAATTCTTGCTGTGAAATCATGCAGTCATCCTGGAAGGTTCCTCAATTTTTTAAACCATTGTCTCATTGCAGTCCGCAACTTTTAGGGACACAAAAATAAAAAGGCAACATTTTTACAACTTATAGATTTGGTTCCAGGTGCTTTGTAAGTCTGGACCGGCATCTTATCTCCATGTTCCTTCAAATATTTATCATCATTTCATGCAATGAATAGATTCTAATTCTTCTCACTTTATCTGTTGAAAAAGAGGAAGGAAAGACAACCTAGAACTTCTCAAGAGACTAAGAAAAATTGATGTTTAGTTGCAGGTAGGACCAAGGGGTGTAAGGTAAAACAGGTTGATAGGTACAGAGTATAAATCTTGGACCAAGGACGTCAGTCTACATTCCAAGTCAAAGCATCCTCATTAGATATCCCTTATCATGTTCATTATGGCTTGATTATTCTACTTAGTGACAGTTCTTCTCCTTTGGTAGGCCCAGGGAAGCCTTGGTACATGGAGAAAATGTGATTAAAAACTGTCAGTAAACACTGAGGCTTCATTTCAAAATCAAGAGATTTTACAGAACTACAGAAGGTTGCAGCAAACAAAAACCTATTCAGCTCATTGCCCATTGTTGTGACTGTTTGCTAGATAAATGCAGTACCAGCAAGAAAATAACAGAGGAGGGAAACCATTTTCAAAGAATAATTTTACGTCCAATATTCAAATGAATTTCTAGCTTACTGCAAGTAAAAGTAATGCCATGAAAAATAGTAGGTTTTTCATTAATTTTTTGTGGAATTCTGTATTGATATCAATATCTGTGTGTATAAGGCAGTTGTCTTTCTGATTATTTCACATGCTCCAAAACTTAATATAGATGCCACTTCAAGGCCTCAGACTGGTACCACCAATGCTATTTGAGACAGATTCTCTGCATCAGCTGGGAGGATGGTTGTACAACATCAGTGCCCTTAAAGGAGCTAATAGCAGCAGCATCTAGGCAATGGTCAAGGTTACATTCAACTGAGTGTGGCATCAAGGAGCCCAAGCAAAACTGAAATGATGGATATCAGGGGCAAAATCTTCAGTGGTTACAGTCATATGCAGCACATAAGAAAATGTTCATGGTTGTTGGAAATCAGTCATCTCAGCTCCAGGACATCTCTGCAGGAGTTCCTCCGGGTAGTGTCCTGGGTCCAACCATCTTCAGCTGCTTCATCAATAGCCTTCCCTCCATCATAAGGTTGGAAATGGGGATGTTCGCTGATGATTGTACAATATTCAGCACCATTCGTGACTCCTCAGATACTGATGCTGTCCATGTACAAATGCAACAACATCTGGACAATATCCAGGCTTGGGCTGATAAGTGGCAAGTAGCATTCATGCCACACAAATGCCAGGCAATGACCATCACCAATAAGAGACAATCTAACCACCACCCCTTGACATACAATGATGTTACCATCACTGAATCCCCCACTATCAACATCCTGGGGGTTGCCATTGACCAGAAACTCAACTGGTCTCACTACATTAACACAACGGCTACAAGAGCAGATCAGAAGCGAGGAATCCTGCAGCAAGTAACTCACCTCCTGACTCCCCAAAGTCTGTCCACTATTAACAAGGCATAAGTCAGAAGTGAGATGGAATACTTCCCACTTGCCTGGACGGGTGCAGCATCAACAACACTCAAGAAGCTTGTCACCATCCAGGGAAGATCAGCCCGCTTATTTGGCTTGATTTGTACATTCACAAACGTTCACTCCCTCCACCACCGATGCTCAGTAGCAGCAGTATGTACTGTCAACAAGATGCGTCACAGAAATTCACCCCAGTTCCTTAGACAGCACCATTCAAACCCATAATCATTTCCTTCTAGAAGGACAAAGAGCGCAGATACATGGGAACACCACCACCCTTAAATGCCCCTCCAAACTGTTCACCATCCTGACTTGGAAATTTATCACTGTTCCTCCACTGGTCAAAATCTTGGAATTCCATCCTTAATGACATTGTGGGTCAACCCACAGACTGCAACAATTCAAAAAAGCAGCTCAGCGTCACTTTCACAGGGGAAATTATGGATGGGCAATAAACTGTGGCCAGCGAGCAATGCCCAGATCGCACAAAAATAAATAAATGATCATCCATAACAAATTTTGTTGCTTTGACCATATGCTTAGGATGACTGAGTTCTCACTGCCAAAACAAATCATCTTCACCCTACTCCAGGAAAGCACTTGAATGCAAGGAGGACAAGAGAAGCACTTCAAAGACACACTAAAGACTTCCCTGAAAAAATGAAAAATGAAATATAGACGTTAATGTCTAGAAGCCCTTACTCAGAAGAAACCAACTTCACCCTAACATTAACTCTAATACCAACCCTAACCCTAACCCTAACCTTAACCCCAATCCCAACCCGAACCCTAAACCCACCCCGCAACCGTAAGATCCGATACAAAGGGACACAGTTCTTTGAGAACCCCCATTGCCCCAAGGGAGTATGGAAAAGGAACAGGAGAAAAGAATGTCAACAATCTCAAGTCCATGAACCAATTCCACCTCCTGGAAACAGCTGCCAAATATATGGTGGGAGATGTGGCTCAACAGCCCCACAAGGACCCAGAGAACCCATGATCAGTGACACAGAATTTCCCAGGTGGGCAATCATTCTTATTAGTGAGTGAGTTGCCAATGATGACGGTGATTGAGAAGAATATGTTGTGAGGACATGTGGACAGCATTATAGGAAAGAATACTTCAGAATAAGAACGGACCAAAATTTAGACCAGATATCTCTGTCTTCAGAGTTTATAAAAATGCAAATATGACTGAAGTAACTTGACTTGCAATGTGTGAGGCTGGATGAACACAGCAGGCCAAGCAGCATCTCAGGAGCACAAAAGATGATGTTTCGTTCTAGACCCTTCATCAGAGAGAGGGGGATGGGGTGAGGGTTCTGGAATAAATAGGGAGAGACAGGGAGGCGGACCGAAGATGGAGAGAAAAGAAGATAGGTGGAGAGGAGAGTATAGGTGGGGAGGTAGGGAGGGGATAGGTCAGCCCAGGGAAGACGGACAGGTCAAGGAGGTGGGATGAGGTTAGTAGGTAGGAGATGGAGGTGCGGCTTGGGGTGGGAGGAAGGGATGGGTGAGAGGAAGAACAGGTTAGGGAGGCGGAGACAGGTTGGACTGGTTTTGGAGTGGGTGGAGGGGAAGAGCTGGGCTGGTTGTGTGGTGCAGTGGGGGGAGGGGACGAACTGGGCTGGTTTAGGGATGCAGTTGGGGAAGGGGAGATTTTGAAACTGGTGAAGTCCACTTTGATACCATTAGGTTGCAGGGTTCCCTGGCGGAATATGAGTTGCTGTTCCTGCAACCTTCGGGTGGCATGGAGGCCCATGATGGACATGTCGTCTAAGGAATGGGAGGGGGAGTGGAAATGGTTTGCGACTGGGAGGTGCAGTAGTTTATTGCGAACTGAGCGGAGGTGTTCTGCAAAGTGGTCTCCAAGCCTCCGCTTGGTTTCCCCTATCCCACCAACCTCCGGATACAACGCATCATCCTCCGACACTTCCGCCATCTACAATCCGACCCCACCACCCTAGACATTTTTCCATCCCCACCCCTGTCGGCTTTCCGGAGAGACCACTCTCTCTGTGACTCCCTTGTTCGCTCCACACTGCCCTCCAACCCCACCACACCCGGCACCTTCCCCTGCAACCGCAGGAAATGCTACACTTGCCCCCACACCTCCTCCCTCACCCCTATCCCAGGCCCCAAGATGACATTCCACATTAAGCAGAGGTTCACCTGCACATCTGCCAATGTGGTATACTGCATCCACTGTACCCGGTGTGGCTACCTCTACATTGGGGAAAACAAGCGGAGGCTTGGAGACCGCTTTGCAGAACACCTCCGCTCAGTTCGCAATAAACTACTGCACCTTCCAGTCGCAAACCATTTCCACTCCCCGTCCCATTCTTTAGATGACATGCCCATCATGGGCCTCCTGCACTGCCACAATGATGCCACCCGAAGGTTGCAGGAACAGCAACTCATATTCTGCCTGGGAACCCTGCAGCCTAATGGTATCAATGTGGACTTCACCAGTTTCAAAATCTCCCCTTCCCCAACTGCATCCCTAAATCAGCCCAGTTCGTCCCCTCCCCCCACTGCACCACACAACCAGCCCAGCTCTTCCCCTCCACCCACTGCGTCCCAAAACCAGTCCAACCTGTCTCCGCCTCCCTAACCTGTTCTTCCTCTCACCCATCCCTTCCTCCCACCCCAAGCCGCACCTCCATCTACCTACTAACCTCATCCCACCTCCTTGACCTGTCCGTCTTCCCTGGACTGACCTATCCCCTCCCTACCTCCCCACCTATACTCTCTCCACCTATCTTCTTTTCTCTCCATCTTCGGTCCGCCTCCCCCTCTCTCCCTATTTATTCCAGAACCCTCACCCCATCCCCCTCTCTGATGAAGGGTCTAGGCCCGAAACGTCAGCTTTTGTGCTCCTGAGATGCTGCTTGGCCTGCTGTGTTCATCCAGCCTCACATTTTGTTGTCTTGGATTCTCCAGCATCTGCAGTTCCCATTATCTCTTGACTTGCAATGTGATCATTTGTCTTCATCTTTGAAGTAAACAAGTTTGTCAACCCAATCTGTCACTCATGTGTATTAATTCTGCCAATGTATCCAAACACATCTAATTCTTTGTGACAATGCGGTCAAAATTTGGCTGAGAAGCTTAATTAGCAAGAACTGTAGGAAAATAAATGAAACCATTGTTCTGTTAGATCTGACAATTTGTGGCAGGTGTTTTTGCAGTCTAGTGGGAACTAGAGTTATCAGAAATGTTTTTAAAAATAAAGCGAAGCTGAGAATTTATTCTGCAAAACTATGATTTGAATCCACATTCCCAACTGAATGTGTAGTGAATTGAACCCAAGGCTACCTTAAAATTGAATTCGTTTGAGAGTTAAAACCATTTTGCTAATTTTTGGAAAGACTAGTATGAAACGGTGCTCCACTTTCAAAATATCAATGTCAATGCATGCTGTTATCAAGAGAAAGTGAGGAAAATGGATTTGAAAATGCCATATTCCAGCACTTTTCTGTCTTTGCCTATTGTTATGAATTCCATATCTGAGCAATTAGGCATGGACAATAATTATTGGCTTGGTCAATGATATCTATGTATCATGAATGAAAGAAAAGAGACCAAATGCTTTTATTATTGAATATGATCTCCAATGGCTTCTCGACATTGACATCTATTGATGGGGAAGATATTATTTTAAAAATTTTTTACTTTAACAAACAAACTAAAATCAAGTTATATCCTACATTAATTTATAGACAATTGATGCATCATTAAGTAAAAGGTCAGTTTTGCATTAAATAACATAATGAAAATAAACCAAACTAATTATTTTTATTCAATATTACATGCCTGGTGGATACATATTATTAAATAAAAAAATCTCGAAGTAATGTCCAGCTCTCCAGCAATGGCTCATCTCTCTTTAAAATGCCAGCTACAAACTTGTGGTATACCATGGAAAATCGCAGAAATGACACAGTGCAGAAGGGGCTATTCAGCTCATCTTGTCCATTGACCCAAAGACACCCAGATGCTATTTCTAATTCCATTTTCCCTCACACAGCCCATAGTCCTGCAGTTTACAACACATAAGGTGCAGATCCCAGTATCTTGTGAAAGGGTTTAAGGTCTCTGCCTCCACCATCAATTCAGGCAGCGAATTCCAGGCACCCACTATCCTCTATGTAAAAAGTCTTTTTCCTCATGTCTGCTCTAATCAATCTGCGACTTCACTTGAATCTATGATTCCTGGGTTTTGAACTTTCTGCCAAGGAAAGCAGGTTCCAATCCACCTGTCTACTCTATCTCTACCCCTCACAATTTCATATACCTCAATCATGACATCCCTCAGCCTTCTTAGTTCCAAGGAAAACGACTCCCACCTCTGCAATCTCTCCTCATAGCTACTATTCACTGACCCTGGTCACATTCTCATAAATCTTCTTGCAATCTGTCCCAGAGCAATTACGTTCTGCCTGTAATGTGGTACCCAGAACTGCATACAATAGTCCAGTTGTGGCAGCAGCAAAGGCAATTGATTTTTCTGTGTATTTGTTTTATCGCTGGGAGTCTGTCAGGGCTGGGCTCCACATAGCCTCAGATACATGGCTATCTCCTACTCCAACTAGAGAGAGGGTTTGTCCACTCAAGGCCAAAGGAGGGAAGTTATGCGAGGAGTCAGATGAAATGAGTGAAATTCTTAATGAGTACTTTGCATCGGTATTCACTGAGGAGAGGGATGTTGAGGTTAGGGACAGATGTTTGATTACTCTCGGTCAAGTCAGCATAGGGAGGGGGCAAGTGTTGGGTGTCCTAAAAGGCATTAGGGTGGACAAGTCCCCAGGTCCGGATAGGATCCATCCCAGGTTGCTGTGGGGAGCAAGAGAGGAAATAACTAGGCCCTTAACAGATATCTTTGCAGCCTCCTTGAGCACGGGTGAGGTCCTGAAGGACTGGAGAATTGCTAATGTTGTCCCCTTGTTTAAGAAGGGTAGCAAGGATAATCCAGGTAATTATCGACCGGTGAGACTGACGTCAGTGGTAGGGAAGCTATTGGAGAAGATACTGAGGGATAGGATCTATTCCCATTTGGAATAAAATGGGCTTATTAGTGATAGGCAGCATGTTTTTTTTTGCAGGGAAGGTCATGTCTTACCAACTTGGTAGAATTCTTTGAGGAAGTAACAAAGTTGATAGATGAGGGAACGGCTGTAGATGTCACATACATGGACTTCAGTAAGGCATTTGACAAGGTTCCCCATGGCAGTCTGATGGAGAAAGTGAGGTCACATGGGGCCCATGGTATACTACCTAGATGGATAGAGAACTGGCTGGGCAACAGGAGACAGAGAGTTGTAGTGGAAGGGAGTTTCTTAAAATGGAGAATTGTGACCAGTGGTGTTCCACAAGGATCTGTGTTGGGAGCACTGTTGTTTGTGATATACACAAATGATCTGGAGGAAGGTATAGATGGTCAGATGAGCAAGTTTGCAGATGACACTAAGATTGGTGGAGTAACAGATAGTGAAGGGGACTGTCGGAGAATGCAGCAGAACATAGATAGACTGGAGAGTTGGGTGGAGAAATGGCAGATGGAGCTCAATCCAGGAAAATGTGAGGTAATGCATTTTGGAAGATCCAATTCAAGAGCGAACTATACGGTAAATGGAAAAGCCCCGGGGAAAATTGATGCATAGAGATCTGGGTGTTCGGGTCCATTGTATCCTGAAGGTGGCAATGCAGGTGGATAGAGTGATCAAGAAGGCATATGGCATGCTTTCATTCATCGGACGGGGTATTGAGTGCAAGAGTTGGCAGGTCATGTTACAGATGTAAAGGACTTTGTTTTGACCACATTTGGAATGCTGCATACAGTTCTGCTCACCACATTACCAAAAGAATGTGGATGCTTTGGAGAGGGTGCAGAGGAGGTTCACCAGGATGTTGCCTGGTATGGAGGGTGCTAGCTATGAAGAGAGGTTGAATAGATTAGGATTATTTACATTAGAAAGACGGAGATTGAGGGGAGACCTGATTGAGGTCTACAAAATCATGAGGGGTATAGACAGGGTGGATAGCAAGAAGTTTTTCCCAGAGTGGGGGACTCAATTACTCGGGGTCACGATTTCAAAGTGAGAGGGAAAAAGTTGAAGGGAGACACGTGTGGAAAGTTCTTTACACAGAGGGCGGTGGTTGCCTGGAACACGTTGCCAGCGGAAGTGGTAGAGGCGGGTATGATAGCATCATGTAAGATGTATCTAGACCGATACATGAATGGGCAGGGAGCAGAGGGATACAGATCCTTGAAAAATAGGCAACATAGAGGGGATGGTTTATCTAGGGTTGCCATCCTTACGTTAATATTGCTGATTGTGTGCATATGTTGGCTACAAAGCCTGTTCAATCTTGATAATGGTTGGATAAATGTTTATTAATGAGCGTTTTAAAGTAAAGGGGGATGAGTGTTATGCATGTAGTTGGAGCTGCTCTCCCTTTAAGAGAACTTTTAGGTGACCCAGAAGGGTGGAGCTTGGATTCAATATCAAACCAGCACTGGAGATATGAGCATTGTCAATAAAGTGTTCCTGTTCAGAGTTTAACTCCATACGCCACTTTCCTGGCCTCGCCACCAACCCATCTATATCATTTTAAAGCTTAAACTTATCCTCTACAAGATCCACTACATGGCCAATTTTAGTCTTGTCTGCAGATTTCCCATTTGTGTCCCACACATTCAAGTCCACATCATTAATATATAAAACTGCAGGTGTCCCAACACTGATCCCTGTGGAACATCACTTGAAACAGCTTTCCATTCACAAGGGCAGCCATCAACCATTACCCTTTGATTCCTGCTGTTAAGCGAACTTTAGATCCAATTCGACAAATTACTCTGTATCTCATGGGGTTTTACTTTTTTGACCAGTCTGCTATGTGGATCTTTGTCAAATGCCTTACTAAAATCCATGTAGATAACATCAACAACTCCCTCAAAGAATTCAATCCAATCTGTAAGGCATGACCTTCCCTTAACAAAGCCATGTTGACTATGCCTGACTAATCCATGCCTTTGTAAATGACAGTTTATCTGATCTCTCAGGATTGAACCTAGCAATTTAGCTACCACTGAAGTAATACTAATTTGCCTATAATTGTTTGGTTTTTCCTTTGTACCCTTTTTAAACAATGGAATCTCATTTGCATTTCTCCAGTCCTCCGGCATCTCACCTGTTTCTCATGAAGAGTGGAAAATAATCCTCACAGCATGTGCTATTTCCTTCATGACCACCCACAACATCCTGCAGAATATTCTATCCTGTTCTAGCGACTTTCTACTTTCAAGGAGTTCAACTCGACGAACACTTCCTCTTTCGTTATGATTACTTTGTCAATATTCCACACTGCTCCTCCTTTATTACTATCCATATCATCCCTTTGTGAGTATGGAGACAAAATATTCATTTGGAATTCTTTCATTTCCTCTGCATCTTCACACAAGTTCCCTTCTTTATCTCTGATAGGTCCCACTTGTTCCATAATTATCATTTTGCTCTTTATACGCTGGTAAAACATCTTTAGGTGTTTTGAGACTGTCCCCCTAGTTCCACTGGCGGGTGAAGCTTCAAAATCTTCCCTTCCCCCACTGCATCACAAAACCAGCCCAACTCGTCCCCTCCCCCCACTGTATCCCAAAACCAGCACAGCCTGTCTCCGCTTCCCTAACCCGTTCTTCCTCTCACCTGTCCCTTCCTCCCACCTCAAGCCGCACCTCTATTTTCTACCTACTACCTCATCCCGCCTCCTTGACCTGTCCGTCTTCCCTGGACTGACCTATCCCCCACCCCCTACCTCCCCACCTATACTCTCCTCTCCACCTATCTTCTTTTCTCTCCATCTTCGGTCTGCCTCCCCCTCTCTCCCTATTTATTCCAGAACCCTCTCCCCATCGCCCTCTCTGATGAAGGGTCTAGGCCCAAAACGTCAGCTTTTGTGCTCCTGAGATGCTGCTTGGCCTGCTGTGTTCATCCAGCTCCACACTTTGTTATCTCAGCCAAATCACCCCTCAGTTTTCTAAAATTTGCCTTCCCCCTCGAAACTACTTTTCGTTATGATTGTGTCTTTGTCTTAATAATACTAAATCTAACTGAATTATTTTTCACTATCCCTGATATTGTCGTCCATTTGTCACTTCATCCATTTGCTCATCTTCATCCCCCAAAACGAAATTTAGAATTGTGTCTCTTGTCATTGGGCTTGTATTGTTTAAAAAGATTCACTGGGCACAGCTCATGAATTTTTCACCCTCTTTGTCCCTTTATGTTGAAACCCAGTTGATATTATTACCATTATTATTTTACTATTCCCGAGCTCTTATTTCTACAGGCAGAAATTTGACCTGATGTATATGTTCTTCTATCTCTGTGTCACTATTTCGGGGGCTAATGCTGTGACTGCCCTTTTTTTCCCTCCTAAACTCAACCCACAAAACTTCATTTGTTAATATGGTTAGCATATTCTTACATTGTAATTGATTCTTTAACCAATGCTGTTACTCGTCTACCACCCCACTCTTTCGTCACCCACTCTATTGTGCCTGTAAACTCTATGTCCAAGGATGCTGATGCACCATCATTGCCCCTCCTTTAACCAGGTACCAGGTTTCTGTCACAGCAATGATATCATGCTGCTATGTGTCTATCTCTGCTCTGAGTTCATCTGCCTTGTTTGTAATACTCTTTGCATTGAATTATGCACAGTTCAACTTTGGAAATTCTTTTGCTGGATGCTTTTTAATCCTTGTTTCATTTTTCTTTCAGAGTCATTGATTGGTTTAGTGAAAGGTGCCAAAAACATCTAAGTGAGTTTCCTTTTGCGTTTTTTGCCGTATGGCAGCTAATGATCACATGGGCGTTCCTCCAAAGTGTTTACTATAAGCCTCCTTTTCAACACTATGTTGATGGTAAAGGGAATATTAAAACAATCATTTTGTATATTTCCATGCTCATATGATATTACTGATCATTGACAGTGTAGAACTTGCTCAGTACTGCAGTAAAGTACCTGGATTTGACACTCAGGTCCCTGGGATGTAATTTTAATCCATATTTTCTGGACTCAAGAAACAAGACAGCTATAATATTATGCTACAATCCCCACAGGCGTCAGGTTCCATTGCACTGTTTAAAGAAGATAGGGGAGGTTTGTCTGATGTTTGGGCCACCATTCGTTATCCAGACAATACATCAGGACCATATTCTGAGAGTGATCAATCATTCATTTGCTGTGTGAGTTACTTGCTTTGTCTGCTTTTAATACAACATTTCAGATCCTTCAATACTTTGACTGTGTGACAAATGTGTATTCTTTCTTTAAGAGCTGCAAGTGGGTGAACAGCTTGATCAGCCAAAATTAAAACAATTGTCTAAATTGAATGAGGCAACAACATTGACGTGTTGATTGTATGCGCTTGTTCTTGGCAGTCAAAAGGCCATAAGATCACTTTAATTGTCCCTCTAGAGGGAGATAACAGAGACACAGCTGGATAAATATTTTTAAATAATTGAACAGTTTTGGAGTTTATGTATGAAGAGTCTGATTAGCATGATGTTCTATATTTAAGTAGGAACAAAACTGTGAGATCATATTCCTGATGTCTCCTTCTGTAACTCACTGACAAATTGATTTGATAGCACCCTCATGAAAAGTAAATGGGCTTTTACTTACCTCTGCACTATAAACATAAGAGAAAGAAAGGTAACACAGTGTGGAGCTGGAGAAACACAGCAGGCCAGGCAGCATCAGAGGAGCGGGAAAGCTGATGGTTTGGGTCAGGACTCTTCTTATGAAATGGGGGTTGGGTAAGGGATCTCAGAAATAAATAGCTAGAAGAGAGGTGGGGCTGGGAAGGTAGGTAGGATAGTGAGAGGTGATTGCAGGTTGGCAGTGGTCGGGATTGGTCAGTGAGTTGTCCCTCTGATGCTGCCTGGCCTGCTGTGTTCCTCCAGCTCGACACTGTGTTATCTCTGACTCCAGCATCTGCAGTTCTCGCTATTTTTGAGAAAGAAAGCTCTTGTGCTTCGTAAGTTCTACAGCTACAAATAAAAGCTGAATCTCTTTAGTAGAGTGAAAGAGAATGAGTAAATTATTTCAAATACGTGCAGGAATGGGTAAATTTCCTCCACACTTTGACTTGAATTTTTTTTGCATGTAGAGAGAAGAAGGTTGAGAGGTGACTTAATTGAGACATATAAAATAATCAGAGGGTTAGATAGGGTGGATAGGGACAGCCTTTTCCCTAGGATGGTGACAGCGAGCACGAGGGGGCATAGCTTTAAATTGGGGGGTGAAAGATATAGGACAGATGTCAGAGGTGGTTTCTTTACTCAGAGAGTAGTAAGGGAATGGAACGCTTTGCCTGCAACGGTAGTAGATTTGCCAACTTTAAGTACATTTAAGTCATCATTGGACAAGCATATGGACGTACATGGAATAGTGTAGGTTAGATGGGCTTCAGATCGGTATGACAGGTTGGGACAACATCGACGGCTGAAGGGCCTGTACTGTGCTGTAATGTTCTATGTTCTATGTTAAAAAGATGTTGGAATTCACAACAGCTGATCATTGTAATATTATGTCGTTTTAGATTTATAGAGTTTGTCTGTACCTTTGTAATAAAATCCTGTTCTGGGCTTCTAAGTAAAAGTAATGTTTTTGACACATAGAACTCAGCACTAAGAAACCTGGTACTACAAGTGGTCAGTTATTTCTAGAGCTAGTTCTTTATACTCTGCTGGGTGGAGTTTTCCCTGTGATGTTACTTAACTCTTTCAGGTACCAAGTGTCTTAGACAACTTTTTCATTTCTCACTTTCTTTTTTGAATTACTTTAAAATTGTGCACTCTTATGATTGAAACTGCTCCTCCCTTTGGGGTCATACATAGAACATAGAATCCCCACAGGTCCTTAAGCCCAACAAGTTCACACTGAACCTTGGAGGGTCTCACCCAGACTCATCCCCCTATAACCCACACACCCCTGAACACCACGGACAATTTAGCATGGCTGACCCACCTAGCCTGCACATCTTTGGAATGTGGGAGAAAACCGGAGCACCCAGAGGAAACCCATGCAGACACAGGGAGAATGTACAAACTTCGCACAGTCACCCAAGACTGGGATCAAACCTGGGTCCTTGGTGCTCTGAGGCAGCGGTGATAACCACTGTGCCATTGTGTCACCTCAAAGGCTTGATTAGAACCTTTTGTTTACCAGCTGGAAGTGTTCCAAATACTCTCAAGCCTGGGAGGAAAAGGTTTTCTCTATCTCTGTTTTAAATGGGCTATCCCTGATTTTTGTACACTTACTGCTTGTTCTAGATTCTCCCAAATCATCTTCATATCAAATCTGTTAAGACTCTTCAGGATGTTATATTTCAACCAAGTTGCCTCAGACTCTTCTAAACTCCAACACATATCAGGCGCAAGACCACAAGAATGTCGTTTAAGATGTAACAAGCAAGGTAGATAATGGGGATTCCTTAGATGTGGTATACTTAGACTTCTAAAAGGCATTTAATAAAGTGCTGCACAAAAAGCGAATTCACAAAGTATGTTCACATATACTTAGAGTAATTTATTACCTTGAATATAGGATTGGCTAACCAACAGAGCACAGAGAGTTGGGATATGTGGGTCATTTTTCTGCTTAGCAAGATATAACTAGTGGGGAATAACACAGTGTGAAGCTGGAGTGAACACAGCAGGCCAGGCAGCATCAGAAGAGCAGGAAAACTGATGTATTGGTTTGACACTCTTCTTCAGAGTCCCGAACTGAAATGTCAGTGCTCCTACTTCTCTGATGCTGCCTGGTCTGCTGTGTTCATGCAGCTCTACACTGTGTTATCTCAGACTCCAGCATCGGCAGTTCTTGCTATCTCTGTAACTGGTGGGGTGCTATAGTTTGTTCCTTGGTTACCAAATATTTGCACTAGTTACCAAAAACTTGTAAACAGCAGTAGAAAGTATGACAGCCAAATTTATAAATGACGTTAAAATAGGTGGGAATTGTGAAGAAGAGATAAGAAATTTACAAATGGAATTTGATAGTTTAGGGGAATAGGCCCAAATTTGGCAGATGAAATTTAATGCAGATAAGTGTGAGGTTATCCATTTTGATTGGAAGGACAGAAGGCAACTTAATTTCGAAATTGAGAGAAACTTCAGAGTGCTTAATTACAAAAGGATTTGGGTGTCATTTTGCATGAATCACAGAAAATTAGTATGCAGATACAGCAGATAAAAAAGGAATTGAATGGAATTTTAGTACTTGTTGCTAAAGGAACAGACTATAAGAGTGGGGAAGTCGTGTGCAACTGTACAAACCATTGTTGAGGCCACACTTTGCAGTATTACATCCAATTTTTGGTCCTCTTATTAGAGGAAAGATGTAGTGACATTGGAGGCAGTTCAGAGGAGGTTCACTAGATTGATCCTGGACAGAGAGGGTTGTCTTATGAAGAGAGATTGAGCAGTTTAGGCTTATACTCTCTGGAGTTTTAAAGAATGAGAGGAGGTTTAATTTAGGTATATAAGATGCGAGTTTGCTCACTGAGCTGGAAGGTTTGTTTTCAGACGTTTCATCAGCTTTTTTTTATTTGTAAAAATATACTTTATTCATAAGATGTACAAAAAATAAAACATATTCATACACCTGCCCAGTCATGCAAGCCTCTCCGGGTTACCCAGGGGATACGTACACCAACTAAAGGAAAAACAAAACAAAGAAGAAAAGAAAACAAAGCAAAGAAAATACCCCGGCAGTCGTCTCCCCGCACAGTCCCCGTTGGCCCCCTGACCAGTTGGGGAAGGCGCCAGCTGGGCCCATTTAGCAGATAGGGTTCTTTTTTCTATTCTGGACGAGGGGTTTCATACGGTGGTCTTTCCCCACCGCGCCTTGGCGGCGGCTGCCCCAAGCTTTAGCGCGTCCCTCAGCACATAGTCCTGGACCTTGGAGTGCGCCAGTCTGCAACACTTGGTTGGGGTCAGTTCTTTCAGCTGGCAGACCAGCAAGGTGCGGGCAGACCAAAGAGCGTCTTTCACCGCATTGATGGTCCTCCAGGCGCAGTTGATGTTGGTCTCGGTGTGGGTCCCAGGAAACAGCCCGTACAGCACGGAGTCCCATGTCCCGGAGCTGCTCAGGATGAACCTCGACAAATACCACTGCATTCCCCTCCAGACCTCCTGCACTAAGGCACACTCCAGAAGGAGGTGATCGACAGTCTCGTCCCCCACGCAGCCGCCTCAAGGGCAGCATGCTGTGGCACAGAGATTCCGGGCATGCATAAGGGATCTCACTGGCAGTCTGCGTGGGGAACCACACAACGGGATCCACCCTCTCCTTTTCCCAAAGGGTCTCGAGGATATTACGTGCTGACCACTGCCTGATGGCCTTGTGGTCAAAGGTGTTTCCTTTCAAAAATTCCTCCACGAAGGACAGGGAGCATGGGACGGTCCAACGACTTGGAGCGTTCCGTGTCAAAGAGGCCAGGCCCATCCTTCGCAACACCGGGGACAGGTAGAACCTCAGTAAGTAGTGACACTTGGTGTTTGCGTACTGAGGATCTACGCACAGCTTGATGCAGCCGCACACAAAGGTAGCCGTCAGGGCGAGGGTGGCGTTCGGTACGCCCTTTCCCCCATTTCCCAGGTCTTTGTACATGGTGTCCCTGCGGATCCGGTCCATCCTCGACCCCCAAATGAAGTGGAAGATATTTCGGGTGACCGCAGCGGCGCAGGTCCAGGGAATAGGCTAGGCCTGTGCCACATACAACAGTACCAAAAGCCTCTCACACCTAACAACCAGGTTCTTACCCGTGATGGAGAGGGACTGGAGCATCCAACTGTCCAGCTTCTGCTGCAGTTTGGTGATACGCTCCTCCCAAGTCTTAGTGCACGCCCCAGCTCCATCAAACCAAACACCCAGCACCTTCAGGTTGTCTGTCCTGACGGTGAAGGGGATGAAGGAGCGGTCATCCCAGTTCCCGAAGAACATGACCTCGCTCTTACCCCTATTGACTTTGGCACCCGAGGCCAGTTCAAACTGGCCGCAGATGTCCAACAGCCTACTCACCGACCGACGATTAGTGCAGAAGACGGTGACGTCGTCCATGTACAGGGAGGTCTTGACCTGAAGGCCTCCGCTGCCTGGGATAGTCACGCCCTTCAGGCTCACGTCCTTCGGGATGGGTGCGGCGAAGGGGTCCATACAGCACACAAACAAGGCAGGAGAGCGCGGGCAGCCCTGCCTGACTCCAGATCTGACGGGAAAACTGTCCAATTCCCACCCGTTGATCGAGACAGCGCTAACGATGTTGGTGTAGAGCAGCCGGATCCAATTGCGGATGCCCTCCCCGAACCCCAATTTGGAGAGGACATCCCTCATGTAAGCATGAGAGACCCTGTCGAAGGCCTTCTCCTGGTCCAGGCTGACGAGGCAGGTGTCCACCCACCTGTCCTGCACGTAGGCGATCGTATCCCTGATGAGCGCGAGGCTCTCAGCGATCTTCCTGCCCGGCACAGCACAGGTTTGGTCAGGGTGAATCACTGACTCCAGGACAGACCTGACCCGGTTGGCAATGACCTTGGCCAGGATTTTGTAGTCCACGTTCAAAAGTGAAATGGGACGCCAATTCTTAATTTCTTCCCTCTCCCCCTTCCTCTTGTAAATGAGGGTGATGATGCCCTTCCTCATGGACTTGCACATTTCCCCTGCCCGAAGCGCACTATCGTACACCTCCAGCAGGTCCTGGCCGACCAGGTCCCACAGAGCAGAATACAGCTCGACCAGTAAGCCTTTGCTCCCGGGAGTCTTATTCCTCTCCAAGGACTTGAGGGCTCTGGTCAGCTCGTCCAGGGATATCGGCCTTCCCAGCCACTCTCTCGTGCCGTCGTCTAAGACGTCCGTGATAGATGACAGGAATGACTCGGAAGCCATGCTGTCCATGGGCTTGCGTCATACGGTCCGGCATAGAAGGATCTGCTGATCCTCAAAGTGTCAGGCCGAGACGACTTCGCCGAGCCGTCGTCTTCCTTCAGCCGGCTAAGCACAGAGCTCTCTTTGTGCACCTTCTGAAAGAAGAAACGCGAGCACATCTCGTCCTGCTCCACGGAGCGGACCCTGGACGGGAAGATTATCCTGGAGGCCTCTGCGGCAAAGAGTGAGGCTTGCTGGCCCCTCACCTCGCGGAGGTCCTCCGTGATATCGACCCCCATCAACTGCAGAAGGAGCAGGTTCTGCATCCTTTTCTGGAGTTGCGACAGCTTTCCCCACCTCTCTCTCGCCTTCCGAACACCCTTGAGGACAAAGAACCTCTTGATGTTCTCCTTCACCGTCTCCCACCAGTCGCCCGGAGACTCAAAGAGGGGTTTCACGGTTCTCCAACCGGCGTACTCCCTCTTAAGCTCCTTGACATTCTCTGGGGTCAACAGAGTCGTGTTGAGCTTCCACGTCCCTTGCCGGCCGGCTGGTCATCCTGTAAGTGACAGTCAGCCAGCAGGAGGCAGTAGTCGGAAAAGAACACCGGCTCGACGCCAGTGTACCTGACCGAGAACGCCCATGACACAAACAGGAAGTCTATCCTTGAGCGGATAGACCCGTCTGGCCATGACCAGGGGTACCTCCGCTGCGCTCCATCTGCAGGGGTGCTGAAGACGTCGAGCAGCTTGGCGTCCTTCACCGTGTCCATCAGAAATCTGGACGTGACGTCCAGTTGACTCCCCCCACTCGCTGTCCCCACGCCGGATCTTCCATCTGCATCGATGATGCAGTTGAAGTCTCCGCCTAGGATGACCGGCCTGGATGTAGCCGGCAGGGGTGGAAGCCGCTGCAGGTGGCCAACCGTTCACTCCGTACTGCTGGGGCATACACGTTGATCAGCCTCAGGGGAGCGTTCCCATAGGTGATGTCAGCCACTAGGAGGTGCCCCCCCACCACCTCCTGAACTTGAGAGATGGTGAAGTTGCGCCCCCGCAGCAGAATAGCCAGCCCCGAGGAGCGACAGTCGTTACCCCCCGACCAGATCAAAGGCCCACAGGTCCAGGCGCCAGACCATTTCCCGTACCTGCTGAGGTGTGGTATCCCGCACTCCTGCAGAAACAGGAGGTCTGCCTTGACGGTGGTCAGGTAGGCCAACGTGGACGCACATCTTGCGGTGGACTTGATGCTGCGCACATTAATGCTCGCAACTCTTACCCCCATTGTGGGCAGTGACCGCAGTACCCTCCCCAAGTCCAAGGTCCAGCCCCTCCATTTGTCCCTTCATGCCCATTGCCCGGGCTCTCTGCTGGACGCTCTCCGGGCTCAGGAAACCTTCCGTGCTGCCTTCCGGGTGGCATCCCCCCATCGCGGGTATGGAGGCAGGAAAGTCCGGCTCTGGGTCAGGCTGGGGACGCGCTGTTTCCTCCTTCCCACCTGGAAGTTCTGGGGGGCCCTCTAGTGCCCCAGCAGCACATGGCTCAGTGTCGGAGGGAACCTCGGGACGTCTCCCATCACCTTGAAGCAGGGCCCTGCTTTCCTTCTCCCTTGAGGTCTTTAGCTTCTGCTTTGGGTGGGCCTCCTCCAAATACCCCTCATGTGAGGAGCTCTTATAGCCCCCCTGTAGCTGCCTCTTCCCATCTGATGGTTGCGGTGCCTGGGCCCGCCGGCGCGCCTTCCTCCTCGCTTTCCGGACTGTCGTCCACTCCCCTGGGGTCACCTGTCGCCTCCTCCATCGACTCTGCATTGTCGGGGGGCAGCAGAGCCTGCAGGGGCGCTTTGCTGGCCTCGGGTCCGTCCTGCGTGGCTGGGCCCTCCTGCACGGCCTGGCCCTCCTGCACATTATGGGGGTCCTTGCTGGGCCCTGGTGCCTTCCTCTCCTCCGGGGGGGCTGGCCCCACATTGCCCCTGCCGGTGACCTGGGCGTAGGTTGTCCCCCGCCGCAGTCATGCCCTATAGAGGTGGCCCGCTTCCCAACAAAGGTTGCAGCTTTTCTCTCGTGGGCAATCCTTTGCAAGGTGTCCCTCCTCCCTGCAGTTCCTGCAGATGGTGGCTTTGCAGTCGGCTGCCACGTGACCTGACCTACCACAGGCATGGCAGACTTTAGGTTGCCCTGCATAGGTCAGGTAGCCCTTGCTCCCGCCGATCGCAAAGCTGGACGGTGGGTGTACGATCTTCCCATCCGAGCCCGTCCTCGGCGTCACCTTGACCTGCCACTTACTGACCCAGATCCCGAAGGGGTCCATGATGTCAGTTAGGTCCCCTTCCACCTTCACGTACCTTCCAAGGAAGGTCAGGACATCAACTGCTGGCACATGCCGGGTTGTACATGTGTACAGTGACCATACGGCTCCTCTGTGCTGGCATCACAATCAGCGGGACAGCGGTCAATACAGAGAGGGGGCCCTCACCTCCTTTCTCCTTGAACACCTCCAGGAAGCGCTCACAAAGCTTGGCACTCCTGAAGGTTACATCGTAAAAACCTCCTCCGGGGAAATCCGCAGCAGCGAACCCACAACAGTCCAACAGGACCCTCTTCATGAAGAAGGTGCGGTCCACAGGTGCACCTTCATCCACCTTCTTCACGGAAACACGGATTGTTTTCCGGACCCCCTGACCCGGGGCACGAGCACTTGCCGCAGCCATCGTTGCAGGTTGGCTGCTCCCCTGAACCAGCGTTAGGCCGAAGCCAGCATTAAGATCCTGTTCTTTTTCTCAGAGGATGGTAGATAGGCTCTAAATCAACGTGTCTGAGAAAAAGCACAGGAAATGACATCACCAACGCAGGAAATGACATCACCAACCGAAGGAAACCTAAACACATAAATAGAAAGCGGGACATAATACCAGTGCTTTACTGGAGGCTCACTGATGATGTTACCTAGAATGGTGATGAAACGTCTGGGAACAAACCTTCCAGCTCAGTGAACCAGCTTACATCCGGAACAAAATAAAGATCCACTCTTTTGTGGACTGAGAAGAGGAGAGCGCGACTGTGTTGGATGTGGAAGGAAGACGTCGGGTTGGCTGTGCACCCTTGCAACCAATGGACCCTCGCCCTAATGGCTACTTATGTGGCTGCATCAAGCAGTGCGTAGATCCTCAGTACGCAAACACCAAGTGTCACTACTTACTGAGGTTCTACCTGTCCCCGGTGTTGCGAAGGATGGGCCTGGCCTCGTTGTCACAGAACGGTCTGAGTAGTTGGACTGTCCCATACCACCTGTCCTTCGTGGAGAAATTTTTGAAAGGAAACTCCTTTGACCACAAGGCCATCAGGCAGTGGTCAGCACGTAGTATCCTCGGGACCCTTCGGGAAAAGGAGAGGGTGGATCCCGTCGTGTGGTTCCCCACGCAGACTGCCAAAGTCGTTTGGCAGAATGCCTCATCGCTAGAACTTTCAAACAAGCACAAGGACATTGCTTGGCTGGCGGTGAGAGGGGCTCTGCCAGTGAGATCCTTTATGCATGCCCGGAATCTCTGCGCCACCGCATGCTGCCCTCGAGGCGGCTGCGGGGGGTAGGAGACTGTCGATCACCTCCTTCTGGAGTGTGCCTATGCGCAGGAGGTCTGGAGGGGGATGCAGTGGTATTTGTTGAGGTTCGTCCTGAGCAGCTCCGTGACGCGGGACTCCGTGCTCTACGGGCTGTTTCCCGGGACGCACACCGAGACCAACGTCAACTGCGCCTGGAGGACCATCAGTGCGGTGAAAGACGCTCTTTGGTCTGCCCGCAACTTGCTGGTCTGCCAGCTGAATGAACTGACCCCGACCGAGTGTTGCAGACTGGCGCACTCCAAGGTCCAGGACTACGTGCTGAGGGACGCGCTAAAGCTTGGGGCAGCCGCCGCCAAGGCGCGGTGGGGAAAGACCACCGTATGAAACCCCTCGTCCAGAATAGCAAAAAGGGCCCTATCTGGTAACTGGGCCCAGCTGGCGCCTTCCCCAATTGGTCAGGGGGCCAACTGGGACTGTGCGGGGTGACGACTGCCGGGGTATTTTCTTTGCTTTGTTTTTTTTTTCTTTGTTTTGTTTTTTCCTTTAGTTGGTGTACGTACCCCCTGGGTAACCTGGAGCGGCTTGCATGACTGGGTAGGTGTATAAATGTTTTATTTTTTGTACATCTTATGAATAAAGTATATTTTTTCAAATAAAAAAAAGGTGACAATATGTCAGAAAACTAACCTTCCAGCTCAGCGAGCAAACTCACATCCAAAACCTCAAAACTTCTCAAAACTTGCTAGGTATATAAGATATTAAAGGATTGATAAATTAGATATAGAGAGGACTTTTCCCCTTGTGGGGAAATCTAGAACAAGAAGTTTTCGTTTTCAGGTAAGGGTTGGCAGATTTAAAACAGAGATAAGGAGGAATTACTTCTCTCAAAGTGTCATGCCTCCAGGGAATTCCCTCCCCCAAAGTGCAGTAGATGCTGAGACATTGAGCAAATTTAGGGAAAGGGTAGACAGTTCTCATGAGTAGTAGGTTGAAGGTTTATGGGAAGCAGGCAGGAAAGGGGTGTTGAGGCTGAGATGAGAAGTGCTAGGATTGTACCAAATGGTGGAGAGGGCCTGAATGGCCTGCTCCCGCTCCTAGTTCTTATGTTCTAACATTTATGAAGAGAAGTCGGCCATTCAGACAGTAAGCCTAGATCAATCCAAGATTTCCTCAAAACAAACTTATTATGCCAGGTATTAGGTGAACCTTCTTTGAATTGTTTTCAATGCATTAACACTCTTAAATGAGATGACCAATGCCGTATACAGTACTCCAGATGTAGTCTCAATAGTGCCCACTTTAATTGAAGCATAATTTCTCTCTGTTTGCTTTCAATTCACTTTGCAATAAATGATAATGTTCTCTTACCTTTCCTAATTACTTTCTGTAGCTACACATTAACCTTTTATGATTCATGCATAAAGAAATCCAGTCCCTCTGCATTTCAGAGCTTTGCAATGTCTCACCATTTAGATAACATACCTCTTAATTTATCTTGCTGAAATGGATAATTTAACATTTTCCCACACGATGCTTTATTTTCTAAGTCCTTGCCCTTTCATTTGACCTGTCTAATCCCTTTTGTGGGTGATCATTCTGAAAGTGTGGTCTGCAGCTGTGTTTAACCTGTTTTCACTGGGCTCAGAATTAAAGTAATTGTGAAAGCAGAGTAAGTTTTCACCAACTTTAGACAAGGTGAACAAGCTGTACTGGAGAATATTCCAGGACAGGTCGTCGATTATCATCACTCCAAAGAATTTGACACTGAGTGGGAGCATAGTTTGAGAAGAGTGTGCAAGGAGGTTTCTAGGAGACTTAGACAGGCTGAGTGAATGGGATAGAACATGCCAGATGGAAAGATGTGTGAATAATTGTGAAATCATTTACTTTGCTAGATAAAAGTCAGAATATTTCTTCAATAGTGAGAGCGTAGGAAATGCAGGTGCCTAAAGGTATCTTTGTATCCTTCTTCATGAGTTACAAAAAGCCAACATGAAAGGTAAACATACAGCAAGCATTTAAGAAATGGTATGTTGGCCTTCACTGCAAGGGGATTTGAGTAGAAGAGTAAAGATGTCTTTGCTACAGTTGTTTAGAGCCTTGGTGAGAATATACCTGAAGTATTGTGTATGGTTTTGGTCTCCTTATCTAAAAAGTTTACATTTGTCATAGAGGGAATGCAACAAATTAATTCCTGGAATTGTTTTATATGGAGAAAACTTTGTCTGTATTCCCAAGAGTTTCAAAGAATAAAAGGTGATATGTTTTTATTTTTCTGTTCTTGACTGTGGGCTGAAATGGGGGGCAAAAAAATTTGGAAAACTGAGGATTGCTGCAATTTTTAGAAGCAAGTAACCACATTATAAGCACTGTTTACAAAGTTGCTTGTGTAAGCAGAAGATGCAAATGTAGTTCGCAGAGGAATTGGGTACAAGAACTGTATACAAATAGATTCAGCTGGAAACCAGTAACTGATTTGTCCGACAAGTAGTGACGCAGTGCAGGTGAAGCAACAATTTATCCACACTTTACTCAATGTTGTCTACTGTATTCACTGCTCTTGATGTGAGCTGCTCTATAATGCGGAGATGAAATGCAGACTAGGCAAACACTTTGCAGAACATCTACACTCTGGTGGCAAAAAAGACCCTTAGCTTACAGTTGCCAGCTGCTTCAACTCGTCACCTTCTTCTCTGGACAACATCTGTCTCAAGTTTCCTGCAGTGCTCCAGTGAAGCTCAGTGCAAGCTGGAAGAACAACGCTTCATTTTCCACTTGGGGACCCTGTAATTTCAGGATTCAATATCAAATTCAATGCTTTTAGGGCCTGCGCACTTTCTCCCATGTCCCAATTCCCACTCACCAAAGGTTGTCATTGCATGGGGTGCTACTACAAACAGCCCACTGTCAGCCACCAACAACCCCCATGAGCAGCTACTGATTCCCCTAGGCTTACCATACCATTCCAGTGTCCACCCAACTGTTTTTCTCTCACTCTCAATCTCACTCTCACTCCCCTCCCCCCCACCATCTTCAACATATATAGCGGTTTCTTTTTTCAGCTGGCATCAGTTCTAAAGAAGGGTCACTGGATCTGAAACATTAACTTAGCTTTGCCTCCAGAGATATTACCAGACTAGCTGAGTTTTCCCAGCAAACTTTTTTTTGGCTGCCTTGTTTTCCAGCCTGTGACTGTGTGTAAGGAGCAGATTATGTGTTACTTAGTCTTTTACCTGTTGCTGGTGATTGATTATCTGTACTTCAAATCTATTTATTTGTAAGAAATAGACATTCTTGTCAAATACAGAAACATGATCTGTGCTTTCTGGCAATCTGGATCTAAAATATAGGGAAGTTGTGAATTTTTGCATTATTTTTAAAATCTTCAGCCCTTGTGATGGTTTTAAAAACAGTGGTGTTCCATTTCCATCGTTCTACCCCAGAGAGGTGTAACAATTTGTATGGGGTGGGTAACCAATGAATCGAGAACCAGGGACATAAGCTCAAGATTAGGAAAGGCTGGGGGCTGAATATTACTGGAATTCAGCTGATTCTCAATCTCGATGAATTTGACAGAAATGTGGGTGCTGTTTGGCTAAACGCGAGTGCTTTGGGTAAAAGCAGGGGGCAGGTGGAGCTAAAAGGCTGAGTATGGTGTTTCGTATCAGTCTGGGCAGTTCAGAAAGTGACACAACCCAAACAGAAACAGTCAACTGATAAGTGATAATGGCAAGGTATTTTCTTATATTTCTAACGCATAATATGTTAGCTTAAAAAAAGAGTAGGGACTTTCATTTTCAGTAGAAGTGTTTGAAATGAAGGAAAGTTCCTTGTTTAATTAACTTCTCCAAAATGGATAACTAGCTTAATCTAGAAAGAACCCATGGGGACCTCAGGCCTGTGGTTTGCTCCTTTTATACCATATGGAAAGTAAACGATGTTTCCAGTGTCCCTAAAGGCTATGTGTGCAGGAAGAGTGTCTAGATGTAGCTAATGGCTCACTGCTTTTCAGAGCTGGAGCTGCAGATGGATGCACTGTGGAAGATCTCGATGCTGACACTATCATGGTTGGCATGTAACGTGACCAGCTCACTAAACAAGTGACGATTATACAGGCAGAATGAGAATGGGTGACTAACAGACAAAAAAAAGGTAAAGGAAGAGATTGCAGGAGTCTTCCATGGTCATTCCCCCCTCAATGACTTGGATGAGGGGATTGAAGGATGGGTCAGCAAGTTTGCAGACGACACAAAGGTTGGAGGTGTCGTTGACAGTATAGAGGGCTGTTGTAGGCTGCAGCGGGACATTGACAGGATGCAGAGATGGGCTGAGAGGTGGCAGATGGAGTTCAACCTGGATAAATGCGAGGTGATGCATTTTGGAAGGCCGAATTTGAAAGCTGAGTACAGGATTAAGGATAGGATTCTTGGCAGCGTGGAGGAACAGAGGGATCTTGGTGTGCAGATACATAGATCCCTTAAAATGGCCACCCAAGTGGACAGGGTTGTTAAGAAAGCATATGGTGTTTTGGCTTTCATTAACAGGGGGATTGAGTTTAAGAGTCGTAAGATCTTGTTGCATCTCTATAAAACTTTGGTTAGACCACACTTGGAATACTGTGTCCAGTTCTGGTCGCCCTATTATAGGAAAGATGTGGATGCTTTGGAGAGGGTTCAGAGGAGGTTTACCAGGATGCTGCCTGGACTGGAGGGGTTATCTTATGAAGAGAGGTTGACTGAGCTCGGACTTTTTTCATTGGAGAAAATGAGGAGGAGAGGGGACCTAATTAAGGTATACAAGATAATGAGAGGCATAGATGGAGTTGCTAGCCAGCAACTATTTCCCAGGGCAGAAAAGGCTAACACGAGGGGTCATAGTTTTAAGCTGGTTGGAGGAAAGTATAGAGGGGATGTCAGAGGCGGGTTCTTTACACAGAGAGTTGTGAGAGCATGGAATGCGTTTCCAGCAGCAGTTGTGGAAGCAAGGTCATTGGGGTCATTTAAGAGACTGCTGGACATGCATATGGTCACAGAAATTTGAGGGTGCATACATGAGGATCAATGGTCGGCACAACATTGTGGGCTGAAGGGCCTGTTCTGTGCTGTACTGTTCTATGTTCTATGTTTTATGTTCTAAACAGACATACTGTTTTGGATGCTATTGGGGGAGTTGGCCCCTCAGGGGAAAGCAGAAACAGCCAGTGACTGGCACATTTGGTGGCCCTGCTGTACAGAAAGGGAGGAAAATGAATGTCAGGACTATAGTGACAGGGGATTCAGTAGTAAGGGGTACAGACAGGTGCTTCTGTGGCTGCAGGCATGAATCTAGAATGGCATGTTACCACCCTGGTGCCAGGGTCAGGGATGATACAGAGCACTGCAGGACATTCTGGAATGGGAGGGTGAACAGCCACTCATCAAGGTATACATAGGTACCAGCAACACAGATAAACAAAGGGATGAGAAGCTGAAAGATGAGTATAGGAAGTTGGGAGATAAGTTAAAGAGCAGGACATCAAATGAGGTAATCTCAGCAATACACCAGTGACGTGCTCGTGAGAACAGATACCAGAGGATAGATCAGATGAATGCATGGCTGAAGAAATAGTGTATCAGGCAGGGGTCTTAGATTCTTGAGGCATGGACCATTTCTAGGGACGGAGGGACCTGCACTAATCTGATAGACGAGGTGAGAGTTACAGCAATTGATATCAAGGCTGCATTTGACAGAGTGTGGCATCAAGGAGTCCAACAAAACTGGAATCAATGGGTATTAGGGGCAAACTCTCCAGTGGTTGGAGTCATACCTGACACATTGAAGGTGATTGTGGTTGCTGGCAGTCAATCATCTCAGCTCCAGCTCATCTCTGCAGGAGTTGCTCAGGGTAGTGTCCTAGGCCCAACCATCTTCAGCTGCTTCATCAATGAACCAACCATATGATGAAGGGAAGAAGTGGGGATGTTTGCCGATGATTGCACAATGTTCAGCACCATTCGTGACTCCTCAGATACTGAAGGACTCCATGTTCAAATGCAACAAGATCTGGACAATCAGGTGGACAAGTGAAACATGACATTCACACCACACAAATGCCAGGCTATGACCATCATCAGTGAGAGACAATCTTACCACTGCCTCTTGACATTCAATGGTGTTACCATCACTGAATCCCCCACTATCAACATCCTGCAGGTTATCATTGACCAGAAACTCAACTGGGCTGGCCACATTAACACAGTGGCCACAAGACAGGTCAAAGGCTAGGAATACTGCGGCAACTCTCCCCCGACTCCTCAGTTCCTATTCACCATCTATATGGTTCGTCAGGAGTGTGATGGAATGCTCCCCACTTGCCCAGATGAGTGCAGCTCCAACAACACTCAAGACGCTTGATACAATCCAGGACAAAGCAGCCACGGCTTGACTGGAACCACACCTACAAGCATTCACTCCCTCCACCCCCAACGCTCAGTAGCAGCAGTGCGCATTACCTACAAGATGCACTGCAGAAATGTACCAAAGGTCCTCAGACAGCACCTTCTAACCCACAGCCACTTCCATCTAGAAGGACAAGGGCAGCAGATACATAGGAAAACTGCCTGCTGCCTTTCACCGGACCCAAAATGTTCCTGATTTTTTGTCACAGATACTGCCAGACCTACTGAGCTTTTCCAGCACCTTCTGTTTTTGTTCCTGATTTACAGCATCCACAGTTCTTTCAGTTTTTATTCCCTGGATACAGAGCCTTCAGGCATGATAAAATGAGTGGCTAAAAAAGAGGGGGATAACAGCATTGGTTAAAGAATCAATTAACAGTTGCGAGAGGGAATGGTATACTAACTGTATTAACAAATGAGGTTTCATGTGTTGAGTTTAGGAGGAAAATAGGGGCAGTCACACCATTAGGAGTTCACTACCGCCCCCTAAACAGTCAGAGAAGGTTAAAGGAATATACATGTAAAAATAAAAGGACAAAGTAGCAGGAGACTTGAACTATCACTATATCAACTGGGTTTCAAATGATACAGGGGGCACAGAAGGTGAAAAATTCATGCACCGTGTCCAGGAACAATACAAGACCAATGACAACAGACACAATTCTGGATAACAAAGTGTGAAGTTGGATGAACACAGCAGGCCAAGCAGCATCTCAGGAGCACAAAAGCTGATGTTTCGGGCCTAGACTCTTCATCAGAGAGGGGGATGGGGTGAGGGTTCTGGAATAAATAGGGAGAGAGGGGGAGGAGGACCAAAGATGGAGAGAAAAGAAGATAGGTGGAGAGGAGAGTATAGGTGGGGAGGTAGGGAGGGGATAGGTCAGTCCAGGGAAGACGGACAGGTCAAGGAGGTGGGATGAGGTTAGTAGGTAGGAAATGGAGGTGCGGCTTGAGGTGGGAGGAAGGGATGGGTGAGAGGGAGAACAGGTTAGGGAGACAGAGACTGGCTGGACTGGTTTTGTAATTCAGTGGGGGGAGGGGACGAGCTGGGCTGGTTTTGGGATGTGGTGGGGGAAGGGGAGATTTTGAAACTTGTGAAGCCCACATTGATACCATTGGGCTGCAGGGTTCCCAAGCTGAATATGACTTGCTGTCCCTGCAACCTTTGGGTGGCATCGTTGTGGCACTGCAGGAGGCCCATGATGGGCATGTTGTCTAAGGAATGGGAGGGGGAGTTAAAATGGTTTGCGACTGGGAGGTGCAGTTGTTTATTGCAAACTGAGCGGAGGTGTTCTGCAAAGCGGTCCCCAAGCCTCTGCTTGGTTTCCCCAATGTAGAGGCTGCCACACTGGGAGGAGGTGTATTCTAGGTAGCTGTGGGAGTCGGTGGGATGAAATGGACATCAGTTACAAGCTGGTTGCCTGAGATGGAGACTGAGAGATCCAGGAAGGTAAGGGATGTGCTGAAGATGGCCCAGGTGAACTGAAGGTTGGGGTGGAAGTTGTTGGTGAAGTGGATGAGCTGCTTTTGTTTTGGGGAATGAAGATGAGCAAATGATTGAAGTGACAATAAAACATAGAACATAGAACATAGAACATTACAGCACAGTACAGGCCCTTCGGCCCTCAATGTTGTGCCGACCTGTCGTACCGATCTCAAGCCCATCTAACCTACACTATTCCATGTATGTCCATATGCTTGTCCAATGATGCCTTAAATGTACCTCAAGTTGGTGAATCCACTACCGTCGCAGGCAAAGCGTTCCATTCCCTTACTACTCTCTGAGTAAAGAAACTACCTCTGACATCTGTCCTATATCTTTCACCCCTCAATTTAAAGCTATGCCCCCTCGTGCTCACTGTCATCATCCTAGGAAAAAGGCTCTCCCTATCCACCCTATCTAACCCTCTGATTATTTTATACGGTTCAATTAAGACACCTCTCAACCTTCTTCTCTCTAATGAAAACAGCCTCAAGTCCCTCAGCCTTTCCTCATAAGACCTTCCCTCCATACCAGGCAACATCCTAGTAAATCTCCTCTGCACCCTTTCCAAAGCTTCCACATCCTTCTTATAATGCAGTGACCAGAACTGGACACAATACTCCAAGTGCAGCTGCACCAGAGTTTTGTACAGCTTCACCATAACCTCTTGGTTCCGGAACTCGATCCCAACAACTGAGGTAAGGCTCACTGGTCTATAATTAACAGGGTTGTCTCTACTCCCCTTCTTGAACAGGGGAACTACATTTGCTATCCTCCAGTCATCTGGCACTATTCCTGTAGACAATGACGAGTTAAAGATCAATGCCAAAGGCTCGGCATTCTCCTCCCTGGCTTCCCACAGGATCCTAGGATAAATCCCACCCGGCCCAGGGGACTTATCTATCTTCACACTCTGAAGGATTTCTAATACCTCTTCCTTGTGATCCTCAATCCCACCTAGTCTAGTAGCCTGTATCTCAGTATTCTCCTCAACAACGTTGTCATTTTCTAGAGTGAATACTGTTGAAAAATATTCTTTTAGCGCTTCCTCTATCTCCTCTGACTGCACACACAACTTCCCACTACTATCCTTGACCGTCCCTAACCTTACTTTTGTCATTCTTTTATTCCTTCAATACCTATAGAAAGCCTTAGGGTTTACCCTGATCCTACCCGCCAACAACTTCTCATGTCTCCTCCTAGCTCTTCTGAGCTCTCTCTTTAGGGCGACAATATCAGGGATAGAGACCATAATTCAGTTAGATTTAGTATTATTTAGGGAAAGGACACAGCTAAAGCATAAGGAAAAATAATTAACAAGGGGAAGGCAAATTTTAGAAAACTGAGGCGCGATTTGGCTGAGGTGGATCGGACAAGACTGCGAAAGGATAAATCAGTGGTAAACTAACAAGTACGATCCGTTTGGGCAGAGAGCAGACACGGCTCTCCAAAAATAAGAATGGTGCTCCCAAATCTAGACCCTACCCTATGATTGTCTAGAAAAACACAGGGGAAGATTAAACAGAAAAAGCTTATGATTGGCTCAGAAAACTCAACACTACAGATTGCCAGAGGAGTACAGAATGTATGGGGATCAAATAAAAAAAGAAACAAGGAAACCAAAGAGAGGGCATGAACAAGTATTGGCAAGCATGATAAAGGAAAACCCCTAAAGCTGTTTTAGCAGTGAATCAAGAGCAAAATGATAATTAAGGAACAAGTGGGAACTATCAGAGATAAAAGAAGGGAACTTGTGTGAACACGCAGAGGATATGGGAATAATTTTAAATTACTTTTTGTCTCTGTATTCGCAAAGGGACGATATGGGTAATGACACAAGAGGAGCAGTGTGGAACATTGGACGACATAATGATAATGAGACAGGACGTGTTCGAGGAGGTGGACTCTTTGAAAGTGGATAAGTCACCAGGGCAGGATAGATTATTCTGCAGAATGTTGGAGATGGTCAAGGAGAAAAAAACACATACTCTACGGACTATTTTCCAATCTTCATGAGATACAAGTGAAATGCTGAAGGACTGCAGGAATACAAATGTGATTCCACTGTTTTAAAAAAGTACAAAGGAAATGTCAGACAATTATAGGCAAATTAGTATTACTTCAGTGGCAGCTAAATTGTTAGATTCAATCCTGAGAGATCAGATAAACTGTCATTTACAAAGGCATTGATTAGTCAGGGATAGTCAACATGGCTTAGTTAAGCTAGCAATGTAGAAAGCCTGCAGCGTGGAGGCCGACCACTTGGTTCATTGAGTCCATACCAATCACAGACCCACCCCCATAACCCTGTATTTCCCATGGCGAACCTGCTTAGCCTGCAGATCCCTGGACAATATGGGCAACTGAGCATGGCCAATCCACGTAACCCGCACATCTTTGGACTGTGAGAGGATACCAGAGCAACTGGAGGAAACCCATGCAGATGCAGATGCAGATAAGGGGAAAATGTGCAAACTCCACAAAGGCAGTCACCCCAGCCTGGAGTCAACCTTGGGTCCCTGGTGCTGTTAGGCAGTAGAATTAACCATATTGTTAAGGGAAGGTCATGCTTTACAAATTTGATTGAATCCTTTGTGGAAGTGACAAGGAAAATAGATGAGGGTAGTACAGCAAGGAAACAGAACCTTCAGTCCAACTAGACCATGCCAACCAATGTCCTAAATGAATCTCGTACCATTTGCCACTATTTTGACCATTTCCCTCTAAACTCTTCTTATTCTTGTGCCCACTCAGATGCTTTTAAATATTGTAACTGTCCAAGCCTCCACCACTTCCTCTGGCAGCTCATTCCATACATGCACGTCTGTCTGAGTGAAAAGGCCCTTTTCAAATCTTTCCTCTCTCACCTTGTACCTAGCCAAAGTCTTTTCCCAGGAAGGGGGAGTCCAAAACTAGAAAGCATTGGACTCCCTCTCCCTGGGAAAAAGACTTTGGCTATTCACTCTATCCATACCCCTCATGATTTTATAAATCTCTACAGAGGTCAATCGTCAGCCTCTGACACTCCAGGCTGTATATAGCCAGCCTACTCAGCACCACCACCACACCCCATCCCCAACCCCTGTAGCTCAAACTCTCCAACCCTGGCAATATCCTTGGAAATCCTTTCTGAAACCTTTCAAGTTTCACAACATCTTTCCTATAGCGGGGAGATCAGAATTGCATGCTGAATTCCAAATGTGACTTAACCAATGTCCTGTACAGCTGCCACATGACTTCCCAACTCCTATACTCAATGCACTGATTAATAAAGGCAAGCATACCAAATGCCTCTTTCACTAACAAAAACAGAAGCTGCTGGAAAAGCTGAGCAGGTCCGGCAGTATCTTAAAGAGAAAATCAGAGTCAATACCTCAGGTCCAGTGACCCTTCTTTCTACACTGTCTACCTGTGAAACAAGTCAGGGTAAGGTGTCGGGGGGGAGCACTTTGGGGCAAGTGATCATAACTCTATTCATTTTAAAATAGTTATGGAAAAGGATAGAGCTGATCTAAAAGTTAAAATTCTAAATTGGAGGAAGGCCAATTTTGACAGTATTAAGCTCGGACTTTCAAAAGTTGATTGCAGGTGGATTTTTGCAAATAAAGGGATGGCTAGAAAGTGGCAAGGCAGTGTGGGGCTGGAAGTACACAGCAGGTCGGGCAGCATCAGAAGAGCAGGAAAGTTGATGTCTTGAGTTTACACCCTTCATTATGACTGAGGAGGGGGAAGGGAGCTCAGAAATAAATAGAGGGAGGGGTGGGGCTGATGGAAGGTAGGTTGGATGGTGATAGATGGATGCAGTTAGGGGTTGTGGAGATTGGTCAATAGGACAGACAGGCTGTGTCAGGTCAAGGAGGTGGGAATGAGAGGGCGGGTTGGACATGGGATGAGGCCAAGGGTGGCAAGATTTTGAAACTAGTGAATTCTATGTTGAGGCCATTGGGCTGTAAGGCCCCAAGGTGCAATATGAGGTGTTGTTTCTCCAGTTTACGTGTGGCCTCATTGTGACACTGAAGGCAATCTAGGATAGACATGTCACCCAGGGATTGGGAGGAGGCATTAAATTGGTTAGTGACTCGAAGGTGTTGTTAGTTATAACGTACAGAGCATAGGTATTTCGAGAATAGGTCACTGAGCCTGTGCTTGGTCTCACCGATGGAGAGGAAACCACATCAGGAACAATGGATACAGTCAACCAGGTTGGAGGCCGTACTGTTGAATGAATGACTAGAAATTGGGAAGCCTTCAAAAATGAGATAACGACGGCCCAGAGGCAGTATGTTCTTGTTAGGGCGAAGGATGAAGCTGGGAAGTGTGGGAAATGCTGGATGACTAGAGAAATTGATGTTCTGGTCAAGAAAAAGAAGGATGCATGTATCAGGTATAGACAGCCAGGATCCAGTGAATCTCTGAAAGAGTATAAAGCCAGTAGGAGCATACTTAAGAGGGAAATCAGAAGGGCAAAATGGGACATGAGATAGTTTTGGCAACTAGGGTTAAGGAGAATCCAAAGTGATTCTACAAATACATCAAAAACAAAAAAAGAGCAACTAGGGAGGTAGCATTGCCCCTTAAAGATCAGCAAGGCTACCCAAGAGCCACAGGAGATGGGTGGGATAGTAAATGAGTATTTTGCACCTGTGTTTACTGTGGAGAAGGATATGGAAGATAGAGAATGAGTGGAAATAAATAATGATGTCTTGAAAAATGCCCATATTACAGAAGAGGAGGTGCTGGATATCTTAAAACGCATAAAGGTGGATAAATCCCTGGGACCAGATCAGATGTGCTCTAAAAATTTGTGGGAAGCTAGGGAAGTGATTGCTGGGCCTCTTGCTGAGATATCTGTATCATAGATAACCACAGGTACGGTGCTGGAAGACTGAAGGTTGGCTAACGTGGTGCCACTAATTAAGAAAGGTGGAAAGGAAAAGCCAGGGATCTATAGATCAGTGAGTCTGACATCGGTAGTGGGCAAGTTGTTGGAGGGAATCCTGAGAGACAGCATTTACATGTATTTGAAAAGGCAAGGACTAATTAGGTCTAGCCAACATAGCTTTGTGCTTGGGAAATTGTGTCTCACTAACTTTATTGAGTTTTTGAGGAAGTTATGAAGAGGGATTCATGAAGGCAGAGTGGTGGAAGTTGTCTGTATGGACTTCAGTGGGGCATTCAACAAGGTTCCACATGGTAGACAGGTTAGCAAGGCTAGATCACACAGAATACAGGGAGAACTAGACATTTGGACACAAAATTGACTTGAAGGTAAGAGACAGAGGGTAGTGTTGGAGGTTTGCTTTTCAGACTAGGGGCCTGTGAGCAATTGTGTGCTGTAAGGATTGGTTCTGGATCCACTGTTTTATTTTCATTTATTTAAATGATTTGTATGTGAACATAGGAGGTATGGTTAGTAAGTTTGTAGATGACACCAAAATTGGAGGTATAGTGGACAGCAAAGAAGGTTACTTCAGAGTACAACACGATCTTGATCAGATTGTCCAATGGGCCAAGGAGTGGCCAATGGGATTTAATTTAGACAAATGTGAGATGCTACATTTTGGAACAGCAAATTAGGGCAGGGTTTATACACTTAATGGTAAGGGCCTGGTGAGTGCTGCTGAACAAACAGACCTTGGAGTATACAAGGAGCACAGTAACGGGCTATTTACTGATCCTCGTCGGGTGCCAGTATTTAGGATTGTTGTGAAGGTGGCGTTTGATCAGGAAGTCAAGGATCCACTTGAAGAGGTGGAACAGATACCTAGGTCTTGGAGCTTGGAGATTACTTTGATTGGGAATATAATGTTGAAGGCAGAGCTGTAGCCGATAATTAGAAGCCTGATGTAAGTATCCTGATCATCCAGATGTTCCAGGGATGAGTGCAGGGTTAGCCGGATGGCATCTGCTGTGGACCAGTTGTACCAGTAGATTCAAGCTAAGTGGCAGAAGGATTAGAAGGACATTAAGGGAAACATTTTTATGCAGAGGGTGGTGGGTATCTGGAATTCACTGCCTGAACTTTTGGTGGAGGCAGAGACCCTAAACTCTTAAATAAAAGTAACTGGATCTGTAGCTTAAGTGCTGGAAGCTACAGGGCTATGGGCCATATACACAAAAAAGGATTAGAATGGACATGATGGGCCAAATAGTCCCTATTTTGTACTGTATCATTTTTATGGTTTCTATGGTTCCATTTGTGGTCCCATGGTATGAGGTTGAGTGTGTTTTCTCCCAAGACATTTACAAATTCACCTTATTATCTATGCACCATAGCACTATGATGCCCTATATGAATAGTCTCACTCACTGTATGTGGAAGTATTTGCCACGATTGGGACCTGCCAATCTTTAAAATAGCTGTCTGCCTGGTCAGTCACTGTCAGTCCAGAAATGCTCTGCACAGCTCAGACATTTACCCCATTCTTGATGGGCAGGGGAAGATTGGTAAAGCCTTTCACAGGCAAAGCCCAAGAGGTCCTGTATGGATGGAGTGGTGGACAGGAGGCTGTCCTTCTTGTCCAGGACCAGCAGAGAAGCCATAACACCAAACCTTGCCAACCTGGTCTGAGGACACGAACCGTATCAGTTGTCCCTCCACAGTTCAGAGTAATGACCAGTGGGAGAACTGCAGATGCTATAAATCAGGAACTAAAACAGAAATTGTTGGGAAAGCTCAGGAGGTCCGGCAGCATTTGTGAAGAGAAATCACAGTTAACATTTTGGACCGAGAGACCCTTCTTCAGAAACTGCAACGTGGTCCATGATCCTCCCTGCTCTGCCATGGTAAGTGCAACACTCTTCTCTCGACTACCTTATGCCCATTTTCATCTTATTCAATGCCCCACCGAGTCATTCCAAGAGAAAGCATCTTACAATAGGGCCGAGAGAGATAGAGAGAGACAGAGGTAAGGTATCTAACATGCAGCTTATCCCCTACCAACAAGAGATGACAGGCTGGTCGTGTGGAGATGCTAAAATCCCCATGTCCCACAACTATGTAAGAATCACTGTCTTTTGCTGTGTTGCCCTACCATTACTACCAAGGTGAATGTATTTTTAACCTGCCCAAATTTCTACACCTTGTTCACAACAAGTTTCCTTTTATCTTTTGCAGGTACCATTGGGACTTACACAGTGTCAGCATGCAAAAGGGCAGCTCTGTGGCACGTCTTTTCCACCACCTCACAGTAAGCTCTGGCAGGATTTCTTCTTATGCCTTCCACCAGCTCAGTCACTGGCACCTCAGTGGGTATGTTAATTCGAGTGCTGCTGTGCACTTCATTGCCATGTATCTGCAGCTGGTTAGGAATAAATGACCCAGGGTTGCTGGTGTTTGGAGGACTGCTGGAGGTCAAGCACCTGCTCAGGTCCAAGCAGGAGAGGACTCTGTGGTGTTGGCAATCAAGGACCTCATCCACATGAACAGAGAGCAATAGGAGCAACAGACAGATGAGGGACAGAATGGCCCTAAATGCATTGCTGCAACCTCTGGGCAGTGAGTTATGTGACTGTCTGGCTGCGTCCATGGTCAGGTTGGCTCCTGTCAAGGACGGTCAGATCCAGCACCCTCAGGGTCTGCTGGAGGTGCTCCCACACTTACACTCAACCCTCCAGCCACTGAGCATCCAGGTGGGAGGCATGGTGACAGGGGAACGGGGAACCTGGTGAGCTTTCAATGTGCCCCATCCTCACAAAGACCAATGGTGCTTGGAGAAAGCCAGTTAAAAGTGAAATTGCATGCATACCTCTAAAGTCTCCTCTCAGGATACTCCAGATGTTGGCCAGCCCTATGTAGGCTTCACTGGTTAAGCCAGCATTTATTGCCCATGCTTGGTTGCCCCTTGAGAAGGTGGTGGTGAGGTGCCTTCTTGAACTGCTGCAGTCTATGTGCTGTAGGTCGACCCACAAATACTTTAGGGAGGGAATTCCAGGATCTTGGCTTAGTGACAGAGAAGGAATGGCGATATATTCTTAAGTCATTTAAATAAGGGACTTTTGAGGGGAATAGTGTTCCAATGTATCTGGGATATCATACAACTTCACAACTGCCCACATCATAACCCATTTGCCATTTGCTGCCATTCACTTATTATGTTAATATCTCTTTCCATAGAAGAAACAGGGGCAGCCAAGGGCCATTTGCCCATTGAACTCACTCCATCATTCAACATGATCAAAAGACTGATCCTCCATCTAAGGGAGATAACAAAGTGTGGAGCTGGATGAACACAGCAGGCTAAGCAGCATCTTAGGAGCAGAAAAGCTGACGTTTTGGGCCTACACCCTGATGAAATACTATTTGAAAGAACAGGGAAATTATCCTCAGTACTGTGGCCAATATTTGTCCCAAAGTTTGTCTGGACATATCACGTTGCTGTTTGTTGGAGCTTGCTGTGCACTACCCTTTATATCATTTGCTGTGACACACTTTGAGATGCCCCGCGATGACCACTAATCATAGTCACCCACACATGAACAACTGCATCAGTTTGCACTGAATCTTTCCAAGTTTCACCTACTCCCAAACACTTCAGATGGCCAGTCAGTTTGCAGCAAATACTGAGTTTTCTTTCTTAAAATACAACTAGGAAAGAAAGATGGAGTTCTTGCGACAGCCTTTGTTGGGAGAAATATTATTCCCTTTGTTCCCCAAAGGCAGGTCTGACCCATAAGACCACAACTTGCCCCATTGGTCAGACAAGCAGGTATGTCCTGAATCCAACAGAGCCCAAACAGGGATCAAACCCTGAGCCATCCATCCAATCTCATCAGCAGCAGTCAACATAACAGACCAGAAACGATATGGGTTACCATTAAGATTTCAGTTAAGGACCCATCAATTTCCCTGCCTGCCACCCTCAGCATTCTGGTATAGATCCTGGAGATATGTCTAACTTAAAACTTTTCGGAACACTCAACACTTACTTTTCTAAATTACCATGCCCTAGGATAGGAATATGCCCTTCCTGAGACTCACCATTCAACATGTCCTCCTTTGTGAATACTGATGCAAAGTACACATTAATAACCTTCCACTTCCTCTGGGTCCATGCATAAATTCCCTCCTTTCATCCTTGAATAGATGTACCCTGTCCCTAGTTACCGTTTTGCTCCTTATATGTGTATAAAATGCCTTGCAATTTTCCTTAATACCTTTTGACAAAGAAATTTCATGACACCCTTTAGCTATCCTAATTTCTTGTTTGAGTTCTTTCCTGCTATCTTTGTAGTCTTTGAGGGATCTGTGTGCCTTTAGTTTCCTAAACCTCCTGATTCCCACATGCCAGATATGGATTAACCCTCAAATAGCCACTCCAATGTACATTCCTACATTCCTGTCTAATATTGTTGCAGTTAGCCTTCCCCTAGTTTAATACTTTCACCTGAGGACCACTCTTACCTTTATCTGTAAGTAACTTAAGGTGTACAGAATTATGGTCACTATACCCAAAATGCTTCTCCGCTGAAACTTTGATCACCTGGTGAGGCTTATTCCCCAATATCAGGTCCAGTATCGCCCCTCCTGGGCACACCTAACAAAGTTCTCCTCCATCCAAACTCCTGGCACAAAGGCCCCAGTCAATACAGGGAAGCTCAAATCACCTACCACAAAAACCACTGTTGATTTTATACTTTTCCATAATCTGTCCATACATCTGTTCCTCTAGTTCCCATTGGCTATTGGGAGGTCTGTAGTACAACCCCATCAAAGTGATAGCATCCTTCCTATTCCTGAGCTCTACCCATGTGGCCTCGCAGCATGAGTGCTCCAAGGTGTCCTCCCTCAGTACTGCTGTGATATTCTCACTAACATCCTGGTGAGCCTCCTCTGCACCCTCTCCAAAGCATCCACATCCTTTTGGTAATGTGGCGACCAGAGCTGTACACAGTACTCCAAATGTGGCCGAACCAAAGTCCATTTGCTCCCTGCCCATCCATGTACCTGTCCAAATATATCTTAAAAGACGCTACCTTATACTATCATTGATATACATGGTCATTTCATCTGCTGACCTATTGCTCTGGTTCCCAACGCCTTGCCACACCAGGTTAAACTATCCCAAGTGGCACTAGCAAATCTCCCTGCCAGGATATTGGTGCCCTGAGGTTGTGGATGTGCTCGCTGAGCTGGCTTGTTCCTGTTCTGATGTTTTGTCACTATGCTAGGTGATATCATCAGTGGAGCCCCCAGTGAAGCAATATTATTCTACTCCGCTTGGAATTCATACTGTCTTCTTCATTGGATGGGGTATTGAGTACAAGAATTGGCAGGTCATGTTGCAGTTGTATAGGACTTTGGTTCAGCCACATTTGGAGTACTGTGAACAGTTCTGGTCGCCACATTACCAAAAGGATGTGGATGCTTTGGAGAGGGTGCAGAGAAGGTTCACCAGGATATTGCCTGGTATGGAGGGTGCTAGCTATGAAGAGAGGTTGAGTAGATTAGGATTATTTTCATTTGAAAGATGGAGATTGAGGGGGGACCTGATTGAGGTCTACAAAATCATGAGAGGTATAGACAGGGTGGATAGTAAAAAGCTTTTTCCCAGAGTGGGGGACTCAATTACTAGGGGTCATGAGTTCAAAGTGAGAGGAGGAAAGTTTAAGGGAGATATGCATGGAAAGTTCTTTACACAGAGAGTGGTGGGTGCCTGGAACGCGTTGCCAGCGGAGGTGGTAGACGCAGACACATTAGCGTCTTTTAAGATATATTTGGACAGGTACATGGATGGGCAGGGAGCAAATGGACAAAGACCGTTAGAAAATAGATGACAGGTTAGACAGAGGATCTTGATCGGTGCAGGCTTGGAGGGTCGAAGGGCCTGTTCCTGTGCTGTAATTTTCTTTGTTCTTTGTTATGGTGAGTAGTGTCATTTCCGGTTTTGATCTGTATGGGTTTGTATTTGGGGTCCAATTCTCTATGTTTGTTGATTGCATTACGAGTGGAGAACCATGCCTCTGGGAATTCCCATGTGTGTCCATATTTGGTTTGGTCTACTATAGTTACTTTGTCCCAGTTAAACCTATGGTCTTCATTGCCTGAGTGCACCGGTATTGAGGAGAGTTCATCATGCCATTTTGCTGTGATAAGGTAAGGGTTAGCTGGCATTCATATATTCTGATGGCTATTTTCCTTCCTGTCTGTCCAATATAATGTTTGTGGTAGTCATTGCATGGTATTTTGTAAACCACATTGGTTCTGCATGTTGTGGGAATGGGGTCTTTAATCCTTATAAGTGTTCATCGTAGACTGGCGGTGGGCTTGTGGGCCACCATGATTCCTAGTGGTCTTAGGAGTCAACCCACAACCCAAGCTACAGATCTTTGCCAAAATATTGGTGCCCTTCCAGTTTAGGTGCAACCCATCCTTATCGTACAAGCCACCTGCCCTGGAAGACATCCCAACGATCCACATACATAGAACACAGAACAGTACAGCACAGTACAGGCCCTTCAGCCCATGATGTTGTTCCAAACTTTTACCCTAAACCTAAAGTCTATCTAACTTCCACTCCTACCTTATACTATCATCCATATGCCCATCTAACAGCCACTTGACTGCCCCTAATAAGGCCGACTCCACTACCCTCTCCAGGAATGCATTTCACGTCCCTACCACTGTCTGGGTAAATAATCTACTTCTGAGGTCTCTCCTATATTTACCTCCTCTCATTTTAAATCTACCTCCACACATTTTAAATTTTCACATATTTGAATCCCTCCCTCTTACACCAGCTCTTTGGCCACATATTTCACTGTAGAATCTTCCCATTCCTAGTCTCACTGGTACATGGCACAGGGAGTAATGTCTGAAGTGTTATCTTTTGCTTTGAGAGGTAAAACTTAGAGACTCACAGTCAAACCTGACTGCTCCTGAGATGCTATTTGAAGGTGGCAGCAAAGTTCTCATGGCCATTTTGATCAATATATATCTCACAACATCACTTAATCATTGCGTGCAGCAGCTGCAAAGTAAAAATATTTAATTAGTTCAAAATCATTTGCAATGTCCATGGGATTTGATGAGCACTAAATAAATGGAATTTTATTTAATCTATTAGCATAAAATGTTATGGGGCAGTTTTCAGTTGTAAATTCTCTGGTATATGTATGGTATTAAATAACTTTTGTTCATTCACAACATGAAGGTATCACTGACCAGGCAGCATTTATTATCCATCCCTAATTGCCCAGAGGGCAGTTAAGAGTCAACCACATTGTTATAGGCCTGGAGTCATGTGTAGGCCAGATCAGGTAAGGATGGTCTTCCCTAAAGGACATTAATGAACCAAATGGGTTTTTCCAACAATCCACAATGGATTCATGGTCACCATTAGACTTTTAATTCCAGCTATTTTATTGAATTCAAATTTCACCGTCTGAAGTGGTCGGATTCAAACCCCAACACCCAGGATATTATCCAGGTCTCTGGATTAACAGTCCAGGATAATACCACTAGGCCATCACCTCCCTATGATTTTCCATATCACTGCAGCTGAAATTTTCCAGCTAGTGGTCTAACAGTTACAGGCAGCAGCTTTCTGCAGAGAGAGCTGCAGGTGTCCAATCCCAGTGTCAGGAAGCAAGGAGACAACCACTTAAATTGAAGTATTCCCAGTAACTGGAAAGGAGAAAGATTTCACATCTTTTAATTTTCAAAGTGATGTCTGGGGTACTGAAATAACTACGACTCTGTTAGGACCCAATCTAAAATAAATAGACGATTTTTAAAATGTTTTAGTTTAGAATGGGAATTTGAGCCTCTATGGAAAAAATAATCTTACCGAAATATAAAATGATCTTTCGGAACCAGTGATTTATAAAGAAATCATTTAAAACTGGTCGCATCTCATTCATTAAATGAGAGATTTTCCCCGGGATTTATGCAGACCTGCTGAGGTTTTGCAGTAACTTCTGTTTTTTTTGTTGTAGATGCTGGATAGTGCTGACTGCGGGGTAAGTAGCTGTAGCTCCCAGCCGTTTCCCAGTTCATGCTGTGGCTGTGTCAGAAACTGGGATCAGTGACAATGTTCTTCCTCAGTACCAGCGGTGAATTTGTATTAGTGGCCGTGTTTTCAGGTGGAGGAGCTGAATCTATCCCGCAGCAAGGAAGCCCCATTCTAACAATGTGAGCAGCAAGGCTCCGCAGCCTGATTCCGGAACCGAGAGGGTTACACTGTACTGCCTGTCTACAGGGACGAGCTACAGTTACAGGTGAGGAATAGGGTAGGATTACTTTGGCTGGTAGCTGGGAAAAGCCAACACAGGCTTCCGGTTCTCTCCCCCCGCCCTTGGCCAGCCGGAGCTGGCGGGGTATATGTGGGGGCTGTGTTTGTGGACAGGTCCCCCTCGGAGCTAAAGTGCTTCTGGAGGGAGGGGAGAGCGGCGGAGCAAACGGCGCAGCGGAGCTCGGGAACTTTCAGGTGGATTAAAGCTGGAAGGATAGCCTCAGAGCCCGGAGCACCCACTGGGTAAGTCCGGGAATGGGGGAAACACTGGACTCAGTGTGCCCTAACAGAGCCTTTCCCCTTTAACACGACGAATATTCACCTGTAAAGGGGGAGGAAGCACTTACGGATTTCTAGTGAGACTATCAGCCGGTCACTGCTCTGTGTTTGATCAGCTGGAAGTGAACCTATTGGAGGAAAAGTTTCCAGTACCTTGACAACCCTACAGCCAACCGTCACTCTATTCCTGGGACCAGCTCTTGTCAAATGATAATATGATGTTGCTCAGGACAAAGGCGGTGGAAGGAGCCCAGCCACAATCTCATTCTCAATCTCTCAAAGTTTTTCATTGGAGGGGTTTCCATTTCTTCAGCTGCAGTTTCTTCCACAACTCCCCCAATCATCAGATTGTTTCCTAATCAATTATCCATTAGTTTCACGGCAGCGCTGACAAACAGGTATTTTCCATCACGTGGTGTATTTGCAAATTGTACGTTTTTCTAAAAATGTTTCTTGTTTGACATTTTGCTCAAGTTCCATTTTCGTACAAATCCCCAGCAGAAGGCGCTCAAAGAAAGTCCCTGTCAATGAATAGGCGCGCGTCCGGCTCAGGGGCACTGCGCAGTATCGACAGAAGGAGGGTGTAACTGAGGAGTATTCCAGATTAGGTAGTGGAATCGTGGTAATGCTCCTACCTTTGGGCCAGAAGGCTCGGGTTCAAGTTCTAGCCGCTTTAGTGGTATGTCAGTGACATCCCTGTACAGGTTGATTAGAAAATATCTTTTCGAGTTGGTGGAGGGGGCCTCGTTGGGCTGTTACTTTTGAGAAGCAAGTTTACTGTAGGTTTGATAACATTGTAGTCGCTGCCTTTCACTCGTGATTGAAAGCCTTTGAACAGCTTCAATATGATAAGGGCACTCTTTAAATGCAAGTCTACTTTGTAATCTGCAACAAATATTTGATATTGCAGTCTTGGAAATACGCTTGTAAAATAACTGAAATTGTGTTGGTAATTCTTTGGTTTTTAAAGGGTGGCACGGTGGCTCAGTGGTTACCACTTGCTTCACAGCACCAGGGACCCGGGTTCGAAACCACCCTTAGACAGCTGTCCGTGTGGAGTTTGCACATTCTCCCCGTGTCTGCATGGGTTTCCTCTGGGTGCTCCGGTTTTCTCCCACAGTCTAAAGATGTGCAGGCTAGGTGGATTGGCCACGCTAAATTGCCTGTAGTGTTCAGGGATGTGTAGATTAGGTGGGTTATACTGGGATGGGTCTGTGTGGGATGCTTTGAGGGTTGGTGTGGACTTGTTGGGCTGAAGGGCCTGTTTCCACACTGTAGGCATTCTATGATTCAAATCCAAAATTCTCAATATTTAAATCAGGCTTCATAACCCTAATGTCAACTCCTCCACCCCATGGTCTCTTATTTAACTCTGCGCAGTTTGGGTCTTATAGAAGAAATGACATAATTGCTTTGGAAGCAGTTCAAAGAAGTTTCACTGACTGATTCCTGCAATGAAGAGCCAAGATTGTAAGGGGTAATGGGAACTGCAGATGCTGGAGATTCCAAGATAATAAAATGTGAGGCTGGATGAACACAGCAGGCCAAGCAGCATCTCAGGAGCACAAAAGCTTTTGTGCTCCTGAGATGCTGCTTGGCCTGCTGTGTTCATCCAGCCTCACATTTTATTAGCCAAGATTGTAAGGACTGTATTGGTTGGAGTTTGGAAGAATGAGGGATGATCTTATTGAAAGGTAGAATATTAAGAGGGAGTTTGGCAGGGTGAATGCTGGGAGCAGGGGGATGTGGTTCCCCTGCTTGACAGTGTAGAACTAAAATAGGAAGTTTCCAATTTATGATGACTTTTTTTCCTGGTAGAGGGTCACAATTTTATTGAATTCTGTTGCTTATAGAGCAGAGTCATTGAATATTTTAAAGGCAGAAATACCATAGATTCTTGAATAACAAGGAACTCAGACGGTGTTGGGTAGCAGGAAAAAAGGAGTTGAGACAACTTGTATGACTAGTGATCTTAATATACAGTGGTAATGGGAACTGCAGATGCTGGAGAATCCAGGAAAACAAAGTTTGAAGCTGGATGAACACAGCAGGCCAAGCAGCATCTCAGGAGCACAAAAGCTGATGTTTCGGGCCTAGACCCTTCATCAGAGACCACCCTCTCTGATGAAGGGTCTAGGCCCGAAACGTCAGCTTTCGTGCTCCTGAGATGCTGCTTGGCCTGCTGTGTTCATCCAGCTCCACACTTTGTTATCTTAATATACAGTGGTCCAGGCGCAAGGAGCCAAAAGACTTACTCCAGCTACTATGGCCACATGTCCCTGAGCTTCTGCAGTCACGTGACATTGACTTTGAGATGTTTGTGCTCCTCTTTTTGGTTTCTTGACATCCCCTTCAGCATTGTTGACTACAACTATCAGCTATCTAGGGTCTAAGACCTGGCATTCTGACCCTAAACTTTCCATCAGGTTACCTCTATTTCCCATTTTGATAAGCTTCTAAAAAGTTGTCTCTGAACAAAATTTTGGCTAAATCTGATAAAGCACTGTACAAAATTTTGCTGATAACATTGTTGTGAATGCATTGTAAATATCATTTTAACTGTGTTAAAGGTGCTACGTACATACAAGTTGTTGGGACAGGCAGGTTGTTTTATTCCATCACTGATTAGACATCATTGTCACCATGGCTACCAGATTCAAAATTTTGTGTGCATGTTAACAGCAGCCATGTGTACCTGCGTGAGAGTAACATTCTGCAAGATTTCCATCACTTCAGAAAAATCTGAACTAAATTCTCTCTCTAGATGTCAGAGGTAGTTTCTTTACTCAGAGAGTAGTAAGGGATTGGAACGCTTTCCCTGCAACGGTCGTAGATTCGCCAACTTTAGGTACATTTAAGTCGTCATTGGACAAGCATATGAACGTACATGGAATAGTGTAAGTTAGATGGGCTTGAGATCGGTATGACAGGTTGGCACAACATCGAGGGCCGAAGGGCCTGTACTGTGCTGTAATGTTCTATGTTCTATGTTCTATGTAATCTTGAGTGAGATGCGACTAAGTTCAGGAAATCTCTTTCAATGACTTGGGAGTGCTCATTTGTCTGAATTCTTTCCAATGAACTGATATCCTTTTTCAGTGTGGGCTTTGCAGTGTTGTGGAGCAAACTAAGGTATTGAAGTAAAGTTGTAAAATGGTATGATCTTTCCCTGAAACTGAGGGAAACTGACCCATTCCTCTTGTTTTTTGAGTTTTCAGCCCATCCAACCAGATCCACTATTCAATATGGTCAAGGCTGATCCTGCATCTCAATGTCATCTTTCCGTGCTCTCTCAATGTCATCTTTCCGTGCTCTCTCCATGCCCCTTGACAATCTGTCTTTCTTTCTTTCTTAAACATCTCGGTGATATTACTTCCACAGCCTTCTGATGTGGAGAATTACACAGATTCACCACCCTCTGAGTGAAGAAATTTAACATTATCTCAGCCCAGAATGGTCTTTTGTGTTTCTGAAACTGCAGCCCCTTGCCTCGGACTCTTCTTTTCCCACTCCCCCCACCCCACCAAAACTGCCAGGGGAAACCTCATCCCTGAATCCAGTCTGTTCAGCCCTGTCAGAATTAATGCATTTCAATGAGGTTCCCTCTCGATCTTCTAAATCCCAGGACATAAAGATCCAGTCCACCCGAACTTGTCTCAACTCATAACACAAAGCTGCCATCACACAAATCAGCCTGGTGAAGTTTTGCTGCACTCCAAATTAAACAAGCTTCTTTCCTTAGATAATGACACCAAAATTGCAGCCAGTACACAGCTGTGGCCTCACCAGAGCTCAGTGCACTTTGATGCATTATTTGTAACAGTGACAGGGGTCAGTTAGCTCAGCTGGCTGAACAGCCTGTTGGTGATACACAGTGAGGCTAATAGCCTGGGTTCAGTTCCCACACCAGTTAATCGTACCGTTAAAGTACTGTCCTTCTCTGTCTCTTTTCCTCGCCTGAGGCATAGTGACTCTCAGGTTAAACCACCAACAGCCATAGAAACACAGGGACCAGAGTAAGCCATTCAGCTCCTTGAACCAGTTCCACCATTCATGGTTGACTTGTGGCCTAACCTCCTACCTGCCTTTGGCTTATATCCCTGACTGCTTTTGCTTAACAAGATACTATCTCGCTCAGATTTAAAATTAACAATTGACCCAGCATCCACCACCAGTTGTGGAAGTGATTTCCAAACATCAGCAACCCGTTGTGTGTCGATGTCTCTCTCTAATGAGGGAGCAGCTCTCTGGTGCGGTAGTTCGAGGGTTCAGTTGTGTGGAAAATTTATAAAATCAAAGCAAAAGGAGAAGGATTGTAGACAAGTGATGGCATTGTTTGTTACTAAGAAATAGAAGGAAGGAACAGAATGTGTGAATATCATATTGCACCAAGGAACCATAAAACTGCAGGGAAATTGGAAAACAACAAACTTAACAGCTTTGTACCTTCATGCATGAAGCATTCAGGACAAGATAGACAAACTGAATGTGCAAATCGAGGGAAATAAAAATGATCTTGTAGCATTATGGAAAAGTGGTTACAGGGAGATCAAAACTGGGAACATAACTTCCAGGGATATTTGACCTTTGAGAAAAATGGAGGATGGTAAAGGTGGTAAGGTAGTGCTGTTAATAAGAGGTGAAATGAGGGCAGTTGTGAGAAATGATCTTGACTTGGATAATGCAGAGTCCATGTGGGTGGACGTGGGGAAAACAATCAAAAAATTGGTACAATATTTGGTAGAAGTTATGCACAGACCCCAAACAGTAGTCACTCTGTAGGAGTAGTTATAAATCAACAAATAATCGTCGCATGTGAAAAGAACAGAGCAATAAATATGGGTGAATTTAATATTCATGTTGATTGGGTTAATCAAATTGGAAAGTGTAGCTATATCAGTGAATCCATAGCATACATTAGGGATAGTTTCCTGCAGCAAAATGCCATGGAGCTAGTCAGAAAGCAGGCTGCCTTGGATCTGGGATAACAAGGTGTGGAGCTGGATGAACAGAGCAGGCCGAGCAGCATCTTGGGAGCAGGAAAGATGACGTTTCGGGCCTAGACCCTTTGTCAGAAATAGGGGAGGGGAAGGGGGTTCTGAAGTAAATAGGGAGAGGGGGGAGGCGGATTGAAGATGGATAGAGAAGAAGATAGGTGGAGAGGAGACAGATAATCCAAATGCAGTATACCATCCCACAGCTACCCAGAATATACCTCCTCCCACCCACCTTCTTGCAAAAATTCCATTTCCTATTTCCAATTCTTTCCCCTCCATCGCGTCTGCTCCCAGGATGAGACATTCCATTCCCGTACATCTCAATGTCCTCATTTTTCAAGTACCCTCAACTTCACCCCCGCGGTATCGAGAACACCCTCGATCGTGTCTGCTGCATTTCCCGCAACTCATCCCTCACACCACCTCCCCGCAATAACAACCAAAACAGAATCCCCCTCATCCTCACGTACCATTCCACTAACCTCTGGATCTAACGCATCATCCTCCCACACTTCTGCCATTCACAATCTGGCTCCACCACCAAAGACTTTTTTCCCTCCCCAGCCTTGTCTGCTTTATGGAGGGACCACTCTCTCCGTGATTCCCTTGTCCGCTCCACACTTCCCTCCAACCCCACCACACCTGGCACCTTCCCCTGCAACTGCAGGAAATGCTACACCTGCCCCTACACGTCCCCCCTCACCCCCATCCCAGGCCCCAAGAAGACTTTCCACATCAAGCAGAGGTTCATCTGCGCATCTGCTAATCTGGTATACTGCAGCTGCTGGACCTGTTGTGGCTTCCTCTACATCGGGAAACCAAGCAGAGGCTTGGGGACCACTTTGCGGAACACCTACACGCGGTTCACAATAAACAACTGCACCTCCCAGCCGCGAACCATTTCAACTCCCCCTCCCATTCCTCAGATGATGTGCCCATCCTGGGCCTCCTGCAGTGCCACGACAATGCCACCCGAAGGTTGCAGGAACAGCAACTCATATTCCGCTTGGGAACCCTGCAGCCTCATGGTATCAATATGGACTTTACAAGCTTCAAAATCTCCCCTTCCCCCACCACATCCCAAAACCAGCCCAGCTCATCCCTGCCTCCCTAACCTGCTATTCCTCTCACCTATTCCCTCCTCCCACCTCAAGCTGCACCTCCATTTCCTACCTACTAACCTCATCCCGCCCTCTTGACCTGCCTGTCCTCCCTGGACTGACCAATCTCCTCCCTACCTCCCCACCTACACTTACCTTTACTGGCTCCATCCCTCACCCACATCCCAGGCCCCAAGAAGACTTTCCACATCAAGCAGATGTTCACCTGCACATCTACCAATGTAGTATATTGCATTTGCTGTACACATTGTGGCTTCCTCCACATTGGGGAAACCAAGCGGAGGCTTGAGGACCGTGTTATAGAACACCTATGCTCGGTTCGAAATAAACAACTGCACCTCGCAATCGCGAACCATTTCAACTCCCCCTCGCATTCCTTAGGCGACATGCCCATCCTAGGCCTCCTGCAGTGCCACAATGATGCCACCCGAAGGTTGCAGGAACAGCAACTCATATTCCGCTTGGGAACCCTGCAGCCCAATGGTATCAATGTGGACTTCACAAGCTTCAAAGTCTCCCCTTCCCCCACTGCATCCCCAAACCAGCCCAGCTCGCCCCCGCCTCCCTAACCTGTTCTTCCTCTCACCTATCCCCTCCTCCCATCTCAAGCTGCACCTCCATTTCCGACCTACTAACCTCATCCCACCCCCTTGACCTGTCCGTCCTCCTCGGACTGACCTACCTCCTCCCTACCTCCCCACCTATACTCACCTCTACAGACTCCATCCCCACCCCTTTAACTTGTCTGTCTCCTCTCCACCTATCTTCTCCTCTATCCATCTTCAATCCGCCTCCCCCTCTATCCCTATTTATCTCAGAACCCTCTCCCCATCCCCCTTTTCTGATGAAGTGTCTAGGCCCGAAACATCAGCTTTTGTGCTCCTGAGATGCTGCTTGGCCTGCTGTGTTCATCCAGCTCCATGCTTTGTTATCTGAGATTCTCCAGCATCTGCAGTTCCCATTATCTCTGGTTCCATCCCCACCTCTTTGACTTGTCTGTCTCCTCTCCACCTATCTTCTCCTCTGTCCATCTTCGATCCACCTCCCCCCTCCCTATTTTTTTCAGAACTCCCTTCCCCTCCCCCATTTTTGAAGAAGGATCTCACCCCGAAACATCAGCTTTCCTGCTCCTCAGATGCTGCTTGGCCTGCTATGTTCGTCCAGCTCAACACCTTGTTATCTCGGATTCTCCAGCATCTGCAGTTCCTATTATCTCTGCCTTGGATCTGGGAATGAGTAATGAGGCAGGCTAAATCAACAATCTCCCAGGAAATAATGATCATAACATGATAGAGTTTAATCCAGTTCAAGAGTAAAAAACCTGGCTCACAAAAAGAACAACCATGTTTAATGTAAATAAAGGGAGTTACAATTAATTTACAAACTAATTAACTGGAAAGTCTTTGAGGACATAATGAGCACAGTGGACAATGAAGAACTGGTGGATATGATGTCAATAGATGTGAAGCTAGAAAAGTACAGTAGGTCAGACAGCGTCCATGGAGCAGGAAAGTTAATGTTTCAGGCTGAAACCCTTTGTCAGGACTGGGGAGGTGGAGAGGAATCCAGAAATAAATGGGGCAAGGGCGTGGTTGTGGCTCGGGAAGGGTAGGTGGAATGGTGATGGGTGGATGCAGGTCGGGGGTTATTGGGATTTGTTAGTGGGAAGGATGCAGCAGATAGGTGAGTAGGAAGATGGACAGGTTAGGTTAGGTGAGGTGAGGGTAAGGGGTAGGGCTGGACGTGGGATAAGATGGGGAGTGGAGAGATTTTGAAGCTGGTAAAGTCAATGTTAAGGCCATTGGGCTGTAAGCTCCCAAAGTGAAACATCAGGTGTTGTTCCCCCAGTTTACATTTGGCCTCACTCTGGCAGTGGAGGAGGTCAAGGATGGACACGTCATCAGGGGAGTGGGAGTAGGACAGGGAATTAAAGTAAAGATCAACCAGAAGGTCGGGTTGCTTGGTGCATGTTGAGGGGAGATGTTCCATGAACCGATCCCCGAGTCTGCATTTGGTCTCCCCAATAAAGAGGAGACCACTGCAGGAGCAACAGATATAGTAGATGAGTTTGGATGAAGTGCAGGTGAATCTCTGCTGGATCTGGAAGAAGTGCAGAGCAGATGAGGGAACCACAGAATGAATGGTCCCTGTGGAAAGCAGACAGGAGTGGGAAGGGAAATTTTTCTTTTGGCGGTGGGGTCTGATTGTAGATGGAGGAAATATTGGAGGATGATGCATTGTATTCAGAGGTTGGTGGGGTGGTACGTGTGCACACGCGCACACACAGTCTCACACACTGTCATGCGCGTCCACACTCTCTCTCTCTTCTCTTTCTCTCTCTCTTTCATGCGTGCACCCTCACTCTCTCTTTCTGTCTGTCACACGCATGTACACATAGAGCATAGAATACAGAACATTACAGCAAAATAAAGGCCCTTCAGCTCACGATGTTGTGCTGACTTAGTATACTAAACCTAAGGTCTATCTAACCTCCACTCCTACCTTATACTATCATCCATATTCCTATCTAATGTTCGCTAAAATGCTCCTAATGAGGTCGACTCCATTACCCTCTCCGGCAATGCATTCCACCTCCCTACCACTCTCTGAATAAAGAACCTACCTCAGATGTCTTCCCTATATCTACCTTCACTCACTTTAAAACTATGCCCCCTCATACTAGCTACCTCCACCCCAGGAAAATGTCTCTGGCTGTCTATCTATATCCCTGATCATTTTGCACACCTCTATCAAGTCATCTCTCATCCTTCATCGTTCTAAAGAGAAAAGCCCTAGCTCTCTCAACCTTTCCTTGTAAGACCTTCCCTCCATTCCAGGCAACATCCTGGTAAATCTCCTCTGCACCTTTTCCAGCGCTTCCACATCTTTCCTGTAATGAGGCGACCAGAGCTGGACACATTACCCCAGATGTGGTCAAACCAGGGTTTTGTATATCTGGAGCATAACTTCACAGCTCTTGAACTCAATCCCTCTATTAATGAAAGCTAACACACCATACACCTTCTTAACAACTCTATCTAGCTGAGTGGCAGATTTTAGAGAACTGTGGACATGAACCCCAAGATCCCTCTGCTCTGCCACACTGCTAAGAATCTTTCCGTTAATCTTGTATTCTACTTTCAAGTTTGTCCTTCCAAAATGAATCACCTCACACTTTTCAGGGTTAAATTCCATCTGCCACTTCTCAGCCTAGCTCTGCATCCTATCAATGTCCTTTTGTAACCTAGAACAGCCCTCTGCACTATCTACAACTCGACGCACCTTTGTATCATCCGCGAACTTACTAATCCACCCTTCCACTCCTACATCCAAATCATTTACAAAAATCACAATTAGAAGAGGACCCAGAACAGATCCTTGTGGTACACCACTCGTAACTGAGCACCATGTTGAATATTTTCCATCCACTACCACCCTTTGTCTTCTAAGGGTCAGCTAATTCTGAATCCAATCTGTCACATTTCCCCCTATCCCTTGCCTCCTTACTTTCTACATGAGCCTACTATGGGGAACCTTATCGAACACCTTACTTAAATCCATGTATACCACATCCACTGCTCTACCTTCATCTACGTGTTTGGTCATCTCTTCAAAGAATTCAATAAGGCTTATGAGGCCTGATCTACCCGTCACAAATCCATGATGACTATCACAAATCAAACTGTGCCTATCCAAGTAATCATAAATCCTTTCTCTCAGAGCCCTTTCCAATAATTTGCCCACCACTGACATAATTGGCCTGTAATTTCCAGGGTTATCCCTATTTTCTTTTTTGAACAAGAGAATGACGTTTGCATCTCTCCAATCTTCTGGCACTATACCCATGGCAGTGAAGACGAAAAGATCATCGCCAAGGCCCTGAGATCTCTTCCCTCGCTACCCATAAAATACTTGGATAAATCCCATTAGGTCCGGGGGACTTATCTAACTTCAGGTTCCTCAAAATTGCTGGCACATCTTCCTTACTAACATTCACCTCCTCTAGCCCACCAGCCTGTTTCACACTGTCCTCCTCTACAACTAGGTCCCTCTCAGTTGTGAATGCCAAAGAAAAGTATTCATTAAGGACCTCTCCTATCTCTTTAGGCTCCATACACAAATTCTCTTTACAATCCTTGATCAGCCCTACCCTTTCTCTGATCATTCTCTTATTCCTCACGCACGTGTAAAAAGCCTTGGGGTTTTCCTTGATCCTAACTGCCAAGGTTTTCTCATGCCCCCTTATAGCTCTCCTAAGCCCTTTCTTCAGCTCCTTCCTCGATAACTTGTATCCCTCTAGAACCTTTTCAGATCTTTGTTTCCTAAACCTTATATAAGCATCCTTCTTCGTCTTAACCAGATGTCTGACCTCTCTCAAGAACCATGGCTCCCTCACTCAACCGCATCTTCCCTGTCTGCTAGGGACAAACATATCGAGCACATGCAGTATGCATTCTTTAAACAATCTCCACGTTTTAATAGCTCTCTTCCCTGACAGCAGCCGTTCCCAATTTATGTTACCCAGTTCTTGCCTAATAGAATTGTAATTACCCTTCCTCCAATTATAAGCCTTACCCTGCTGTACGTACCTATCCTTTTCCATGACTATTGTAAAAGTAACAGAGTTATGATCGCTACCGCCAAAAATGCTCTCGCACCAACAGGTCCAACACTTGGCCCGGTTCATTGCCAAACACTAAATCCAAAGTGGCCTCTCCTTGTGTTGGTCTGTCTACATAGTGTTAGGAATCCTTCCTGAACACACTGGACAAAATCTGCTCCATCTAAACTATTACAATTAAAAAGTTTCCAATCAATATTTGGAAAGTTGAAGTCACCCATGACTACAACCCTGTGACTTCTGCACCTTTCCAGTGTCTGCCTCCCAATCTGCTCCTCCACTTCTATACAATCATTAGGGGGTCTGTAAAAATCCTCCAACAAATTTTCTGCTCCACACTCTGCCTCTCGCTCACGCACGCCCACACACACACACACACTCTCACTCTTGCAGGTGCTTTCTCTCTCGAGCATGCACATGCTCTCTGTCTTGGATGTGCACCCACTCTCAAGCTCTCGCTCTCTCTCTCTCGCACCCACACTCTGTCTCTCTCTTTCTCTCTCTCTCTCACTCTCTCTCTCTCACCAACACTCTGTCCCTCCCTTGCATGTACGTGCCCACACTCTCTGCTGTGCGCAGGTGCCTGCTCTCTCTCCCTCATTCTCGCTCTCTCTCATACCTTTTCCATCTCCTGATTTATTGTATGTAAGAAAAGCACTGTTACAGTAATCATGGGAGACTTCTATTTGCAGGTGCAATGTGAAAATCAAATTGATAGCAGATCCCAGGAAAAGGAATTTGTGGAATGCCTCTGTGTTGAGGAGCAGTGTGTGAGAGAGCTCACGAGGCAATAGGCAGTTCTAGATTTGATGTGTGATGAGACAGACTCAATTAGGGAGCTTCAGGTGAAGGGACCCCTAGGGAGCAGTGACCATAATATGATAGAATTCACCATGCAGTTTGAGAAGGAGAAGCTGGAATCAGATGCAATGGTATTACAATTTACGTAAAGGTAGCTGCAAAGACATGAGGGAGGAGCTGGTCAGCGTTGCTTGGCAGGGGAACCTAGCAGGGCAAACAGTGGAGCAGCAACGGCAGGAGTTTCTGGGGCTAATTCAGGAGGCATGGGATGAAACAGGTGGGAGAGAAGATGGACAGGTTGTGTGAGTTCAAGGAGGTGAGGATAAGAGGGAGGACTGGACTTGGGATGAGGCCGAGGATGGGGAGATGTTAAAACAGGTCAGTTCCAAGTTTAGGCCATGAGGCTGTAGGCTTCCAATGCAGAATATGAGGTGTAGCTCCTCCAGTTTGCATCTTGTGTCATTGTGACACTGGAGGAGGTCCAGGATGGACCTGAACTCCTGTTGGATATGGAAAGCCTGTCTTAGGCTTTGGATGGGGGTGAGGGGGGAGGTATAGGGGTAGGTGTAGCACTTCCAGCAGTTGCAGGATCAATGTGGTAAAGGTTAAGGGAATCCAGAGGATTTAGATGCCTTCAAAACCAACAATGCACAAGTAAAAAGCTATAAATCGGTGAGGATGAAATATGAGGGTAAGCTAGTTTGTAATGTAAATTAAGACAGCAAGAATTTCTTTTGATAAATAAAACCTGAGAGAGGCAAGAGTGAACATTGACCTGCTGGAAAATGAGGCTGAAGAAGTAGAAATGAGGGACAAAGAAACTGTGGAGGAACAGAATGGGTGTTTTCCATCAGCTCACTGTGGAAAACACTAGCAGCCTACCAGAACTTCAAGAGAGCCAGGAGTCAGAAGTGTGTAGTGGGGAAGCTGAAAGGCCTGAAGGTGGATAAATCACCTGGACCAGATGGACCACGCCCAGGGTTCTGAAGGAGATGGCTGAGGAGATTAAGCCACAATGAGACCCACAAGTTCCAACATCATGCAATTACAACTCATTGCCTAGCCAGGCATCTCTATTTCAGTTACTTGGTTCTTAATTTGATTTCTAAAATATTCCACTGGTCTTTTAGTTTGTAGCCTGTAAATGCTTCCTCTATTTGCTTTTAGTCTGAAGGTAACCTGTCATATTTCCTAATTTGACTATCACCAATCAATGAATTTATGGTTTACCTGTGATGTCACCCTTTTGTGGCCTGTGATCCTGGGCTTCAGTTTATCCAGATTAAATAACAATTGACAAATTATGAGCCAAAACAGCAAGCAAAAAGCACCTCTTTCCCTCTGCAGCAAATTCCCACACTGCCTATAAATTCCCAATCTATATACTCACTGGGAGAGCATGCGCTAATGTGGTCTATTGCATCCGCTGTTCCCTTGCATCTCTACCCTGGACCCTCAGGTAGGTGTGTTTATAGCAGCCATGGCCTGCACAATAATTCTCTTAATCTAAAAAGCTTTGGACCTCTCATTGGTCAGTGGAAATTTTGGCTCCAGGGTCCTACATCCCTGAAAACATCTGTAGCCATGCTGGCGAGCCTGCCCAATGTGGCCTCTCACTGATTCCCTAATTGCAGGAAAACTCTTCAATATCCACAAATGCCAGCCCAACCTTTCAATCTGCATTTTATCAGAAAGCCCAGGATAGAATCACCCCCACTGCAATTTCCTTTGCTTTCTCTAAAAAATAATGCAGCTGTTAATGTTCTGACTGAACTTTGTAATCTGCATCCAAAAGTTACAGGGCCATGACGATTGGGGTGTTCTGATTTTATAAAACCCTCTTTGCTTTATGTTTAAAGCTCACATGGACTTACATATCAGAGGGATTATAAACACAGTGAAAACTGATATCATGTTGATTAAAAGACAAATTAAAAAATGCTAATAGTTTGTTTGATCTCTAGGTGTAACAATTTTAGATAAATAAATGCATTGCTGTACATTTCGGTGCCTTCTTTTCAAGCAAATTGAGTTTGAGGACATTGGAGGATGTCCCGAGGTGGTGTGCAAGAATGATCCTGGGAATGAAGAGCCTGAAGAATGAAATGCACCCAACTCTTGCTCCTCCAAGACCGCATTAGGGAACTGGAGCGGGAGCTGGATGAACTTCGGATCATTCGGGAGGCAGAGTCAGTGATAGACAAGAGTTTCAGGGAAGTAGTTACTCCTAAGCGTGAAGAAAGCTGGGTAACTGTTAGAAGGGGGAAAAGGCAATCAGTGCAGGGATCCCCTATGGTCGTTCCCCTGAAAAACAAGTATACCGTTTTGGATACTGTTGGGGGGGACGACTTAGAAGGAGCATGCACTGGGGTGAAGGCCTCTGGCACAGAGTCTGTCCCTCTTGCACAGAAGGGAAGGGGGGAGAGGAAGAGAGTGTTAGTCATTGGGGACTCAATAGTTAGAGGGACCGATAGAAGGTTTGCTGGGAACGAAAGAGACTCACAGTTGGTGTGTTGCCTCCCAGGGACCAGGGCCTGTGATGTCTCGGATTGTGTCTTTGGGGTCCTGAGGGGAGACGGTGACCAGCCCCAAGTAGTGGTCCACATAGGCACCAACGACATAGTTAGAAAGAGGGATAGGGATGTCAGGCAGGATTTCAGGGAGCTAGCATGGAAGCTGAGAGCTAGAACAAACAGAGTGGTCATCTCAGGTTTGTTACCCGTGCCACGTGATAGCGAGGCAAAGAACAGGGAGAGATTTCAGCTGAACACGTGGCTGCAGGGATGGTGCAGGAGGGATGGCTTCAGGTACATGGACAATTGGGGCTCATTCTGGGGAAGGTGGGACCTCGACAAACAGGGCGGTGTCCACTTGAACCAGAGGGGCACTAATATCCTGGGTGGGAAATTTGCCAGTGCTATTCGGGTGGATTTAAACGAGCTCAGAAGGGGGATGGGAAACTGAGGTGTAGTTCTAGTACCCAAGAGGATGAGAGTAGGGAGGACATGGACATGACCTCACTGTCACAGGAGTGTGTTGACAGACAGCAAGCTGGATTGAAGTGTGTCTAATTTAATGCCAGGAATATCTGGAATAAGGTAGGTGAGCTTGCAGCATGGATAGGTACCTGGGACTTCGATGTTGTGGCCATTTCGGAGACATGGATAGAGCAGGGTCAGGAATGGATGTTGCAGGTTCCAGGGTTGCGATCTTTCATTAAGGTCAGGGAAGATGGTGAAAGAGGGGGAGGTGTGGCTTTGTTTGTCGAGGACAATATAACCGGGGCTGAAAGAACTTTTGATGAGGACTCATCTACTGAGGTGGTATGGGCTGAGGTCAGAAACAGGAGAGGAGAGGTAACACTGCTGGGAGTTTTTTATAGGCCCCTGAAAGGTTCCAGGGATGTGGAGGAGAGGATTGGCAAAACTATTCTGCGCAGGAGTGAAAGAAACAGGGTGGTCATTATGGGAGACTTTAACTTCCCTAACATTGACTGAAAATGCTATAACTCTAGTATGTCAGATGGATCAGTTTTTGTCCAATGTGTGCAGGAGGGTTTCCTGACTCAGTATGTCGAAGGGCTGACAAGAGGGGAGGCCACACTGGATCTGGTACTTAGTAATGAACCAGGCCAGGTGTTTGATTTAATGGTAGGTGAGCACTTTGGAGAGAGTGACCATAATTCGGTTATGTTTATTTTAGCAATGGAAAGGGATAGGCACATACCACAGGGCAAGAGTTATAGATGGGGGAAGGGCAATTTTAATGCGATTAGGCAAGACTTAGGAGGCATAGAACGGGTTAGCAAAATGCAGGGGAGGGGGACAATCGAAATGTGGAGCTGGTTTAAGGACAGATATTGCGTGTCCTTGATAGGTATGTCCCTGTCAGGCAGGGAGGAAGTGACAAGGTAAGGGAACTGTGGTTTACTAAAGAAATTGTATCTCTTGTTAAGTGGAAGACAGAGGCTTATGTGACAATGAGACGAGATGGTTCAGATGAGGCGATGGAGAGTTACAGATTAGCTAGGAAGGATTTAAAGAGAGAGTTAAGAAGAGCAAGGAGGGAACATGAGCAGACATTGGCAGGTAGAATAAAGGAGAACCCTAAAGCTTTCTATAGGTATGTGAGGAGTAAGAGGATGACGAGGGTAGGAATAGGGCCAGTCAAAGGCGGAAGTGGAAGTTGTGTGTGGACCCTGTGGAGATTGGGCAGGTGCTAAATGATTATTTCTCATCTGTTTTCACTGAGGAACAGGAGAATATTGTACAAGAGATGACTGAGTTACGGGCTACTAGAATTGAAAGGATTGAGGCTAGTAAAGAGGAGGTGTTATCAATTCGAGAAGGTGAGAAGGTAGATACGTCGCCTGGGCCAGATGGGATTTTTCTGAGAATTGTCTAGGAAGCTAGGGAGGAAGTGGCGGAGCCTTTTCCTTGATCTTTGAGTCTTCATTGTCTACAGGTTTAGTACCAGAGGACTGGAGGATTGCAAATGTTGTGCCCATGTTCAAGAAGGGCAGTAGGGATGACCCAGGTAATTATAGACCTGTGAGCCTTACGTCTGTTGTAGGAAACATTTTGGAAAGGATTATAAGAGATAGGATTTATAATCATCTAGCAAGCAACAATTTGATTGGAGATATTCAGCATGGATTCGTCAAGGGCAGGTCATGTCTCACAAACCTCATTGAGTTTTTTGAGAAGGTGACCAAGCATGTGGATGAGAGAAGGGCAGTTGACGTGGTGTACATGGACTTCAGTAAAGCCTTTGATAGGGTTCCACAGGTAGGCTATTAGGGAAAATACAGAGGCACAGGATTGAGGGAGATTTCGCACTTTGGAGTACAAACTGGCTTTCTGTAAGAAGGCAACGAGTGGTGGTTGATGGAAAATATTCAGCCTGGAGTCAGGTCACTAGTAGTGTGCCTCAAGGATCTGTTTTGGGACCACTGCTGTTTGTCATTTTTATAAATGATGTGGACGCAGGCATAGGTGGATGAATTAGTAAATTTGCGGATTGACGGCCAGCACGAGGGGTCATAGCTTTAAATTGAGGGGTGAAAGATATAGGACAGATGTGAGAGGTAGTTTCTTTACTCAGAGAGTAGTAAGGGAATGGAACGCTTTGCCTGCAACGGTCGTAGATTCGCCAACTTTAAGTACATTTAAGTCATCATTGGACAAGTATATGGATGTACATGGAATAGTGTAGGTCAGATGGGCTTCAGATTGGTATGACAGGTTGGGACAACATCGAGGGCTGAAGGGCCTGTACTGTGCTGTAATGTTCTATGTTCTATGACACGAAATTTGGTGGAGTGGTGGACAGTGTGGAAGAATGTTGCAGGGAGACTTGGATAAACTGCAGAATTGGGCTGGAAGGTGGCAAATGGAGTTTAATACGGATAAATGTGAGGTGATTCGCTTTGGGAAGAATAATAGGAAGGCAGAATATCAGGTCAATGGACAGATTCTTGGTAGTGTGGATGTGCAGAGAGATCTTGGTGTACATAGTACATGTACATAGATCCCTGAAAGTTGCCACCCAGGTTGATAGTGCTGTTAAGAAGGCTTATGGTGTGTTAGGTTTTATTGGTAGAGGGATTGAGTTCCAGAGCAAAGATGTCATGCTGCAACTGTACAAAATGCTAGTGTGGCCTCATTTGGAATAGTGCGTGCAGTTCTAGTCGCCCCATTACAGGAAGGATGTGGAAGTATTGGAAAAGGTGCAGAGGAGATTTATCAGGATGTTAGATAATAAAGTGTGAAGCTGGATGAACACAGCAGGCCAAGCAGCATCTCAGGAGCTCAAAAGCTGACGTTTCGGGCCTGGACCCTTCATCGGAGAGCTGCCTCCACAATGATGCCACCCGAAGGTTGCAGGAACAGCAACTCATATTCCGCTTGGGAACCCTGCAGCCCAATGGTATCAATGTGGACTTCACCAGCTTCAAAATCTCCCCTTCCCCCACCCCATCCCAAAACCAGCCCAGTTCATCCCATCCCCCCACTGCATCACACAACCAGCCCAGCTCTTCCCCTCCCCCCACTGCATCCCAAAACCAGCACAGCCTGTCTCTGCCTCCCTAACCAGTTCTTCCTCTCACCCATCCCTTCCTCCCACCCCAAACCGCACCTCCATTTCCTACCTACTAACCTCATCCCACCTCCTTGACCTGTCCGTCTTCCCTGGACTGACCTATCCCCTCCCTACCTCCCCACCTATACTCTCCTCTCCACCTATCTTCTTTTCTCTCCATCTTCGATCCGCCTCCCCCTATCTCCCTATTTAAGCTCGCTGATGAAGGGTCTCGGCCCGAAACGTCAGCTTTTGTGCTCCTGAGATGCTGCTTGGCCTGCTGTGTTCATCCAGCTTCACACTTTATTATTTTGGATTCTCCAGCATCTGCAGTTCCCATTATCTCTTTATCAGGATGTTGCCTGGTCTGGAGCGCAGGCCCTGTGAAAAAAGGCTGAGGGACTTGGGTCTGTTCTCATTGGAGAGAAGGAGGCTAAGAGGGGATTTAATAGAGACATACAAGATGATCAGAGGATTAGATAGGGCGGACAGAGGGAGTCCTTTTCCAAACAAGATGACATCAGCTTGTACAAGGGGGCATAGCTACAAATTGAGGGGTGATAGATTTAAGACAGACGTCAGAGGCAGGTTCTTTACTAAGAGAGTGGTAAGGGCGTGGAACGCCCTGCCTGCCAATGTAGTTAACTCAGCCACATTAGGGGCATTTAAACAGTCCTTGGATAAGCATATGGATAATGATGGGATAGTGTAGGGGGAGGGGCTTAGATTAGTTCACAGGTCGGCGCAACATCGAGGGCCGAAGGGCCTGTTCTGCGCTGTATTGTTCTATCTTCTGTTGTCATATCGGGAGTGGTTGAGGACTCTGGGTCTGTACACAGAGTTTAGAAGGATGGGGGGTGGAATCTGATTGAAAATTACAGAATACTTAGGGGCCTGGATAGGGTGGACGTGGAGCAGATATTTCCACAAATAGGAGGGACTAGGATCCGAGGGCACAGCCTCAGATTGAAAGGATGACCCCTCAGAACTGAGATGAGCCAGAATTTCTGTCGCCGGAGGGTGGTGACTGTGTGGAACTCTGCTGCAGAAGCTGCATTATCTTGGCTGAATAGTCTATCAAACATAGCTCATGTTGTGTCTCCAAAACATATAGTTATCAAGTCTGTGGCTTTTCATCTTTATTAATTATTATAATTGACAAAATCCTCACTGCTGTCGTCACAACAGGTGCCCTGAGCCCCCAGTGTATCATAATGGTGTGACGTAATTGGTATTAATCTAAAATACTGACATCATGTCGGGAAGCATGGTTACATATGATCTTCAGCAGAAGAGATACTCAATCTTGCTAACCAGAAAGATTTATGACAGTGATTCTTGATCAGTCAGGGAATTGAGGGCTTTGGAGAAAGGGCAGGAAAGTGGATGTGAGCCATGTCAGATCAGCCATGGTACTAGTGAAAGATTGAGCAGACTGAAGGAATTCAATGGCATCCTCCTGTTCCTGCTCTTGCAGGACTTATAAACTAGTTAATATAATTTATTTAATATAATTTAAAATACAGGATTATTTTATAAACTAGTTAAATTATGTTAAAATACAGGATTATTTTTACAGAATTATTTTATAAACTAGTTAAATTATATTAAAATATAGGATTATCTTTACAGGATTAATTTGTAAACCAGGTAATTTATATTAAATCACAGGATTATCTTTCCAGGATTAATTTTTGAACAAGTTAAATTACGTTAAGATACAGGATTATCTTTTGTGAGACTCTAGCTCAATTTGAGCATAAGTATGCATTACAGTTACTGCACACAGCTTAGAGAGAACTGCACAAAGACAAAAGTTGCTTGAAAAGCTCAGCAGGTCTGGCAGCATCTGAGAAGAAAAATTAAAGTTACAGCTTCAGGTCTGGTGATCCTTCCTCAGAACTCGATATTCTACTAAGATTATATTTTTAAAAAAAGTGTAGGTTCAATTCTCACATTGGCTGAGGTTTCCTTGAAGGACTGTCCTCTCAACCTCACCCCTCGCCTGAAATGTGGCGACCCTCTCTCATGAGAGAGCAGCCCTATAATCTGCTAAAATGAATAAAGAAAAATTTTAGATCAAGGGTCACCAGACCTGGAACATGAAGTCTGATTTTTCTTCACAGATGCTGCCAGACTTGCTGAGCTATTTCGGCAACTTCTGTTTTTGTTCCTGATTTACAGCTCCCGCAGTCCTTTGGCTTTTATTTGGTGACAACTGCAGTTGTGGCTAAAGATACACTGGTCAGCTACTCCCTGGAACGGTCTTTTATTCCTTGATGGACAGCTTTCAGGTGCAATCTCTCCCACTATTGTTTTAATTCTGGCTGTTAAATTTTTATACCGTGGTGTCAAATGAGCAAAATCTGTTCATTATCAGTCCATCTTTCTTCAAGTTTCTAACTTGAGTTAACTTGACATAAGTTCCTGATGACATAAATTGTGCTGAACGTCTGCTGCTTGAGGATCAACGATTCAAGTATAGTTTGTTGTTAGACTGGAAACTTGAAGCATCCTTGAATTCCTAGAATGCTATTTGTAGAGGATGTTCTCTGGCATTGGTGTCTCTGTTGAAGATTTGCTTCTCTTGGAAGATCAATTAGTTTCTTCAAATCACTACAGCAAAGACAGATCATTTCTGAAAGAAGTAATCTTCATCTTTTGACATTTATAATGAGGTCACTCACATTGATCTTGCAATTCTCATTGCATATAGTTGGATAACCTCAGCATTTAGTCAGGTTTAATCCTGGAAAGTAAGGATAACTGAGCTACAATATATTAGATGGGGAGGCCAATGGCCTTGTGGTATTACCGATGGACTGTTAATCCAGAGACCCAGGTAACGTTCTGGGAACCCAGGTTTGAATCCTACCATGGCAGATGGTGGAATTTGAATTCAATAAAATATCTGGAATTAGGAATCTAATGATGACAGTGAATCCATTGTCGATTGTTGGAAAAACCCATCTGGTTCATTAAAGTCCTTTAGGGCAGGAAACTGCCATCCTTGCCTGGTCTGTCCTGTGTGTGGCTCCAGACCCTAGGAATGTGGTTGACACTTAACTGCCCTCAGGGCAATTAGGGATGAGCAATAAATGCTGCCTGGCCAGCAATGCCCGTATCTTGTGAATCAATAAAGAAAATAAAAGCACTGCTTCTAAACAGCCAGATTGTTTGTGTATCAAGATTCTGATGTCCGCACCTGGTGGTTGTGGTATCAAAGATGTCAAATGATCAGATTTTGAAGATAATTGAATAATTCCTCCAAATCAGTGGAATCAGTCATGTCACCTGATCTCTTAATCATGAAGACTTGTTGAATACCAACATCGTAAGGCCTAAAAACTTCTTAATACTGCCTCTACAACTCTTAGAGGTATTGAGTTCTAGATTTCCACCTCATTCTGTGTGAAACCATTTTTCCTCACATTTCCTCCAAATTTCCTCTGCCCCTTACCTTAAGTCTATGCTCCCTGGTCAATACTCCTTTCATCAAGAGGGAAGATCTCTTCCAGTCTACCCTATGTATGTATAATTCAAATTTCTCAATTATGACCTTTCTCAATCTTCTCTGCTCTAAGGAAGACAGCCCCAGTCTGTCCAATCAGTTTTTATAACTGAAACTCTCCAGCCCAGACAACAACATGGGAAATCTTCACTGTACTCTCTCCAGTGCAATCACATCCCTCCCATAATGTGGCTTCCAGAACTGGAATTCTGAATGAATCTTAAAATCTATCTTTTTCTTTTAAATTCAAGAAACATTTTTTAAAGAACTGTGTGATCATCTTCTTGTTCATTTGAATTAGTTAATCACTGCTATACATTCTAAGTATTTCATCAGAGTCACTGGACTTGAAATGTTAACTCTGCTTTCTTCCCACAGTTGCTTTTAGACATATTGAGTTTTCCTAGCAATTTCTGTTTTGTTCCTGACTTCCAGATCAGCAATTTCTTGTTTTATTATTTTTTGTTTTGGCCTAGCATGTGATGTTTTTAAATCTTAGAAAGTTGACAAAATCTGAGCTAGATGGCTTTCTTTTATCAGCATTCTCTTGTGCTACTTTTATATTTCAGCTTCTACTTTTATCTGGATTGCTGTTTCCAATGAGAGACCCCCTTTTTAATTGTAATATGTCTGAAAGAGATGAATCTCAAATACTAATAACAATTCTATAACAAATTAGTTTGAGCTGTAGATCACCAAAGTTCAACGATGCAATTTTGAATCTTGCTGTCTCCATTATATGATTGCTACTTGATGCAAAGTAATTGTCAAATGTTTTTACAGTATTATCAAAGCCATTTGTTTCTTATATTCTGTTATTTTAAAACATGATCTGCAGCTGGATTCACAGAGTGAAGAAGTGCATCTTTTCTGGGCTTCTTCTGTAATCATGAAGCAATTCTGTTTCACATGAATTATCTCCTCCATATAGTCTAGTTCAGTCGCCTATTTGAAGGATTTGTGACAATCTGTTTAGAGGTGTAATATCTTTCTCCAATGTCATTGTATTTATTCACGCTATTGTCTCTCCTTTTGAAACAATTTAGTTGAGAGCTGGTTGAGGATTTTCTTTGTAGATGTAGCTCATTTTACTGCTCAGTGTTTCTATTTCTCAATAGCTTTAATTGTATCGGATGCTGTCTTCAGCAAGTTCATTAATTACTGGATAATGAGGACAAATTGTTAACAAAGTTTAATCATTAAGAAGCTTTATTGTGTTAATAAGAATTTTTAACTCTTCTTTCCTTATCTTCCTCTTCAGAAATTTTCTAAATGTTTTAGAGTTATCCTTTTTATACTGAAGAAAATATTTTCAAGCAATTAAAGATCATTGAAATGCATTTAAAATTAAGAAATACTGTTCTTTTATCTTCTGTCGAATGGAAGAATGACTGATATTGACATTTTCTTCTCTATTGTTTTCATAACTATTTGCACACTTTCAACTTCGTCACTGAGCCATTTTAAATTGAAAATGTAGTGATCTGCTGTTTGTTGCAGCTTTAAAAAGTTTTGGTTGCACAATCAAATTTGTTTTTCTCACAAATGGCTAATTGTTAACAAATGTTCCTTCTATCTTTTAATTTTATTACACAGTCGTTGAATTATACAGCTATTTAATGATTTTCTCAACAAGTATCCTTGTGTTAAAGATTTTTCTTCTTCAGCTTTTCCCACCAATTAACAATAATTTTAACAATGTTTACTTAATAATTCAATGATTTTCCTTTCAGCTTTTCAGCCTAGAATTACCCTTTAAATATGAAAGCATCACACTTTCTCAAAGGGTCTTGACTTCCATTGGGATTCCAATATCACCTGCTGCATCTGCCCTTATGATCTGACTGTTTCCATTTGTTGCTCAGGGATGACTCTTTTGAGGTTTACTGAAGTTTCTTTCACTGTTTTGAGCTTTAACAAGCTGGGTTAGTGCTAATATTCTTTCATAGAAACATAGAAAATTGGAGGTGGAGTAGGCCATTTGGCCATACCTGCCTCCGCTACTATCTTCTTGTTCATGGCAAACCATCCAACTCATTAGCCTACTATCGTATTTCCCCCATATCCTTTCATCTATTTCAAGTGCTGTATCCAACTCCTGCTTGAAATTATGCAATATTTTGCCTTGACTGCTTTCTGTGGTAGTGAATTCCACAGATCCACCACTCTTCAGGCACGGTAATTTCTCCTCCTCTCAATCCTAATGGCTAACCCAATATCCTTACACAGTGATCGCTGGTTTTGGACACCTCCCATCATTGGGAAATTTTTTCCTGCATCTAATCTGTTTTGTCCTGTTAGAATTTTCAATCTGTCCTCGCGCATCAGAGTCAGACTGGTAAACCTTCACTACACTCCGTCTATAGCAACAACATTGTTCCTGATTTCAATCCTTCATCTGCTGGTGCTGCATTCAATAAAACTGACAGGCTCAGTGCACTTCTCAGGTGCTGAATATTTCAAGATATTCTTTGTTTCATAAGGCTGGAGCATTTGTAAGTCTGAAGATGTCTTTGGGCTTTTACAGCCGCTGCTACCATATTACCATTTGGCAACATCTTCATTGCTGTCATCATCTTATAACAAGACCATAAAGCCATAAGAAATAAGACCTGGAGTAAATCATTTGGCCCTTCAAGCCAGATTCACCACTCAATAGGATCATGGTTGATTTGACATTACTGTTGTCCATTTTCCTGCCTTTTTCTCTTCATCCTTTATTTTCTGCCTGAAGAATCAGTGTGTTGAGTGTCCAAGTTGCCAGCATGAGTGTGTGACTGAGGATCCGTGGAATCCCTACAGCGTGGAAACAGGCCATTCGGCCCAACAAGTCCACACTGACCCTCTGAAGAGCATCCTACCGTGATTCCTCCCCACCCCGCCCCCACACTCTATCCCTGTAACACTGCATTTCTGATAGCTAACACGCCTAAACTACACACCCTTGAACACTATGGGCAATTTAGCATGGCCAATCCACCTAAACTGTACATCTTTGGATTATGGGAGGAAACCAGAGCACCCGAAGGAAACCCACGTAGACATGAGAAGAATGTGCGAACTCCACACAGACAGTCGCCCGAGGGTGGAATCAAACTTGGGTCCCTGGTGCTGTGAGGCAGCAGTGCTAGCCACTGAGCCACTGTGCCGCCCAGGTATCGTGTACATTCATTGACAGCAATAATTCTTGTTGGTATTAGTCTATATAATTGATACCACTTGGTAAGAATGTCTACAGAAAGCTTTCGTCAGTAGCTGATTTGGTTTTGATGAACAGTATTTACCAGCTAGTTTCATTGCAATGAGATACATTATTGAGGCTTTTGAGACAATAGGCTCAACTTAAGAATTAGGTGATGTTATTGTTACTGAAACAAGGTTGTACACAACTTTGAGACAACTGAACAACTACATAATTGGCCAAGTCAAACCATTTAGCTTTACCCAGTCAGATGTCCTCATTTTTCAAGGGCCGCAATTCTCCCCCACAGTGGTCGAGAACGCCTTCGACCGTGTCTCCCGCATTTCCCGCATCTCATCCCTCACGCCTCCTCCCTGCAATAACCACCAAAAGAGAATCCCTTTCATCCTCACGTACCACCCCACCAACCTCCGGATCCAACACATCATCCTCTAACACTTCCGCCATCTGCAATCCGACTCCAACACCAAAGACAGTTTTCCCTCCCCACCCTTAACTGTTTTCCGGAGGGACCACTCTATCCGGGACTACCTTGTCTGCTCCCCACTCCCTGCCAGCCCCACCACACCCAGTACTTTTCCCTGCAGCCTTTAAACTTACCCCTTTTCCCTTCAACCTATGTTCCCTCATGATTGATATTCCTACCCTTAAGAAAAGGACTCCAATTATCCATTCTACCCATGCACTCATCATTTTGTAAAATTCTAACAGGCTGCCCCTCAGCCTCCAATATTCAAGTGAAAAAAAACACAAATTTGTCCAGTGTCACCTCACCTCACCTCACCTCTGAAATTCAGCTCTTTTGTCCATGTTTGAACTAAGTTAGTAATGAGGTCAGGAGCTGAGTGGCCCTGGTGGAACGGGGCCCCAGGGGCTGTACGGTGGCTCAGAGGTTAGCACTGCAGCCTCACAGCGCCAGGGACCCGATCGATTCCAGCCTCTGGTAACTGTCTGTGTGGAGTTTGCACATTCTCCTCATGTCTGCGTGGGTTTCCTCCGGGTGCTCCGGTTTCCTCCCACAGTCCAAAGATGTGCAGGCTAGGTGGATCGGCCATGCTAAATTGCTCGTAGTGTTCAGGGGTGTGTGGGTTATACTGGGATGGGTCTGGGTGGGATGCTGCAAGGGGCGGTGTGGACTTGTTGGGCCGAAGTGCCTGTTTCCACACTGTACGTAATCTAATCTAATCTAACCCAAACTGGGTGTCATTGAGCAGGTTATTGCTGAGCAGGTGCTGCTTGATAGCCCTGTTACTGACACCTTCCATCACTTGCTGAGAGAAGACTGATTGAGCAGTAATTTGCTGGGTTGGATTTGTCCTACTTTTTGTGTACAGGACATACTTGGGCAATTATCCACATTATCAGATGGATGTGCACTACAACAGCTTGGTCAGGGGTAGAGAAAGGTCTGGAGCACAAGTCTTCGGTACTATTTCTGGAGTGTTGTCAGAGCCTGTAGTTTTTGCAGTATCTAGTGTCGCCAACCGTTTTTTGATATCACATGGAGTGAATTGAATTGGCTGGAGACTGTTGCCTGTGATGCTGAATCATCTAGAGGACATCCCCAACAGAAAAACATGGCTGGTGTCTGTTTCAGCTCAAGAAAATAGATGCCATCCATTCATTGTTCTATTCTCAGGTCAATACCCTGACCAATCAAATTCAAAATTGATTTAAAATTTAAGATTCTGGCAGTTAACTGTCAATCAGCATTGATGTGTGCAATTCCATGTCACACCTGCACCAATGAGAACACCTGTGCCAACCAACCAACATTCATCTGTCATACAGTATAAATGTTGATTTTACTCTTGAATTGATTTTTTTTTGAGAAATGTCCTGATGCGTGTAAAATATAAAGCTTTGACAAACTGTCTTTTTTGAGCTACATGTGTTTATTTTGAATTTTTTTTGGAAAGAATGTTTTGCAAAGGATGTTGGCTGAAGCTTCAACAGTGTTTTATTTGTGAGGAACAAGCTGCTTGAATGGAGAAACCTAATCAGGAATTGTTTCAGAGGAAAAAAACATGTGTGGGTGAAAGAAATTGATTTGAATGCAGAAAGTCAGAGAGATGTTAAAAGCACAAGTTACTGGAAAAATCTCAGCAGGTCTGGTAGCATCTGTGGAGAGAAGTCAGAGTTAACATTTTGAGTCCAGTGTTTTTCTTACAAATTAGCGAGATATGTGTTTTGAGTGAGAGCCATTGCCCTCTCCTGCTTTCTCTACCTTTTTCTCTCTGAATCCTCTTATCAAAGTTTGTCAGTTGACCATCCACTTGGCGATTAGATCACAATTTCAAGGTTCTGAAGGGAGAATTTGGACGGTAACACCACTGTTTCAACAGAAAGTAACATCAGCCAGCCAAAACTGATCCAGGAAAACACTTTGTTTCAGATATAGCAGGAACTGCTGATGCTGGAGAATCTGAGATAACAAGGTGTAGATCTGGATGAACACAGCAGGCCAAGCAGCATCATGGGAGCAGGAAAGCTGACATTTCAGGCCTAGACCCCCCCCCTTCAGAAGCTTCTGAGAGTTTTGTTTTAGTTCTAAGCCTATTATTTCCTCCCTTTTCAAATTTATACTTTGTTGTGATCCATGGGGGAGTGGGACAAAGCATGGCATAAAATCAGCCCGAATACTGTGATCAGGACAATGAGACCTTTGGCTGCCTTGCTTCTTGCCTGTTCTCAGCATTCACTTGCTGTTTCTTGCTGAAGTGCACCTAGTGAAACTGGTTGGTGCACATTTTTAGTACATTCCGTCACATTCATTTCCAGATCAGAGATAATGGGAACTGCAAGTGCTGGAGAATCCAAGATAACAAAGTGTGAAGCTGGATGAACACAGCAGGCCAAGCAGCATCTCGGGAGCACAAAAACTGACGTTTCGGACCTAGAGCCTTCATCAGCTGTGTTCGTCCAGCTTCACATTCATTTCTAGAGTTGGCTTTTCAAGCTCCTTGTTAACTTAATTTGCTTGTCTGAAGACCCAAGTCTGTCTTGGAGACAATAAGGACTGGAGGTGCAGGAAGCCAGAGTCTATAACTGTGAAGCTGGAAAAGCTCAGCAGGTCAGGCAGCATCCGGGGAGCTGAAAAGTCAACATTTTGGGCTGAAACCCTTTGTCCTGCTCCCTGAATGCTGTATGACCTGCTTTTCTTTTCCAGCTTCACACGTTTCGATGTAAGCAGAGATAACAATGTGTAGAGCCGGACGAACACAGCAGGCCAAGCAGTATCAAAGGAGCAGGAAAGCTGACATTTTGGGTCTGGACCCTTCTTCAGAATTTAAGCTGTCTTGTTGATATTTGAGAATGGCCAAGAGTAAGTCAGCTGTGTATTGCGAACGCTGCCCAAAATTGAATTCCCATGATTCTGATCAGGAGAATGTAAAACTGGCTTTCAGCCAGGACTAGCTTCCCACTAGCTTTTTTTTGGGTGCATTATTATTGATGTTGCTCGGTTGGCCGCAGAGTCTGCTGTTCAGCCTCATCAAGATCTTTACTACCTCAGTTCCTTTTTCTCTTCATTTATATTTGCCATATTTCTTTCCTTCTCAGGAATTCTGGAGGCCTCAAAATGCTGTACAGCCTCTAAACATTTTTTGAATAATAGTAACGGAGGAACCATTCCAACCAATTCACACTGCTGCATTCTTCTGTTATCGTGAATCTACCAATCACACAACACAGACTAGTAGAACAATAAACTGGGCACTTTATATTAAGATAAGGCTGTTTACAGATACAAGGAACTAGGAGACTTTGTGGGCACATCAGAGCTCTGACTGCTATTGTCTATTGTCTAGAGTCATGGGGTAACAGATCGTGCTCTGACTCACGATGGACAGGACATTCTGATTTACAGATATGCTTTTCGGTATTTACAGTGCCTGGGACACTGAAGAATTCCTTTGAATAGGGCACTGGGATCTTTTGGAGCCATCTGAGAGAAATGGAATAAGTTAACCCTTTTGAGTATGGAATATCTTCCATAGTCAAAAAAGGGCGGCATGGTGGCTCAGTGGTTAGCACTGCTGCCTCACAGTGCCAGGGACCCGAGTTTGATTCCATGCTCAAACCACTGTCTGTGTGGGTTTCCTCCGGGTGCTCCGGTTTCCTCCCACAGTCCAAAGATTTGCAGCTTAGGTAGATTGGCCATGCTAAACTACCTATAGTGTATAGGATGTGACGGTTAGGTGTGTTAGCCTTGGGGAAATGCAGGGTTACAGGGATAGGGTGAGTGGGTGGGTTTGTGAGATGTTCCTGAGGAGGGTTGATGTGGGCTCAATGGGCCAAATAGCCTGCTTCCATGCTGTAGGGAATCTATGATTGGAAGTGTCTTTTATGACATCTGTAAAAATGGTAAATATAGCCAGGTCTCTCTTTATTCGGGGTGGCACAGTGGCTCTGTGGTTAGCACTGCAGCCTCAAAACACCAGGGACCCGGGTTCAATTCCAGCCTTGGGTGACTGCCTGTGTGAGGTTTGCTCAATCTCCCCATGTCTGCGTGGGTTTCCTCCGGGTGCTCCGGTTTCCTCCCACAGTCCAAAGATGTGCAGGCTAGGTGGATCAGCCATGCTAAATTGCTCGTAGTGTTCAGGGGTGTGTGGGTTATACGGGGATGGGTCTGGGTGGGATGCTTCAAGGGGCGGTGTGGACTTGTTGGGCCGAAGGGCCTGTTTCCACACTGTAGGTAATCCAATCTAATGTCTCATCTGAAATTTGATACCACCAGCTGTACTCTGCCTGTACTAGATTGGAGTGACAGGCTAAACCTCGTGATTAAGTGTCTGAACTGCAATTTGAGTTGATAATCTTAATAATTTTGAGACAGATGTGTTCCCCACTGAACCATGGCATCATGACCTTATTCAGGCAGGTCTGTCAGAACATCTCATTTGAGTTGCTTTTCGAAAGATTTAACTAAATATTTTAACTTGTGTCAAATGTGATATTGATTCCCCTGCTTCTCAGTTGTTTTGTGTGTGCACCCAGCTTTCATCTCTGCTCGTTAATTATTTACATCTCAAACCGTTTGTTACATTCTTGTGATCTTAAGACACTTTCAGAAAAAATAGTGGCATCTGATTAAAGAGCTGGATTGTGACCTGTATAATTCAGCAAGCATAAATAAAACCCATTAGCTTCAACATCTAGAAATTTGAAAGAAAGAGGGAGTTATTTATTCTGACCATATGCCAGACACCTGTAAGAGCAAGACACAGTCAGAATACATTATAGTTTTAGTGAACACAAAACCTCCCTCTTACCAAATGTGCTTTGGCTGGTCTTGCTGAAGGCATAAATACAGTCTTCAATTGCTGTAGCAGAAGTAAGATTAATTGATGGTGAGTGAAATGATGTAAACCCATCATGATAATTTTAAGCAAACTGTTAATCATTGTGGTTTTGGGATGATCCACTGGGGAATCAGAAATTCAACAAGGCAAGAGAAAAATCAGAAAGTCTGTTGTAAATTCCTGCAAATTGTGAAAAATGTTTGGACCAAAGGCAGCTGTGGTGGACACCAGTGCACATTTCTGCTCAACTAATAACGTACTTCCCACTTTTTTTTTCATAGTCTGTTCAGGTTCTCTACTGCTCCCCCACTTAAAATGGGCATGTGAATATTTGGCTAGTTGTGGTGTGTAGAAGCAGTCTTTGTATCAGATGTGTAGGTTTTGCTGCGTTTACTTCACTACATTCATTTCTGTTACAGTGCGGCTCAGGGAATTTGCTTTGTATGACTTTTGAAAAATGTCACAATCATTTACAGGTAGAATAATTTAGACCAGTACAAATCAAAATGTTCAGGATCGTTCTCTCCGTTAAAGTGCACAATGTGGGCTGCCCTACGCTCTCCATGTGCTCCTAGAATCAGTGCCTAATTCATTTGCCTCAACCTTCACTATTTGCTCAGAATTGCTCCGATATCCATCCTTTTCCCACTGTGCCTGCTACCTTGTGTATCCTCTTCCCAGTAAACCACCACCTTTCAAATTCCACATGTCCTACCACCACTTCCGAATGCCAGCCTATTCCCAAATTTCACTTATTCACTGTGGAATATAATGGTGGCACAGTGGCTCAGTGGTTTGCACTGCTGCCTCACTTCACCAGTGACCAGGGTTCAGTTTAACCCTCGGGTGACTGTGTGGAGTTTGCATGTTCTCCCCGTATCTCTGTGGGTTTCCTCCGGATGATCCAGTTTCCTCCCACAGTCCAAAGATGTGCAAGTCAGGTGGACTGGCCGTGCTAAATTGCCCATAGTAGTTAGGGTGGGATGGGCAAGGATAGGGTGGGGAGTGGATCTGGGTGCGATGCTCTTCAGGGGGTTAGTGTGGATTCAATGGGTCAAATGGCCTGTTTCCAAACTGCATGGATTCCGTGCTACACCCTACTTCCAGATTCACTTATTGAAACATAAGACATCATGCTGGTCACGATGGAAATGCCCATCTAATTTTGAAAATCAGAATCAGGCTTTTGTGTGAAAGAATTAAAATTTCATATCTTCAATCAGCATAATTCAGCAGTCCTGATGTACTGCATTTGACATGGCAAAAAATAATATGGATCCTTTAGCTCACTGGGAGTGCTGCCAGGGGAGATTTCCCCAGAATCGTTTCCAAGTGATTGTTCTACATTTGCTGTCTCAATGCAGCTGCCTTGCTTCTCAGCTGCTCATGTGTACTGTAATAGCTGAGACTTGGAGAATGCTGGAAATAGGTCACTCAATATCGGTGAAGACAAAAGACAAGCTAATATCGCCAAACTGAAAAATGAAAGCACTTTCTTTCACCCACAGTCTGTTGAAGGTTCATTTCTAAAATAGTTCTTAATTCTGATGTGCTGGTTACTTTTGGCAATTTTACTTTTGTGCTATTTTTGATATTGTACTATAGATGGCTATTTCCCTTCTGACTGAATCAGAAAAGAAGTATTGTGCAACAATATCAGGCTTTTCGGCCCTTTGAGCCCATGCTGGCTCTCTTCAACCTCGTTTACAACCTTTTCCTTATTGCCCCACAACCTCATTTCCACAGATCCTTATCCAATTTCCTTTCGAAAGCCATGATTAGATTCCCTACAGTGTGGAAACAGGCCCTTCAGCCAAACAATCCACACCTCCCCTTGAAGCATCCCACCCAGACCCACGCCCCTACAACTCCCACACCCCTGAACACTATGGGCAATTTAGCATGGCCAATCCACCTAACCTGCACATCTTTGGACTGTGGGAGGAAACCGGAGCACCCAGAGGAAACCCACGCTGACACGGGGAGAATGTGCAAACTCCACACAGGCAGTTGCCCGAGGCTGGAATCGAACCTGGGTCCCTGGCGCTGTGAGGCTGCAGTGCTAGCCACCGTGCCACCCCAAATGATTGAATCAGCAGCTACCACCCTGTTGGCTTTGCTCTGTCTTTGGGTGGCTAGACTGATGTGAAGGCAAATGTATTCTGTTCAGCAACAATGCTAATGACAGCAGGGTATCAGCCAGGGGAGTTTATATAAGAAGATTTGAGAGATGTTATCTGTTTCACTCATTCACAGGATCTCTGTGTCACTGACTGGGCCAGCATTTATTGCTCATCCCCAGTTGTCCCTTGCGAAGTTGTCTCCGTGACTCCCTTGTTCGCTCCACACTGCCCTCCAACCCCACCACACCCGGCAGCTTCCCCTGCAACCGCAGGAAATGCTACACTTGCCCCGACACCTCCTCCCTCACCCCTATCCTAGGCCCCAAGATGACTTTCCATATTAAGCAGAGGTTCACCTGCACATCTGCCAATGTGGTATACTGCAACCACTGTACCCGGTGTGGCTTCCTCTACATTGGGGAAACCAAGCTGAGGCTTGGGGACCACTTTGCAGAACACCTCCGCTCAGTTCGCAATAAACAACTGCACCTCCCAGTCGCAAACCATTTCCACTCCTCCTCCCATTCTTTAGATGACATGTCCATCATGGGCCTCCTGCAGTGCCACAATGATGCCACCGGAAGGTTGCAGGAACAGCAACTCATATTCCGCTTGGGAACCCTGCAGCCCAATGGTATCAATGTGGACTTCACCAGCTTCAAAATCTCCCCTTCCCCCATCGCATCTCAAAACCAGCCCAGTTCGTCCCCTCCCCCCACTGCACCACACAACCAGCCCAGCTCTTCCCCGCCACCCACTGCATCCCAAAACCAGTCCAACCTATCTCTGCCTCCCTAACCTGTTCTTCCTCTCACCCATCCCTTCCTCCCACCCCATGCCGCACCTCCATCTCCAACCTACTAACCTCATCCCACCTCCTTGACCTGTCCGTCTTCCCTGGACTGACCTATCCCCTCCCTACCTCCCCACCTATACTCTCCTCTCCACCTATCTTCTTTTCTCTCCATCTTCGGTCCGCCTCCCCCCTCTCTCCCTATTTATTCCAGAACCCTCACCCCATCCCCCTCTCTGATGAAGGGTCTAGGCCCGGAACGTCAGCTTTTGTGCTCCTGAGATGCTGCTGGGCCTGCTGTGTTCATCCAGCCTCACATTTTATTATCTCTGAAATCTTTTCCCAGGATATTCCAGAAATGGCTGGGCCCTCCAACTCCACTCTACCCGAATCTTCTCACCCATGGAATTTCACTTGAGGAGGGTTCACTTCGTTCTTGCAAGAGCCCCAGTGTATCTCGCCCCCTGAGATATGTAACCGTGAATGTAACTGTGCCACAGTGCTACCAATGGCTATATAGGGGTGACCTATGTATTGATGTGCATCTTCAGGGCTCATTTCAGCATCTGGAAGCAAGAGGAACAAGTTATATGCAGAGGAATGGGTTCTGCTGATGCCATTGCCCCCCCTTGGTATAAGATCTATATTCTCTTGCTGACTTTTGTGCACTGTGGTGTTAGTGCTGAATCTGGCTGTCAGGAATGTCAGGGATGTGTGGAACAGATAGGAGCCAACACATTAGAATCACCAGGGCCCGGGAGCCTCTCAGATCTGTGCCTAGCACAGTATGGGTGCTGTGCATATCGTTTTTACCCTCCAAAGGGGCTCACATCAGTGAGTCTGCACCACCGACCCCCCCCCCCCCCCCCCCCCCCCCAAGCCATAGATCACCTCCTTGCCCGCTCCATCCTTGTTCACATTCGGTTTCTTCCCCATGGCACACTTTACGCATCCAACACTACGGAAGGTGACAGTGAGTGCTGTTTGGGCAATGTGTTGTGTGACACTAAAGACAGATCATTACAAGATAATTCCCAGTAATTAAGAATGTTTAAAGATACTACAGAAGGTGTGAGTGGAGTGTTGACAACCGAATAGCAAGTGAAAGGATGACCGATGTTCTGATTAATTAAGGCAGAGAGATAATTACAAACAATCAAAAATAATATGTTGCTAAAGATAAACCAAATAGTTGGGATAACATAGGTTTAAGAGCCGCATGCCGAGGGTCTGACCAAAGTAATAAATAATCCAAAACTGTACAAACTAATTCAAGGTAGCGAGATCATCACAAGTTATCAAGGTGATGGTGTCAAAGCAGGACAATAAGGAAGAGTTTATTGATCTAGAATAGATTAGATTAGATTCCCTACAGTGTGGAAACAGACCCTTCAGCCCAACAAGCATTGCCCCTTGAAGCATCCCACCCATACCTATCCCCCTCTAACCCACACACCCTTGAACATGATGGGCAATTTAGCATGGCCAATCCACCTAGCCTGCACATCTTTGGACTGTGGGAGGAAACTGGAGCACCCGGAGGAAACCCATGCAGACACGGGGAGAATGTGCAAACTCCACACAGACAGTCGCCTGAGGCTGGAATCGAACCCGGGTCCCTGGCGCTGTGAGGCTGCATTGCGAACCACTGAGCCACCGTGCCGCCCAATAGTGTGGTCGGGTCACATGTAGTGTGACCTGAACCCAATATCATGGTTGAGGCTGTCTCAATGGGTACTGAACTTGGCTATCAGCCTCTGCTCGGTGATTCTGTGTTGATGTGTATCCCGAAGGCTGCATTGGAGGATGCTTACCTGAAGATCTGATACTGGATGTCCTTGATCTGTGAAGTGCTCCCCCTCTGGTAGGGAACATCCCTGTCTGGCGATTTTGCACAGTGTCCATTCATCTGGTGTTGTCTGCATGATCTCACCAATGTACCATGCCCCAGGGCATCCTTGCCTGCAGCATGTGCAATAGACAACGTTGGCCAAGTCACATAAGTATCTGCCATGTACATGGTGGATGGTGTTCCCACGTGTGATGATAGTGTCTGTGTCGATGATCTGACATGTCTTGCAGAGTTTGCCATGACAGGGTTGTGTGATATTGCCATTGTGATTCTCCTGAAAGCTAGATAGTTTGCTGCAAACTATGGTCTGCTTTGAGGTTTGGCAGTTGTTTGAGGTGAAAAGTGGAAGCATAAGCATGACTGTATTGAGATGTTTGTCGTCATTGATGACGTGTTGAAGGCTACGAAGAATATGGCTGAGTTCCTCCACTCCAGGGAAACACTGGATAACAAAGGGTACACTATCTACTGTCCCATTCCCATGAAGATGATTTTAATCATGTTCTTGGGTTCATATTGTGCTACATGTAACCCTACCATATTGTTCTGTGTTTGTGAAATCGTCCTTACTGTTTTGTTTTTGATACCATCACCTTAATAACTTGTGATGATATCTCTACCTTAATTAGTTTGTACAGTTTCGGATTACTTGTTACTTTATTTAGACCCTTGTTATGCAGCTTTATACCTATCATGTTACTCCAACCATTTGGTTTGTTTCTAGCACCATATTATTTTTGATGCTTTGTAGTTATCTCTCTGGCTTAATTAATCGGATCATAGGTCACCCCTTCCCTTGCTATTCAGCTGTTGACACTTTACTCACTCATTTTGACACTTCTAACCACCTACAGAGGCTTGTTACTCAGCCTGTTGACACTCCACTCACACCATTTGTATTATGTTTTGATATCCTTAATGACCTGAAAATATATTGCAACGATCTCTCCACCTATAATCTCTGTGCCTGTGTGCTTACCCCCACTTCACCTGAAGAAGGAGCAGCATTATGAAAGCTTGTCATTTAAAATAAACCTCTTGGACTATAACCTGCTGTTGTGCTGACATTATCCACTCCATTCCAACACCAGCACTTGCACATCATGGCCTTCTAAACTCAAATGAGTATCGACCTAAACAGCCCAACTCTCCTTAGAAGACAAGCCTTTCATCGCTGAAATCAATCCAGCTGGGAGGAATTGAATATCTCCTTAAATGATTGCCATTGTTCATCAACTGTCCTACTTTTTTAGTCTTTCTGCCCAGTCCATTAGGGCCAGATCTATCCTCACGCCGATCTGATTACCTTTGTTTATTTATAGCCATAGAGTCATGCAGAATAGCAACCGGCCCTTCAGCCCATCCTGACTTTGCCAAACACCAATACCAAGCTACATTAATCCACTTTACCTGCACTTGTCAATAGCCTACTGTGCCCTGGTATTTTAAGCACTTATCCTCATGCTTCTTAAATTTTGGGAGAGTATCTGTCTCTACTACTCTCTCAGGCAGCATGTCACTCATTTTCATTACTCTGAGTGAAAAATATTTTCCTCTGGTCCCTTTTAACCACTTACTGCTCACCTTCAATAATGCTAACTGGTCTTAGATATGTCTGCCAAGTAGAAGAGATTCTCATCATTTACCCTGACTGTATTTCGCATAATTTTGCACACCTCAATCACATCTCCCTCTCAGCCTCCTCTGCTCCAGGGAAAACAAACCTGGCCGATCCAGTGCCTCCTTAGAACTGAGACTTTTCATCCCAGGCAACATCCTGGCGAATCTCCTCTACACCCTGTCCTGTGCAATCACTTCCCACTGTAGGAGTTGTAACTAGAACTGTGTGCACTATTCCATCTGTGGCCTAAGATTTCCTTGCTCCTATAATCTACACCCCAGCTAATGAGGAGATGTACCCCGTATGCCTTCCTCACCACCCTCGCTACCAGTGCTGACACCTTCAGGGATCTATAGATGTGTATATCAAGATTCCTTTGTTCCCCAGTGCTCCTTAGGGACCAGAAGAAGACTCAGACCCCTAGGTATCAGGGTAGCCCACAAACCAACACCACCCTGCGACAACTACTGATGAACGTAAAGGATCCCATATCCACAACCAATAAAACCAATGTAATAGGCACAATACCAGGCAAGGACTGTGAGAAACATTACATACGCCAAACTGGAAGAAAACTGACAATAACAATACACAAACACCAACCAGCCACCAAGAGTCACAACCAATTCTCACCAGTCTCAATACACACGGACGAAGAAGGACACAAATTTGACTGGGATAACACATCCATAATAGCACGAGCCAAACAGAGACATGCCAGAGAATTCCTGGAGGCCTGGTATTCCAACCCGGAATTCCATCAACAAACACATTGAATTTGGCCCTGATATACAAACCACAGAAAAACAGAACTGGTAGTGATTCCAACCACCCCAGCAAACCGAGGGATGTAAATAACAAGTGGGATAGAACACTAAAACTTCACTATAGGTGCACTGAAGATGTTACCTAGCAGGGTGACAAAACATCTGCAATCAAATACACCAGCTCGGCAAGCTTTGTTAGTGCTTCTGCCTTTGGGTGGTGTGTCTCGTGTTTGAGTTCCACCTGCTGCAGAGTGTGCAATAACGTGCCTAAACAAGTTGATTAAAAACCCCAAGGGTCCTTGGTAAGGTGGTTGTAGGAATGATGTTCCTTGTAGAATCTGAAACTGGGGTTCTCTGTTTGAAAAGAAAAAATTGAAAACATTTGTGTTCACCAAAAATGGTCCTGAACCTTTGGGAATCTCTTCCTTAAAAAGTGTTAGAAGCCAAGTCTTTGAATATTTTGAAGGCAGAGGTGGACAGATTCATCATTAGAGATTATCTGGAGGAGTCAGCCATGTGGAGTAACCAGATCAACCATGATCTTATTGAATGGTGAAGCAGGCTGAGGGACCTCCTCCAATATGATCATATGTTTATATTTGGGTTGCATTTCCTTGAATTTAGGAGACTGAGGGGCGATCTGATTGAGATATTTCAAATGATTTATGCTCAATAGCACAGTTAATTGATTATAGTGGTACACAGTACATGCAGAAAAACAAATTCCTCTGACAATACTGTGGGTGTGGGTCACATAAGAGCTCTCAAAAATGAAAACAATTAATTCTTATTGGCAGAGCTATCAAAAGACCTAGAGTCGACAGGGTTGGGGGTGTAAGTGGAATTATGTTGCAAATCAACAATGTAAGAGAATGCTGAGGCACTGTGAAGGGTCTAATCGAACTTCTCCCGTCCCTATGAGTCAATATGACCAATGCATTTGTGTATTTGCTGGATTGGTTGACTTATTCTGATTGGATGAGACAAAAGGGAGGGAGGAGCATCATGTAGAGCATAAACACCAGCAAAGATGATTCATAGGTTCTTACAGTGCAGAAAAGGCCCTTTGGCCCATCGAGCCTGCACCAACATAACTATCATTAAAAGTGTTCAAATCCCAATTTCCTGCACATGTCCCATATCCTTGAACGTTGTGATATTTGAAGTACACATCCAAACAAATTTTTAAAGGTTGTAAATTTCCCAGTCTCCACTACTTTCCCAGCCAGTGCATTCCAGATTACCACCACCCTCTGATTTTTTTTCCCCCAAATCGCCTCTGAATCTCCTGCCCCTTACCTTAAAACTATGCCTCTTCGTGATTGACCAAGGGGAAAAACTGCTTTCTCATCACCCTGTCACTACCCCTCATAATTTTATGCTCCTCAATCATGTCCCTTCTCAATCTTTTCTGCTCTCCAAACCTATATAGTCTCTCCTTTATAGTTGACTTGCTCCAACCCAGGCAACATCCTGGTGAACATCCTCTGTACCCCTTCTGTAGTGAGGTGACCAGAACTGTACACAGTACTCTAGCTGTTGGCTGACCAATACTATGCACAATTCCAATATTGCGGTAGTAGATTCGCCAACTTGAGGTACATTTAAGTCGTCATTGGACAAGCACATGGACGTACATGGAATAGCGTAGGTTAGATGGGCTTGAGATCGGTATGACAGGTCGGCACAACATCGAGGGCCGAAGGGCCTGTACTGTGCTGTAATGTTCTATGTTCTATATGCTTCCTTACTCTTGTACTCTATGGCACAACTGATCAAAGCAAATGTCCCGTGTACCACCTTAGCTATCCTACTCACATGCTCTGCTAACTTCAGGGATCAGGGAATAATTACCCAAGATCCCTCTGTTTGTATAAGCAACTCAACGTCCTGCCATTCATTAAATACTCCTACTTCTTCCAAAGTGCATTATCTTGCACTTATCAGAGTGAAATACCAACTACCACTGGTCTGCCCATCTGACCAGCCCCTGTATAGTTTCCTGTAACCTACAGCCATTGTCTTTGCTATTAACCACTCTACCAATCTTGGCGCCGTCTGCAAATTTGCTCAAAAATTCTGCCCCTCCCCACCCCATATTTTCATTGATATCCTTTATGTGTATAAGAAACAATAAGGGTCCCAATAATGATCCTTGTGGTACACCACTGGACATTGGCCTGTTGTCACTCAGACAGCCTTCTACCCCTACCTTTTGTGTCCCATTACTGAGCCAGTTTCTGATCTATCTTACCAAGTTTCCCTCAATTCTACATGCTTTAACTTTATCAATCAGTTTCCCATGTGGGACCTTGTCAAATGTTTTGCTAAAATCCATATAAACTACATCAACTGAACTTTCTTCATCCACGTACTTGAACATATTTTCAAAAAAATTGATAGGCATGACCTCTCTCTAATAAAGCCATTCTGACTGCCCCTAATTAATCCAAAATTTTCTATGTGGGTATTAATGTGCTAATTTAGAATATTCTCCAACAGTTTCACTACCACTAACATGAGACTCACTTGTCTAATTTGCTGGTTCATCTTTACCGCCCCTCTTAAGTACTGGAACCACATTAGCCGACCTTTAGTTCTCTGGCTGCTCCCCTGTGAGAGAGAGAAATTAAAAATTCACATCAGAGCCTGCAATTTCCTGTCCTACCTCCCCACAACAGCCTGGGATGCATTTCATGCTTGGGGATTAACCTGTTTTTCAGGCCAGTCAAAGCCTACAGTACCTCCCCATTTCCTATGTCAAACTGTGCAAGTTCCTCATAGCCCCTTTTCCTTAATCCTGTACCTATGTTCTCCTTTTCCATAATGAAGATCAAAGAGAAGTATTCATTCAACACTTTCAACATCCTGTGTCTTCCCATGCAATTGCCCCCTTGGTCCATAAAGAGTCCTACTCTTTTCCTGGTTAACCTTTTCTTTTCAAGTATTTATAAAATATCTTATGAATGTCCCTATTTCTTTATCATGCTTCCTTTATGCTTGAGTTGCTTTCTTAAGTTCTTTCCTGTATTCCTCCAGGGCTGCTGCTGATTTGCTCCATTTGAACTTGCGAAAGGCCTTTCTCTTCTTTATCCAGTCCTGAATTGTCCTAGATATCCAGGGTTCTCAGAACTTATTGATCCTATATTTGAATTGGGCCAAATGGCATATTTCTGTAAAGTCTATCATTATGTTATCTCTGTGCCTTTATATTAACAAACAAACAAAGCATATTTTGTAATGTAATAATCCTAAATTTTTGGTTGCTGGCTAGTGAATATGGGAATTTGAGACAGTGCCTCAACCCATACTTTTTCAATATTTGCACAACTTGAACAAAGCAAATATTGAAAACCCTGAAATTAAGTTTGAAGGTCAGCTGTTTATTTATTATTGACAGTTTTCATTTGTTCGAGGTTATTCCACCAGGCAATGAGAGCATTGCCAGTGTGTGCTCACGCTTACTCCAATGCTGTCTCTTATGATGTCAGAGATTACATTATCTCTAATTCTCTAGTATAGGATACAGTCAGTGAGAACAGGACATGTGTTAGGTACGAATGAAAATTTCACGTACTGAAACTGGGCATGGACACACTCTCTGACATTACAAGTCTAAAAACATTCATGTGAACTTCTGTCATCTTTCTGTGAAGGGGAAGTGGAGGCAAAAATTGCAGACAATAACAAAAGGATGTGATCAAAAGGAGTGAGACATTAATAAGCATAAAATTAGATGTATCCCAAAAATTACACAAACTGGATTGAGGCATATTCCAGGAATGACAAAAGATGAATGAAGTCATACTTAATCACTATCTGTAGCATAATGAATAAATGATCTGCAGGCAGATTGCCATGTGGGGCAATGCTTTAGTTACATTAACAGATGAATCACAGGCAAGAATCGATTTACAGAATCACAGAATTATTATGGTGCACAGTCAAGCCATTCAGTCATTATGCGGACACTGGCTCAGGGTAAGCAGTATCGCTAATTCAGAGACCCCAATAATGTTCTGGGGATCTCGTTTCAAATCCTGCCACAGCAGGTAAACATTTGGAATTAAGAGTCTAATGATAACCATGAAACCATTGTCAATTGTCAGGGAAGAACGCATTTGGTTCACTAATATCCTTCAGGGAAGGAAACTGCCATCCTTACCTGGTCTGGCCTACACATGACTCCAGAGCCGCAGCAATGTGGTTGACTTTTAACTGCCCTCTGGCCAATTAGGGATGGACAATAAATGCTGGCCTGGCTGATGATGCCCACATTCTGTGAACGAATGTGAAAAAAGTAGCATTACCTCGCGCCAAGCTCCTGCATTTTACCCATACCCTTGCATAATATTTCTAACCAAATAATCATTTGATATCTCTTGAAGACTTCTTTGAACCTGCCTCCACCACATTTCCAGGCAGTGCGTCCCCGACCCTAACTACTCGCTGAGTGGGAAAACATTTTTCATTACATCACCCTTGCTTCATTTGCACATCTTCACTTTAAATCTATGCCCTCTCATTTTTGTTTCTTTTGTGAGTTCCTTTTGTCTTAAGACACCAGGTCATCAAACCCTCCAGAATGTTCAAAAAGAGAAAGGAGAAATGAGTTGTGATTGTACAGTATTAATTAAGGATGATACTACAATTCTAAATAGAAAGATTACTTGAAATGTCTTTGGACTAAATCTATTAGATTTAAGTTATGAATCCGTGAGGGAGCTGTCATGTGGTTGGGAGTTTCGTTTTGGAGAGCTCCAAATCTCAAGAAGATAGACGAGTAAATAAATTGTCAATAAATTTTACAAGTGAGCATAAGAAGGAAAAGTAAGTTTGGGAGGCTTGAATAAGGTTAACGTGGATTGAGGAACACATGCTAACAATAAGGAAGTAGAAGACTGATCTGTGAACTTTCTCTCTCCTACCGAGTAGTGGAGGATTTCTTTGAGAAATAAAGTAGGGCAAGTGAATCATGGGATACCGGGAGATGGTATAATGACCAGTGGCCCAACACCATCCTGCTTAAACAAGTTAAAGAGATCAGAAAAGGTCAAGTGAGGAAGAGCTAATTTTATTGATTTAAAGAGAGAATCTAGTGCAAGTCAATCAAAATGAAGCAATTGCACAAATCAGAGTAAAACATAAATGAAAACGGTAATGTTTCTAAAGTGGCAGGAGGATAACAAATTGAGTGGAGAGACATGAGGGAAGGAAACAGAGATGGAAATGAATGATGGTAAAATTTTAAAGAAATGTGGAAAAAAGCACAAGCAGCAAATGGGGATGGAGTTCAAGAAAGTTAAAAATGTGAAAAAGATGTATCTAAAGGTATTGTATCTGAATGCACAGAGTATTCACAATGAAGTAGTCAAATTACAGTGCAGACAGTCATAAAGGAGTGCATTATGATTACAATTATAGAGACTAGGGTTACAGGGTGACAAAGGGTAAACTAATGACTAATAACTCATCATCGTTCCTTTCTTTATTTAGAAAGAACATTAGGAATTAAAGAGATAATGGGAACTGCAGATGCTGGAGAATCCAAGGTAACAAAGTGTGGAGCTGGATGAACACAGCAGGCCAAGCAGCATCTCAGGAGCACAACAGCTAATGTTTTGGGCCTAGACGCTTCATCAGAAAAGTGTTTTGATGAAGGGTCTCGGCCCGAAACGTCAGACTTTGTGCTCCTCAGATGCTGCTTGGCCTGCTGTGTTCATCCACCTCCACACTTTGTTATCTCAAGAATTAAAGATATCTTTTTATATGCATGTACCAATGCAGTTTGGTTCTGTAGAGTAGCCTACCAAGGAAGCAAACAAACATTGCAGTTTGACTCTTACCAAACAAACCAAAGACATTTCTTACATATACAGGATTATACATTTATATGTGTTTGAGGCACGAGGACGATCTGGTAACTGAATGGACCCTGCCCTTCCTCACCATGTCCTCTGTCCACTCTCACTACTCTCACCACTCCCTCTCCCCATCATCCCCATTCCCTCTCCCCACGTTCACCATCAATCTTTCTGCTCAGAATTGGTGGCATTCAGAGACAGTATTCACAGTCTCCATCAGTTTTAAAATTGAAAATGTACGTGATTTGACTAAAGTAGCTCACATTTCTAACAATGGAAGTTATTTTATTCAGATCCAAAGGACTGAATAGAATTGATTGATGATAAATTACTGGTCAAATCTTTTATACTCAACAGAAGAGAAAATGGCGACTTAACATAGGGAGGTGAAGGGAAGTTTTTATTTTGTAAATTACAATGACCTGGAATGTGCTCCTGAAAGTGTGATGGAAAGAGATTTAGTGGTGCCTTTCAAAATAAAATTTAATAGATTCTCAAAAGGAAGCAACTTTCTGGGTTCTGAGGACAGATTGTGGGAGAATGCTCCTTTCAGACAACTGGCGCAGAAACAGGAGACTAGGAACCACATCCTCTGTAACATGATTCTGTTCGACTGAGAATGTAACAGGGAATTTGAGGGCAGAAATAACGATTGAACATACCATATGGTGATTAACTCATTTAGCCTTTTTTATTTTAATATTAAAAATAATTTGTATTACTCAGTGCCTTTCATAACATCAGGATGGTCCAATGCACTGCACTACTGTACTAATTCTAAAATTCTTCTGAAATGTGTTTGTGTTGTAATATGATTACCCACTATTTGAGGTTCACATTTCCAGCTTGGGTCAAGAGGGGAATTTGATGTGTGTGTGTTCGATATTTACATGAAAGTTGACTCACTGTCTCATTTCGGAGACTGTTGGCTGTTGTCGTAATATGGTCAGATGTAGATATACAATGCTAACTGGATCACTCTCATTGTGTGCTACTGTGGACCTTAGGAAACTTATCTGTGGAATGTGGCTAGTCAGGGTTGAGCAAAACAGATTACAATATTTAAAATAGTTTCTCTAAGACTGTAGATTAAATTTGAGGTTTACATCCTCAAAGCTTTTCCAAAAAACTACTTCCTTCTCAAACAATGAAATGAAAACCACTAGATACAGATCACAGTGAAGAAAATGTACAAGATCTGTAGAAGGGTCTGACCTAAGAGGGTGATTTAACTTTTATGAAAGCTATTTCTATGAAGAAACTAGTTTGACAGCTGGAACTCTCTCAATTAAAATGGAAACTGGCAGAAATTGGCTTAATAAATAAACCTGATGGCCTTAAATACATCCAGATTTCATATCCTCCACCTGATCAAAATACTCTGCAAATCAATCATGATTTTTTTTGTAGCTAAGCATAGAGATCATAGAATTCCTATAGTCTGAAAGCAGGCCATTTGGCCCATCAAATCTACACCCATCCTCCGAAGAGTGTCCCACACAGACCCGTCCCACACAGACCCATCCCATCCCTGTAACATTGCATTTCCCATGGCTAATCCGCCAAACTAACACATCTGTGTACACTGTGGGCAATTTAGTATGACCAAATCACCTAACCTGCACATCTTTCAACTGTGGGTGGAATCCAGAGCGAACCCACACAGACATTCCACTCCCGCACATCCCAGATGTCCAAGTTCTTTAAGGACCGCAACTTTCCCCCCACGGTGATTGAGAACGCCCTTGACCGCGTCTCCCGCATTTCCCGCGACACATCCCTCACACCCCGCCCCCGCCACAACCACCCCAAGAGGATCCCCCTCGTTCTCACACACCACCCTACCAACCTCCGGATACAACGCATTATCCTCCGACACTTCCGCCATTTACAATCCGACCCCACCACCCAAGACATTTTTCCATCCCCACCCCTGTCTGCTTTCCGGAGAGACTACTCTCTCCGTGACTCCCTTGTTCGCTCCACACTGCCCTCCAACCCCACCACACCCGGCACCTTCCCCTGCAACCGCAGGAAATGCTACACTTGTCCCCACACCTCCTCCCTCACCCCCATCCCAGGCCCCAAGATGACATTCCACATTAAGCAGAGGTTCACCTGCACATCTGCCAATGTGGTATACTGCATCCACTGTACCCGGTGCGGCTTTCTCTACATTGGGGAAACCAAGCGGAGGCTTGGGGACCGCTTTGCAGAACACCTCCGCTCAGTTCGCAACAAACAACTGCACCTCCCAGTCGCAAACCATTTCCACTCCCCCTCCCATTCTCTTGATGACATGTCCATCATGGGCCTCCTGCACTGCCACAATGATGCCACCCGAAGGTTGCAGGAACAGCAACTCATATTCCGCCTGGGAACCCTGCAGCCATATGGTATCAATGTGGACTTCACCAGTTTCAAAATCTCCCCTTCCCCCACTGCATCCCTAAACCAGCCCAGTTCATCCCCTCCCCCCACTGCACCACACAACCAGCCCAGCTCTTTCCCCCCCACCCACTGCATCCCAAAACCAGTCCAACCTGTCTCTGCCTCCCTAACCGGTTCTTCCTCTCACCCATCCCTTCCTCCCACCCCCAGCCGCACCCCCAGCTACCTACTAACCTCATCCCACCTCCTTGACCTGTCCGTCTTCCCTGGACTGACCTATCCCCTCCCTACCTCCCCACCTACACCCTCTCCACCTATCTTCTTTACTCTCCATCTTCGGTCCGCCTCCCCCTCTCTCCCTATTTATTCCAGTTCCCTCCCCCCATCCCCCTCTCTGATGAAGGGTCTAGGCCCGAAACGTCAGCTTTTGTGCTCCTGAGATGCTGCTTGGCCTGCTGTGTTCATCCAGCCTCACATTTTATTATCTTGGAATCTCCAGCATCTGCAGTTCCCATTATCTCCGAACCCACACTGACATGGGACCAATATGAAAACCCATGCAATTGCTCAAAAGAAGTTAAATACCCGATTACAGCAGTGTTTTAAATGAAAGACTGGAGAGATGAGTCTTGCTTGTGCTAAGAATTATTGTCCAGTCTGTACTTGTCTAATTGGAGTTGGATTTCTCAAATGTGTCCAAGAAAGTTTCCTAAATCATGTAGAGGGCCCTATTCAGGAAGATGCATCACTGGACCTCCTCTTAGAAAGTGAGGTGGGCAAGTAACTGAAGTGTCAGTTAGAGTGCACTTTGAGACAAGTGACCATAACTCTCTTACTTTTAACATGGTTATGGAAAAAAATAGGACAGGTCCATGGTTTAAGGTGCTAAACTGGAGCAGGGCCAATTTTGGGGCCATTAGGATCTAGCAGAAGTCAAAAACAGAAAAGGCCAGCAAGTTTGGCTGCAACTGTGAAGAAAAAAAATCAGAGTTAACATTTCGAGTCAGGTGACCCTTCCTCCAATGGCCCTAGCAGAGGTTGATTTGGTGAGTCTTTTGGAAGGAACGGGAATGACTGGCAAATGGGAGGCTTTTAAAAGTGTGATATCAAGAGTCCAGGGACAGCATGTCCCTGTTGGGGTGAAGGGAAAAGCTGGTAGGTTTAGGGATCCCTGGCTGATAAGGTATATTGAAGCTCTGATCAGGAAAAAGAAGGCATACATTGGGTTAAGCTAGCAGACTCAAGTGAGTCCCGAGATGATTATAAAAAGTGTAGGAGCACATTTAAGAGGGAAATCAGAAGAGCAAAAGGAAAGAATGAGATGGTTGTGGCAGGTAAGGTTAAAGATGATCCCAAGAGGTTTCATGCCTATATTAAGAATAAAAGGGTGAGTGCAGGTCCCCTTAAAGATTAGCATTACCATTGATTTATGGAACCACAGGAGATGGGAGCGGGGGGAGGAGGGATCTTTGGGATCACATACACATTACCAGAGAGGAGGTGTTTGCAGCCTTAAAGTGCATTAACGCGGATAAATCCCCTGGATCAAGTACACTGAGGAACAGATTGGGAGACTTTGGAAACGTGCAGAAGCAATAGGGTTGTTGTCATAGGGGACTTCCAATTCCATAATATAGACTGGAACGTCCTAAGGGCAAATAGTTTGAATGGAGCAGATTTTGCCAGGTGTGTCCAGGAGGGATTTCTGATTCAATATGTAGATAGGCCGACTAGACAGGAGGCCATGTTGCATTTGGTGCTTGGCAACGAACCGGGCCAGGTGTCAGGTCTCTCGGTGGGAGAGCATTTCGGTGATAGTGATCACAACTCCCTGGTGTTTACTTTAGTTCTGGAGAGGGATAGGAGCAGACAGCGTGGGATAGTATTTACTTGGGGCGGGGGGGGGGGAATTACACTGCTATTAGGCAAGCACTATGGAGCACGAGTAGGGATTGGATGTTCTCAGTGAAATGCATGCTGGAAATGTGGATGTTGTTTAGGGAGCGCTTGTTATGAGTACTGGGTAGGTTTGTCGCACTGTGAGGCAAGGAAAGGATGGTAAGGTGAAGGAACCAGACGTGTGAAACACCTAGTCAAGAGGAAGAAGGAAGCTTAGTTGAGGTAGAGAAAACAAGGATCGAACAGAGCTCTAGAGAGCTACAAGGTATCCAGTAAGGAACTGAAGAATCGACCACGGAGATCTAGAAGCGGGTATGAGAAAACCTTGGCAGGTAAAATCAAGGAAAACCCCAAGGCATTCTATGCTTATGTGAGGAACAAGAGGATGGCCAAAGTCAGGGTAGGGCCAATCAGGGATAGTGGAGGGAACTTGTGCATGCAGTCAGAGGAGCTAGGGGAGGTTTTTAATGAATATTCTGAAGAAGGGTCCAGACCCGAAATATCAGCTTTTCTGCTCCTCCAATGCTGCCCAGCCTGCTGTGTTCGCCCAGTTCTACACCTTGTTGTCTCATCTCCAGCATTGGCAGTTCCTACTATCTTTGGATAGTCGAGGTCTGATTAAGGATAGTCAGCATGGATTTGTGCATGGGAAGTCATGCCTAATCAATCTTTTAGAGATTTTTGAAGAGGTAACCAAGGGGATAGCTGAGGGTAGGGCAGTGGATGTTGTTTATATGGACTTTAGTAAGGTCTTTGACAAGGTCCCACAAGGCAGGCTAGTCATGAAAGCTAGATCACATGGGGCCCAGGGACAGCTAACTAACTGGATCTAAAATTGGCTCGATGGTAGGAAGCAGAGGGTGATGGTTGAAGTTTGTTTCTTGGACTGGTGGGCTGTGACTAGGGGTGTGCCATGGGGTTGGTGCTGGGACCTTTGCTGTTTACATAAATGATCTGGATGTGAATGCTCAAGGCATGATTAGTAAGTTTGTGGATGATACAAAATTAGGAGGTAATGTTGATAACAAGGAAGGCTATCAAAAATTACAGAGGGATCTTGATTGGAGGGGAAGTGGGCTGAGGATTGGCAGATGCAATTCAATACAGAGAAGAGTGAGATATTGCACTTTGAAAAGTCAAACCAAGGTAGGATTGGTGCAGTAAATGGGAAGGTACTGAGGAGTTTTGTGGAACAGAGGGACTAAGGAGTATAAGTTCATAGTTTATGGAAAGTAGCATCACAGGTGGACAGGGTGGTGAAGAAGGCATGTAGCATGCTGGCCTTCATCGGTTGAGGCATTGAATTTGGGAGTTGGGACGTTATGTCACAGTTGTATAAGTCATTGGTGAGGTTGCGCTTGGAGTATTATGTACAGTTTTGGTCACCCTGTTAAGGAAAGACATAGTTAAACTGGAAAGTGTGCAAAGAAGATTTACGATGATGTTAGAACATTACAGCACAGTGCAGGCCCTTCGGCCCTCGATGTTGTGCCAACCTGTCATACCGATCTGAAGCTTATCTAACCTACACTATTCCACGTACGTCCATATGCTTATCCAATGACAACTTAAATGTACCTAAAGTTGGCGAATTTACTATTGTTGCAGGCAAAGCGTTCCATTCCCTTTCTACTCACTGAGTAAAGAAACCACCTCTGACATCTGTCCTATATCTTTCACCCCTCAATTTAAAGCTATGCCGCCTTGTGCTCGCCGTCACCATCCTAGGAAAAAGGCTGTCCCTATCCACCCTATCTAACCCTCTGATTATTTTATATGTTTCAATTAAGTCACTTCTCAACCTTCTTCTCTCTAATGAAAACAGCCTTTTGTCAGCCTTTCCTCGTAAGACCTTCCCTCCATACCAGGCAACATCCTAGTAAATCTCCTCTGCACCCTTTCCAAAGCTTCCACATCCTTCTTATAATGCGGTGACCAGAACTGTACACAGTACTCCAAGTGCGGCCGCACCAGAGTTTTGTACAGCTGCAGCATAATCTCTTGTTTCCGGAACTCGATCCCTCTATTAATAAAAGCTAAAACACTGTCTGCCTTATTAACAGCCCTGTCAACCTGGGTGGCAACTTTTAACGATCTGTGTACATGGACACCGAGATCTCTCTGCTCATCTACACTACCAAGAATCTTACCATTAGCCCAGTACTTTGCATTCCAGTTACTCCTACCAAAGTGCATCACCTCACACCTGTCTGCATTAAACTCCATTTGCCACCTCTCAGCCCAGCTCTGCAGCTTATCTATGTCTCTCTGCAACCTACAACATCCTTCGTCACTATCCACAACTCCACCGACCTTAGTGTCATCTGCAAATTTACTAACCCATCCTTCTACGCCCTCATCCAGGTCATTTATAAAAATGACAAACAGCAGTGGACCCAACACCGACCCTTGCTGTGCACCACTAGTAACTGGTCTCCAGGATGAACATTTCCCATCAACTACCACCCTCTGCCTTCTTTCAGCAAGCCAATTTCTGATCCAAATTGCTATATCTCCCATAATCCCACTCCTTCGCATTTTGTACAATAGCCTACTGTGGGGAACCTTATCGAACGCCTTACTGAAATCCATATACACCACATCAACCGGTTTACTCTCATCTACCTGTTTGGTCACCTTCTCAAAGAACTCAGTAAGGTTTGTGAGGCACGACCTACCCTTCACAAAACCGTGCTGACTATCCCTAATCAATTTATTCTTTTCTAGATGATTATAAATCCTATCCCTTCTAACTTTTTCCAACACTTTACCAACAACTGATGTTGCCGAGACTCGTAGGCCTGAGTTGAAGGAAGATGTTGGTCTGGATAGGACTTTATTCCTTGGAATGTAGGAGAATCTGGGGTGACCTTTATTGTTCATCATAGAATCCCTACAGTGTAGGAACAGGCCCTTCAGCCCAACAAGTCTACGCTGAACCTCAAAGCGCCCCACTCAGAGCCATCCCCCTGTAACCCACCTAATCTATGCATCCCTGAACACTATGAGCAATTTAGCATGGCCATTGCCCCTATCCTGCACATCTTTGGAATGTGGGAGGAAACCAGAGCACCTGGCGGAAACCCACACAGACACTGGGGAATACAACATAGAACAGTACAGCACAGTACAGACCCTTCGGCCCACGATGTTGTGCCAAACTTTTACCCTAAACCTAAGGTCTATCTAATCCTCCACCGCTACCTCATACTAACATCCACATGCCTATCTAATAGCCACTTAAATGCTCCTAATGAGGCCGACTCCACTACCCTCTCTGGCAATGCATTCTGCGCCCCAACCACACTCTGAGTAAAGAACCTACCTCTGTCATCTCCCCTATATCTACCTCCTTTCACTTTAAAACCATGTCCCCTGATAATAGCTACCTCCACCCTAGGAAAAAAATCTCTGGCTGTCCACTCCATCTATACCTCTGATCATTTTGTACACCTGTATCAAGTCACCTCTCATCCTTCGTCGTTCCAAAGAGAAAAGCCCTTGCTCTCTCAACCTTTCCTTGTTAAGACCTTCCCTCCATTCCAGGCCACATCCTGGTAAATCTGCTCTGCACCTTTTCCAACGCTTCCACATCTTTCCTGTAATGAGGCGACCAGAATTGTACACAATACTCCAGATGTGGCCAAACCAGGCTTTTGTATAGCTGGAGAATAACTTCACCGCTCTTGAACTCAATCCCTCTATTAATGAAAGCTAACACACCATATGCCTTCTTAACAACTCTATCCACCTGGGTGGCAACTTTCAGAGAACTGTGAACATGAACCCCAAGATCCCTCTGCTCCTCCACACTGCCAAGAATCTCTTCATTAACCCTGTATTCTGTTTTCAAGTTTGTCCTTCCAAAATAAATCACCTCACACTTTTCAGGGTTAAACTCCAAAATGTGCACGCTTCACACAGACAGTCACCAAGGGTGGAATTGAACCCAAGTCCCTGGCACCATGAGAGAGCAGTGCTAGCCACTGTGCCACCCTGAGAGACATATTGAGCTGTATAAAATCATGAGGGGTGTAGATAGGATGAATGCATGCAGTCTTTTTCCCAGGAATGGGGAATTGAAAATGAGAGGGCATAGGTTTAAGGTGAGAGGGAAAAGATGTAAGGATCTGAGGGGCAACTTCTCCACAAAGAGTGGTGCATACATGGAATGGGCTGCCAGAGAAAGTGGGTGAGATTGGTACAATAGCAACATTAAAAAAAAATTGGATAGGTACATGGATGAGAAGGGTTTAGAGGGTATGGACCATGTGGGCAATTGGAACTAGTTGCGTGAGCACTATGGTCAACATGGACCAGTTGGGCCGAGGGGCCTGTTTACATGCTGCATTTCTCTTAGACTCTATGACTGTAACGACATAGCCAAGCTGAATGGTGACAACACCAAACATACGGAGGTGAAATTGCGATGCTTTGGACTTGTTATTGAATGTGAAATGGGCTGAAAGCAGATCAGTGTAACCAGCCCTTGCTTCATGTTCACTGATGTTGCCACCACCTGCTAAACTCATGGGGGCCTATAATCTACATATCCCCAGTGTATCACTTTGTTAGAGGAACCCAGCTTCAAAGTTAGTCAGAAAGGAATGTGATAGGAATCGGGCATCTTCAGCATTCTCCCACATCTCCCAACAAGAGGTGCACTCTACATTTATTGTTCTTTCTTTCTAGAAAAAAAACTATTCCTCAGAGCCCCAGAGAACAGGAGTATTCTCCCAACTCTACATGTGATACTACCAACCCCTCCCAACACTCAACTGAGAGTCATTGGGAGTGATGTCTGGCTCTTTAGCAAGGGCCCTAGAGTTTAGGTAATAAGCATTAATACAGCTCACCAGCATCATTTCAGTACAGTCAGAGACAGAACTTCAGTAAAGTCTCAGGCATCCTCTCTATGAATTGAAATCACTCCTTACACCCAGTTTAGAATTGTTAATGCTTTTTGGATGGTCACTTCCTCCTTTCTGTTCATATTGTCACTTGGGCACCATTCCTGTGGATCTGTCTCTTGGGAATAGGTGACTGCCCTTCCAGCCAGAATAAATTGGTTGTCAACTCCTGTGAATGTCTAGTGAGATGATAAGGCACTGCAATTCAAAGAGAGTTCGTTGTTTCTGGAATCTGTGCTGAAAATCTCCATTTAAGCTTAGTAAAAGGCCAATTACTCAAAAGAAGGAAGGAAAATTTGTCATGAAACCATCAATATGCCATGAATAAAACCATATTTCTGTTTGTATTTGCTGTTTTCGGTGATACACCCTGTTAGTGTCTATATATTGCACAGCACATAAAAATGCCATATTTTAAAATTGACCCAGGATATGGATCAAGGAAACAGTCCTGGCATTGTCATTCTTTGCATCAGACTCAAGCCTCTGTATTTGTAACTCATCCCTGCTCATCCTGTTAAGAAAATAGGTCCCGGTCGGGGAGATGTTTTTCATCCATCGGAATACCATTTCTACTCCAGCAGACTTGATTTTTGCAAGAGATTCACCTGATTTTTTTGTGGAACTGACCTCAAGAAGGACACAGTATTTCTTCAATGGTTTCGTTGACGCACGGATATTTCCAGCACAGAAGGAGTTCACTTGACCAATCGAGTCCATGCCCATCAACAAAGCTCTGCCTACACACATCCATTTTCCATCTTTTGGTCCTCACCTCACACATGAATATCTAAATACTACAAATGTTCAAAAACAATGTTGCTGGAAAAGCTCAGCAGGTCTGGCAGCATCTGTGGAGGAGAAAACACCGTTAACATTTTGGGTCCAGTGACCCTTCCTCAGAACTGATGGTAGCTAAGAAATTGACCTACAACTCCAGAATATAGGGAGCTGGAGGGATTCAGGAATAAATGATATCTGAGGATCAAACCCAAAAAGATAGAAGAACAGTTGGATAGACAATTGATAGTGATTTGGCTGGGAGAGTAGATAGCTGTTAATAGGGACTGTTAGTGACTAACCGTAGGTACTGTGTAATGACAGACTATGTGATAAGAAGTCCTGGTATGTGGGGTAGGGGGCTAGGACATGCAAGAGTTCGGGCCCTAAAATTATTGCCCTTGATATTGAGTCTGAAGGGCTACAGGGTCCCCAAGCAGAAAATGAGTTGTTCCTCCTCCAGGTTGCACTGAGCTTTGCTGGAACAGTGCAGCAAGTCAGAGACAAAGATGTTGGTCAGAGAACAGGGTGGTATATTAAAGTGGCAGGCAACTGGAAACTCGGTGTTTTTTGTGAGCAGAATGTAGATGTTCTACGAAACAGTCACCCAGTCTATACTTCCTTTCCCCAGTGTAGAGCCCCATTGTGATCAGTGAATGCATAGACTAGATTCTGGGGAGTGCAGGTGAAGTGTTGCTTCACCTGGAAGGTATGTTTGGGCCCTTGGATACTGGGAGGGAGGAGGTAAGTGGGCAGGTGTTACACCTTTGCCTGTTACAGGGGAAGGTGCCATGGGGCTGTGGTTTTTGTTGGGAGTGAAGGAAGCTTGGTCCAGGGTGTCCCAGAAGGAAATGGTCCCTGTAGAAGGTGGACAAGGAAGGGGAGGGGAATATGTGTCTGGTGGTAGCATCTTGCTGGAGATGATGGAAATGACATCTGATAATCTTCTGGGTGTGGACGATGTTAGATAAGGACAAGGGGAACCCTATCCCTGTTGCAGGAGGGAAGAGAAGGAGTGAGGACGGAAGTGTGGGAGATGGGTTGGACCTGGTTAAGAGCCCTGTCAACAAAGGAGCTGGGGAATTGTCAGTTCAGGAAAAAGAAGGTGGAAGTTTCAGAGGCTGCCTTGTCAAAGGCAACAGAGACAGACGAACTGAGAGAATGGGATGGAGTCTTTATAAGAAGCAGGGTGTGAGGATGTAGAGTCCAGGTAGCTGTGGAGTCAGGGGGTTAATAGTGTATATTAGTGGCCAGTCTGTCTGCAGAAATGGAAACAGAGATGTTGAAGAAGAGAGGGGGGGGAGTTAGAGATAGACCAGGTGAAAGTGATGGCTGGATGGAAATCGGAAGGGAAATCACTGAGCTTTTCCAATTCTGGATGAGAGAGGGAATGTAGCGGGGAAAGAGTTGTGGGTGGGGGCCAGAATAGGACTGGAACAAGGAATATTCCAAGTACCCCATGAAGAGACAGGCATAACTGGGGCCCATGCAGGTACCCATGGCAACCCCTCTTACCCGAAGGAAATGAGAGTTAAAAGAGAAGTTGTTGAGGGTGAGGACAACGTTGGCCAAGCGGAGGAGGGTGGTGGTGGGTGGGGATGGTTTAAGTTTTTGCTCCAGGAAGAAGCGGAGAGCCCTGAGACCCTCCTGGTGGGGAATGGATGCATAAAGGGATTGCACCTCCATGGTAAAGAGGAGGTGGCTGGAGCTGATAAACGGGAAATTTTGAAACCAACATAAGGCATCAGAGGAATCACAGATGTATGTGGGCAGGGATTGGATCAGGGAGAGAAGAATAAGTCAAGGTAGGAAGAGGGAGATCTGTGGGGCAGGATCGGGCTGAAATAATGGGTCTGCCCAGACAGTCCTGTTTGTGGATTTTTGGAAGAAGATTATGACACCCTGGTAAACATCCTCTGCGCCTTTTCTAGTGCAAACACATCCTTCCTTTAAACGCTAGAACTGCACAGTACTCTGGTTGTGGTCAGTAGGGTGTCCCATTATGACCATCTTGCTATTTTGTTCAGTGCCTTGCCTAGGAAAATCTCAGCAGGTCTGGCAGCATTTGTGGAGAGAAAGCAGAGTTTCTGGTGCAGTGACAAGAACAAGTATTTCAAATGCTGTCTTCTTCACCTATGCTTCTACTTTCAAGGATCTATGGATATGAGCACCAAGGTCCCTCTGATCTTCAGTACTTCCCAGGGGCCTATCATCCATAGAATAATCCTTTGCCTTGATAACCCTCCCCACATGCAGTACCACACACTTTTCCAGACTGAATTCTATCAATCACTGCTCTGCCCAGCCAAACACCCCATTGATAATCTCCTGCAGTCTATAGTTATCCTCTTTACTCCTCACCAACTGACCAATTTTCAGCTTTTTGAAAATTGTGATCATGCTCCTACACTTAATAAAAAGTTATTCTCGATGCAAGTTAAGATTTTTGTTCCCACCCTACCTTGCACACGAAAACATCCCTGTTAATATTTAGGGAGCTAAAATCTCTTCATTGCTTTTTTCTAATTATTTAATACATCTGAAATTTGCTCGTATATTTGATTCTCATCTCTGATAACAAAGTGTGGAGCTGGATGAACACAGCAGGCCAAGCAGCATCTCAGGAGCACAAAAGCTGATATTACAGGCCTAGACCCTTCATTAGAAAAGGGGGATGGGGAGAGGGTTCTGAAATAAATAGGGAGAGAGGGAGAGGCGGACTGAAGATGGAGAAGATAGGTGGAAAGGAGAGTATCGGTGGGGAGGTAGGGAGGGGATAGGTCAGTCTGGGGAGGACGGATAGGTCAAGGGGGCGGGATGAGGTTAGTAGGTAGGAAATGGAGGTGTGGCTTGAGGTGGGAGGAGGGGATAGGTGAGAGGAAGAAGAGGTTAGGGAGGCAGGGACGAGCTGGGCTGGTTTTGGGATGCAGTGGGGGGAGGGGACGAGCTAGGCTGGCTTTGGGATGCAGTGGGGGAAGGGGAGATTCTGAAGCTTGTGAAGTCCACATTGATACCATTAGGCTGCAGGGTTCCCAAGTGGAATATGAGTTGCTGTTTCTCCCACCTTCGGGTGGCATCATAATGGCACTGCAAGAGGCAAATAATGCACATGTTGTCTAAGGAATGGGAGGGGGAGTTGAAATGGTTCGTGACTGGGAGGTGCAGTTGTTTACTGCAAACCGAGCGTAGATGTTCTGCAAAGCAAGAAAGCCTCTGCTTGGTTTCTCCAATGTAGAGGAAGCCACACCGGGTACAGCGGATGCAGTATATCACATTGGCAGATGTGCAGGTGAACATCTGCTTGTTGTGGAAAGTCATCTTGGGGCCTGGGATGGGGGTGAGGGAGGAGGTGTGGGGGCAAGTGTAGCACTTCCTGCGGTTGTAGCGGAAGGTATCGGGTGTGGTGGGGTTGGAGGGGAGTGTGGAGCGGACAAGGGAGTCACGGAGAGAGTGGCCTCTTCAAAAGGCGGGGATGGAAAAATGTCGTTGGTGGTGGGGTCAGATTGTAGATGGTGGAAGCATCGGAGGATGATGCATTGTATGCGGAGGTTGGTGGGATGGTACGTGAGGACAAAGGGGATTCTGTTTTGGTGGTTCTTGTGGAGGCGGGGTGTGAGGGATGAGTTGCGGGAAATGCAGGAGACATGGTCGAGGGCGTTCTCGACCACTACAGGGGGGCTGTTGCGGTCCTTGAAGAATGAAGACATCCGGGATGTACGGGAGTGGAATGCCTCATCCTGGGAGCAGATGCGGCAGAGGCGAAGGAATTGGGAAAAGGGCTTGGAATTTTTGCAGGAAGGTGGGTGGGAGGAGGTGGGCTTGAAATGGACATCGGTTTCTAGGTGGTTGCCTGAGATGTAAACAGAGAGGTCCAGGAAGGTGAAGGATCTGTTGGAGATGGTCCAGGTGAACTTGAGGTTGGTTTGGAAGGTGTTGGTGAAGTGGATGAACTGTTCGAGCTCCTCTTGGGAGTTCGAGGTGGCGCCGATACAGTCATCAATGTAGTGGAGGAAGAGGTGGGGTTTGGGGCCAGTGTAGGTGCTACTCCACCCACTGCCGATACCGACGTAACTCCACCCACCCCCAACACCAGCCACACTCCACCCACCAACGCAACCTCGCCCACAGACATCGCTCCACCCACAACCTCTACAGCCAGCCACCCCAGAGGAGACAGCCCACACTGAGCCCAGCCGCATCTTCACCATCCCCCCAGACCTCCCCCTGATGGAAGACGAACAGTCAGTCCTCAACAAGGGGCTCACCTTTGTCCCCCTCCACCCACACATCAACGAATAGCAGTCACGCCAGGACATCGAGCAGTTTTTCCGCTGCCTCCGCCTCCACGCTTACTTTCTCTAACCGTGAGCTTATCCCTCCCTCCACTGACCCCTTCACCCACCTCCAGCACAAGTCCTCCTCCTGGACACCACTCCCAGGTCACCTACCTTCCCTCGACCACTTCATCTCCAACTGCCGTTGAGATATCAACCGCCTCAACCTCTCTATCCCTGTTACCCACTCCAACCCCAACCCTGCAGAGTGTGCAGCCCTCCACTCCCTCTGCTCCAACCCCAACCTCACCATCAAACCCGCAGACAAGGGTGGCGCAGTTGTAGTATGGCACACTGACCTTTACATTGCTAAGGCCAGACGCCAACTCTCCAACACCTCCTCCCACCACACCCTGGATCATGACCCCACCCCTGAGCACCAAACCATCATCTCTCAAACCATCCACAACGTCATCACCTCAGGTGACCTCCCATCCACAGCCTCCAACCTCATTTTTCCCCAACCCCGCACCGCCCACTTCTATCTCCTTCCCAAAATCCACAAACCTGCCTGCCCTGGTTGACCTAATGTCTCTGCCTGCTCCTGCCCCACCAAACTCATCTCCACCTATCTGGATTCCATTTTCATCCCCCTGGCCCAGGAACTCCCCACCTATGTCCGTGACACCACCCACACCCTCCACACCCTCCAGAACTTCCAATTCCCCGGTCCCCACTACCTCATTTTCACCATGGATGCCCAGTCCCTATACACCTGCATTCCCCATGCAGATGGCCTAAAGGCCCTCCATTTCTTCCTGTCCAGCAGACCTGACCAGTCTCCCTCCACCGATACCCTCATCTGCCAAGCTGAACTCGACCTCACTCTCAACAACTTCTCTTTCGATTCCTCCCAATTCCTACAGACAAAGTGGGTGGTCATGGGTACCCGCATGGGCCCAAGCTATGCCTGCCTCTTTTTAGGTTATGTGGAATAGTCCCTCCTTCGCACCTACACTGGCCCTAAACCCCACCTCTTCCTCCGTTACATTGATGACTGTATCGGCGCACCTTGTGCTCCCACGAGGAGCTCGAACAGTTCAGCCAATTCACCACCATCTTCCACCCTGACCTTAACTTCACCTGGATCATCTCCAACACATCCCTCACCTTCCTGGACCTCTTTGTCTCCATCTCAGGCAACCACCTAGAAACTGATATCCATTTCAAGCCCACCGACTCTCATGGCTGCCTAGAATACACCTCCTCCCACCCACCTTGCTGCAAAAATTCCATCCCCTATTCCCAATTCCTTCGCCTCCACCGCATCTGCTCCCACGATGAGGTATTTCACTCCCATACATCCCAGATGTTCTCATTCTTCAAGGACCACAACTTCCACTTTCCGTCTGCTTGAAGTGAGGAAGCTTGGAAATGAACTGATCCAGGGATTTCTCATTTAAAGAACTGTTTATCTAAGAAAGTCAACAGCTCACCACTAGCTTCTCCTGGGAAAATAAGGAAGGGCGATATGTCCTGGGCCAGCCAGCAACACCCACATCCCAAGAGTGAATATGAAAACTACACGCTCATAGTTGAGCAAAGCTGTCTCAGCAATCGGTTGTACCGTAGACAATTTTTGTTTTCACACAAATTCCTATTGACTCAACTATCTCATCCAACCTTTCACCTTTGCTAAATTGGAAACAATAAGCATTTAGCAGCTTGAGCCACTGATAATAATCATTAGTAATAATTTGGTAATGATGTGTGTAATTGTAGCTTCTTGTATCAGCTCTATGTGAGATGCAAATGCATTACCAATTAGCAAGAAACATTAATTTGTGGTCTAGTTTAAACTTGCAATAACTTAATTTGGTTTGCTGGAGCTGATATAATTTCCAGGTTTTTTTTCAAAGTCCCACGGTAGGATATATAATTTATGAACTTCCCAAAGTGTCTGTGCCTTGATATTGAAGACACTTTGTTTTCTGGGTCAAGTGTGGTTTGATTCATACAGATGTTTATTATTTACATTTATCACAGCTTTATTGAGAAGAAACTGCAGAAGAGATTGAAGGCACCTGGTATTTTTGCTGTTCAATTGAAATAAAAATATTCTTGAGTTATTAAGCTCATGTCATAAGGATAAACAATTTGGATTGTCCCTTTGAGCTCAGAAATTGGTCTTTACCGCTTTGGGGTTTCTCTGCCCCCACTGCCACCCAGTCCTGAGCTCACCTCTATGGACATCAGGTGGGAGGGACCATGATTGGCAGCCTCAATATTTAAATATATAATTAAAAGCTAATTCAACTCATTAGCAACTGACTTCACCACTCTATCACACTGCCCAATCCATAAGTCAGTTCTGAGGAAGGGTCACTGGGCCCTAAACGTTAACTCTGATTTTGTTTTTCACAGATGCTACCAGACCTGCTGAGCTTTTCCAGCTACTTCTGTTTTTGTTCCTGATTCACAGCAGCCGCAGTTCTTTCTGTTTTTACAATTGCTGTGGGAAACTGGCAGGGAGTACACTGCTGTCACAGTGATAATACTCTTCCTCTTCTGTCCTCACTCTCTGACCTTAAAATTCACCTATCACTGCCCCCCTCCCTCTCCCCATTGGCTCCAATCTAAGGTGGCCAAATGCTCTCCACCCAGTGCCCCTTGATTTTCCTGGGGTCATGGATCCTCCTCCTTGTGAGTGGCTATTGTCCTGACAGTGCATTCCCAAACCCTGGAGCTGACAGGCAATTGGATTGGCTACCGAGCGAATCGGAGTCCCATTCCTCATTGATTTTGGGGCTACCTTCCTCCACCTCTGGGATTATTCTGTATGATAGAAGCTGTTTTCAATAAGACAAAGGCAGGAAGGGCATTGAACATGAGCAGACTATTTCAGACAATGAAGTTTGAACACAGAACTGGTCATATGAGATTAATATGCTTCAGTAAAGAGTTAAAACTCTAGAAAAATAAATGTCTTAAAAAGAAGGATTCCATAAAAACCTGAAATTGAACCAATTTTTCTTCTTTAAGGTAAAGGGAGAAGTTATAGGCACCAAGATTTCAAAGACAAAAGACAGCCTGAAAATGTAAGAATAGGGTAATTAAGTTAAGAGCTTTCAAATGCTCCAATATTACTTGGGATAATCATAGTCTAAAGAGGTCAATTTCTTGAAACATCAAGGAGAGGTTTTTATGTCAACATATAGATGGCCTTACGTGGGACGGTTTAATGCTGGTTTGAATTTCTGGGCAACGAAGCCTTACAAGTGTTTGAGATAAACATGGGGGAACATTTTAGTGATAGTGACCATAATACATTCACTGCAACTGGGAATAGCTATTTGTGAGCAAATCCACAACAGAAAAGTGGGATGTTAAGAAAGACACTGGGGAGAGTATAGGCCCAGCATGTTCCCTTCAGGATGAAATGAAAGAGCAACGGCCCAGAAAACTCTGGATGTCCAGGAATATTCAGGACTGGATAAAAAAGGAAAAGGGAGATGTGTAATAGGTGCAAAGGGAGAAAACCAACAGAGGCCCCAGGGTGGTTTGAGGGCGTACTCCAAAAAAAAGAATGAGCAGAACAAAGACAGTGATTAAAAAATGTTGGTGGGTGAGATTAGGGAGAATATGCTGCAAGTATATTAAGGAAGAATTCTTTCAGAATTCTTTGAAGAGGTAACAAGTATGTTAGACCAGGGAAACCCAGTAGATGTTATCTATCTAGACTTCCAAAAGGCCTTTGATACAGTGCCTCATGGGAGGCTGCTGAGCAAGGTGAGGGCTTATGGTGTTCGAGGTGAGCTACTGGCTTGGATTGAGGGTTGGCTATCTGACAGAAGGCAGAGAGTTGGGATAAAAGGCTCTTTTTCAGAATGGCAACCGGTGACGAGTGGTGTCCCGCAGGGTTCAGTGTTGGGGCCACAGCTGTTCACATTATATATTAATGATCTGGATGAAGGGACTGGGGGCATTCTGGCGAAGTTTTCCGATGATACGAAGATAGGTGGACAGGCAGGTAGTACTGAGGAGGTGGGGAGGCTGCAGAAAGATTTAGACAGTTTAGGAGGGTGGTCCAGGAAATGGCTGATGAAATTCAACGTGAGCAAATGCGAGGTCTTGCACTTTGGAAAAAAGAATATAGGCATGAACTATTTTCTAAACAGTGAGAAAATTCATAAAGCCGAAGCACAAAGGCATCTGGTTGTGCTAGTCCAGGATTCTCTAAAGGTTAACTTGCAGGTTGAGTCTGTGATTAAGAAAGCCAATGTAATGTTGTCGTTTATCTTGAGGGTTGGAATATAAAAGCAGCAATGTGCTTCTGAGACTTTATAAGGCTCTAGTTAGGCCCCATTTAGAATACCGTGTCCAATTTTGGGCCCCACACCTCAGGAAGGACATACTAGCCCTGGAGCGTGTCCAGTGGAGATTCACACAGATGATCCCTGGAATGGTAGGCCTAACATACAATGAATGGCTGAGGATCCTGGGATTGTATTCATTAGAGTTTAGAAGAATGAGGGGAGATCTAATAGAAACTTACAAGATAATGTATGGCTTAGAAAGGGTGGACCCTGGGAAGTTGTTTCCATTAGGTGGGGAGACTAGGACCCGTGGGCACAGCCTGAGAATTAGAGGGGGTCAATTTAGAATGGAAATGAGGAGACATTTCTTCAGCCAGAGAGTGGTGGGCCTATGGAATTTATTGCCACGGAGTGCAGTGGAGGCTGGGACAGTAAATGTCTTCAAGGCAGAGAGTGATATATTCTTGATCTCGCAAGGAAGTAAGGGCTACAGAAAGAGTGCAGGGAAGTGGAGTTGAAATGCCCATCAGCCATGATTAAATGGTGGAGTGGACTCAATAGGCCGAATGGCCTTACTTCGATTCCTATGTCTTGTGGTCTTATGGTCTAAGGAGAGGAGAATGAGCAAGGAAAGAGTAGAGTGTCATAGTGACCAAGTGGGGAATCTGTATGTAAAGCAGGGGGGCACTGGTAGAGTGTTAGGTGAGTACTTCACATCTGTCTTTACTTGGGCAAAGGAGGCTGCCAGTATAGAATTCAAGAAAGTCACTTGTGAAATTCTTAAGTAGGTTGATCTATCAAGTGAGGATGTATCAGAGGTTTCAGTGGATTTAAAAGTGGACAAATTTCCAGATCCAGATGGTTTGTATCCCACACTGCTGTGGGAGATAAAGGAGGAAAATATGAGGGCTCTGACCCAAATTTTAAAATTGTGTCTGGCCACAGGGGAGTTGTCAGAAGACTGACGGACAAGTAATCTGGCTTCACTTTATAAAAAGGTTGGGAGAGACAGACCAGGGCACGAGGGACATTATTGAAGAAAATAGTGAAGGAGAGAATTCATTTTAATTTCGACAGGCAAGGTTTGATTGAGGATAGTCAGCCTGGCTTTGTTGGGGGAATTTCTCGCCTAACAAGTCTCCTAGAATTTTTCAAGGAGGTGACCAAGTGAGTAAATGAGGGTCGGCCTGTTGATTCAGTTTATATGGATTTCGGCAAAACTTTTTACAAGGTTCCACAGTGAAACTGATAAAGAATGTAAAAAGACATGGTGTTCAGGGTAGCCTCGCAAGATGGATCCAAAACTGACTTAGTAGCAGGAGACAGAAGGTGGTGGTAGAAGGCAGTTTGCATGTTTGGAAGCCAGTGTCCAGTGTTGTGCCATGGAGATCAGTGCTGAGTCCCTTTATTGTTTGTGACCTTCGTAAATGATGGAGGTAAGAATGTGAATGTGATGATAATAAGTGTGTGGATGACACAGTGATTGGCTGGGGAGTTGCCAGTGAGTAGGAATGTGTTAGGTTACAGGAGGATATAAACAGATGAGTCAGATGGGCAGATCAGTGGAATTTAACCCTGATAGATATGAAGTGATGCTCTTTGGAAGGAGGAATAAGACAGGAACCTTGGAATTAGTCAGGGACTGGGCACAGCTGCGTTAAGTGTAAAATCTGCATCGGGATTGTAGGAATCTTTTGAAGGCCAGTTCATTAGAATTCAGGACCAGCATGTTCCTGTGAAAATGACGGATAAGAATGGCAAGATTCATGCACTTTGGATTATGAAAGAATTTGAGAGCTCAATCAGAAAGAAAAAGGAAACATAGTAATGATTAGGAAAATGAAGAACAACACAGCCATCAAAAAATACAGAGATTGCAAGAAAGGACTCAAACCAAGAATTAGGAGGGTTAAAGAGGCCATGAATTATTTCTGATAAACAAGATTAAGGAAAATCTCAAGGCATTTTCTACATATAGAAGGAGCAAGAGAGTACTTAGGGAGAGTTTGGGCCCACTCAAGGATAAAGGAGGAAATTTATGCATGGAGATGAGATCCTTAACTTGCATTGGTATTCACGAAGGAGAAGAAGATGGCGAATAGAAGGATGTCCTAATATTCTGAGACACATCAATATTTAAAAAAAGGTATTGGATGGTTTGAAAACCATTAAAGTAGACAGGACCCCAGGACTAAATGGGATGTACCCTAGAATGCTAAGGGATGTAGGTGAGGAAGTTTTTGGGACATTGCATGAAATCTTTATGTCCTCTTCAGTCACAGGAAAGTTCCCAGAGGACTGGAAAGTACCTAATGTTGTTCCTTTGTTTAAGAAGGACAATTAGGATAATCCAGGAAATTATAGGATTGTGAGCCGTAAGGCAGTGATAGGGAAATTATTGGAGAAGATTCTTAAAGCCAGGATTTATTCACATTTGAAACAATATGGACTTATTAGCATTTGACAGCATGGCTATGTGCAAGGAAGTTCATGTCCCACAAACTTGATTGAGTTTTGTGAGAAATTGACAAAAGATGATTAATGATGACAGGGTGGTAGATGTTGTCTATATGGACTTCAGCAAAATCTTTGACAGAGTCCCTAATACAAGGCTGATATAGAAGGTGACGTCACATGGAATCCAAAGGGAGCTGGTAAGATGGATACAGAAAGGGCTTTGTCACGGAAGACAGCTAGTAATGAGGTAAGGATGTTTTTCAGACTGGAGATCTGACCGGTGGACTTCCGTTGTAACATAAATGACTGATTTGGAAGGGAATGTAGGTGGCCTGATCAGTAAATTTTGGATGACACAAAGATTGAAGGAGTGGTGGATAGTGAAGAGAGTTGCCAGAGGATAGAGCCAGACTTAGATCGGCTGGAAATTTGGGTGGAGAAATGGCAGATGGAGTTTAATCCAGACAAATGCAAAGTGATGTATTTTGGAAGGTCTAATGCAGGAAGGAATTATAGAGGAAATGGAAGAACCTTTAGTAACATCAACATACAGAGAGATAGTGGCATAGATCAAAACAGCAAGGCGATCATGTTGTAGCTGTACAAAGCTGGGGTATTGTGCCCAATTCTGGTCACCACTCCAGACGAATGATGTGATTGGACGGGAGGGAGTAGGGAGGAGGTTCACCTGGATGTTAGTGGATGGAGCATTTCAGTGATGAAGAGAAGCTGGATAAGCTTGGGTTGTTTTCTTTGAGCAGGGAAGACTGAGAAGGGACCTGATAAGTTGCATAATATTTTCAGGGGCATGGATAGGGTGGATAGAAGACAGTTGTTCCCCTTAGTTGAAGGGTGAACAGCAAGGGGACATAATCTTAAAGAGAAAGACAGGATGTTTAGAGGGGATTTGAGGAACAGTTCTTTTTTCACTCAGAGGATGCTGGGGGTCTAGAATGCACTGCCTGTGAGGTTTCCCACCTTAACTACCCTCCCAACCTTTAAAAAGTACTTGAATGAGCACTTGAAATGCCATAACATTTAAAGCAATGGGCATAGTGTGGTAAATTGGGACGAGTGTAGGTTGTAGTAAAGTTTTGGCAGTTCAGACTTGATGGAGTGAAGGTCCTCTTCTGTACTGTATGATTCCATCATTTTATTAAAACCAAACCAAAATTAGTGGGAGATTGTGGTGCTCACATGACACCAATTTCACTTTAGAGCTGTCAAAGTTCCTGCCCACTTCAGATACAATTAAAAATAGCTTCAAAGTTCTGGGGTGAGCTCTGAAAGAAACATAACCAACAATACAACCAATGGCAGCCAATGCTGAGATGGAGTTTGGAGGGAGTCAGAAATTGAATGTGGCCTGTTTAGTAACATCTGATGCTTCTAACACTCTTGAGGTTTAGGTGACACAGGGATTGGGCAAACTAAAGCTAAGAAGAAAATTTACATTTCAAACCCACCGACAGACATCATGAAAGACAGATCTGGTTATTGCAGAACAATGCTATATGTGCATTCGTGCCCAGTTGACAAAATTATAACTTCAAAATTAAAAACGTTTCTTCCATAAATGTGTATCTTCAAGTTGTGAAAGATGCTACATAACTACAAGTTGGTGTTTTCTTTTTAGCCCTTTTTATCTGTTTTCTATCTCAATCCCATAACAATATGTGAATTCATCTTGAGTTTAATTATTGAATTTGTAACAAGACTGATCACTGAAATGAGCATAAACATAACTAGTTATTCTGAAATGAATCATTCACTTTTTATCATTGATTAACAAGATAAACAGACACCTGAACTGCAGCCTTTGTGTCATGCACAGAGTTGGGACAGTATATAAATGACCTTGTAACTTCTATGAGAGAAAATAAAGGTTCCTGTTTAAAGTATGCAGCCAGAGATATTAAAAGATTGCCACATGATAATCTCACATGGGTGGTCATATTTTCAATCACATTTTATTACCCTTCCCACACTCTCCACTCTCTCACTAAACCCGTTGTCTCTCTTATTGCTATTTCTCTCAAATTTGATTTCAATCCTGAAGAAGTGCAGCATAGTTTTACCTCAGTTTTAATACAGATCTCTGTCAGAAATACTGCATCAAAATGACATTTTGAACATGGCACCCTCTCGGTCAACCCAACTCATGGGCAGTCATGCCTAACAAATCTGGTTGAATTTTCCAAGGAAAATACCACACAGTCTTTAGAGTACTGGAAAAGGACCACCACTGAAATGTTGGCCGGGGACATGCTGGTGTGTTGAAGTGGTGAGTTTCCAGTCCTGACTAACCAACTATAATCCCCATGTGTGATGATCTCTCTCTTCCTCATATCTATTCACCTCACAGTAAACTTCAAGGAGTTCCTGAGAAACAGTGAACAACTTCCAAAATGTTTGCTTTTCACAAAGAAAGATCCTGTTTTCAATTGCTTCTCTAGAATACCTGAGCTTTTAAATGCTTCTGCCCTAGCCCTAGCCCTTGAACTAGCCTTGCCCACTGCCTAAGTTCTGTTGAAGGTCTGATGCAGAATCATCCAGACTTGAAACATTAGCTTGCTGTATGTCCTTGGATGCTGCCTGACACGCTGTGATCAGCATTTTGGTTTTCAGCACAGATTCCAACATCTGCAGGAATTTGCTCCTCCCTCCCCAAACTTCTGTTCCTCTCCATGGCTGAAACATTCCTTGAAAGCTGCTTTTGACTAAGGTTTTGGTCATTGCCGTAATATACCCTTAATATCCTTTTAGTAATGTTCGCATGAAGTGGGTTAGGGTATTTTGCTATATTAAATTTTGCTATAAAAACGCAAACCATTTCTCTGTTTCTTTAAATGCTCTACATACACTTGTTGAGTCCTTAGCTCTGCCATTGCTATACGAGATCTTGTCCTGATCTTGATTCCATGAGTTGGAGTTAATTTTCACAGACAAAGAAGCTTTGTCAAGAACTGACATCTTTTCCTGAACCTGTTCACATCTGTTCCTTCTCCAGGCACAAAATTACTACAATTTCTTAATTAAAACAACCTCTAGCTGCAAAGAAGAGAGCAGAACAAGACAAATTAATTCATCAATCAGTGTTAAAGATTTTCTATGAGGCTTATAATTTATTCTGATCGTAATAATGGTTAATAATGATGTGTTCCAGTTATGTTTTGTCATTCTGGCATGTTAATTATTATTGAAAACATTTAGGTATTAAATGTCTATATTTTCCAATCAAAGTAATGTTATTTAGCAATTTTTAGTCAGTAAATTGTTTATCTTCATTGATTAAATTTGTTGACTGTTCCAAATGAATGCTAATAGAGTTTTCCAAAATAGTCTGCTATTTTAACCAATCAACAAAATATATTTTTTAAAAATCAGAAAAAAGTAACTAATTATGCAACATGCTCCACTCAGCCACAGTTATTTTGAAAAGCTGTCATTCATCCAGGTTTAGCATGTCATTAAGCTAACAGAAATGAATGCTTCATCAGCTGAGATTAGCTTATTTCCAATTCTCTTGTCACCCTAAATTAGTGACGGAAAGATGTTTGTTCAAAGAATTGCAAAATATTCCACCTATGCAGATTTTCAGCCAATTATTGTAATTAAATTCTGGAGCCCTGCTTTCCAAAGCCTCCCCACCACTTTCCTCCGCGTAGAGGGGGGCTAACTTCCAGATGGATGAGTCAGATAATGATGTGGAATGAGCCATCAGGACCTCATCACATACCTGAGTTGTTCTTTGCTTTTGGAAACTGGAATGTATATCCCAATGCCCAATCAAGCTCTCCAGTGCATCATTGCTGTTCGTATCCTTACTGGGATCAAATTTGGATTCTGAACTGTTAGCAAGGGCAATTTTCATACAAGAATGCTGAGTACTTTAAGCAATTTTCTCAGGAGCTGATTGAGTTTGAGAGTTGAGATTTCCAACATTCAATATGCTCTTGGCTGATTGTCCAACTCTGTTCCTGCTTCTGCCCTTTACTCTTAGTTCCCTTAACCCCAAGGACTATATCTAACTCCATCTCCAAAACATTCAATGTTATAGCCTCGATTGTTTCCTGTGACGGAGAATTTCTCACACTCACCAATCGTTGGATGAAGAAATGTCGGGTTATTTCAGACATAATGGCCTATCATGCATCCTTAGGCAGCTCACCACCACTTTCTCAAGGCACCTTGGAAGGGCAATAAATCATAAACATTTCCCTTGAGTGAATTTTGAAAAAAGTCATCCATTCCTTCTCGACCACTATGCTTCTCATCTGTAATTTCAGAATCGGGGGCACAATGTAAAAGATACTCAAGTCCCACAAATTAGTGGGTCTAAGGATTGTGCAAGAAGGTAGACTGTATTTGAATTGTGAAGATACAGTGAACTACTACTTACCACATTCACATGACCTCAGCTGTAAATGTTTTCATTTTACAAAGTCATTGAAGCCTACAAATGAAACATGGTGTCACGTACAAACAGTTGAATTTTCATGTGGATTTTGAGAGCCAGCTTCTGTAAGAGAGTGGGGGGGTGGGGGCGCAGGGATAGCCTGCTGACATTATCACTAAACTGTTGATCTGGAGACTCCAGTAAAGATCTGAGGACCCAGGTTCAAATTCTTTCTGCTTTGCCCTGGATGGTGTTAAGCTTCTTGAGTGTTGTTGGAGCTGCACCCATCCAGGCAAGTGGGGAGTATTCTATCACACTCCTGAGTTGTGCCTTGTAGATGGCGCACAGGCTTTGGGGAGTGAGTATTTGAGTTACTCACTGCAGTATTCCTCACCTCTTTCTTGCTCTTGTAACCACAGTGTTTAGGTGGCAATTCCAGTCTAGTTTCTCAACTTGAGGTTAATGATAGCCTCAGTGATGTTGATAGTGGGGGATTCAGTGATGGTAACACCATTCAATGTCAAGGGGTGTTGGTTAGATAGTCTTTTATTGGAGATGGTCATTGCCTTGCATTTGTGAGGTGAGAATATGCCTTGCCACTTGTCAGCTCAAGCTGGTATTGAAAGTGTGTTGCTGGAAAAATGCTTATCACAAGAAGACAACTGAAGCTGAGAGGCAAGTGCCTTAGAAGGACAAATACTTGCAGCTCCAGATAGTGGGCATTCAGCAAAATTCACTCAGCTCAGTTGAATCAAATCTAAAGACAGACTGGCAATGTTCCATGTATCAGAGAAGATTTGCAGTGTGTTGCTGGGCACCAGGCCATTCATAGCTGAGCATATTAAAAAACAACTTATACATCAATGTTTTTACAGGCCTTGGATGTATTCCTAGTAAATTTCATCTCAAAGTAGTCAACATTGTGAGAGAAACTCAACAGTTGCTGAGAAAGGTTCCAATTGCTTCAAGCCCAGCCTGTAAGTGGAGATGCACATGCAAGGAATAATCTTAAAAAGTTACATCTCTTACAGACTGGTAGCCATAAAATAAAACTGGAAAACTAAGAGTTGTGTAGGTTCAAAAGATTTCAATAAATGTTGAATGCTATCTCACTGCCCCACCAATTTGGACACCAGTTCTGAAATGCAGGTGGGTGTGGCTACCACTGGCATTTCCACTTCCAGAAAAGTATCATGGCATTCGGCCTGAGATAGTCAGTGTTCATCTTAAAATGGAAGTGTTTGTGGATGGATGGTACGTCGAGGGAACATTGATTAAAACATGATCCGAATATAGTGCAACTTCCAAAGAGAGGCTGCTAGCTAAATCTGAAACTGAACAAGGTATCCAGTTGAAGATGTCTGACGTCAAGTAGGTTGCATATTGACAGTGAAAATCCCGACAGTGTGGAAACAGACCCTTTGGCCCAACAAGTCCACGCTGAACCTCAGAGCATCCCACCCAGACTCATCCCCCTGTAACCCACCTAATCTACACATCCCTGAACACAATGGGGCAACTGAGCCTGGCCAATCCACCTAGCCTGCACATCTTTGGACTGTGGGAGGAAACCGGAGCACTCAAAGGAAATCCACGCAGACACGGGGAGAATGTGCAAACTCCACACAGACAGTTCTCTGAGGCTAGGATTGAACCCGTGTCCCTCATACTGTGAAGCATCAGTGCTAACCACTGAGCCACCGTGCTACTCCTGACAATGTCAGACCAGAGATGCTGTGACTGAAGAGTATGAAAGCAGAACAATGGTTTGCTGGATTTATGAACAATTTAGCAAAGTTCTTGCCTAATCTGTCATCAGAGTGAGAATGTCTATGTAACTTCACTGCTAAGGATGTGAAGTGATGTTGCATAGAACAAGAAACTGCTTTCACTCACACTAAACAACAATTAATGATAATATCAGAGCTGATGCGCGACAATGTCAGTGATGAAACCCGGCTGTTGACTTCTCAGGAGAGGCAAGATTATGCAGAGTTTGACCACAAGCCACTTTACAGCATTTTACTGAAATGGCTCTTGTCTGTTCCAAAGCATCTCCAAAAAGAGTTACTTCATTCTGGATGTGAGTTTGCTCGCTGAGCTGGAAGGTTAGTTTTCAGACGTTTCGTCACTTTTTTTTATTTGAAAAAATATACTTTATTCATAGAACGTACAAAAAAATAAAACATTTATACACCTACCCAGTCATGCAAGCCACTCCGGATTACCCAGGGGGTACGTACACCAACTAAAGGAAAAAAAAACAAAAAAAAGCAAAGAAACCGCCCCGGCAGTCGTCAACCCGCACAGCCCCAGTTGGCCCCCTGACCAGTTGGGGAAGGCGCCAGCTGGGCCCAGTTACCAGATAGGGTTCTTTTCCCTATTCTGGATGAGGGGGGGGGGTCATACGGTGGTCTTTCCCCACCGCGCCTTGGCGGCGGCTGCCCCAAGCTTTAGCGCGTCCCTCAGCACGTAGTCCTGGACCTTGGAGTGCGCCAGTCTGCAACACTCGGTCGGGGTCAGTTCTTTCAGCTGGCAGACTAGCAAGTTGCGGGCAGACCAAAGAGCGTCTTTCACTGCATTGATGGTCCTCCAGGCACAGTTGATGTTGTTCTCGGTGTGCATCCCCGGAAACAGCCCGTAGAGCACGGAGTCCCGCGTCACGGAGCTGCTCGGGACGAACCTCGACAAATACCACTGCATCCCCCTCCAGACCTCCTGCGCATAGGCAGACTCCAGAAGGAGGTGATCGACAGTCTCGTCCCCGCCACAGCCGCCTCGAGGGCACCGTGCGGTGGTGCAGAGATTCCGGGCATGCATAAAGGATCTCACTGGCAGAGCCCCTCTCACCGCCAGCCAAGCAATGTCCTTGTGCTTGTTTGAAAGTTCTGGCGATGAGGCATTCTGCCAAACGACTTTGGCAGTCTGCATGGGGAACCACACGACGGGATCCACCCTCTCCTTTTCCCGAAGGGTCCCGAGGATACTACGTGCTGACCATTGCCTGACGGCCTTGTGGTCAAAGGTGTTTCCTTTCAAAAATTTCTCCACCAAGGACAGGTGGTACGGAACGGTCCAACTACTCTGAGCGTTCCGCGGCAACGAGGCCAGGCCCATCCTTCGCAACACCGGGGACAGGTAGAACCTCAGTAAGTAGTGACACTTGGTGTTTGCGTACTGAGGATCTACGCACAGCTTGATGCAGCCGCACACAAAGGTAGCCGTCAGGGCGAGGGTGGCGTTCGGTACGCCCTTTCCCCCGTTTTCCAGGTCTTTGTACATGGTGTCTCTGCGGACCCGGTCCATCCTCGACCCCCAAATGAAGTGGAAGATGGCCCAGGTGACCGCAGCGGCGCAGGTCCAACAATAGGCTAGGCCTGCACCACATACAACAGTACCAAAAGCCCCTCGCACCTGACAACCAGGTTCTTACCCACGATGGAGAGGGACCGGAGCGTACACCTGCCCAGCTTCTGCTTCAATTTGGCGATACGATCCTCCCAAGTCTTAGTGCATGCCCCAGCTCCACCAAACCAAACACCCAGCACCTTCAGGTAGTCTGTCCTGACGGTGAAGGGGATGAAGGAGCGGTCGTCCCAGTTCCCGAAGAACATGGCCTCGCTCTTACCCCTATTGACTTTGGCCCCCGAGGCCAGTTCAAACTGGCCGCAGATGCCCAACAGCCTACTCACCGACCGACGATCAGTGCAGAAGACGGCGACATCGTCCATGTACAGGGAGGTCTTGACCTGAAGGCCTCCGCTGCCTTGGATAGTCACACCCTTCAGGCTCACGTCCTTCCTGATGGAGGCGGCGAAGGGCTCCACACAGCACACGAACAAGGCCGGAGAGAGCGGGCAGCCCTGCCCAACTCCGGATCTAACAGGAAAACTGTCTGATTCCCACCCGTTGATCGAGACTGCGCTGACGATGTTAGCGTAGAGCAGCCGGATCCAATTGCGGATGCCCTCCCCAAACCCCAATTTGGAGAGGACATCCCTCATGAAAGCATGAGAGACCCTGTCGAAGGCCTTCTCCTGGTCCAGGCTGACGAGGCAGGTGTCCACCCGCCTGTCCTGTACGTAGGCGATCGTATCCCTTATGAGCGCGAGGCTCTCAGCGATCTTCCTGCCCGGCACAGCACAGGTTTGGTCAGGGTGAATCACTGACTCCAGGACAGACCTGACCCGGTTGGCAATGACCTTGGCCAGGATTTTGTAGTCCACGTTCAAAAGTGAAATGGGACGCCAATTCTTAATTTCTTCCCTCTCTCCCTTCCTCTTGTAAATGAGGGTGATGATGCCCTTCCTCATGGACTTGCACATTTCCCCTGCCCGAAGCGCACTATCATACACCTCCAGCAGGTCCTGGCCGACCAGGCCCCAGAGAGCGGAATACAGCTCGACCGGTAAGCCATCGCTTCCGGGAGTCCTATTCCTCTCCAAGGACTTGAGGGCTCTGGCCAGTTGGTCCAGGGATATCGGCCGGTCCAGCCACTCCCTCGTGCCGTTGTCTAAGACCTCCGTGATAGATGACAGGAATGACTCGGAGGCCATGCTGTCCGTGGGCTTCGTGTCGTACAGTCCGGCATAGAAGGATCTGCTGATCCTCAAAATGTCGGGCCAAGACGACGACACCGTGCCGTCGTCCTCCTTCAGCCGGCTAAGCACAGAGCTCTCTTTGTGCACCTTCTGAAAGAAGAAACGCGAGCACTTCTCGTCCTGCTCCACGGAGCGGACCCTGGACGGGAAGATTATCCTGGAGGACTCCGCGGCTAAGAGCGAGGCTTGCTGGCCCCTCACCTCGCGGAGGTCCTCTGTGACATCGACCCCCATCAACTTCAGAAGGAGCAGGTTCTGCACCCTTTTCTGGAGTCGCGACAGCTTTCCCCGCCTCTCTCTTGCCTTCTGAACACCCTTGAGGTCAAAGAACCTCTTGATGTTCTCCTTCACTGTCTCCCACCAGTCGCCTGGAGACTCAAAGAGGGGTTTCACGGTTGTCCAACCGGCGTACTCCCTCTTAAGATCCTCGACGTTCTCTGGGGTCAACAGAGTCATGTCGAGCTTCCACGTCCCCTTGCCGCCCGGCTGGTCGTCCTGTAAGTGACAGTCGGCCAGCAGGAGGCAGTGGTCAGAGAAGTACACCGGCTCGACGCCGGTGGACCTGACCGAGAACATCCGTGACACAAACAGGAAGTCTATCCTTGAGCGGATAGACCCGTCTGGCCGCGACCAGGTGTATCTCTGCTGCGCTCTGTCTGCAGGGGTGCTGAAGACGTCGAGCAGCTTGGCGTCCTTCACCGTGCCCATCAGGAATCTGGACGTGACGTCCAGTTGGCTCCCCCCACCCGATGTCCCCACGCCGGATCTTCCATCTGCATCAATGATGCAGTTGAAGTCTCCGCCTGGGATGACCGGCCTGGACATAGCCAGCAGGGGTGGAAGCCGCTGCAGGACGGCCAACCGCTCACTCCGTACCACTGGGGCGTACACGTTGATCAGCCTCAGGGGAGCGCTCCTGTAGGTGACGTCAGCCACTAGGAGGCGCCCCCCCACCATCTCCTGAACTTGAGAGATGCTGAAGTCGCGCCCCCGCAGCAGAATAGCCAGGCCCGAGGAGCGACAGCCGTTACCCCCCGACCAGATCGAAGGCCCACAGGTCCAGGCGCCGGACCATTTCCCATACCTGCCGAGGTGCGGTATCCCGCACTCCTGCAGAAACAGGAGGTCCGCCTTGACGGTGGTCAGGTAGGCCAACGTGGACACACATCTCGCGGTTGACTTGATGCTGCGCACATTATTGCTCGCAACTCTTACCCCCGTTGTGGGCAGTGACCGCAGTACCCTCCCCAAGTCCAAGGTCCAGCCCCTCCATCTGTCCCTTCATGCCCATTGCCCGGGCGAACTGCTGGACGCTCTCCGGGCTCAGGAAACCGTCCGTGCTGCCTTCCAGGTGGCATCCCCCCGTCAGGGGTGCGGAGGCAGGAGGGTCCGGTTCCAGGTCAGGCTGGGGACGCGCTGTTTCCTCCTTCCCGCCTGGAAGTTCCGGGGGGCCCTCCAGTGCTCCAGCGGCATTTGACTGGGTGTCGGAGGGAGCCTCAGGACGCCTCCTGTCACCTGGAAGCGGGGTGCTGCTTTCCTTCCCCCTCGAGACCTTTAACTTCTGCTTCGGGTGGGCCCTCTCTGAATCCTCCTCGTCAGAGGAGCTCTTATAGCCCCCCTGTAGCTGCCTCTTCCCGCCTGATGGTTGCGGTTCCTGGGCCCGTCGACGCACCTTCCTCCTCACTTTCCGGACTGTTGTCCACTCCACTGGGTCGCCTGTCGCTGCCTCCATTGGCTCTGGGTTGTCGGGGGGGATCGGAGCCTGCAGGGGTGCTTTGCTGGCCTCGGGCCCATCCTGCGGGGCTGGGCCCTCCTGCACGGCCTGGCCCTCCTGCACATTAGTGGGGTCCTTGCTGGGCCCTGGTGCCTTTCTCTCCTCCGGGGGGGCTGGCCCCGCATTTCCCCTGCCGGCGACCTGGGCGTAGGTGGTACCCCGCCGCGGGCATGCCCTATAGAAGTGGCCCGCTTCCCCGCAAAGTTTGCAGCTTCTCTCTCGTGGGCAATCCTTTGCAAGGTGTCCCTCCTCCCTGCAGTTCCTGCAGTTGGTGGCTTTGCAGTCGGCCGCCACGTGACCTGACCTACCACAGGCATGGCAGACTTTAGGTTGCCCTGCATAGGCCAGGTAGCCCTTGCTCCCGCCGATCGCGAAGCTGGACGGTGGGTGCGTGACCTTCCCGTCTGCGCCATCCTCAGCGTCACCTTGCCCAGCCTCTTACTCGTCCAGATGCCAAAGGGGTCCACGATGTCAGTTAGGTCCCCTTCAACCTTCACATACCTTCCAAGGAAGGTGAGGACATCAACTGCTGGCACATGCGGGCTGTACATACGTACAGTCACCATACGGCTCCTCTGCTATGGCATCACAAACAGTGGGATAGCGGTCAATACAGAGAGGGGGCCCTCACCTCCTTTCTCCTTGAAAACCTCCAGGAAGCGCTCGCAAAGCTTGGCGCTCCTGAAGGTCACGTCGTAAAAACCTCCTCCGGGGAAATCCTGCAGACAGTAAATGTCCGCAGCAGCGAACCCACAACAGTCCAACAGGACCCTCTTCACGAAGAAGGTGCGGTCCACAGGTGCACCTTCATCCACCTTCTTTACGGAAACATGGATGGTGTTCCGGACCCCCTGACCTGGGACACGAGCACTTGCCGCAGCCATCGTTGCAGGTTGGCTGCTCCCCTGAACCAGCGTTAGGCCGAAGCCAGCATTAAGATCCATTGGTTGCAAGGGTGCACAGCCAACCCGACGTCTTCCTTCCACCTCCAACACAGCACTCTCCTCCTCTCGGTCCACAAGAGAGTGGGTCTTTATTTTGTTCCAGATGTAAGCTGGTTCACTGAGCTGGAAGGTTCGTTTTCAGACGTTTCATCACCATTCTAGGTAACATCATCAGTGAGCCTCCGACGAAGCGCTGGTGTTATGTCCCGCTTTCTATTTATCTGGTTAGGTTTCCTTGGGTTGGTGATGTCATTTCCTGTTCTTTTTCTCAGCGGATGGTAGATTGGCTCCAAGTCAATGTGTTTGATGATGGAATTCCAGTTGAAATGCCGTGCTTCTAGGAATTCTCGTGCATGTCAAAAAAAAACCATTGGATCTTAATGCTAGCTTTGGCCTAACGCTGGTTCAGGGGAGCAGCCAACCTGCAACGATGGCTGCGGCAAGTGCTCATGCCCCAGGTCAGGGGGTCCGGAACACCATCCGTGTTTCTGTAAAGAAGGTGAATGAATGTGCGCCTGTGGACCGCACCTTCTTCGTGAAGAAGGTCCTGTTGGACTGTTGTGGGTTTGCTGCTGCGGACATTTACTGTCTGCAGGATTTCCCCGGAGGAGGTTTTTACGACGTGACCATCAGGAGTGCCAAGCTTTGCGAGTGCTTCCTGGAGGTTTTCAAGGAGAAAGGAGGTGAGGGCCCCCTCTCTGTATTGATCGCTGTCCCGCTGTTTGTGATGCCAGCGCAGAGGAGCCGTATGGTGACTGTACGTATGTACAACCCGCATGTGCCAGCAGTTGATGTCCTGACCTTCCTCGGAAGCTATGTGAAGGTGGAAGGGGGCCTAACTGACATCATGGACCCCTTTTGGCATCTGGACGAGTAAGAGGCAGGTCAAGGTGACGCTGAGGATGGGCGCGGACAGGAATGTCGTACACCCACCGTCCAGCTTCGCGATCGGCGGGAGCAGGGGCTACCTGACCTATGCAGGGCAACCTAAAGTCTGCCATGCCTGGGGTAGGTCAGGTCATGTGGTGGCCGACTGCAAAGCCACCAACTGCAGGAACTGCAGGGAGGAGGGACACCTTGCAAAGGATTGCCCACAAGAGAAAAGCTGCAACCTTTGCGGGGAAGCGGGCCACCTCTATAGGGCATGCCCGCGGCGGGGGACCACCTACGCCCAGGTCGCCGGCAGGGGCAATGCGGGGCCAGCTCCCCCCCCCCCCCCCCCCCCCCCCGGAGGAGAGGAAGGCACCAGGGCCCAGCAAGGACCCCACTAATGTGCAGGAGGGCCCAGCCCTGCAGGATGGGCCCGAGGCCAACAAAGTACCCCTGCAGGCTCCGATCCCCCCCCGACAACCCGGAGTCGATGGAGGCGGCGACAGGCGACCCAGGGGAGTGGACAACAGTCCGGAAAGCGAGGAGGAAGGTGCGTCGACAGGCCCAGGAACCGCAACCGTCAGGTGGGAAGAGGCAGCTACAGGAGGGCTATAAGAGCTCCTCTGACGAGGGGGATTCGGAGAGGGCCCACCCGAAACAGAAGTTAAAGATCTCGAGGGGGAAGGAAAGCAGCACCCCGCTTCCAGGTGACGGGAGGCGTCCTGAGGCTCCCCCCGACATCCAGTCAAGTGCCGCTGGAGCACTGGAGGGCCCCCCAGGACTTCCAGGCAGGAAGGGGGAAATAGCGCGTCCCCAGCCTGACCCGGAGCCGGACCCTGCTGCCTCCGCACCCCTGACGGAGTGATGCCACCCGGAAGGCAGCACCGTCGGTTTCCTGAGCCCGGAGAGCGTCCAGCAGTTAGCCCGGGCAATGGGCATGCAGGGACAGATGGAGTGGCTGGACCTTGGACTTGGGGAGGGTACTGCGGTCACAGCCCACAACGGGGGTACGAGTTGCTAGCATTAGTGTGCGCAGCGTCAAGTCAACCGCGAGATGTGTGTCCACGTTGGCCTACCTGACCACCGTCAAGGCAGACCTCCTGTTTCTGCAGGAGTGCGGGATACCGCACCTCGGCAGGTACGGGAAATGGTCCGGCGCCTGGACCTGTGGGCCTTCGATCTGGTCGGGGGGTAACGACTGTCGCTCCTCGGGCCTGGCTATTCTGCTGCGGGGGCGCAACTTCACCATCTCTCAAGTTCAGGAGGTGGTGGGGGGGCGCCTCCTAGTGGCTGACATCACCTACAGGAACGCTCCCCTGAGGCTGATCAACGTGTATGCCCCAGCGGTACGGAGTGAGCGGTTGGCCATCCTGCAGCGGCTTCCACCCCTGCTGGCTACGTCCAGGCCGGTCATCCCAGGCGGAGACTTCAACTGCATCATCGATGCAGACGGAAGAGCCGGCGTGGGGACAGCGGGTGGGGGGAGTCAACTGGACGTCACGTCCAGATTCCTGGTGGGCACGGTGAAGGACGCCAAGCTGCTCGACGTCTTCAGCACCCCTGCAGACGGAGCGCAGTAGAGGTACACCTGGTCGCGGCCAGACGGGTCTATCCGCTCAAGGATAGACTTCCTGTTTGTGTCACTGGCATTCTCGGTCAGGTCCACCAGCGTCGAGCCGGTGTTCTTCTCTGACCACTGCCTCCTGCTGGCCGACTGTCACTTACAGGACGACCAGCCGGCCGGCAAGGGGACGTGGAAGCTCGACACGACTCTGTTGACCCCAGAGAACGTCGAGGAGCTTAAGAGGGAGTACGCCGGTTGGAGAACCGTGAAACCCCTTTTTGAGTCTCCAGGCGACTGGTGGGAGACAGTGAAGGAGAACACCAAGAGGTTCTTTGTCCTCAAGGGTGTTCAGAAGGCAAGAGAGAGGTGGGGAAAGCTGTCGCGACTCCAGAAAAGGGTGCAGAACCTGCTCCTTCTGAAGTTGATGGGGGTCGATGTCACGGAGGACCTCCGCGAGGTGAGGGGCCAGCAAGACTCGCTCTTCTCTGTGGAGGCCTCCCGGATAATCTTCCGGTCCAGGGTCCGCTCCGTGGAGCAGGACGAGAAGTGCTCGTGTTTCTTCTTTCAGAAGGTGCACAAAGAGAGCCCTGTGCTTCGCCGGCTGAAGGAGGACGACGGCTCGGCGACGTCGTCTCGGCCCAACATTTTGAGGATCAGCAGATCCTTCTATGCCGGACTGTACGACACGAAGCCCACGGACAGCACGGCCTCCGAGTCATTCCTGTCATCTATCACGGAGGTCTTAGACGACGGCACGAGGGAGTGGCTGGACCGGCCGATATCCCTGGACGAGCTGACCAGAGCCCTCAAGTCCTTGGAGAGGAATAGGACTCCCGGAAGCGATGGCTTACCGGTCGAGCTGTATTCCGCTCTGTGGGGCCTGGTCGGCCAGGACCTGCTGGAGGTGTACGGTAGTGCACTTAGGGCAGGGGAAATGTGCAAGTCCATGAGGAAGGGCATCATCACCCTCATTTACAAGAGCAAGGAGGAGAGGGAAGAAATTAAGAATTGGCGTCCCATTTCACTTTTGAACGTGGACTACAAAATCCTGGCCAAGGTCATTGCCAACCGGGTCAGGTCTGTCCTGGAGTCGGTGATTCACCCTGACCAAACCTGTGCTGTGCCGGGCAGGAAGATCGCTGAGAGCCTCGCGCTCATTAGGGATACGATCACCTACGTGCAGGACAGGCGGGTGGACACCTGCCTCGTCAGCCTGGACCAGGAGAAGTCCTTCGACAGGGTCTCTCATGCTTACATGAGGGACGTCCTCTCCAAATTGGGGTTTGGGGAGGGCATCCGCAATTGGATCCGGCTGCTCTACGCCAACATCGTTAGCGCAGTCTCGATCAACGGGTGGGAATCAGACAGTTTTCCTGTTAGACCTGGAGTCAGGCATGGCTGCCCGCTCTCTCCTGCCTCGTTCTTATGCTGTGTGGAGCCCTTCGCCGCCTCCATCAGGAAGGACGTGAGCCTGAAGGGTGTGACTATCCCAGGCAGCGGAGGCCTTCAGGTCAAGACCTCCCTGTACATGGACGATGTCGCCGTCTTCTGCACCGATCGTCGGTCGGTGAGTAGGCTGTTGGACATCTGAAGCCAGTTTGAACTGGCCTCGGGTGCCAAAGTCAATAGGGGTAAGAGCGAGGCCATGTTCTTCGGGAACTGGGACGACCGCTCCTTCATCCCCTTCACCGTCAGGACAGACTACCTGAAGGTACTGGGTGTTTGGTTTGGTGGAGCTGGGGCATGCATTAAGACTTGGGAGGAGCGTATCACCAAATTGAAGCAGGAGCTGGGCAGGTGGATGCTCCGGTCCCCCTCCATCGCGGGTAAGAACCTGGTTGTCAGGTGCGAGGGGCTTTTGGTACTGTTGTATGTGGCGCAGGCCTGGCCTATTCCCCGGATCTGCGCCGCTGCAGTCACCCGGGCCATCTTCACTTCATTTGGGGGTCGAGGATGGACCGGGTCCGCAGGGACACCATGTACAAAGACCTGGGAAATGGGGGAAAGGGTGTACCGAACGCCACCCTCGCCCTGACGGCTACCTTTGTGTGCGGCTGCATCAAGCTGTGCGTAGATCCTCAGTACGCAAACACCAAGTGTCACTACTTACTGAGGTTCTACCTGTCCCCGGTGTTGCGAAGGATGGGCCTGGCCTCGTTGCCGCGGAACGCTCTGAGTAGTTGGACCGTTCCGTACCACCTGTCCTTGGTGGAGAAATTTTTGAAAGGAAACACCTTTGACCACAAGGCCGTCAGGCAGTGGTCAGCACGTAGTATCCTCGGGACCCTTCGGGAAAAGGAGAGGGTGGATCCCGTCGTGTGGTTCCCCACGCAGACTGCCAAAGTCGTTTGGCAGAATGCCTCATCGCCAGAACTTTCAAACAAGCACGAGGACATTGCTTGGCTGGCGGTGAGAGGGGCTCTGCCAGTGAGATCCTTTATGCATGCCCGGAATCCCTGCACCACCGCACGGTGCCTTTGAGGCGGCTGCGGGGGGGACGAGACTGTCGATCACCTCCTTCTGGAGTGTGCCTATGTGCAGGAGGTCTGGAGGGGGATGCAGTGGTATTTGTCGAGGTTCGTCCCGAGCAGCTCCGTGACGCGGGACTCCGTGCTCTACGGGCTGTTTCCGGGGATGCACACCGAGACCAACATCAACTGCAAGATAATAAAATGTGAGGCTGGATGAACACAGCAGGCCAAGCAGCATCTCAGGAGCACAAAAGCTGACGTTTCGGGCCTAGACCCTTCATCAGAGAGGGGGATGGGGAGAGGGAACTGGAATAAATAGGGAGAGAGGGGGAGGCGGACCGAAGATGGAGAGTAAAGAAGATAGGTGGAGAGAGTGTAGGTGGGGAGGTAGGGAGGGGATAGGTCAGTCCAGGGAAGACGGACAGTTCAAGGAGGTGGGATGAGGTTAGTAGGTAGCTGGGGGTGCGGCTTGGGGTGAGAGGAAGGGATGGGTGAGAGGAAGAACCGGTTAGGGAGGCAGAGACAGGTTGGACTGGTTTTGGGATGCAGTGGGTGGGGGGGAAGAGCTGGGCTGGTTGTGTGGTGCAGTGGGGGGAGGGGACGAACTGGGCTGGTTTAGGGATGCAGTCGGAGAAGGGGAGATTTTGAAACTGGTGAAGTCCACATTGATACCATATGGCTGCAGGGTTCCCAGGCGGAATATGAGTTGCTGTTCCTGCAACCTTCGGGTGGCATCATTGCGGCACTGCAGGAGGCCCATGATGGACATGTCATCTAGAGAATGGGAGGGGGAGTGGAATCCCTCTCCCCATCCCCCTCTCTGATGAAGGGTCTAGGCCCGAAACGTCAGCTTTTGTGCTCCTGAGATGCTGCTTGGCCTGCTGTGTTCATCCAGCCTCACATTTTATTATCTTGGAATTCTCCAGCATCTGCAGTTCCCATTATCTCCAACATCAACTGCGCCTGGAGGACCATCAATGCGGTGAAAGACGCTCTTTGGTCTGCCCGCAACCTGCTTGTCTGCCAGCTGGAAGAACTGAACCCCGACCAAGTGTTACAGACTGGCACACTCCAAGGTCCAGGACTACGTGCTGAGGGACGCGCTAAAGCTTGGGGCAGCCGCCGCCAAGGCGCGGTGGGGAAAGACCACGGTATGATCCCCCTCGTCCAGAATAGGAAAAAGGGCCCTATCTGGTAACTGGGCCCAGCTGGCACCTTCTCCAACTGGTCAGGGGGCCAACTGGGACTGTGCGGGGTGACGACTGCCAGGGTATTTTCTTTGCTTTGTTTTTTTTTCTCTCTGTTTTGTTTTTTCCTTTAGTTGGTGTACGTACCCCCTGGGTAACCCGGAGTGGCTTGCATGACTGGGTAGGTGTATAAATGTTTTATTTTTTGTACATTCTACGAATAAAGTATATTTTTTCAAATAAAAAAAAAGGTGACGAAACGTCTGAAAACTAACCTTCCAGTTCAGTGTGCAAACTCACACCCAGAACCTCAGCCTGAGCTACAAATCTTCTCAAAAGTTACTTCATTATTTAGAGATAGCATTTGGAAGAGACATGCAAACAAGGGGAACAGAAGTGCATTGAGAATGCTGTTGGGAGAAACATGAAGAAAATTGAGGTTGCTAATACAGAGACCATCTAGATTCAGTGAGAAGTATCAGCTCAATACGCTGAGGATGTCATCAACCCAGCAGTACTGAATCCAAAGAAACAAACACTTTGCAGTGATCAAGCTCTTGTGTTAGGAACAACAACCCCAGAGAAGAGATGTCACCCCAGGATGAACAGACACCATGCAAACAGCCAACAATAGCTCTCATGCCCACCGTTAGAAGACTTTCAGAGACCGACGAAAGTGACACTGACTAGATGAATAAACATTCTTTGTTCATGGGTAATTATTTTGTTAATTGGGATGTACAATATATAATTGTGTCCCCAAAAGATATTCCATGTCATTTGAAATAGATTTCTTGTGAAAACAGATATTTGGAGAAATGCATTACTGAGGACACTGTGCACTACAATTTCCCACAGTCATGTGACCTTTGCTGAGAATGTTTTCTGTTTTCAAAAACGATGAAAGCGTGCACATGAAACAGAGATGGAAAAGATCACTCGTCATGTTGATCTTGATCATGGGGCAGACTCAAAGGGCTGAATGGCCTTCACCGGTTCCTATTTATTATGGCCTCATGTTTTTATGTTATTGTGGCAGTGGAGCAATGAATAAGACAAAAGAATGGATACTGGCCTCTGCTTTCTGTGGAGTATTCTTTGCATGGTGTCTCTGACTTCGGCCAAGGGATTCTGTTAGCTGGTCATCCAACAGTTGGCAGCAGTGATGGAGACTGATATCCAAGAGCAGAAGAGGATGCATGTGGATGAAACCAGAGATTGGCATATGTGAAAGTGAGATTGTTCAATCTGAAGCAAGGATGTTAAATTTAAAGAAGGGAATTTATGGAGGTATGAGTCACAAATTGGCTGAGTCAGATTGGGAAAATACATTGAAAGATATGACTGAATATTGGCAATGGGTTGTCTTTAACGAGCCATTACATCATTTACAGCAATTATAGACTTCTTCAAAGCTCAGAGCTCAAAAAATAGTCCAAAGAGCAAAGAAAATTACAGCACAGGAACAAGCCCTTCGACCCTCCAAGCCTGTGCCGATCGAGATCCTCTGTTTAAACTTGTCGTCTATTTTCTAAGGGTCTGTATCCCTTTGCTCCCTGCCCATCCATGTGCCTGTCCAAATATATCTTAAAAGACGCTAACGTGTCTGCGTCTACCACCTCCGCTGGCAATGTGTTCCAGGCACCCACCACCTTCTGTGTAAAGAACTTTTGACACGCATATCTCCCTTAAACTTTCCTCCTCTTACTTTGAACTCATGACCCCTAGTAATTGAGTCCCCCACTCTGGGGAAAAAGCTTCTTGCTATCCACCTTGTCTATACCCCTCATGATTTTGCAGACTTCAATCGGGTCCCCCCCTCAATCTCCGTCTTTCAAATGAAAATAATCCTAATCTATTCAACCTCTCTTCATAGCTAGCCCCTCCATACCAGGCAACATCCTGGTGATCCTCCTCTGCACCCTTTCCAAAGCATCCACATCCTTTTGGTGCTGTCGACCAGAACTGTATACAGTACTCTAAATGTTTATCAACCGTGGCTCACAAAGGAAATTAAGGAATGTGTGAGATTAAAAGAAGTTGTTTATAAAGTTGCCAGAAGTAACAATCAATTTGAAGAATAGAATGTTTTCAGAATACTGCAAAAGGGGACCAAGAAACTAATAAAGAAAGGAAAAATAGGTTATGAATTGCAATCTAGTAAAAAACATAAACTTGGACTGTAAAAACTTCTACAAGTACGTGAAAGAGGAAACATTTAGCCACAATGAATGAGGGTCAATTATAGACAGAGTTAGGATGAATTTATATTGAAGAATAGAGGATGGCAGCGAAGCTAAATTATTACTTTGCAGCTGGTTTCACCAAGGAAGACACAAAAAATCTACCAGAAGTAAAGATCCAAGTGTTATGGAGAATGAGGAGATGAAGGAAATTAATATTTGTAAGAACTATATAACTGGAGAAATTAATGGGCTAAAAATTGCTAAGTCTTTAGGACCTAATGGTCTGCATTCTCGAATGTTGAAAGAGGTGATGATCATGTTCCAGAATACCTTCAGTTTTGGAATGATTCCTGCAGACAGGAAGAAGTCACTGCACTGTTTAAGAAAGGAGCAACAGGAAAAAAACAATCACTTTAACACACTATCCTTCCATGACCAATACCTCTGTCTCAGGCTTGCTGCAGTGCTCCAGTGAAGCTCAGAGCAAGCTGGAAGAACAGCACCTCATTTTCCACTGCAGCCTTCTGTACTCCATAATGAGTTTAATAACTTTAGGATTTGAACTCTCCTATGTCCTAGTCCCTATCCTCACAGACCAGGCCTAGTTATTATATAGTCTGTCATTACACACAACCCTTTGTTAGCCACTAACGGTCTCCATTAACAGCTATTCACCCTTCTAGCTAGATCATTATTTACTCATTTGTCTGTCCAACTGTTCTTCTCTTTCTTAAGGCTCCGACCCCAATCAACTATCTACTCCTTACTCCATCCCTCCACTCTACCTTCTGCAAGAGAACCCACATTTTCCGAGCTCCAATAAGTTCTGAAGAAGGGTCATTGGATCCAAAACATTAACTTTGATTTCTCTTCACAGATGCTGCCGGACCTGCCAAGCTTTTCCAGCAATTTCTTTGTTTTTGTTTTTGAAAACAAGAACAGGGATCTACGGGGCCATCAGCCTAATTTCAGTGCGAGGGAAAATGCTAGAATCTATCATTAGGGACTTGATAAACAGAGACTTGGATAAAATGATGTCATTTTTCCATCCCCACCCTTGTCTGCCTTCAGAAGAGACCACTCTCTCCGCCACTCCCTTTTCCGCTCACTCCCCTCCAACCCCACCACACCCGGCACCTTCCCCTGCAACCGCAGGAAATGCTACATTTGCCCCCACGCCTCCTCCCTCACCCCTATCCCAGGCCCCAAGATGACTTTCCACATCAAGCAGATGTTCACCTGCACATCTGACAACGTGGTATACTGCATCCGCTGTGCACGGTGTGGCTTCCTCTACATTGGGGAAACCAAGTGGAGGCTTGGGACCGCTTTGCAGAACGCCCATGCTCAGTTCGCAACAAACAACTGCACCTCCCAGTCGCAAACCACTTTAACTCCCCCTCCCATTCCTCAAACAAAATGTTCATCATGGGCCTCCTGCAGTGCCACAATGATTCCACCCAAAGGTTGCAGGAACAGCAACTCATATTCCGCTTGGGAACCCTGCAGCCCAATGGTATCAATGTGGATTTCACCAGCTTCAAAATCTCCCCTCCCCCCACTGCATCCCAAAACCAGCCCAGTTCATCCCTGCCTCCCTAACCTGTTCTTCCTCTCACCTATTCCCTCCTCACACCTCAAGCCGCACCTCCATTTCCTACCTACTAACCTCAACCTGCCCACTTGACCTGTCCGTCTTCCCTGGACTGACCTATCCCCTCCCTACCTCCCCACCTATACTCTCCTCTCCACCTATCTTCTTTTCTCTCCATCTTCGGTCCACCTCCCCCTCTCTCCCTATTTATTCCAGAACCCTTACCCCATCCCCCTCTCTGATGAAGAGTCTAGGCCCAAAACGTCAGCTTTTGTGCTCATGAGATGCTGCTGGGCCTGCTGTGTTCATCCAGCTCCACACTTTGTTAGCTTGGATAAAATGATCTGATTCGTCATTGTCAACATGGATTTGCAAATGAGAAATAGTGTTTGACAAATTTGTTTGAGTTTCTTTGAGAAAATTGCGAACAAAATTGATAATGGGAATACAAAGTATATTCAAATTTTCACAAGGCTTTTGATAAAGCACCCCATAAGACCTTGTTTAACAATATTGAAGCACACAGTATGGGAGGCAGTGTGCTGGCATGGATTGAAGAAAGGAGCGATAAATGGCTCACTCTCCCTGTGACCGGCTGTGACTAATAGGGTACCAAAAGGGGCAGTACAAAGGCCCTAACTGTTCACAAATTTATCAATTATTTAGAGATTAGGGGCCAAATGTAGTATTTCTAAAGCTGCATGTCTAAGTGGGAATGTGTATTGTCAGAAAGATATAAAACTCTTTCATAACACTTTGGAAAGACCTGGTGAATGGACAGAGACATGGTAGATGCGATACTGTGTCAAAAATGTGATGTTAAGCACTTTGATGGGAGAAGTAGATGCTCAGAGTATTTCTTAAACGGTAGGCGGTTGGTAAGTGCAGAAGTACAAAGGATATCTCTGTGTACTTGCTGATAAGTCATTTCAGGCTGACATGCAGTGCACCAAGCTGTTAATGTTAAAGAAATGTTAGTTTTTAATGCAAGAGGATTTGAATACAGGAACAGTGAACATAAAGTGTCTGGAAAAGCTTAGCGGGTCTGGCAGCATCTGCGAAGAAAACATTAGGTTTAAAGTTTCGGGTCCTGTGACCCTTCCTCAGACCATTTTGTTCTCGGTTAGTGGTTGGCAAGTTGTGGGAGGGACAGGATTTGCATGTATTTGGAAAGGCGAGGACTGATTAGGGAAAATCACCATGGCTTTGTGAGTGGGAAATTGTGTCTCACTTACTTGATTGAGTTTTTTGAAGAAGTGATGAAGAGGATTGATGAGGGCAGACTGATGGATGTGATATGGACTTCGATAAAGAGTTTGACAAGGTTCTGCACAGTAGACTGGTAGACCAGGGAGAACTAGTAATTTGGATCCAGAACTGGCTTCAAATTGGTCTCCATGCTACAGGAAGGATGTTGTGAAACTTTAAAGAGTTCAGAAATGATTTACAAGGATGTTGCCAGGGTTGGAGGTTTTGAGCTATTTTCCCTGGAGTATCAGAGGCTGAGGGCTGGCCTTGGAAAGGCTTAAGTAGTAGATTCGCCAACTTTAGGTACATTTCAGTCATCATTGGATAAGTATATGGACGTACCTGGAATAGTGTAGGTTAGATGGGCTTCAGATCGGTATGACAGGTCGACACAACATCGAGGGCCGAAGGGCGTGTACTGTGCTGTAATGTTCTATGTTCTATGTTCTATGTAAGAAGTTATGAGGGGCATAGATAGGGTGAATACCCAAGGTCTTCTCCCTAAAGTAGGGGAGTCCAAAACTGGAGAGCATAGGTTTGAGCTGAGAGGGGAAAGATTTAAAAGAGATGTAAGGCCCAACTTTATCACACAGAGGATGTTGTGTGGAATGAGCTGCCAGAGGAAGTAGTGGAGGCTGGTACAATTACAGCATTTAAAAGGTACCTGGATAGCTATATGAATAGGAAGAGTTCAGAGAGATAGGAGCCAAATGCTGGCAATGGGATTAGCTTAATTTAGGATATCTGGTCAGCATGGACACTTTGGACTGAAGATTCTGTTTCCCAGCTTACAGCTCTATGTCTCTATTTGTGAAACAGAGCAGGAAAGTGGGAGGAGAGAAAGAAGGAGAAGCACCATGCCGAAGGTAAAACAGGAGCCTTCAAATTATGAACTGCAGCTTTCTAGGAACAAGAACCATGTGTAGAGCAGATGAAACCTCTGCCGTGTCTGGGGAACTGGTGAACAGGTGCTAAAGACCAGGCAGCACAATCACACAACCTTCCCTCAGTCTGAGAGGCCCTGTACTGGAGCAAGTACTTATCATGGCCTTCGAGATAAATTAATCGGGCTCACGGAGAAATCACGGGAATATAACAATTAGAAGCAGAGATAGGCCATTCACCCCCTCAAGCCTGTTCCACCATTCAATAGGATCAAGGCTGGTCTAAAGTCATAGAGGTGTACAGCACAGAAACAAAAGCTTCAATCCCACTCGTCCTTGTCAACCAGATATCCTAAGTTAAGCGAGTCCCATTTGCCACCATTTGGCACATATCTCACTAAACCCTTCCTTTTCATGTACCCATCTAGATGCCTTTTTAATGTTGTAATTGTACCGGCCTCCACCGCTTCCTGTAGTAGTTCATTCTATACATGCACCACCCTCTGTGTGAGAAAGTTGCCCCTTAGTTCCTTTTTAAATCTTTCCCATCTCATCTTAAATCTATGCGCTCTAGTTTTTGACTCCCCTACCTTGGGGAAGAGGCCTTCTCTATCTACCCTATCCATGCTGCTCATGATTTTATAAATCTCTATAATGTCATCCCTCAGCCTCCAACACTTCAGGGAAAATAACCCCAGACTATTCAGCCAATCCCTATAGCTCAAACCCTCCAACTCTGGCAGCTTCTTTGTAAATCTTTTCTGAAACGTTTCAGGTTTAATGACATCCTTCCTATAGCAGGGAAACCAGAATTAAATATAGTATTCCAAAAATGGCCTTTGTGTTCTGAATCTTTGTTTCCCATTTACTCTTGAAAGTTATTGATTCCCCTGCTGAATGAAATCTATCCACTTCTCCTGCCGCCAATATCTTCAGAAATGAAGGGTTCCAAAGTCACACAACCCTCAAAGAGAAAAGATTACCTCAAGGTCTATCCTAAAGGCATAGCCTATAATTTTAAAACAGAGCCACCTATTTCTGGACTGGCTCACAACAGGAAATATCCACGTCCCACTTTGTCAAGAACATTTGGGATATTAGATACTTCAATCAAATCACCCCTCAATCTCCAGTGGAAACAAGCCCAGTCTGTTTAATTTTTCCTCAAAAGCCAACCCACCCAATCTAGGTGTCAATCCTCTAAACTGCCAGCAGTGCATTACAGAAGGAGCCTAAGCTGCACATGGTATTGGAGATGTGCTCTCAATAGCATCCTGTATGATAGTTACTTTATTTTTATGTCAAGAAGAAGAATTTGAAGCAAAGATGTAAGAGGACAGGCATGTCAGCAGATGTCTTGTGCCCCCTGCATGATCCTTTTGCAACTGCATTGTCCACATTTCAGTCTTCCTGTGTTTGCTGAAGTTTTCATCACCTAATTGCCATTTCACAATCAGACCTTGAAATGATGCTTCACCAGCAGTATGAATGAATACACTGAGGGGTGATATCTAGCTTAAGTGTTGCACCAATCTTGCTGAAAGTGGATTTTTCTACATTAAAACACTTCAAAAATCTCTGTCTGTAGTGTGTATTAGATTGCCTTGAGGTAGGTTAAGGTGCAGAATTTTTTAAAAATCCTTCCACTTTCACTCTTCAGCATCTGTTCTTCTCCCTCTGTTTTCTTCCCTTTCTCCTGGTAAGAATGATAGACTTTCCCAATTCTCAGAAGTTTTGATGTGTAAATATTGTGGTACCATAGCTAAAAATCGTACTCCATAGTTTGAAGTGTAGGTTAGTCAAAGTGGAAAAAATGCTTTAAATCATAACATTACAAAGGCAGCTTTATGGTAACATGATGTTAAGGGACTTTGTTTCCTTCCAGTGATGATTATAAATTATTTTGCTGGGAAGTTCAATTTTAGAGGTCAGTTCTGGTGCAGACAAAGATGGAACTGATTTGATTTTAGAGCAGAGGATGCTAATAGCCGCGCAGGTGTTAATTTAAATTAATTTCAATGAGAGACAGAGAGAAAGATGTTAACTGTTACAGGGCTGGCTGGATGAGTAAGATCTGATCCATTTTGAAGGTCTTTGGTAATGTAGGGTGGGGATAAGGGGTTGGGACCAGGGGTGGTGTCACCACCTGAGAGTCAAACAGTCTTAATTCCAACTATGACAACAAAATGTGAGGCTGGATGAACACAGCAGGCCAAGCAGCATCTCAGGAGCACAAAAGCTGACGTTTCGGGCCTAGACCCTTCATCAGAGAGGGGGATGGGGTGAGGGTTCTGGAATAAATAGGGAGGGGGGGGGGCGGACCGAAGATGGAGAGAAAAGAAGATAGGTGGAGAGGAGAGTATAGGTGGGGAGGTAGGGAGGGGATAGGTCAGTCCAGGGAAGACGGACAGGTCAAGGAGGTGGGATGAGGTTAGTAGGTAGATGAGGGTGCAGCTTGGGGTGGGAGGAAGGGATGGGTGAGAGGAAGAACAGGTTAGGGAGGCGGAGACAGGTTGGGCTAGTTTTGGGATGCAGTGGGTGGGGGGGAAGAGCTGGGCTAGTTTAGGGATGCAGTAGGGGAAGGGGATGAACTGGGCTGGTTTAGGGATGCAGTGGGGGAAGGGGAGATTTTGAAACTGGTGAAGCCCACATTGATACCATGAGGCTGCAGGGTTCCCAGGCGGAATATGAGTTGCTGTTCCTGCAACCTTCGGGTGGCATCATTGTGGCACTGCAGGAGGCCCATGATGGACAATTCATCTAAAGAATGGGAGGGGGAGTGGAAATGGTTTGCGACTGGGTGGTGCAGTAGTTTGTTGCGAACTGAGTGGAGGTGTTCTGCAAAGCGGTCTCCAAGCCTCCGCTTGGTTTCCCCAATGTAGAGGAAGCCTATGTGGACTTCACCAGTTTCAAAATCTCTCCTTCCCCAACTGCATTCCTAAACCAGCCCAGTTCATCCCCTCCCCCCACTGCACCACACAACCAGCCCAGCTCTTCCCCTCCACCCACTGCATCCCAAAACCAGTCCAACCTGTCTCCGCCTCCCTAACCTGTTCTTCCTCTCACCCATCCCTTCCTCCCACCCCAAGCCACACCTCCATCTACCTACTAACCTCATCCCACCTCCTTGACCTGTCCGTCTTCCCTGGACTGACCTATCCCCTCCCTACCCCCCCACCTATACTCTCTCCACCTGTCTTCTTTTCTCTCCATCTTCGGTCCGCCTCCCCCTCTCTCCCTATTTATTCCAGAACTCTCACCCCATCCCCCTCTCTGATGAAGGGACTAGGCCCGAAACGTCAGCTTTTGTGCTCCTGAGATGCTGCTTGGCCTGCTGTGTTCATCCAGCCTCACATTTTGTTGTCTTGGATTCTCCAGCATCTGAGGTTCCCATTATCTTTAATTCCAACTATGTTTCTGTTTGCAAATATGCTATATTCCTGTTAATAACTTGGCTTAAATCTCACATTAGGAGGCAACGACACAAGAACAGGCCCTTCAGCCCACCATGTCTGTGCTGACCATGATGCCATTGTATACTAATCCCATATCCTGCACATGGTCCGTATCCCTCTATTTCTCGCCTCTTTATGTGTCTGTCCAAATGCCTCTTAAACATTGCCAACCCATCTGCTTCTACCACCTCCCTTGGCATCAAGTTCCAGGCACCTACCAACCACTGTGTAAAAAACTTGCCTTGCACATCTCCTTTAGAGGAGCTCCTAAAGATCTTCCCCTCTCACCTCAAACCTATGCCTCACAGTATCTACGTGGGAAAGAGACTCCAAATATCCAACCTATCCATGCCTTTCATAATTTTATATACTGATATCAGGCCCCCAGTCTCCGATGCTCTAGCGAAAGCAATCCAAGTTTGTCCAACCTCTCCCTATAGCTAATACACTCCAATCAGTGTAACATCCTGGAAAACCTAGTCTGCATCATCTCTAAAGCTTCCAAATCCTTCCCATAGTATAGCGAGAATCTTGTGTTGCCACTTTCAGGGAGCTATGGACTTGTACCACAAAATCCCTCCATATACTGATGCTCCTAGGAGTCCTACCATTTATTGTATATTTTGTTCTCGCATTTGAATCCCAAAATGCATCATCTCATACTTGAGTGGATCAAAGCCCATCTACCATTTCTCTGCTCAATTTTCCAACCCGTCTATATCCTTCTGAACTCTTTGATAATCTCCCTCACTATCCACAAATCCAGCAATTTTTGTGTCACTTATAAACTTACTAATCAGACCACTTAGATTTTCATCCAAATCGTTTATATATATTTTACAAACAACAGGAGTCCTGGCACTGATCCATTTGGAACACCACTGATCACAAACCTCCAGTCAGAAAAATGCCCCTCCACAACTACCCTCTGTCTTCTGTGGCCGAGCCAATTTTGTATCCAACTTACCAACTCACCGTAGATTCCTTGTGACCTAATTGTATGGACCAAACTGCCATAAGGGATCTCGTCAAATGCTTTAGTACAGTCCATGTAGACAACATCTACTGCCCCAACCCCCAATCATCTTCATGACTTTCTCAAAGGACTCTCTCGCACAAAGCCATGGTGCATGCCTGTAAAGAGGTCAACTCTTGCCAAATGTGAGTAAATCTTGTCCTTGAGTTGTCTCGAATAATTGCCCTGCCACTGATAAAAAGCTCACCAACCTATAATTCCCTAGACCATTCCTGTTGTCCTTCTTAAACAAAGGATCAACATTGCCTATTCTTCAGTCTCTGGGACCTTGCCTGTGGCTAAAGAGGATAGAAAGATCTCTGTCAAGAGATGTCCTTCCTTGCCTCCTTCAGTATCCTTGGATAAATCGTATCAGGACCAAAGGACTGATCAACCTTAATGTTTCTCAAGACACCCAACATCACCTCCTTTTTAATATTGACATGCCCTTGAATATCGACATACCCCACAAAAATCTTACCATTATCTATGTTCCTCTCCTTGGCGAATACCTAAGTAAAGTACATCTTAAGGATCTCTCCCACTTCTGATTCCGCTTGTAAATTGCTCTCTTTGTTCTTGAGTTGACCTCTTTTTAGAGTTACCCATTTGCTCCCAGTATATATATGAAATGCCTTGAGATTCTTTTTAATCTTATTGCCAAGGATATTTCATGGCCCTCCTTGTTCTTCATTTAGGTTCTTCCCTGCTTCCTTTGTCTTCCTGTAGACCCTCAACTGATTTCAGTTTCCTAAACCTTATAGATGATTCCTTTTATCTTTGGCTAAATTTTCGGTATCTCGGTCAACCACTTTGTTGTCGGTTTGCAGCCACATGTAGTCCACGTTTCCTTCTGTAAGCGTGCTTATAAATCAGATAGGCTTTTAAACAACAAACTCAAATTTCACCATCTCCCACAGTGGGATTTGCACCCATGCTCCCAGAACATCGTATGGGATTCTGGATTGCTAAACTGTTGACATTACCACTGCACCATTATATCAGTGCCTTCCCTTTATCTACTGAAAGATCCACACACAGTCTCCCACATGCACTGTGAAGTACTACAGGTTTCTGCTGACTGATTACAGATTCAAGAATGACATAGAGCCATAGAGTCATACAACATGGAAACAGACAGTTTATATGCAGGGTTTTTTCATTCACAGATGCTGCCAGACCTGTTGAGCTTTTCCAGTAACTTTGTTTTTGTTCCTGATTTATAACATTTACAGTTCTTTCGGTTTTTACTATGGAAGCAGACCCTCTCAATCCAACTTGTCCATGCCAACCATGTTTCCCAAACTAAACTTGCCTGCATTTGGCCCATATCCCTATCAACCTTTCCTATCCATGTACCTGTTCAAATGTCTTTTAAATGTTCGAACCTTTCATGAATCTGTTGCTTTCTCTGGCAATTCATTCTATTTACCAATCACTTTCTGAGTGAAAAAGTTGCCCCTCAGGCCCTGTTCATATGTTTCACCTCTCACCTTAAAAGTAGTAGTTTTGAATTCCTGTACTCTGAAAAATGACCTTTGCTATTCACTTTATCTATGCCCCTCATGATATTATAAACCTCTATAAGGTCACCCCTGTAACTCCTACACTCCGGGGAAAAAAGTCTCAACCTATCCAGTCTCTTCTTATAACTCAAACACACCAATCCAAGCAACATCTTTGGAAATCTTTTCTGAGCCATTTCTAATTTAATAATTTCCTTCCTGTAGTAGGGCAACCAGAACTGTACACAGTGCTCCAGAAGAGACCTGACTAACTTCCTGTACAACCGCAACATGACATCCTAACTCCTACACTCAAAGGCCTGAGCGACGAAGGCAAGCATGGTAAACACCTTCCTCACCACCGTGTCTGCCTGTGACACAACTTTCAAAGAGTTATGTACCTGAATTCCTGGGTCTCTGATATGTATCCAAAACTTTTCTTGCATTAAAAAATTTTGTCAATATACTATCAACAACTTAACTCCGCATTTCTTATGTGACTATCAACTCCCTTGCAATACATAATGATAATTACATTTTCCTCCTGTGAATCCCATTGCTGTTGGATAAGATTTTCATGGTGAATGATGTCCAACAATATAAAATTATAAGTGTGAACAGACATAATATATTTTATAGAGATAGTAGGAACTGCAGATGCTGGAGAATCTGAGATAACAAGGTGTAGAGCTGGATGAACACAGCAGGCCAAGGAGCATCAGAGGAGCAGGAAGACTGACATTTCGGGCTTAGACCCTTCTGCAGAAGAAAGGTCTTGGCCCGAAATGTCAACCTTCCTGCTCCTCTGATGCTGCTTGGCCTGCTGTGTTCATCCAGCTCTACACCTTGTTATCTCATGATGCATTTTATGAACTGTCATTCAGAGTCTGTACTGAATGCTGCATAGCAACTCTCTAAAACGAGCAAAACCTGATTGTGTTTAACTGATGCATTGACTCTAATTTTAGCAATGACACTTTATAAGAACATAAGAGCGGGTTTGTTTAAAAAAAAATACAACTTTAGTGACTTTCTGCCATTTGCTGGAAAAGCCACAGAAATAAGTTTTAAATATTCAAATCTGTTACAAGTCAAAAGCTGTGGCTTTAAAGTAAAACATTTGGATTTTATCAATGAGCTTTGTCTAGTTTTAACTGACCTATTTAATGATTTCACAAGAAACTGAATTCAACAAAATATATTGCTCCCATAGTACGGAACACTCTATCCTAATGCATGTTTCTGCTTGAAAAGGTTTGGTTCATATGACATGAGACAAAATATTCTCTCCAATGTGCAGTACAATAAAGGTCATAGGAAACAGTAGCCATTGAGATCATTTGGTGTCTTTCTAGAAAATGCTGAATTGCATGAAGTTTAATTCTGTGCTGATATTTACATTGAACCCAACTGGACAGCTTTAAGGAGGATTGAAATAAGCGTTGTATTAGTAAGTGTTTGATGGAGGCTGTTCTATCATATGTGCACATCGTAGTTCATGCACTTTTGTTTAAACTTGAGCCGATTTACACACCACTGAATGCCCTTAAAATATCCAGGCCCTGAATTTTGATTCTGTGTGGCACAGGTGCCAATTTTAATAGAAGACTTAAAGTCAGTAATAATTTCCATGACGGCCAGTGTTGGGAACTGCGCTGATACAGCCATGTGGCTCTGTGCTCTGCTCTGGAGTGCTGAGGTAGTGCTGGTTGTGGGCTACCTTTTCCTGGAAGATAGGGGCGGTAATCAGTAGAATGGAATAGAATATCCTTTCTCGTCACGTGTAGTCAATATAAAATACAATGAAAAGTGTTCTCTGTCCCCCAAACATAGGCGCCATTCACTATAATTTAGAATAAAATAAGAAAAAGGTAACTTAGAGAGAGTCCAACTTTTCCTTCTCCACTGCTACAGCATGCCTTGCCGCTATGATTCCACTCCGAGCTTCTCCAGCCCATGCCATGCCACTGCTATAGTCCTGCTCCAGGCTCCCTAGCTCATATCATGCCACCCAAAGTGTCCCGCTCTGAGCTTCACCAACTCATGCCGTGCTGCCACCAGGGTCCCACGCCACACGGATGTGAGAGTCTTGCTCAAGGCTCCACAGGCCGACTGACTGAGTCTGTAGCTGTGCTGCATCTGGAGGTGCTGCCACCGCTCCTCTGGAGCCCATTGAAACTGCCTCCTGCTGAAGGGCTCTCGCTGTAAGGTAAGTTTGAGAAAAAAGAAGGGAAAGAAGGAAAATGAAAAAAGAAAAACATATGCAGACGAAGAGGACAAGCCTGGGCACAGGAGCCCGTACGCTACCTATTACACTACCAACGTCTTGAAGAGCCTTTCCCCACCTCAGGACAGTGGAAGGAGCATGAGAGATGATGAACAGTTTCTGGGTGATCTTCTTGTCATCATTAAATAAGTGGAGGTGAGTGTAGGCACTAAGAGGTGACTGTGATTCTGGCATCACTGAGAGATTTGTGAAGATGTGGCACAGTGTATGAACATTAGGCCTGAGACTTTACAGTGTGGAACTACTGCAGGATCCATTGAGCTGGGTAAGAGACTGGTGCTTCTTGTGCTCGTCAGCAGGAGGATTATTTTAATGGGTGCACATTCCCTTGAAAAGCAACGGGCTGCTTTTACCAGCAGGAGCCTACCTGTAACACAGACTTTCATGCTGCTGGAGCTTGTGCTGAGCCAACTAGCAGAATGACCCATTCTCAGCTGACGACTGAATTCACCATCCTGCCAGGCTATGAATTGAAACTGGAAGATCACAAATTAAGTTGCCAAGAAAGGGACCGAACACATTTTTACACACTAATCTTTGGATTTGTAAATGTCTTGTGGCCCAGCTTTTCACCTTCTCCCCTCCAGAGTCAGCTTCATTTTCTCCCTCACGGGCCAGAACGTCCCTGGTCCTCGTTTTACCTCGGATTCAGGATGTTTTCTTTGTCTCTCAAAAGGGCAGCATCCGTACTTGACACTTGTTTGAGGCCAGGGGTGTTGGGTTCGTACATTGCTTTGCAGACTCTGAAGAAACCCTTCCTCATCATAAAGGGTTGCAGCTCCTTAACTTTGTCAGTTCACAATTTTTTGATATCCCTAATTCTTCTTTATAACTCTGCCTTCACTGCTTGATGAACCGGCCTTACTGTCTCGCTGATGATATTATTTTGCTAGGAACAGAGAGCTTTCCTCTTCTTGTCAATGAGGACTTGGATGGTGTGGGCATTCTTTTTGAACAAGTCTTGGTGCTTCCTGGTTTTGTAGCCAATGGTTTCTTCACAACATGAGATGATAACTGTCTTCAGCTCTTTCCAGTGTTCTTCCAGTCCATTAATACAAAGATATTGTTGGAAGTTCACTTGTCTGTTTGGTTCTTGAAGCTGGTCAATGTTGAGCTTGTCTTTCTGAACTGTTTCTTCATCTACAGCTGCTTCTGATGGTATTTGATGGACGTTGAGGAGTGAATGAACCAGTGGTGTATGCAGCACTCACCTGCATGGATCATCGCTTTGATAATGAGGATGTCTTTTTAGCCTTTACAATCAAACAATGATGTAGCCGACTATATGCCTGTGTTTTGATTGTGGAGAAGTCTTGATCTAAGAAGTCTTGAACTTACCCTTTTGGTGGAACAGTGTGTTGGCGATGACCACCCAGTGTTCTGGACATTTGGTGAGGAGGAGAATCCTATTGGAGTTGTAATTCCTGGCTCCTTCATTTCTGATAGCTCCTTTCCAGAGTTGGTTGTCCTTTCCAACTCCAGCACTGAAGTCTCCAAGGAGGATAATTTTATCTTCTTTGGGGATGTTGTCCAGGGTGGAGTAGGTACCTTCTTTGGACTCATCAGAGGCATCAATAGTTGGAGCGTAGACACTTGTTGCCTGCTGGTTTGTGGTATGTTACCTTCAGGCACCTAGTCTTCGATAACAGTGACATTTGTGCTGATTCAAGATACTATGTATAAGGCAGTCATCCTTCCAACTCTTCCCAATGGCTCTGAAATTTGAACAAAGTCTGGACGCCATTTCAAGGTCCTTGAGAAACTCCATCAAAGCGTTTTGAAATGGATTCTCCATATCACCTGGGAGAACTGGAATAATATCAGTGTTCTTGAAGCATTCAAGAACACCAGAATTGAGACCATGATCATCTGAAACCAAATCTGCTGGGCCAGCCCACAAGCTTCGGATGCCTGAGTTCAAACTGACAAAGCAAATCAGCTCCTGTCAGCTCAAGGAAGACATTTGAACAAGAAGAGGACAAAGAAAGTGTTTAAAAGACTTCCTAAAATCTTCCCTCAAGAATTGCAATGTCGATGTCAATGCATGGGAAACCCTCATGGAGAAGAAACTGACATAGAGGAACCTCGGGTATGAAGGGATACTATTCTTTGAGACCACTTGTCGGCATGAGGAAATACAGAAAAGGAACTGAAGAAAGCAGTGCCGGTGATGTCAAAGCTAAGGACGAATTCCACCTCTGAGAAAAACCCACCAAATGTGTGCTTGGAGATGCAACTGTAAGATTGGGCTTGTCAGTCACAAAAAGAATCTTACAATCCATGAGCAGTTACATGGAATTTCCTGGGTGGGCAATCATACTCTTCAGTGAATGATTACTGCTGATGATAATGGTGGACTGATTGACTGATAATGTCTTCTCAGAATAAATTCAATGTAAGTGGTTTTCTACAGTTTCTGTCATTTCATTTTTTTGTGAAAGATTATTAACATTTTCAGCTCAGCTCTGTTTCACAGCCCCAGGATGTGCTGGATTGAATTTTATGATACAGGAAGGAAACATACAACGCATTACGCCTCTACCAGCTCCTTGGAAAAGTTATTGTTCTCTCTGTGATGAGTGGTTTGCGATTTATACATGTTATCATCATCTTCTCAGAATTTGGATTTTTTTTAAAAAAGCCTAAAAGTGTTTATTGTGAAGGCATTTAAAACTTAATTTAGTCAGACTTTCAGAAACCACAATGTTAAACCAATCTGTGTCCGACAGCAGAGGAGTGAAAGACTCTCCGGAGTGTTAATAAAAGTTTGTTTATATTGTAGGAATTTGCAACAAGAGAGAGACAATATTAAACCATCTGCTTTAGCAATGCCTAGGATGAATAGCTTTTAAAAATTTAGTTAACATAGAACAGTACAGCACACTGCAGGCCCTTCAGCCCACAATGGTGTGCCAACCTATTATACTATTCTAAGGTCAAACTAACCAGCATACTCTACATTTTAGTATCATCCATGTACCTATCCAAGAGTAGCTTAAACGTCCTCAGTGTATCAAACTTTAAAAAGCTTTCAAGTTCAGTTCCAAGGAGGTCTGACTCAAGTCAGATGCAAGTATAGTTTCTCCTAGAAAAGGAGGTTGTTCAGAATAGTTAAGGGAATAAGGTACCTCAGAGAAAGAGCTTAGTTTGTGAATCTTGTAGACCAGGTGTGTTTGGTTAGAAAATCAGAACTCTGAATCATAACAAAATTTCAAATGTAAATATATATATGTTGGATACTTATGAAGATTTTATTTCTGTGTGAGCTTTATTTATGGAGAAAGTACTTTTTATATATTTAGACCCTTATGTTCACGATCTTTCAAAAATTATGAACACATTGGAAGGGAAAAGTCTGACAAATAAATTATTTCAGTGCAGAGCAAGATCCTATATTGTGATGAAATGTAGTGAGCAATTAATCTACGTCGGTTAAATTTGATGAAAGGGGAGCTGTTGAGTAGGACACCAGTGATATTGACTGCCTTTTTACATGAATAGGAATCATAGGAAAAGTGTTTCAGTTCAATAACTTAACTGAAAGACAGTTCAACAGTGCCTCACTACCACAGTCAGCCTGGACCATGGGTTTAACCTCATCATGTGCTGGCAATCTTTCTTTAGCATTGAGCTTTATAGAATGTCTCTCTCCATGAGTACTGTTGTCCAAATCTCACCTCATTAAGTGCCGACTATGTCCCAATATGACGTCACTCTCAACCAATGCCAGGCCGATTCGTTGGAAGGACTCACCACTGCCAGGAAATCCAGAGACAGAGTAGGAATCCCAAGTGTCGGCACTATCCTTAAAAGGCCATGTGCACACATTTGAACACTGCCAGTCTGCTACTACCCTGTATGGTTCTTGACATTTGCTCAGGACATGGCAGACAAGAGGAAAATGGCATCTCACTTTGTGGGCAGGGCCCTGGAAGAGCTGCTAGACTAGAGAAGGGAATGTATTTGTTCCCCTGGACCAATGGTGGAGACCATGGCACCAGGCTCTGCCATCCTGGTCTGAGGTTGCTAAAACTCCTTCACAACTTCAGGGTAATGCCACCATTGTCTCCCCGATATCTCACCATCACTCACTCCCTTGCTCCTGTATCCACCTCCTCCTAAGGCTCATGCTCGCCCCTTCTCGCTATCACCTGCAACCTCCGCCCTCCTTCACCCTCACCCACCCTAGCCCCTGACACCACTAACCCTGCATGCACTCTGTATTGCCCACTCATTCATTTGGGACACTTCCCCACCTGCTCCAACACCAACATCTGTGCAATAAGACCATAAGAAATAGGAATTGGAGTAGGCCATTTGGCCCCTTGAGCCTGCTCGACCATTAAACAAGATCATGGCTGATCCAACATTCCTGATGGGCACTTTACTGTGTTTCCCCAGAACCACTGATTCCCCAACTGATTGAGCATTTATCTATCTCAGCGTTAAATGAACAAACAGATTCTGTGCACACAGCTCTCAGTGGCAAGGAATTCCAAAGGCTTCTGAACCCTCTGAGAGAAGCAATTCCTCCTTCTGTCAGTCTTAGAGTGGTGCCCTTTTATTTTGACAATGTGCCCCTGGTCCTAGACTCTCCCATGAGGGGAAACATCCTCTCAGCATTTACTCTGTAAAGTCCCTTGAGAATCTGATACATTGCAATGAGATCACTTCTCATTCTTCTAAACTCAAATGAGTAGAGTGTAGCTTTTGCTCAAGTGACAATCCCACCATGCCAGGAATCATCCTAGTGAATTGTCTCTGAACTGTCTCCAATTAAATTATATATTTCCTTACATAAGGGATTAAGACTGCTCACAGTACATCAGATGTGGTCTCACCAGCACCTTGGACAGTTGCAGTAAGATTTCCCTACTTTTATACCCTAACCTGCTTGAAATAAGGGCCAATGTTTCATTAACCGTTCTGATTCTCTGCTGCCTGTGTGCTAGCTTTCTGTGTTTTGTGCACTATGAGCCCCAATTCCCTTTATGTTGTCACTTTCTGTTGTTTTTCTCAGTCTAAATAATATCCTGTTCTTTTGTTCTCACTTCCAAAATGAACAACTTCACATTTTCCCACATTACACTCCATTTACCAACTTTTTGCTCACTTAGTTAATGTATTTACTTGCTCCAGATTGCAAATTACTTTCATCTCGCTCAAATTCTGTAGCCCTCTGTTTTAAACCATTCAGAATTGCCTTCTGATTGCAAAACGGACACTTAAGATCTTGATCTTCTTAACTGATAAATTTACTGTTGTCTGCAAAAGGGTAGAGTTGTGGTGATGGGGGACCAGACACATATCCCAATGAAATACCATAAGACCATATGACATAGGAGCGGAAATTAGGCCATTCAGCCCATCGAGCCTTCTCTGCCATTCCATCATGGCTGATAAGTTCCTCAACCCCATTCTACCGCTTTCTTCCTGTAACCCTTGATCCCCTTGATAATCAAGAACTATCTATCTCAGTCTTAAATGAACTCGATGACCTGGCCTCCACAACCTTCTGTGGCAGTGAAGTCCATAGATTCACCGCTCTCTGGCTGAAGAAGTTTCTCCTTATCTCCGTTTTAAAAGGTCTTCCCTTTACTCTAAGGCTGTGCCCGCGGGTCCTAGTCTCTCCAACCAATGGAAGCATCTTCCCAACATCCACTCTGCCCAGACCATTCAGTATTCTGTAAGTTTCAATTAGATTACCCTCATCCTTCGAAACTCCAGTGAGTATCATCATAGAGTCCTCAAACATTCCTCATATGTTAAGATTTCCATTCCTGGGACCATTCTCATGAACTGGCTGGAAATAAGATAGTGTCATTGATAACACAGGCCAGCCTCAGATAAAGATAAGACTGGGTGCTAAAGATTTCTGGGATGCAGTTTGTTCATAAAAGATAAGGAAGGAAAGTAAGAATGAGGAATAGAACAAAAAGCAATACAGGACAGGAACAGGCCCTTTGGCCCACCAAGGGTGTGCTGACACATAACACCTTGCAAAACTTAAAACCATTTGCTTCGATGCAACCTGCTTCTCTCTATTCCCTCCTTATTCATGTGTCTATCAATAAATGCTGCTATTGTATCTGCCTCCACCACCTCCTCTGGCAGTGCATTCCAGGCCCATAACACCCACTGTGTGAAAAAAAGACCTGTCTCTCATATCTCCTTTAAACTTACCCCCTTTTCCCTTAAACTTACATCCCCGAGTAACTAACATTTCTACCCCGAGAAAAAGACTGATTATCCATTCTATCCATGCCTCCCATAATTTTGTCTATCATGTTGCCCCTCAATCTCTGACACCCAAGTGAAAGCAAACTAAGTTTATTCAATCACTCCTCATGGCTTCTACCCTCCAAAACAGCCAACATCCTGGTAAACTGTTTCTGCACCCTCTCCAAAGCCTCCACATCCTTCTGGTAATGTGGCGACCAGAACTGTACATAATATTCCAAATGTGATCTCACTAAGGTTGTAAACAGTTGCAACATGCCTTGTTAATTTTCGTGCCCTTTGGCCTGACTGATGAAGGGAAGCATGCCATTTGCCTTCTTGGCTACCTTACCCATTTGTGTTGCCACTTTCACTAACCTGTGGACCCGTACACCTAGATCCCTCTACGTTTCTGCTTCTGAGGGTGTCGCCATTTACTCTGTACTCCCTCCTGCATTAGATCTCCCAAAATGTATCACCTTATATTTGTCTGGATTAAACTCCATCTGCCATTTCTCCGACCAAGTCTCCAACCTATCTATATCCTGCTGATGCTCTCGCATTCCTTCTCACTATCCAGAGCTCACAAGTCTTTGTGTCATTCTTAAACTTACTGATCAGGCCACTTGCAGTCTCTTCCAAATCATGTACAGATGTGGAGCCACAGAAACACCTGTCTGAGCCGCAGGTATAGCGTCCCCTTTTACGACTGCAAGTTGACCCTCTCTAATGTAACAGAGTGAGCTGTAGTCTCATTGCTCTGGCTGCTGCTATCATCATCCCCTGAGAGACAACGTCCCCCTGCCCCACGAGTATCCACAACGGTATATTTATTAGAGAGGGAGATAGACAAAGAACAAAGAACAAAGAAAATTACAGCACAGAAACAGGCCCTTCGGCCCTCCAAGCCTGTGCCGATCCAGATCCTCTATCTAAACCTATCACCTATTTTCCAAGGTTCTATATCCCTCTGCTCCCTGCCCATTCATGCATCTGTCTAGATACATCTTAAATGATGCTATCATGCCCACCTCTACCACCTCCACTGGCAACGTGTTCCAGGCCCCCATCACCCTCTGCACAAAGAGCTTTCCATGCATATCTCCCTTAAACTTTTCGCCTCTCACTTTGAAATCATGACCCCTAGCAATTGAGTCCCCCACTCTGGGAAAAAGCTTCTTGCTACCCACCCTGTCTATACCCCTCATGATTTTGTAGACCTCAATCAGGTCCCCCCTCAACCTCTGTCTTTCTAATGTAAAGAATCCTAATCTACTCAACCACTCTTCATAGCTACCGCCCTCCATACCAGGCAACATCCTGGTGAACCTCCTCTGCACCCTCTCCAAAGCATCCACATCGTTTTGGTAATGTGGTGACCAGAATTGTACGCAGTATTCCAAATGTGGTCGAACCAAAGTCCCATACAACTGTAACATGACCTACCAACCCTTGTACTCAATACCCTGTCCAATGAATGAAAGCAAGCCATATGCCTTCTTGACCTCTCTATCCACCTGCATTGCCACCTTCAGGGAACAATGGACCTGAACACCCAGATCTCTCTGTGTATCAATTTTCCCTGGGGATTTTCCATTTACCATATAGTTCTCTCTTGAATTGGATCTTCCAAAATGTATCACCTCTCATTTGTCTGGATTGAACTCCATCTGCCATTTCTCCACCCAACTCTCCAGTCTATCTGTATTCTGCTGCATCCTCCGACAGTCCCCTTCACTATCTGCTACTCCACCAATCTTAGTGTCATCTGCAAACTTGCTAATCTGACCATCTCTATCTTCCTCCAGATCATTTATGTATATCACAAACAACAGTGGCCCCAGCACGGATCCATGTGGAACACCACCAGTCACAGTTGTCTATTTTGAGAAACTCCCATCCACTACAACTCTCTGTCTCCTGTTGCCCAGCCAGTTCTCGATCCATCTAGCTAGTATACCCTGAACCCCATGTGACTGCACTTTCTCCATCAGCCTACCATGGGAAGCCTTATCAAATGCCTTACTGAATTCCATGAGACATAAAGGGGCTCTGCACTGTCCGGCTGCCTTTTCCAGCAGTCACCCATCTACGTGACTGAATCCTGGCTGTGACCAAAAACTTCTGTCTATGATGCTTTCCAGCTCCTGCATGATCCTAAACGCATGCTGCTCCAGCTGATCGATGTGATCTGACAGGAGCTGTAGTTAGACACACTTCCTGCAGATGTAGCCATTGGGGATGTTCAAACTGTCTCTGACTTTCCATATGAAGAGAGGTTCACCTGCACATCCGCCAATGTGGTATACTGTATCCATTGTACCCGGTGTGGCTACCTCTACATTGGGGAAACCAAGCCGAGGCTTGGGGACCACTTTGCAGAACACCTCCGCTTGGTTCGCAATAAACAACCGCACCTCCCAGTCACGAACCATTGTAACTCCCCCTCCCTTTCTTCAGATGAAATGTCCATCATGGGCCTCCTGCAGTGCCACAATGATGCCACCCGAAGGTTGCAGGAACAGCAACTCATATTCCGCTTGGGAACCCTGCAGCCCAATGGTATCAATGTGGACTTCACCAGCTTCAAAATCTCCCCTTCCCCCACCACATGCCACAACCAGCCCAGTTCATCCCCTCCCCCCACTGCATCCCAAAACCAGCCCAACCTGTCTCTGCCTCCCTAACCTGTTCTTCCTCTCACCCATCCCTTCCTCCCATCTCAAGCCGCACCTCCATTTCCTACCTACTAACCTCATCCCACCTCCTTGACCTGTCCGTCTTCCCTGGACTAACCTATCCCCTCCCTACCTCCCCACCTATACTCTCCTCTTCACCTATCTTCTTTTCTCTCCATCTTCGGTCCACCTCCCCCTCTCTTCCTATTTATTCCAGAACCCACTCCCCATCCCCCTCTCTGATGAAGGGTCTAGGCCCGAAACGTCAGCTTTTGTGCTCCTGAGATGTTGCTGGGCCTGTTGTGTTCATCCAGCTTCACACTTTGTTATCTTGGATTCTCCAGCATCTGCAGTTCCCATTGTCTCTGATTTCCCACACTCCACAGGAAAAACATCCTACCCCACTGATTGCCATTTTTACTCTCTAGCAACTACTTAATTCAAAACAAATTCCCATTCAAGTAATTTACAGTGAACTAGATACAGTCTAATGTTGTATTCTCACCAAAAAATACTGAATACTGAAATAACTCCACTGAGACATGTGTCCCATCATCAAGTCTCCCATTATTTACAACATGAACTGTCCCTTAATTTACTACTGCCCCATTCAGAGCCAGGCACCAGTGTCAATACCTCTGGCACTCACCCTTTAATTTGTCAGCCAAAGCTCCCTGGTTGGACCAGATTAACAGGTAACAAAGCCAAAAGAACAAACAACAAAGAAACCTTCAGCACAGGAACAGGCCCTTCGGCCCTCCAAGCCTGCGCCGATCAAGATCCTCTGTCTAACCTGTCATCTATTTTCTAACGGTCTGTGTCCATTTGCTCCCTGCCATCCATGTACCTGTCCAAATATATCTTAAAAGACACTAACGTGTCTGCGTCTACCACCTCTGCTGGCAACGCGTTCCAGGCGCCCACCACCCTCTGTGTAAAGAACTTTCCACGCACATCTCCCTTAAACTTTCCTCCTCTCACTTTGAACTTATGACCCCTAGTAATTGAGTCCCCGACTCTGGGAAAAAGCTTCTTGCTATAAACGGATTGGTAAAAACAAAAACAATCATATCCTGGCTGACCTCGTCACTGCAAATACACTCTTGTGCAGACAGACTGGGTACTAATGTGAGTCCCAGTACTGTACCACTCTAGCACAAGAATAAATTCCACTGCTCCAAACCTTTATGTGTCAGAACATTAATGGAAAGTGAAAGTAAACAAAGGATCACCAGCCCACTACTTACAAAACAGGAGCCTTTTCTTTCCATTTGAACTTGTGATGTAGTAAAGTGATGGTGACCAATCCCCCTCTCAGTCATGGTAACTGAACTGACTTCTCTCCCAATCCTAGAACATAGAACATAGAACGGTACAGCACAGAACAGGCCCTTCAGCCCACGATGTTGTGCCGACCATTGATCCTCATGTATGCACCCTCAAATTTCTGTGACCATATACATGTCCAGCAGTCTCTTAAATGTCCCCAATGACCTTGCTTCCACAACTGCTGCTGGCAACGCATTCCATGCTCTCACAACTCTGTGTGTAAAGAACCCGCCTCTGACATCCCCTCTGTACTTTCCTCCAACCAATTTAAATCTATGACCCTGCAGTCATTTCTCACTGGCACTTTGTTTGTAGCGGTATTGTCAGACATCAAGTGTTTATTGTTCTTCCCTCGTCCACTGGACATGTTTTGGTTTGATTTTTAATACCTGTTACATTATTGCTGTCTTATTTGATGAGTCAAAATCCCTTAGTCATTTTATCTCCTGTTTTTCAGTCTTTCATGGACCTTCCCTTTTCTGCTCTCTCTACCTTTCCAACTTGTACTTAAATCTGTTACATCTTTCCATTTAAGATAACCAAGTGTGGAGCTGGATGAACACAGCAGGCCAAGCAGCATCTTAGGAGCACAAGAGCTGACATTTTGGGCCTGGACCCTTCATTCCATTTTATCACTTCTTATGAAAGTTTATAAACCTGAAATGTTAACTCTGTTTCTCTCTCCAAAGTTACCACCAGACCTGCTGAGTTTCTCCAGCATGCTCTAGTTCATCAAATTTCATAGAATCCCTACAGTGTGGAAACAGGCCATTCAGCCCAACAGTCCATACCAACCCTCTGAAGAGCATCCCACCCAGACCCATCCCCCAATCCTCTAATTCGTGTGACTAATGCACCTAATCTACACATCCATTAATACTACGGGCAATTTAGCATGGTCAATCCACCTAGCCTGCACATCTTTGAACCATAGCAGGAAACCAAAGCACCTGGAGAAAACCACACATACATGGGCAGAAAGTACAAACTTCATTATTGTCATTGCACATTTGTTTTTACCAATGCTTTCTGTTGTTTGAAAGATGATTGAAATCAAACTCCTCTTTGCTTGCCATTTCATTCTGCCAATCTTATTCATTTTAAGACTCAGAGACATTTACAGCACAAAAGGAGGGTAATCAACCAATTATGTCTGAACTGGTCAACAAAGATCATACTGCACGAATCCCATTTTCTAACTTTGGGCCTATTGCCTGGAAGACTGTGACAACACGAGTGAACATCTAATGCTACTTGAATGTTACAAGTGTTTTTTTTTGCTCAATCACCTTCTGGGTGAAAAAAACTCCTCAATTCTCCTCTTAACCTTCTACCTCACCTTAAAACTGTGTCCCCTGGTTATTGACCCCTCTATCAATGGAGAAAGAGTTTTCTTGTCCAACCTATCCATGCACTTCAAAATTAGGACCCTTCTCAAATTTCAAAAGGGAGAGAGGCAGAAAGCAATACAGGCCAATTAGCTTAACATCTGTCAAAGAGAAGATGTGAAATATTATTATTAATCATGTTATAGCAGGGAACTTTGGTATGTCTAAGGCAATCAGGCAACGCTAACATACTTTTGTCAAAGAGGAGTCATGTTTGACAACTTTTTTAGAGTTCTTTGAAGAAGTAACATATGCAGTGGATAAAACAGAATGAGTGTGCATAGATTTCAAGAAAGCATTAGATAAGGAACAATATCAAAGGTTATTATGAAAAATAAAAGCTCATGGTTAAGGGGTAATATATTGGCATGGATCAAAAAGTTGCAGGCTAACATGAAGCGGAGAGTAGAAGTAGCAAGTTAGCAAGACATATTGATTGATTGATTGATTATCACGTGTACTGAAATTCAGTGAAAAGCTTTGTTTATGAGTGGTACGGAAAGATCACAGCAAGTGAAGAATGTACAGATCAAAAAGACTTTGAGACATACAAATTACATTGCACAGGGCATGTGCTAGGTGAGATTAACATGACCAAGATCAGTGTTATTTGAGGCTAGAGTCCATTCAACAGTCTGATTACAGCCGGGAAGGAGCTATTCCTGAACCTGCTTGTGTATGTGTGTTCAGGCTTTTGTATCTTCTGTCTGATGGAAGAGGTTGTAGGAGATCGTTACCAGGGTGTGATGGGTCTTCGATGATGTTGATCACCTTTCCGTGGCAGTGAGCCGTGTAAATGGAGTCCATGGATGGAAAGTGGCTTCTGTGATGGTCTGGCTGTGCACAGCACCTTCTGTAGTTTCTCACAGTCCTGGGCAGAGCAGTTTCCATCCCAGGCCGTTATGGACCCGGACAGTTTGCTTTCAATGGTGCACCTGTAGAAGTTGGTGAGGGACCTTTTGGACATTCCAAATTTCCTGAGCTGCCTGAGGAAGAAGAGACGTTGTTGTGCCTTCTCCAATGTCGCATTTACGTGGCAAGTCCAAGAATGGTTGTAGCTGCATAAAACTATAGTTAGGCCATATTTCAAGTATTGTGTGATGTTCTGGTTGCCACATTATTGGAAGGATGTGGAGGCTTTGGAGAGGTTGCAAAAGAGTTTAACAGGGTGTTGCCTGGATTGGAGTGTATTAGCTATAGGGAGAGGTTGGAAAAAAGTTCGATTGTTTTTATTAGGACATTGAAGGCTGAGGGTAAACTGATAGGAATTTATAAAATTATCAGAGGCACAGATAGAGTGGATAGTGGGAGTCTTTATCCCATTGGGAGACAATGACCGAGTGGCATTATTGCTGGACTGTTAATCTGGAGACCCAGATAAAGCCCTGGGGTCCGTGTTCGAATCCCACCATGGTAAATGGTGGAATTTGAGCCCAATAAATATCTGGAATTAGGAGTCTAATGATGACTGTGAATCCATTGTCAATTGTTGGGAAAAACCCATCTCATTCACAAATGATCTTTAGGGAAGGAAACTGTTATCCTTACCTGCTCTGGACTACATGTGACTCCACACCCACAGCAAAGTGATCGATTGTTAATCCTGTCCTCTGGGTAATTAGGGGTGGGCAATAAATGCTGCCTGGCCAATGGCACCCCCATTTTATGAATGAATAAATGGTGGAACTGTCAATTATTAGGGAGCATAGGTTTAAGGTGACAGGGGTAAGTTTAAAGGAAATATGCGTGGAAAGTTTTTTACACAATGGATAATAGGTGTCTGGAACTTGTTTCCAGGGGAAGTGGTTGAAGCAGAAACATCAGCAATGGGAAGAATACATTTGGACAGACACATGTACAGGCAGGGAATAGAGGGATACAGACCATGTGCAGGCAGGGAATAGAGGGATTATGGACCATGTACAGGCGGGGAATAGAGGGATTATGGACCATGTACAGGCAGGGAATAGAGGGATACAGACCATGTGCAGGCACGGAATAGAGGGATTATGTACCATGTACAGGTGGGGAATAGAGGGATTATGGACCATGTACAGGCAGGGAATAGAGGGATACAGGCCATGTGCAGGCAGGGAATAGAGGGATTATGGACCATGTACAGGCGGGGAATAGAGGGATACAGGCCATGTGCAGGCAGGGAATAGAGGGATACAGGCCATGTGCAGGCAGGGAATAGAGGGATTATGGACCATGTACAGGCAGGGAATAGAGGGATTATGGACCATATGCAGGCAGGGAATAGAGGGATACAGACCATGTACAGGCAGGGAATAGAGGGATTATGGACCATGTACAGGCGGGGAATAGAGGAATTATGGACCACGTACAGGCAGGGAATAGAGGGATACAGACCATGTGCAGGCAGGGAATAGAGGGATTATGGACCATGTACAGGCGGGGAATAGAGGGATTATGGACCATGTACAGGCAGGGAATAGAGGGATACAGACCATGTGCAGGCAGGGAATAGAGGGATTATGGACCATGTACAGGCAGGGAATAGAGGGATACCGACCATGTACAAGCAGGGAATAGAGGGATACAGGCCATGTGCAGGCAGGGGAATGGAGGGATTATGGACGATGTGCAGGCAGGGAATAGAGGGATACAGACCATGTGCAGGCAGAGGGGATTGGTTTAGAATGGCATCATGGTCAGCACAGACATGGTGGGCTGAAAGGCCTGTTCCTGTGCTGTGGTGTTTGATGTTTGTCTTCTAAATTGGTCTTTTTCGGGCTGGCAGGATGTCACGATTTGGAGTTGGATAATTATACAAAAAGAAAATTGTTGTTGGGCTACAGGGAGAGGGCAGGCCTCTGAGAATGGTAGAGGTGCTTCTACAGAGAGATAACACTGACACAATAGCCTGAATGGCCTCATTCTGTGCACGGCTTGTTCGATGACTCGATGTAGCATTCAGCACGATGGAATTTTCATTATTCTGGACAGATTAGCCAACAACTTTCTTACACTTTTGGTCTGGGTTCTTCCCTGTCAACTACACTGAGGGAAGTTCATAAAAATGCCAGCATTACTCCCTGAAGCTGATGGCAAAACAGTATTAACTTTGGCTGAGAATCAGTGGTGGAAGTGGAAGTGGCTGTGTTTGAAGAGTTCACATAATGAGACAGCTCAGAGAGAAGTTGGACATCTGCATGTGCCAGAAACCAGATTGCTGAATGTCTGTGAAATAGCTGTACAAAAACTCAGTGAATATTTAATGTTCAGGAAGAACAAAGATTCTGAAATGAGTCTTTGATCAGAGTAAGCAAAAAGCCAAAGATCTATTGGACATACATCACACATGACTGAAAATCCCCAGTCATCTGGCCGTTTGTGTGTTCCAGGACATGGGCGGTGGAGGGTGTTAAGTCATGTCGAGCAAATCACGCACCCACCACAGGATCATTGTCTAGAACTGTAAAGTTCAGGAAGCCAATCAGAGTCCCTGTACTAGCTTTCTCAAAGAGCTAATTGATCAGAAACTGAAGAGAATCAGCAGGTCTGGCAGCATTTGTGGGGAGAAAATAGAGTTAGTGTTTCGGGTCCAGTGACCCTTCATCAGGGTGTCTGAATAAAGTGCATTCTGAAGAAGAGTCACTGGACTCAAAACATTAATTCTGCTTTCTCTCCGCAGATACTGCCAGATCTGTTTAATTTCTTCAGAAATTTCAGTTCTTGTTTCAGATTTGTAGCATCCATGGATTCTTATTTTATTTAAGCTCATTAATTAGCCCCTCTCCAGCTGCACTATCCCCACCACGCTGTAAGGTTCTTGTCTTTATGAATTTACACAACTTCCATTTGAAAATGATTATTTAATTTATTTCCATCACTTCTTCTGCCAATGCAGCCCAGATTATAACAACTCACCACTTGGTATTTTCCCTTTTTTGCCTCATACATTAAAACGGTTTCCATTTCCCAATCCTCACACCAGAGTAAATACTTTCTTCATATCTACCCTGTTAAAATCATTTGTTATTCTCCCCTTAAACTTCTCTGGTCTAAGGAAAATAATAATAGTTTCAGTCTCTTCCTGTAACTGAAGGCCCAAACTTAAGTCAGATAGATTCCAGCACTCTCTCCAGAACAGATGCCAACCTGACACGTTTATGAGGTTCAGCAGGTCTGGCAGCACCTGTGAAGGGAAAGAATAGAGTTAACGTTTTGTTGCAGAACTAAGGAAGGGTTGCTGAACCCGAAATGCTAACTCCGTTTTCTCCTTCACAGATGCTGCCAGACCTGTTGAGCTTTTCCAGCAATTTCTGTTTTTGTTCCTGATTTACAGCATCCCCAGTTCTTTCAATTTTTGTTAAGTTTATGAGGTTATTTGATTTCTTGCTCTGGTCTAGTAGAAAAGTGAAAGTAAAAGTCTGCTCACGCTTTGTTCCATTGCAGGCCAATGGAGACAAGGCTAAAGGATAACATGAATTGGGACTTGAATATTAATTGCTTATTCATTGCCAATTAGTTTGGATAAGGGAAGCAAGTGGAATCTGATGACACAAAGCAAGGTGGGACTGAGTGGTGAGAAGAATGTGCAGTAGCTTCAGGATGATTTAGGCACATTGAGTGAGTTGGCAAATACATGAAAGATGCAGTATAATGTGGACAAATGTGAGATGACCCAGTTTGACAGGACAAACTAAATGGTAGAACCAAATTAAAATGGTGATAGATTGGACAATGTTGGTGTCATTTACAACAGTCACAGGAAGTAAGTGTACAGGTGCAGCAAGCAACAAGGAAGGCTAATGGTACGTTGGCTTTCATTGCAGTATGGTTCGTGTTAAGGAGCAATAAGCCTCTACTGCAGCTGTACAGGGCCTTGGTGAGACCGCACCTGGAGTACTGCGTATAGCTTTCATCTCGTTACCTGAGAAAAGAAATACTCTCCATAGAGGGAGTACAGTGAAGGTTGACCAGAACGATTCCTGCCTTGACAGCTTTGTCCTAGGAGGAGAAATTGTGGAATGGGCCTATATTCACTGGAGTTTTGAAGAATGGGAGGGAATCTCATTGAAGCATAGAAAACTCTGACAGGGCTGAAAAAGACTGGATTCAAGGAGGATGTTTCGCTCTGACCAATGAATACAGATCAAGACATCACACTCTCAAGATATATGGCCGGAAATTTTAGACTAAGATGAAGAGAAATTTCTTCACTCAGAGGGTAGTGAACCTGTGTAATTATCTACTACAGGAGACCTCAGAGGCCAAGTCACTGAAGAAAGAAATAGATAAATTTCCAGAGGCTGAAGTTGCCAAGGTTGTGGGAATGAAGTGGGAGTGTGGCGTTAAGTTATAGAATCAGCCATGATCGTGTTGAATGGAAATTTCCATCAATATTTAGACTGTGATTTTACACACAGGAAAATTTACTCAAGCACTTTTGTGGGAGATGGGGGTAATGGCATGAGCCAATAATATAGGAGCCTATGAATTCAAATTCTACTGCAGCAATTGCAAGAAATTAAATTAATTAATCTGGAAATAAAAACTGGTCTCACTGATTTTGACCATGGCATTAACATCACCCACCTGGTTCATTAATGTCCTTTAGGGAAGAAAATCTGTCATCCTTACCTGGTGAGTCCCACATGTGACTCCAGACCCACAGCAATTTGATTGACTCGTGACAGTATCAGAATTGCCTGTTAAGTGACTCTGTGCCAGCGCGATTAGGGATGGCCAAAAAGTGCTGGTCTTCCCAGTGAAGCCCACAAGAAATAAAAATGGTTTGGTAGAACAAGTGGTCAGAACTAACAACTTGCAGCTGCTTAAAAGAAGTTGCTAACATCAGTATTCTACAAAGGAGATAAACTAATGGCACCGTGTGTAATTTAAACTTCAAATACTTCGGTGTATCTTATTAGAAAAGAGCATATTCGGTCAGCTCTTTTGCAATTTTCCGAACTTTTATTCTTAGAATTCTCTGCTAAAATCAAAATAATTAACAAAATCAGAATCCCTCTTACCTTGTGCATTTAGAAATCAGACACAGCAGGTCTTCAAGTCCAACATTACTTTAAAATCATTGGATTATATTAGTTTATTTTAAAGTCATTGGATGTTACTTATCAACATTTTACCAGAGCACAAAAATAACATGCAACTTTTCTGATTCTTCAGTTCATGAAACATCTCAAAGTCCTTCACAGATAGGTGCCAAAGAGGATGTGATAGTGAGTTATAAATGGAAATATTAGGGCAGGTGCGAACAATATGGTCAAAAGGGTAGTTTTTAAACTAGGAATGATAGCCAGAAAGGTTGGGAGAGGGAATTCCAGAGCTTAGAGCTCAGGCAGCCACAAACAATGGAATGGGTCTAATCTGAGTTGCTGAAGAGAAGATTCAAGAGAATTAGGAGGTCTCAGGGCATGATAATGCTGGAGGAGCTTAGGAACTCATTTTGCTCAATCAATGTTGCACAGTATCATTGGTTGATATTTATGGTGCCTCATAATATAGAGTATGTTTCAGAAAACAAGATTTAATAATGCAGAAGTTTCAATCTGCTATTTCTCACATAGCCGGTTAGAACTCTGCAGCTATTATTGAATGACTCAGTTGTGTGGCGGGGAGGACGAAGAAAGCAGGAGCAATAGTGATACAGGATCCATTGTTCTGGGGAATAAATGGGCATTTCTGTGCCTCCAGGATGGAATGTTGTCACAGAGTGGTGACACAACATTATTTCGGGGGAGATTAAACAGCCAGAGATTGAGGTACATCGGAAGGAAGTGGGATGTGTCCCTGTAAACAGAAAGTAGGGAGCTAGGTAGAAAATTAACAAGCAAGATCTCCTGATTACTCCCAGTGCCATATGCCAGTAAGTACAGAAATTGCAGAATAAGGAGATGAATGCATGACAGGAAAGATGATGCAGGAGGGAGGGCTTTCAGTTCCTGGGACACTGCGACTGACTCTGGGGAAGATCGCACAGATGGGTTGCTGGAGCTCCTCATAGAGCGTTTTTCTAGTGCCATTGGGGAGGCTTTAAATTAAATTGGCAGAGGTGTGGGAACCAAGAGAGAACATTTAAGGAAAATACCAGTGTTCACAAAATGGGGAGAAAGCTGGCACTACAGACAGAATAGCAAGTTATAGGCAGGTAGCTGGCAGAAATGGTTCATTACAGAGAAGTGTGAGGTAATGCTTTTGGTCAGAAGAACATTGAAAGACAATACAAAGTTGGAGGTACAATTATAATTAGTGTGCAGGAGCAGAGGGACCTGGCTGTATATGTGCATAGATCATTGAAGGTGGCAGTGCGAGTGAAAAGAGCAATAAATGAAGCATACAGTGTCCTTGGCTTTCTTAATGGGATGTAAAGTACATGGGTTCAAAGGTGATGTTGAACTTATATGAGATATTTGTTAGACCTCATCTGGAGTACTGTCTACAGTTGTAGGAGTCATTTGATAGAAAAATGTGCATGCATTGCAGAGAGTGCAAAAGTGACTTTCCAAAATGGTTCCAGGAATGAGAAACTTCATGTGTCATGGGGATAGATTAAAGAAGAGGGGACTGTTTTCCACAGAGACAGGGAGACTGAGAGGAGATCTGATTGAAGTTTTCAAAGTCATCTTCAGGTTGGACAACATAGAAAGAGAGAAATATTTTCCACTTGCAATAGAAAAAGAGAAAAGGAGGACATTGATTTAAAGTGATGTGTCAAACACAGCAAGAGAATATGAGAAGAATATTTTTTTCACAAAGTGAGCAGTGCGGGTACAGAAATATAGACACAGGGCATAAGAGAGATATGAGAAGGATCTTTTTCACACAGCGAGCAGTGAGGGTACAGAATTATAGACATAGGGTATCAGAGAGATATGAGAAGGATCTTTTTCACACAGTGAGCAGTGAGGGTACAGAAATATAGACATAGGGTATAAGAGCAGGAGTAGGCCATTTAGCCCTTTGAACTGACTCAGCCATTCTATATGAACATGACTGATCAACTAACTCAGTTCTCTGTTCTCGCTTTCTCCCATTACCTTTAATACCTTTAGCCCTAGGAATTATATCTACATCTTTCGTCAAAGTCTTCCATGTTTTGGCCAGTTTCCTGTGGCAGGCTCACCACTTTATGGGTGAAGAAACTTTTCCTTGTACATGAAATAACTTCGCATAGGCCAGTATTCTATCATTAAGTTACCCTTTATTTACACAGTCCTTGACCATAGCACACCCCTCACAGAACCGGATACCAGAGCATCAGGATCCCTCTCAATCAATCTTAGTATGTCAGTCAGGGCTCCCTAATTGGACCAGATCAACAGCCCCAATCAGGGAACTTGTATTCTATGAGGCTCAGCTGCTGACCTTGTTACAGCCACTACAATAGATATTACTAGAAGTTTTTATAGTTTACTTTTATGTCCCTTGCAACTTTCTCTCATAATCTTATTTTTCCCATCTTAATCAGCCTCTTGCTCTCCCTCTGCTAAACCCTTGACTGTTTCCAGTCCTCAGGCTTGCCATTTTCTCGAGCAAATTTATATGGTTCTCGTGAGTTTTGAGAAGATTTGTAGCTCAGGTTGAGGTTCTGGATGTGAGTTTGCTCACTGAGCTGGAAGGTTAGTTTTCAGACGTTTTGTCACCATTCCAGGTAACATCATCAGTGAGCCTCCGATGAAGCGCTGGTGTTATGTCCCGCTTTCTATTTATCTGGTTGGGTTTCCTTGGGTTGGTGATGTCATTTCCTGTTCTTTTTCTCAGGGGATGGTAGATTGGCTCCAAATCAATGTGTTGTTGATGGAATTCCGGTTGGGATGTCATGCTTCTAGGAATTCTCGTGCGTGTCTCTGTTTGGCTTGTCCTAGGATGGATGTGTTGTCCCAATCAAAGTGGTGTCCTTCCTCATCTGTATGTAAGGATACTAGTGATAGTGGGTCATGTCATTTTGTGGCTAGTTGATGTCCATGTATCCTGGTGGCTAGCTTCCTGCCAGTTTTTCCAATGTAGTGTTTGTCACAGTTCTTGCAAGGTATTTTGTAGATGACGTTCGTTTTATTTGTTGTCTGTATCGGGTCTTTTAAGTTCATTAGCTGCTGTTTTAGTGTGTTGGTGGGTTTGTGGGCTACCCTGATGCCAAGAGGTCCGAGTAGTCTGGCAGTCATTTCGGAAATGTCTTTGATGTAGGGGAGAGTGGTTATGGTTTCTGAGCCTGTTTTGTCTGTTTGTTTGGGTTTATTGCTGAGGAATCGGCGGACTGTGTTCATAGGGTACCCATTCTTTTTGAATACGCTGTACAGCTGATTTTCCTCTGCTCTGCGTAGTTCCTCTGTGCTGCAGTGTGTGGTGGCTCGTTGGAATAATGTTCTAATGCAGCTTCATTTATGGGTGTTGGGATGGTTGCTCCTGTAGTTCAGTATTTGGTCCAGCCACCACACACTGCAGCACAGAGGAACTACGCAGAGCAGGGGAAAATCACCTGTACAGCGTATTCAAAAAGAATGGGTACCCTATGAACACAGTCCGCCAAATCCTCAGCAATAAACCCAAACAAACAGACAAAACGGGCTCAGAAACCATAACCACTCTCCCCTACATCAAAGACATTTCCAAAATGACTGCCAGACTACTCGGACCTCTTGGCATCAGGGTAGCCCACAAACCCACCAACACACTAAAACAGCAGCTAATGAACTTAAAAGACCCGATACAGACAACAAATAAAACAAACGTCATCTACAAAATACCTTGCAAGAACTGTAACAAACACTACATTGGACAAACTGGCAGGAAGCTGGCCACCAGGATACATGAACATCAACTAGCCACAAAACAACATGACCCACTATCACTCGTATCCTTACATACAGAGGAGGAAGGACACCACTTTGATTGGGACAACACATCCATCCTAGGATAAGCCAAACAGAGACACGCACGAGAATTCCTAGAAGCATGGCATTCCAACCGGAACTCCATCAACAAACACATTGACTTGGAGCCAATCTACCATCCCCTGAGAAAAAGAACAGGAAACGACATCACCAACCCAAGGAAACCTAACCAGATAAATAGAAAGCGGGACATAACACCAGCGCTTCGTCGGAGGCTCACTGATTATATGGTTCTCTTTTGATTTAATACTAACCTTTATGTATTTAATTAGCCATGTCAGGGTACTTTTGCTGTGATGTTCTTTCCACTGTAAGGAATGTTTAAATGCAGCAATGCTGCATGCATCCTTAAATATTATATAGTGCCTATCCATTCTCAAGCCTTTCAATGAAGTTAGCCAGTCTATCATAGTCAATGCATCTTTTGTACCTTTATAGTTTCTTTTGTTTAGATTTAACATGACTATCAATCTTTGACTGCAATGAAAATATCAATTCAATTAATTGTGTGCAGATGGACCTGGTTTAACTGTGGATGCATTGCTTTGAAAATATAATATCCTGCACAGTTTCTCATCTTTGTAAGCTGATGAAAATCATCGGCTACTTTTGCAATCTAGACACTTTAGTGTGTCTGCCTTGAGTTCAGTTGTCTAAATTTGTTTTTTTTTGTTCCAAATTGCCAAAACTATGACCTAAGGATGTTGCAGAGAAGATAAGCAAGCATCTGAGATCTGAGTAAACTGCTTTGATAGGCAGCATTCTACGTCCATCAACTAGATTGAGAAATTGAGAAGTTAACAACAGGACTGAGAAAGAAGTTCAAATGACAGTGAGTGAATTCAAAGTTTAGCCAGGTTTAGAAAAAGAAGTGACAAAAACAAATCTGCTGGAAAAACTCAGCAGGTCTGGCAGCATCTGTGAAGAAAAAGGAAGGGCCACCAGACCTGAAATGTTAACTCTGTTTATTTCTTCACAGAGGCATCCAGACTTGCTGAGCTTTTCCTGCAACTTTGTTTCTGTTCCTTATTTACAGAATCCGCGGTTTTTTTGGTTTTTATTTAGAGAAACAAGTGAAAGAATTAGGGAAGCTTGGCTTCAGAGAGAGCAAAATTCAAAGGAAAGTTAAAACAAAAAATTAAAACTTAATGTTTTCAAGATCTTAAACGGGATAAACTCTAAAGGAATGAGATTGTAGACCTGTAATTGTTATTATTTCATTGGCCAGAAAGGTTAGTTCGTAATTAGCATTTATTATTCCATTACATGGGTTTATAGATTGGCTTGGACAAGACTTAATTTTATTTTGGTGAGTTTAGTTCTGTGTCTACCACAGAAATACAGCAACTTCACAACATTCACTACATTTTGATGGCAAGACAGCCGGTGAGATGTCATATTCATCAAACAGCTGACACTTTACTCTCAATATTTTGATATTTAACCCTGGATTTTCCCTACCCTGAATTTGTTGTATTATTTCCTCATAAATAATAGAAAACGTCATGCCCCTCACCATTACACTGACAGGAAAATCTGGTCAATATATTTAAAGCTATGTTTTATGTATTGTTTAAAATGTGCCAGCTAGGAAAAGTATACATGACATGCTAATTTATGCGCAAGCTCCATACCTTCCTTTCAGTGACAAAAACAGAAGTTGCTGGAAAAGCTCAGCAGGTCTGGCAGCATCTGTGAAGAAGAAAATCAGAGTTAACATTTTGGGTCTGGAGACCCTTCCTCAGAACTTTCAATGAGTTACATTGCTCAATGTATGACGTACAATGATGATTATTGGCATTGCTTTATCTGATGGCATCATTCCAAGTTGAAATATTTGCAAGAACAACTCTACTGCACAGCAAATAATTCATTTTTGTGTCACAGCTCAAGGTGTTCTCTCTTTTACAATGATCAATAACATGAGTCAGTACTTTCAAATAAACAATCATTAACAAATACTTTCCACACAAATATTAATTTCAGCAAGGCCTATAGGTGTAAAGAGATCCCAAGTGACAGAATATAATTAGTGGTCACATGACAAGCAAAACCTTCTTTATATCTAAAATTTTTCTGCATGGGGAGTGATAAGTTCGAAAAAATAAGTATATGATGTACTGTAAAATTTAGCCTAAAATGCAAAGTGATATGGCAGTTTTTATTGTAACTGTAAACAAGTGCCTCAGTCTGCAACCCGTTCTTACCTGTGTTTCTGTGCAAAAGTATACTAATATTTGCAGGAATACCCACCTCTGCTCTTCTCTAGATACAGCACTTGGGGCAAATGGGATCAAAGATTATGGGGAGAAAGCAGGATTAAGCTATTGAGTTGGACAATCAGCCATGATTGTGAAGAATGTTGGAGCAGGCTCAAAGGACTGAATGGCCTCCTCCTGCTCCTATCTTCTATGTTTTTCTGTAATTTCTATTTGTCTAACTTTGTTCACCTTTATTTCTTTCTGTATGTCTTCTCATGTTTAACTTGGTACCTTTCAACGTTCAGTTTCACAGCCACAATTCCTGCCTCAGCAACTGCCTGCCACTCAGGTTTCTTTCACATGGTTTGTGGGGCCAATTTCCAGATGCTTTCTGAAATCAGCACACAATGATATTCACCACCTTCCATGTCGATAACTCTCCTCAGCAGCACCATCACATTCCATCCAAAGGCCCATACTTTCATCTCATCCATTGTGTCAACTGACACTTTAATAAGTTATTTTTCATCTTTTGTTCAGGTGTGAAGGATCATCAACCCCAGTGATGTGTAGAGACACCCCTCTGGCTCTTATTATTCCTTCATTTGCCTTTCATCTCATCCTTTCTTCTAATTTCACCCGTTTGCTGGATATTCACAATTACCTTCCCCTCTCTGACTCTGAATGAAAAGACACGAGCAAAGGTCTCAGCTTCATCGTCTTGATTAATACCTCTCCTAATAATTAACTATTGAACCTTTTCAGGTTCTAACCTGCTGCTAAACTCGGTTAGAGACCAAAAAACTGCAGATGTTGGAATTGAAGGTAGATAAACAGGAGGCTTGTAGAACACAGCAGGCCAGGCAGCATCTGGAGGAAAGGAGAAGTCAATGTTTTAGGTATTACCCTTCTTCAGGACTGGATGTTGGAGTCGGGGGACCTGAAGATAAAGGGGGTGGCGGTTGGGGTGGAGATGGAATGGTCGTGATAGGTGGCCACCGGTAGTAGGTCCGATCTGGTTGGTTAGTAAGAGGGATGAATTGGGTTGGTGGCTAGAAAGGAGGGTCAGTTGGTGGGGGAATGGAAGGGAAGAGGTGGAGCTGCAAGGTGGGATGGGACATGGGTGCAAAGGTTATTGAAATTGGAGAACTGAACGTTGAGTCCTCTGGGCTATAGGATGCCCAGGCGGAAGATAAAGTTTGTTCCTCAAGTTTCTGTTCCGAGTCACTGTGACAATGGAGGAGGCCAACAGAGAGTGCCCCTTACAGCATTAGCCCCCGAGTGCTATATTGAGAGAAGAACAGAGGTGGGTATTCCTGCCTTGATGAATTTCAGGCCTTGAATAATACTAATCCCTCCTTCCATTACCTTTGCTTTTCTCATACATCTTTGGCAGGAGTCTTCCCCTCACACACTGGACCATTTAATGCTCTCCAGTATTCTCCCTTTGCCTGGCGCTCTGTCTCAGACCTATTGCCTGTAAAATAGCTGGCGGGGACTTGGGAATTGGGAATGAGCCTTGTACATTGCAATAATCCTTAATATGCCGGGTTATCTAGAACATAGAACATAGAACATAGAACAGTACAGCACAGAACAGGCCCTTCAGCCCACAATGTTGTGCCGACCATTAATCCTCATGGATGCACCCTCAAATTTCTGTGACCATATGCATGTCCAGCAGTCTCTTAAATGACCCCAATGACCTTGCTTCCACAACTGCTGCTGGCAACGCATTCCATGCTCTCACAACTCTCTGCGTAAAGAACCTGCCTCTGACATCCCCTCTATACTTTCCACCAACCAGCTTAAAACTATGACCCCTCGTGCTAGCCATTTCTGCCCTGGGAAATAGTCTCTGGCTATCGACTCTATCTATGCCTCTCATTATCTTGTATACCTCAATTAGGTCCCCTCTCCTCCTCCTTTTCTCCAATGAAAAGAGACCGAGCTCAGTCAACCTCTCTTCATAAGATAAGCCCTCCAGTCCAGGCAGCATCCTGGTAAACCTCCTCTGAACCCTCTCCAAAGCATCCACATCTTTCCTATAATAGGGCGCCCAGAACTGGACGCAGTATTCCAAGTGCGGTCTAACCAAAGTTTTATAGAGCTGCAACAAGATCTCACGACTCTTAAACTCAATCCCCCTGTTAATGAAAGCCAAAACACCATATGCTTTCTTAACAACCCTGTCCACTTGGGTGGCCATTTTAAGGGATCTATGTATCTGCACACCAAGATCCCTCTGTTCCTCCACGCTGCCAAGAATCCTATCCTTAATCCTGTACTCAGCTTTCAAATTCGACCTTCCAAAATGCATCACCTCTGTTCAAGCCTGCTAAGGCTGTGATCATTCCAGATTCAGCTAGATCTGGTGAGACAAGAGGTTTGATGGAAAGATGAACTATATAGCTTTGCTCACCTAACCAGTTTTTGTATGTTTCCCCAAAGTATTGAAGATGGAATTGTTCAGGTATCAAATGAATTCAGTGGCTACACAAGGTTGATTTGGTTACAAGCTTCCATTGCTGGCCTCCAGTAGATTGTTCCTATGATTGGCTGGTTGGTCATGAGACAACAGAGAAGCACAGACTTACTTTTATTAGCTTGAGAGCAGATCTGAGAAAATCATGAGGATGAGGACCAGCTTGTCACAGCTTTACCACAGAGAGGATGGAAAGTGTATTCTAATGACAAGATTCTAGATTCCTCATTACCATTTCTTTGATAGCTCAATGAAATTGGTTTTAAAGGACAAATTCTTGTATCAGAACATGGCACTAGGACCGTAAAATGGCAGCAATTCCCTCCCTAACAGCAATGTGTACCTTTCTTTTATTCTCATTTTCATTCGCTAATGCAATGTGGGTGTCCCTGGCTGACCAGCATTTATTTCCTTTTCCTAGTTACCATTGAGGAGGTGTGAGTGGTTGCCTTCTTGAACCATTGCAGTCCACATACCCATAGGTTCACTCACAATACTATTGGAGAAGGAGTTTCAGGATTATGACCCAATGACACTGAAGGAACAGTGACATATTTCCAAGTCAGAATAATGAGTGGATTGGAGGGGAACTTGAAGGTGGTGGTATTCTCATGTATCAGCTGCCCTTGTCCTACACTCACCCCTGCCCCCGACTTGACAAAACTAAAGAACTGATCATTGACTTCCGAAAGAAAAGAGGAGAACATGCCCCCATCTATATCAACAGAACCAAGGTTAAGAGAGTGAAAAGCATCATGTTCCTTGAAGTGACAATAACTGATAACCTGCCCTGGACTTGCCATGTCAATGCGACAGTCAGGAAGGCTCAGTAATGTCTCTTCTTACTCAGGTAGCCCAGAAAATTTGGAATGTCCATAAGGCCCCTCACCAACTTTTACAGATGCACCATTGAATGCAAACTGTCCGGGTCCATAACAGCCTGGGATGGAAACTGCTCTGCCCAGGACTGTAAGAAACTACAGAAGGTGGTGTGCACAGCCCAGACCATTTTGGAAGCCACTTTCCACCCATGGACTCTATTTACAGCTTGCTACCATAGAAAGGCGGCCAACATCATCAAAGACCCACCACACCCTGGTAATGATCTCCTACAGCCTCTTCTGTCAGGCAGAAGGTACAAAAGCCAAGAACACATACATGAGCAGATTCAGCAGCAGCTTCTTCCCAGCCATTATCAGGCTGTTGAATGGACTGTAGCCTCAAATTATGTAACCAGCAATGTAACCTCTATGTCTCTAAGTCTTTTTGATCTGTACATCCTTTGCTTGCTGTGATCTGCCTGTATCGCGCCTAAATATATCTTCTTGCTGTATTTCGTACACATGACAATAAAATTAATCAATCAAACAATCAAGCAAAATGATGGCCTTTCCTGCTCTGGTCTACATGTGACTCCAGATCGACAGTAATGTGGCTGTCCCTTAACTGCCTTTTGGGCAATTAGGGGTGGGTAATAAATGCTGTCTAGCCAGCGACACACCCATCCCATGAAAATATTAATAAACAAATAAATATTGAAAATGACATTACTTTCTCATCAACCTGTTCAGAGTTGCTATTACACACCTCTGGAGTAGAATGGACTTGAACCAGGGCTTCTGGCTCAGAGGTAGGGATACTACTACATGAGCTGCTAACAAAACCAGCCCTTTATTTTTCATATCTAGGAGTAAGTGCTCTTATACACAACTGAGCAGGTTTTTAACATCACAAAAGTTTTGAAACTGTATTAGCCTATTATTCATTGGCCTTAGCAGGAAGCTAAATTACTTGGGATTGGCTCCTAGGGATATGCACAATTAAACCCTCAGTCAATGACATCATTGAGGTCAATTACATTCTATTGCTTGTTTTCATGGCATTGACTTAGCATTTAGTTTTGCACCCAATAAGCCCTCAAAGCAAATCCAAATGTCATTCTTCCAACCAAGAGGAGATCAAAGAGATGAACCAGGAAACTAACTATGGTGTTGGGGAAACTATTGGAAGCAATTCTGAGGGAGAGAATTACTCTGCAATTGGAAAGGCATGGATTAACCAAGAACAGTCAGCATGTTTTTTTGTTTAAAGTGTAGGCTTTGTCTGGTCAACTTGATTGTCTTTTGGAAACATTCAATCAGCTGTGTAGATGCGTGTAATTATTTTGATGTAGTCTACTGGGATGACAGCTAAGCTTTTAATAAGATCCCACATGGGAGACCGATAGCAAAGAGCCAGTGTGATTGAGGGAAATTTGGCAAATCAGATCTAGAATAGGCTGAGTGGTAGGAAGCAGAGGATGATGATCGAGGGATATTTTCATGACTGGAAGTCAGTGTCCGGCAGGGATCAGTATCACGGCCGTTGCTTTTTGTGGTTGGTTTAAACAATTTAGCCTTGAATGTAGGAGAATTGTTTCAAAGTTTGCAAATGATACCAAAATTGTTGGGATAATAAATCGTGAGGAGGATAGGTTTTGATTATGGGAAGATATAGATGGACTGCTCACAGAATCATAAAACCATAGAATTGTAGAATCATACAGTACAGAAAAGGCCTTTCAGCCCGTTAAATTTGCACCTACAAACACTGCTCTGAGTGTACACTAAGCCCACTTCGCAGCACTTGGCCCATGTCCTTGAGTATTTTGAAATTTCAAGTGCTCTCCAAGTTTTTTTTAAGGATTTTGAGGTTTCTTGCCTCAACTACCCTCCTAGGCAGTGTATTCCACACCCCCACCTCCATCTGGATGAAACATATTTTCCTCAAATCCCTCTAAACCTCCTACTTTTCAACTTAAAAGCACACACCCTGTTATTAATGCTTCAACTCAGTAGACCAGTCACTTCCTAGCCAACCTGTTCATGCTACTCTTAATTTGGTACAACGCGATCAAGATGCCACCTTAAACTTTTCTACTCCAAAGAAAACAACTCCAATTTATCCAGCCTCTCTTCATTTCTGAAATACTCCACCTGAGGCAACATCCTGGTGAATATCCCCTGTACCCTGTCCAGTGTAATCACATCCCTACCTACAGTGCGGTGACCAGAATTGCCCACAGTATTCCAGCTGTGGCCTGACCAAAGTCCTGTACAACTCCAACATAACCTCCCCGATAAAAACAAGTGTCTCCTGAGCCTTCTTAACTAAATCATTAACCTGCCCCACCACCTTCAGGGATCTGTGGACACATACCATAAGATCCCTCTGTTCCTCTGAGCTTCCTAGTGTCCTGCCATTTATTGAGTATTCCCTTGTCTTGCTCCTTCTTCCAAAGTACATCATCTGACTTTTATTAGCGTTAAATTCCTTCTACTACTGATCTGCCCATCTGACCAATCCATCTAAATCCTCCACTAACCTAAAATCTTCTTCTTTACTGTCAACCACGTGGCCAATCTTCATATCATCCAAAAACTTAGTTATCATTGCCCAGATTCTCATCTATATCATTTATGAATATCACAAACAATAAGAGACCCAGCCTGATGCCTGCGGTACACCACTGCATACCGGGGTCCAGTCATACAAACAGCTCTCCCCCACCACCCCCTGTCTCCTGCCACTAAATTAATTTTGGATCTACCTTAACAAGTTACCCTGGATCCAATGTTCTTTTACCTTCTTTATCAGTTTTCTCACATGGGACTTTATCAAAGGCTTTGCTGAAATCCAGAGAAACAGCACCAACTGCATTGCTTTCATTTCCTTGAATGATTCAATCAAATTTGCTAGACATGACCTCCTTCTGACAAGGATAAGTTGACTATTTCTGATCAAACCTTGCCTCTTCAAGTGGATATTAATTCTGTCCTTCAGAAATTTCTCTAATAGTTTCTCTACCACTGATGTGAAACACAATGTTTTATCTTTATATTCATTTTTGAAAAATAGAACAATATTAGCTGGCCTTTCTGAGTCAGAGCCCCATAGCCTTTCTAGTATTCTGTACCTTCAGGAATAAAAACGGAAGTTGCTGGAAAAGCTGAGCAGGTCTGGCAACATCTGTGAAGAAAAAAGTCGGAGTTATTATTTCTGGTCTGTTCTGAGGAAGGGTCACTGGACCTAAAATGTTAACTATGATTTTTCCTTCACAGATGTTGCCAGACCTGCTGAGTTTTTCCAGCAACTTTTGTTTTTGTTCCTGAGAAACAGCATCTGTAGTTCTTCCAGCTTTTATTCCATACTTTCAGCAGTTTCTTGATGTTACGTGGATTGAATCAAATTGGTTGAAGACTGGTATCTGTGAAGCTGGGGACCACAGGAGGAGGCCCAGGTGGATTATTCACACGGCACACCTGGTTAAAGATTGCTGTGAATTTTCCAGCCTAATACTTTGTATTGATGCGTTGAGATTCCCTACCATTGAGGATGGGAATATTTGTGGACCTTCCTCTTCCAGTGAGGTGTTTAATTTTCCACCACCATTTGCAACTGGATTTTGTAAGACTGCAGAGCTTTGATTTGATCCATTGGATCACTTAGCTTCATCTATCACTTGCTGCTTATGCTGTTTGGTGTGCAAGTATTCCTGTTTGGTGGCTTCACCAGGTTGACACTTCATCATCAGGTATGCCTGGTGCTGCTCCTGGCATGCCCTCCTGCATTCTCCATTGATCTAGGATTGATCCCCTGGCTTGATGGAATCAGTCAATTAATGTTCACATTTGAATTTCAAGGAAAATACATTACATTTTGAACCTGAAGGGTATGGATTTGATTTTGAAACTTTGCATTTTGGAACACCACTTCAGTGGCATTGCGGGTATTTTTCACCTGAATCAAAAGGTTGTGGGGCCAAGCCCCATCTTATGATAGATCTCGATACTCACAGCGTGGTATAGATGGAGGATTGCAGTGCAGATTAGATGTTAAACCAAGGCCCATCTGTCCTTTTCAGGTGAACACATTAGATGACATTATTTTGGAGCAAGTGACTGAAATCTCCCAGGTGCTGTGCCAATGTATAACAGTCAACTTATGTCACCCCAGTCCGATTATCTGACCAAAAACTCATTGCGCTTTGTGAAACAGCGAAAGTGGTAGTTCTTTTAAAAAAAACCTCATTGGTGTGAACATAGAACATAGAACATAAAACAATACAGCGCAGAACAGGCCCTTCGGCCCTCGATGTTGCGCCGACCTGTGAACTAATCTAAGCACCTCCCCCTACACTCACCCATCATTATTCATATGCTTATCCAAGGACTGTTTAAATGCCCCTAATGTGGCTGAGTTAACTACATTGGCAGGCAAGGCATTCCACGTCCTTACCACTCTCTGAGTAAATAACCTGCCTCTGACATCTATCTTAAATCTATCACCCCTCAATTTGTAGCTATGCCCCCTTGTACAAGCTGACATCATCATCCTCAGAAAAAGGCTCTCACTGTCCAGTGTGCACTGTGAAGTGCTTTTGGATGTTCTAAAATAGTGTCCAATATTGTGTAACTTTAAGTCTCTGCTTCTTACAGCTCATTCTTGCGATGGTAAGCATCTTGCCTCCAGAAATGCACAGTACATTAACAAAGGAACCTCATTGTGAAGCAGCTAGTATACATGAGATTCTGACTACTCTGAAGAATTAATATTGATTTTAGATTTCACAGTGTGACCATGTCTAAAGGCAGGATTCTTCCCTGTCCCAGCTCTTGGAATTCAGAAAGGAAAATACTTCTCACCTTGTCTTCTGCAAACATGTCAGAGCAATGTCTGAAGTTTTGTTAGGAAATATATAATTCTGTGAGAAAAAGAACACGTCTAATCATGACATTTGGATATCCAAATTTCAGAAAACCGACTGTAATTATCATTCTTATACAACAAATCTGTGGAATTTTGGAATTCAGTATTTGTAAGCAGAACTGACTCATATTAACCAGCTGGAGGTTAAATTCTGGAGGAGTCTGCAGAATGTGATATCTCCAAAGCTGCTTTGAAAACAACATTTAAAATAAACCAGGAGCTGGTGTTCTGGAATATATATACACATATATCAGCTGGGAAGGGAAATGGCAGATGAAGTTTAATCCAGACAAGTGTGAGATGATGGATTTTGGGAGTTCAAATGCAAGAGGAAAGCATACAATAAATAACGGGACCTGCAGAAGCACTCATATACAGAGGGATGTTGAGGTGCAAGACCAGAGTTCCCTGAAAGTGGCAAGGTGGTAAAGAAGGCATATGGAATGCATGCCTTCATTGTTCAGGGCATTGAATATAAGAGTTGACAAATCATGTTGCAGCTGTACCAAACTTTATCAGACCACGTTTGGAGTATTATGTGCTGTTCTGGTTGCCACACTACAGGAAGGATGTGGAATCTTTGGAGAGGAGGCTGAAGAGATTAACCAGGATGTTGTCTGGATTGGAGTGTATTAGCGATAGGCAGAGGTTGGACAAACTTGGGATTGTTTTTACAACAACATCGGAGGCTGAGGGGCGACCTGATAGAAGTATATAAGATTCTGAGATGCATGGATAGGGTGGATAGTTGGAATCTCTGTCCCAGGGAGAAATGTCAAATACTAGGGGAAACAGGTTTAAGGGGAAAGTTTAATGGAGATGTGCAAGACAAGTTTTTTATACAGAGGGTGGTACGTGCCTGAAACACGCTGCCAAAGGAGGTGGTAGAAGTAGTTATGTGAGCAACGTTTAAGAGACATTTAGACAGATACGTGAACAGGCAGGGAATAGAGGGATACAGACCATGGGAAGGTAGACAGTATTAGTTTAAAATGGCGTCATGGTCAGCACAGACATTATGGACAAAAGGGCCTTTCCAGTGCTGTATTGTTCAATGTTCTATATTCTGTGTTCTTTGTTTGATGTGTAACTGTCTAAGGGTTAATGCTTAACAGTAACCTCCTACATAAACAGCAGGTCTAAGAGCCAGTCAGAGGTCAAATCATCAGTGAGTAATTCACTTCTGACTCCCGAACATCTATCCAACATCAACAAGACAAGGATCAGGAAGTCAGGAGTCTGATGGAATACTCCCTACTTCCCTGGATGAGTACATTTAAGTCGTCATTGGACAAGCATATGGACGTAATGGGATAGTGTACATTAGATGGGCTTCAGATCGGTACGACAGGTTGGCACAACATCGAGGGTTGAAGGGTCTGTACTGTGCTGTAATGTTCTATGATCTTTGGTGAATTTCTACAGTGCATCTTGTAGACAGTACACACTGCTGCTACTGAGCATCGGTGGCAGAGAGAGTGGATGTTTGTGGATGTGGTGCCAATCAAGCGGGGGCTGCTTTGTCCTGGATGGTGTCAAGCTTCTTGTTTGTTGTTGGAACTGCTCTCAAATTTAGGCAATTGGGGAGTAATCCATCACACTCCTGACTTGTGCCTTGTAGATGGTGGACAGGCTTTGAGAGCGAGGAGGTGACTTACTCATTGCAGTATTCCTAGCATCTAATCTATTTTTGTAGCCTCTGTAATTATGTGGTGGGGCCAGTTGAGTTTGTGGTCAGTGATACCCTCAAGGATGTTGATAGTGGGGTTTTCAGTGATGGTAAGACCCATTGAATGTCAAAGGGTGGTGGTTAGATTGTCTCTGATTGAAGATGGTTGGACTAAATGATGTTGGTATTTTAAGCAAAAGAAAGGAGTTCTTCTGCCATCTTGAATGATATTGACCCCTTATCATCAATAAAAAGCATAGTTTCTGCCCCTTCCTGTTCTGAGCACAATGGACAGCAGGCCGTACAGAAATAATAATTTTTACAGGCTCTGAAAAATGGCTGCCTGCAGGGTCCCTCATGGTGGATATCATATGATTACTGCAGACCAAAAGGACATTTGGACATGACTGTGTTTCAATCCAAGCATTTATCTCATTGTTTTTATAGCAACTCATTCCATCCATAAGGCATTTGATAAGGCTCCCCATGGTAGGCTGATGGAGAAAGTGAAGTCGCATGGGGTCCAGGGTATACTAGCTAGATGGATAGAGAACTGGCTGGGCAACAGGAGACAGAGAGTTGTAGTGGAAGGGAGTTTCTCAAAATAGAGAATTGTTGTCAGTGGTGTTCCACAAGGATCCGTGTTGGGACCACTGTTGTTTGTGATATACATAAATGATCTGAAGGAAGATAGAGATGATCAGATTAGCAAGTTTGCAGATGACACTAAGATTGGTGGAGTAGCAGATATTGAAGGGGACTGTCGGAGAATGCAGCAGAATATAGATAGACTAGAGAGTTGGGCAGATAAATGGCAGATGGAATTCAATCCAGACAAATGAGAGGTGATGCATTTTGGAAGATCCAATTCAAGAGAGAACTATACGGTAAATAGAAAATCCCTGGGGAAAATTAATGCACAGAGAGGTCTGGGTGTTCAGGTCCATTGTAGCCTGAAGGTCGCAACACAGGTCAATAGAGTGGTCAAGAAGGCATACAGCATGCTTTCATTCATCGGACAGGGTATTGAGTACAAGGGTTTGCAGGTCATGTTACAGTTGTATAGGACTTTGGTTCGACCACATTTGGAGTACTGCGTATACTTCTGGTCACCACATTACCAAAAGGATGTGGATGCTTTGGAGAGGGTGCAGAGGAGGTTCACCAGGATGTTGCCTGAAATAGAGGGTACTAGCTATGATGAGAGGTTTAGTAGATTACGAGCATTTACATTAGAGAGACGGAGGTTGTGGGGGAAACTGATTGAGGTCTACAAAATTGTGAGAGGAATAGACAGGGTGGATAGCAAGAAGCTTTTTCCCAGAATGGGGAACTCAATTACTAGGGGTCTGGATTTCAAAGTGAGAGGGGAAAAGTTTAAGGGAGATATGTTTGGAAAGCTCTTTACGCAGAGGATGGTGGGTGCCTGGAACACGTTGCCAGCTGAGCTGATAGAGGCATACACGAATGGGCAGAGAGCAGAGGGATACAGATCCTTGGAAAATAGGGGACAGGTTTAGACAGAGGATCTGGATTGGTGCAGGCTTGGAGGGCCGAAGGGCCTGTTCCTATGCTGTAATTTTCTTTGTTTTTTTTTGCTCAAAACTGAAGAAGATATTAATTCCTTGAATGGGGTTACTGCATTGGCTGTATTATTTCATTTCTTTAATGACTAGTGAGTTTGTTTTTTAATTCATTCACGGGATGAAGGTGTCACTAACGAGGCAGCATTTATTGCCCATCCCCAATTGCCCAGAGGGCAGTTCAGAGTCAACCACATTGCTGTGGGTCTGGAGTCACATGTAGGCCAGACCAGGTAAGGATAGCAGTTTCCTTTCCTGAAGGACATTAGTGAACCAACAATTGACAATGGATTCACAGTCATCAAATTTCATCCTCTGCTGTGGTGGGATTCAAACCCAGCCCCGAAAGTTATCTGGGTTCTAAGATTTTGGAGTGGACCTGTAGCTCAGGTTGTGGGTTGTGTTTTGTTATTCCGCAGACGTTTCATTACCATGCTGGGTAACATCCTCAGTGCAGCTTCTGATGAAGCAACGGTGTGTTTTCCTGCCTAGTTTTTAAACTCTGGGGTCCATTGCAATGGATTGCCTCATTTCCGGGTTCTTCCGCAATGGAATGGGGTCGAGTTCAATGTATTTATTAATAGTATCTGGGTCTCTGGATTAACAGTCCAGTGATAATACCACTGGGCCAACGCCTCCCCCAATAGATTTTAGTGGGTTTTTGTTGCCTTCATTTCTCATGTTTGATTGACAGTTTAAACATTTAGGTCCTTTAGGTTTACCCCCAGAAATCCAGTGATTACAGTGACATACACAAGCCCTCACCTGCATGCTCATTTGGGAAGCATAGTAAACTGATACAGGTGAAATACCAGCTTCTTTTCATCTTAGTGTGATTATTCCCACAACATCTTTAAATGAGAAAGTCACTCTAGTGGCAGTAATGTATACACCATGAATAGGAAAATAATTATGCTGAAAATGAATATGGGGGCTGTAATTTTGAATAATTTGGATTTATGACAGTCAAATATTCACTTGGGTATTGCCATTAATATTGCTGTCATCATGTGCATTCCTCAAATTTAGATCAATTATGGTTACTGCTTGGCCTTCACAGTCATACTTCCCACCAAAGGATCAATGCACAGCTACATCATTGAGGTATAGAGTCAAAGATGTGCAACATGGAAACAGACCCTTTGATCCATCTTGTCCATGCTGACCAGATATTCTAAATTAATCTAGTCCCATTTTCCAGCATTTGACCCATATCCCTCTGAACCCTTCATATTCATGTGCCCATTCAGATGTGTTTTAAATGTTGTAATTGTACCAGCCTCCACCACTTCTTCTGGCAGCTCATTCCATACACGCACCACCCTCTGTGTGAGAAAGTTGCCCCTTAGATCCTTTTTAAATCTTCCCATCTTATCTTAAACCTATGCCCTTAGTTTTAGGCTCCCCTACCCAGGGAAAAGATCTTTACTATTCACACTATCTATGTCCTTCTAGGTCCTCAGCATCTGTGGAGAGAAATCAGAGTTAACACTTTGGGTCCAGTGATCCTTCCTCAGAACGGAGGTCCCATCTTCAGAATAGCTCTAAGGAAGGGTTGCTGGACCTGAAAAGTTAACTCTGATTTCTCTCCACTGATGCTGGCAGACCTGCTGAGCTTTTCCAATTTTCTTTCTGATTTTCAGCATCCGCAGTTCTTTTGGATTTTACCTGGTAGAGGTAAAAACCCTCACAACATTGAAGAAGTACTTAGATAAACACGTGCAGTGCCAAGGGATACACACGCATAGACCAAATGTTGGAAAAAGGGTTAGAATGACCAGCTGGTTATATTTTACCTACGCAGTAGATCTCTATGATTCCATGTTATTGTTGATGACTGCCTAACGGTGGCTTCTGTTACCTCCCAAAATTCTCTACTTCACTCCTACTCATGGTCTAATTGTGTAGCACTGCAGGATGGGTCCCCATGGTGAAGCTCCTATCTAAATGCAGAATGTCACACATAAAACAAGTTGGTAGATTTGAGTGAGGCACTTTGCAACTGCAGTGATTTGTTACAAAGACACGAGTTATACAAAAAACAAAATACTCATTGAGCTGAACAAAGCCAGAAGTAGCCAAGCTCAATAGATTGTTCCAGTTTTACATGAACAGTTAAATCTTATTAATTTCCAAGCATGAACAGAGTTGAAATTCTCACTTATCAAATTGACCCCATTAGGCAAGCCCATCAGGATTGATTTAAGAATCTCAGCAATCAGTGGGAAAAGCATTCCCCTATTAATCTATTAGTCCTATTAATCTTGCCCCACTTAATGACCATTAACTGTATTTGGGGCAGGAAAGCACAAACAGACAAGCCAATTATTGGGACTGACTACTCAATAGCTCAAAGTGGAGAAAAGAACCTGCCCTGCTATTATACACCTTAATAAGTAGCAAAGCCTGCCAGGCACAATACTGCGTGTCAGAGTCATAACTTATTCTACTCAACAGCGACTTCTGTGAAATTTCTTTTAATATTCAGCACTTTTATTCTGTGGTACTGGCAATAAACTTTCTCACAAACATATTTATGAGGAAGAGCTTATTTCCTGTCATGCTGACTGTGCAAATGAAAACGCTGGGAGCTGGCATATATCCAATGGGGAAACTACTGGTTCTGAAGATCAGGTTTAGGGTTGGAGAGGGGGTGGTGTCAGAGGAGGCTTGGTGCAACAGAGAAACACGGAACAGACCATTTGGGCTGAATGGCCTGATTGTGAGCTGTTAATTTATGTCAGCTTTAGAAAGATTCTACATTGGGTGTGATAGGAGGAAATGTTTATGGACCATTTTGGGAAAGGCAAATCAGGGCAGGATTAATGGTAAGGTCCTGGGGAGTGTTGCTGAACAAAGAGCCGTTGGAGTGCAGGCTCATAGCTCTTTGAAAATGGCGTCATAGATCGATAGGGTAATGAAGAAAGCACAAAAACTGAAGTTGTTGGAAAAGCTCAGCAGGTCTGGCAGCATCTGTGAATAAAAAAACAGAGTTAAAATTTCAGGTCCAGTGACGCTCAGAATAGTTTTCAGGAAGGGTCACCGGACCTCAAACGTTAACTCTGATTTTTTTCTCCACAGATGCTACCAGACCTGCTGAGCCTTTTCAGCAACTTCTGTTTTTGTACTTGATTTACAGCATCCGCAGTTCTTTCAGATTCTCTTACAGCGAAAAAGACATTTAGTCTGCTTGCCTTTATTGGTCAGTGCATTGAGTATAGGAGTTGGGAGGGTCATGTTGCAGCTGAATGGGACATTAGTTCGGCCACTTTTGGAATACTGCGTTCTATTCTGCTTTCCCTACTTTAGGAAGGCTGGTGCGAAACCTGAAAGGGTTCAGAGAAGATTTACAAGGATGTTGCCAGGGTTGGAGGGTTTGAGCTACAGGAAGAGGCTGAATAGGCTGGGGCTATTTCCCCTGGAGCGTCAGAGGCTGAAGGGTGACCTCAGAAGCCATGAGGGGCATAGATAGGGTAAATGGACAAGGTATTTTCCCCAGGGTAGGGGAGTCCAAAATTAGAAGGCATGGGTATAAGGTGCGAAGGGAAAGATATAAAAAGGGATCTCAGGACCAACATTTTCACACAGAGGGTGGCACGTTTATGAGATGAGCTGCCAGTGGAAATGTTGGAGGCTGATACAATTACCGCATTTATACGGCATCTGGATTGGTCTATGAATAGGAAAGGTTTAGTGGGATAGGGACCAAATGCTGGAAAAGAGTCTAGATTTATTTAGGATTTCTGGTCAGCAAGGACAAGTTGGGCTGAAGGAACTGTTTCCGTGCTGTATATCTCTATGAATCTATGACTGTTTGACAGTTCTGTCTTTGAGAAAGGCTTGTTGAGGGCTGGTCCTGACTTTGAGTTTCTAGTTTCACATAGTGTTACTATTAAAGGTGAAGGAATGGAGTCCACAGTCTGACAGGTCATTGTAAGAAAGGGTTGATGAGTAATTCACAGCTGCTGGTCTTACAATGCTAAATACCGAATGTGTAGGAAGAAAATAAAGCTTTTCATTTATAGAGCACCTATTACATCCTCAGGAAGTACCAACATACTTTACAGCCTAGTCTGTCTTTTTGATAGATTGTGCAGATGTTTAAACCTATAATGCAGATGGGTTTCTGTAAAGCTGACTCCAAACTGTATGTTTCTAATTTAAACAGGGATTGGTCAATGGAAGAGTGACTAATCTACCCAAGGAAACAGATTGGCTCTTTAAATATTATCATGAGGTATTGATCCTCTGTGGTACTTCCCATTGGTTATTTGGCCGTGTAGAGTCGATTTTCCAAAACCTGGGGAACCCAGACCAGGACAGTCAGACTCGTGGCGGGGGTGGGGGCGTTCTCTTTGTTAACTTGGTGGATCCAGCTGCCTGTGCAATGCTGAGGATCAGTGACCTCTCCCCCGCTCTGATCTGCGCACACCCTGCGTCTCTGATCCTGCAGCAGCCTGCACCCTCCCCTTCCCCCACAAGCCTTGGGATCTCTGGATTTGCCCTGAACTGGGATCCCTTACCCTGCCACGCAGCTCTTCTCGGTTTCAAACCTCTCCTATCCATCCATCATGGACACTGTTAAAATTAAAATTCGTCCCAAATTTTGGTTGGAAGCCCCCATGTGTACAGCAAGATCCTATGAGCAGCAAGAAGATAATAGCCTGGCAATGTTTTTTTTCTTTTTGATGGTGTGTCAGTGTTGGACTGGGGTGGACAAGATCAGAATTCACACTACACCAGGTCATAGGTCAACAGGTTGATTTGAAATCACAAGCTTTCGGAGAGTTGCTTCTGTGTTAGGTGAAGGAGCAGTGCTCCTTAATTGATGAAGGAGCAGCGCTCTGAAAGGTTATGATTTCAAATAAACCTCTTGGACTATGACACAGTGTCATGTGAATTCTGACCTTCTCTTTTTGAGTTGGAGGTTGGGTAACTATTGGCTCAGATATTGGACAGAACATAGCTGTTCTTCAAAGATCTGAGCTGAGTTATTTTGGGCTCCCCTTTGACGGAAGGATAGGGCTTCGGTTTAATGCTTCATCTAAAAGTGCATCACCAACAGTGTAGCACTCCCTCAGTATCACAATGGAAAGACACCTTATATAAAACTAATTATAGAGATTATTTTATCCTGTGCTTTAAACCAATCCTGTGAGTTGCACATTGAGATAACGATGTAGAAGATCTCGGCTGTGGTAATCCTCACATAGCTTGTCTCAACAAAGAGACTGGTTGCTCCTTGTCTCTAAAAAAGAGACAACTTCTTATGTACTGTAACATTCCATTATTCCCATCTGTTCCTGGCAGGGTCTCAAATCTAGCTCTTTGTTGCAGTGCCTAAGATCTCCTCATTTCTTGTACTCATTCTAAACTGGATCTTCACTTTGACTGAAGTCACAGTCCTGTGTTCAGTTACATCAGCCTGATTTTCATGAATCTTATTAGACCATCTCTCCCCACAGTTTTCTGTCCACTGGGTCTACATTATTCCAACACTTTGGTTCTACTTCTTACTTCTTTAGAATCATTAAAGTCGATATTATTTAAATTCGATTGTGGAAAAGTCCCAGAGGACTGGAAAATGCCAATGTGATATTTTTATTTAAAAATGGAAGGAGACAAAATATAGATGATGAAAGGCCAGTGAGTTTAACATCTATTATTGGGAGAATTTTACAGTATGTCGTAACATACGCAGAATTGGTGTATTAAGAAATACACAATATAATCAAGCAGAGTCAGCATGGATGTATGAAAGGGAAATCAGGCCTGACACATTTATTTTTTAATAAGATCACAAACAGGATATATAAAGGTGAAGCAATGGAACTAATATATTAGATGATTAGAAAATGTTTAATAAGGTACCACACATTGGAAAACTTAATAAGATGAGCCCCTCATGTTTGGGAAGGTATATGAGTATGGATGGACGATTGGCTAATTAGTAGAGAATGAAGAATAGGATAAAGGGAGCATTATCAGGATGGTAAATTGTAACTAGTGGAGTGCCACAGGGATCAGTGCTGGGCCACAATTATTTACATTATTTTTAATGACCTGGAGGTGAGAAATTAATTTTCCAAAGCTAAATTTGTGGTTGATATCGAAATAGGTGAGAAGGCAAGTGGTGAGGATGACACACAGAACCTGCAGAGGATGTAGATAGGTTAAACAAGTGGACAACAACATGGCAGATGGAATATTATGTGAGGAAATGTGAAGCTGCTCATTTTGGAAGGAAGGACTAAAACAACAGAATATTATTTATATGGAGAATGATTTCAGAAAGCTACAGCACAGAGGGATTTGAGGGATACAGCATGAAAATCTAGCTTCCCAAGCTCAGCAGATAATGGAGAAGGCAAGTAGAATGTTGCCCTTTGCTTCAAAGGGAATGGAATATCAACATAGAGAGGTCTTACTAAAACCATAAAAGGCACTATTCATATCACAGCTGGAATACTGTTTTGGTGCTCTTACCGAAGGAAAGGTAGACTGGCATTGGAGGTAGTCCAGAGAAGGTACACTCAGCTAATACCAAGTGTGGCCGGACTGTCTTACTGAAAAAGGTTGAGTAGGTTGGGCCTATAGTCATTGGAGACTAACAGGTAAACTTATTGAAATGAACAAGATTCTTTGGGGACTTGACAGGGGAGATGTGTAGAGCTTATTTCGCCTTGTGGGAGAATCTAGGACCAGATGACACAATGTCTGAATAAGGTGTCATACATTTAAGACAGGGATGACGTAGAATTTCTTCTCTCAGAGAGTAGAAAATCTGTAGAATTCTTTACCACAGAGGGCTCTTGGGTCTGGGTCATTAAGAATATTAAAGGCTGAGATAGACAGATTTTTATCCAGTAGGAGAATCAAGAGTTATGGGGAATTGGAAGGAAAATAGAATTGAGAATTATTGGATGATCTCATGGAATAGTGGAGTGGAATCCATGAGCTGAATGTATACCTCTGTTCCTGTGTCTTCTGGTCTCCAGAGGGAGCCTCCAGGAGGCAGCATTCCTGACTCCAGAACTGGTTCAGCAGCGTTCCTGTATTTACCAATGGGTCCAGCTGAGAGATTATCTGAATGTGGGGTAAGAGGAGCCAGAAACTTTAGAGGTCACCTTCAAGGAGCTGGTCCTTGCTGCAGCTCCCTCATCCCCTCATTACTGCTGATTCCTGACCCAACATAATGTGCCAGTTAAAATAGCAGTGCATTAAACTTTACTAACTGCATTTGAGGCTGGCATCTTTACTAACCTTCCTGGTGAACTAATGTCATTTTGAAATGAATAAAAACACAAAAAAGATTAAATAGTCATTTTACTTTAATATCCCAGTCTTGGTGATATTTATCATTTTTTTCCAGGCTCTATTTGTGGAAGCATATCTTTTGGCTGCTACATCAAAATAAAATTCTTGGATTAACACCGAATTGAACACTGCCAACTAAAGTCCACACCAGTTTCCGGTAAGTTGTTTTATTTATGAGTTTGCACTTTCCCTTGGTGTGGAATTTCTATCTAATCTCATTATTGATTGAACAGTTATTTTTCCTTGGAGTTTACTTCAATTATGAAGTCAGTATTTTGTGTTTTCTGCTGTATGTAATATTCTAATTCTTGCTTATCTCAACGATCTGAGAAGATTTAATTAAAATTAATGCATTTTGAAAACATGCACAAAGAACTTAATCTGTTTTGGAATTATGAAAAAAGGAATTAGTCGAGAATTTGAAGCAAATAATATTAATGCCATCAAGTATTAATCATTAGAACATTTGAATAATTAAACAATTTTAATTAATAATTTGAGTTTTTGCTAACTGGTCCTAGTTTGAAAAAGATGATGCTAGGTTATGTTATTGTCCAAAAAACTAGCCGGGTCTCCAGTGGGGAGCAGCGCAGGTTCAGGTCGATGTTTGTTAAAAGTTCCATTGATGGAGTATCACTTGGTTTTAACAAGAGCCGGTCATCCTCCGCAGGTCACATTTCAAATATTGTGCTCAAGTGTATTTTCAGTGAACAACATCATTGGAAGGTCTGCTAGCAGATGCAACTTTATATTTGAATGTAGAGAGGCAAATGTGGAATGGTTTCATGTTCCTGCATGAATCGTGATGTATACAATTGCTGCATCAATATCATTTTTTTAAAAAATGAGATCACTGCATAGCAAATATGACTGTTCTAAACTCAGTAATCTCATTAGAATTTGAGATATGAATTTAATAGAATATCTTTAACATTTGGCATTTGATAAAGGATGTGTACAAAACTAGCTTGGTGCAGCGAAGTACAGTTCTATTGTCTCTGACTGACATTGCCACTCTCAACACCAAGTGCCCATTGCAACTTGCTCAAAGCAGCCTAACTGAGAGAAGATGACCTTTGTTCAGCAATGGTAAGATAAAGAGCAAAAAGAGGAGTTGCTGGAAAAGCTCAGCAGGTCTGGCAGCATCTGTGAAAAAAAGATCAGAGTTAACATTTTGGGTCTGGTGACCCTTCCTCAGAGTGACCTTTGTTCAGCAATGGTAAGATAAAGGGATAAAGTAGTCATTGGGGACTCCATAGTTAGGGGGACAGATAGGAGGTTCTGTGGGGATGAGAGAGACTCACGGTTGGTGTGTTGCCTCCCAGGTGCCAGGGTGTGTGATGTCTCTAATCGTGTTTTTGGGATCCTTAAGGGGGAGGGAGAACAGCCCCAAGTCGTGGTCCACGTTGTCACCAACGACATAGGTAGGAAGAGAGATGGGGATTTAAGGCAGAAATTCAGGGAGCTAGGATGGAAGCTGAGAGCTAGGACGAACAGAGTTGTTGTCTCTGGTTTGTTGCCCGTGCCACGTGCTAGTGAGGCAAGGAATAGGGAGAGAGAGGAGTTGAACACGTGGCTACAGGGATGGTGCAGGAGGGAGGGTTTTGGATTCTTGGATAATTGGGGTTCTTTCTGGGGTAGGTGGGACCTCTACAAGCAAGATGATCTTCTCCTGAACCAGAGGGATACCGATATCCTGGGGGGGAAATTTGCTGAGGCTATTCGGGTGGGTTTAAACTAATTCAGCAGTGGGATGGGCACCAAAATTGTAGTTCAAGTATAGAAAAGGTTGAGAGTAGGGAGGTCCGAGATAAAGTTTTTGGGACGCAAGATGGCACCGGCAAGCAAGAAGTTGGTTTGAAGTGTGTCTACTTCAACACCAGGAGCGTCCGGAATAAGGTGGGTGAACTTGCAGTATGGGTTAGTTCCTTGGACTTCGATGTTGTGGCCATTTCGGAGACATGGATAGAGCAGGGACAGGAATGGTTGTTGCAGATTCCGGGATTTAGATGTTTCAGTAAGAACAGAGAAGATGGTAAAAGGGGAGGAGGTGTGGCATTGTTGGTCAAGGACAGTATTACAGTTGCAGAAAGGATGTTTGGGGACTCGTCAACTGAGGTAGTATGGGCTGAGGTTAGAAACAGAAAAGGAGAGGTCACCCTGTTGGGAGTTTTCTACAGGCCTCCGAATAGTTCCAGAGATGTAGAGGAAAGGATAGCAAAGATGATTCACAATAGGAGTGAGAGAGACAGGGTAGTTGTCATGGGGGACTTCAACTTTCCAAATATTGACTGGGAACACTATAGTTCGAGTACTATAGATGGGTCAGTTTTTGTCCAGTGTGTGCAGGAGGGCTTCCTGACACCGTATGTAGATAGGCCAACAAGGGGCAAAGCCACATTAGATTTGGTAGTGGGTAATGAGCCCGGCCAGGTGTTAAATTTGGAAGTAGGTGAGCACCATGGTGATAGTGATCACAATTCTGTTATGTTTACTTTAGTGATGGAAAGAGATAGGTGTATACCACTGGGCAAGAGTTATAGCTGGGGGAAAGGCAATTACGATGAGATAAGGCAAGATTTAGGGAGCTTAGGATGGGGAAGGAAACTGCAGGGGATGGGCACATTAGAAATGTGGAGCTTTTTCAAGGAAAAGCTCCCCTGTGTCCTAGATAAGTATGTACCTGTCAGTCAGGGAGGAAGCTGCAGAGCGCGGGAGCCGTGGTTTATGAAGGAGGTGGAATCTCTGGTCAGGAGGAAGAAGAAGGCTTATGTTAGGATGAGATGTGAAGGCTCAGTTAGGGCATTTGAGGGCAATGAGGTAGCCAGGAAAGACCTAAAGAGAGAGCTCAGAAGAGCCAGGAGTAGACATGAGAAGTTGTTGGTGGATAGGATCAGAGTAAACCCTAAGGCTTTCTATAGGTATTTAAGGAAGAAAAGAATGACGAAAGTAAGATTAGGGACGGTCAAGGAGAGTTGTAGTAAGTTGTGTGTGGAGTCAGAGGAGATAGGGGAAGCACTAAATGAATATTTTTCAACAGTATTCACTCTAGAAAACGACAATGTTGTCGAGGAGAATACAAGCTACTAGACTAGGTGGGATTGAGGTTCACAAGGAAGAGGTATTAGAAATCCTACAGAGGGTGAAGATAGATAAGTCCCCTGGACCGGATGGCATTTATCCTAGGATCCTCTGGGAAGCCAGGGAGGAGATTGCTGAGCCTTTGGCATTGATCTTTAACTCATCTTTGTCCACAGGAATAGTGCCAGACGACTGGAGGATAGCAAATGTGGTTCCCCTGTTCAAGAAGGGGAGTAGAGACAACCTTGGGGATTATAGACCAGTGAGCCTTACCTCAGTTGTTGGTAAAGTGTTGGAAAAGGTTATAAGGGATAGGATTTATAATCATCTAGAAAAGAATAAATTGATTAGGGATAGTCAGCACGATTTTGTGAAGGGAAGATCGTCTCGCCTCACGCACCTCATTGAGTTCTTTGAGAAGGTGACCAAACAGGTAGATGAGAGTAAACCAGTTGATGTGGTGTATATGGATTTCAGCAAGGCGTTCGATAAGGTTCCCCACAGTAGGCTATTGTACAAAATGCGGAGGAGTGGAATTTTGGATCGGAAATTGGCTTGCTGAAAGAAGACAGAGGGTGGTAGTTGATGGGAAATGTTCATCCTGGAGACCAGTTACTAGTGGTGTACCGCAAGTGTCGGTGTTGGGTCCACTGCTGTTTGTCATGTTTATAAATGACCTGGATGAGGGCGTAGAAGGATGGGTTAGTAAATTTGCAGACGACATGAAGGTCGGTGGAGTTTTGGACAGTGACGAAGGATGCTGTAAGTTGCAGAGAAACATAGATAAGCTGCAGAGCTGGGCTGAGAGGTGGCAAATGGAGTTTAATGCAGACAAGTGTGAGGTGATGCACTTTGGTAGGAGTAACCAGAAGGCAAAGTACTGGGCTAATGGTAAGATTCTTAGTAACGTAGATGAGCAGAGAGATCTCGGTGTCCATGTACACAGATCCTTGAAAGTTGCCACCCAGGTTGACAGGGCTGTTAAGAAGGCACACAGTGTTTTAGCTTTTATTAATAGAGGGATCGAGTTCGGGAACTGAGGTTATGGTGAAGCTGTACAAAACTCTGGTGCGGCCGCACTTGGAGTATTGCATACAGTTCTGGTCACCACATTATAGGAAGGATGTGGAAGCTTCGGAAAGGGTGCAGAGGAGATTTACTAGGATGTTGCCTGATATGGAGGGAAGATCTTACGAGGAAAGGCTTGAGGCTGTTTCATTAGAGAGAAGAAGGTTGAGAGGTGACTTAATTTAAACATATAAAATAATCAGTGGGTTAGATAGGGTGGATAGGGAGAGCCCTTTTCCTAGGATGGTGACGGCGAGCACGAGGGGGCATAGCTTTAAATTGAGGGGTGAAAGATATAGGACAGATGTCAGAGGTAGTTTCTTTACTCAGATAGTAGTAACGGAATGGAACGCTTTGCCTGCGACGGTAGTAGATTCGCCAACTTTAGGTACATTTAAGTCGTCATTGGATAAGCATATGGGTGTACATGGAATAGTGTAGGTTAGATGGGCTTGAGATCGGTATGACAGGTCGGCACAACATCGAGGGCTGAAGGGCCTGTGCTGTGCTGTAATGTTCTGTGTTCTATGTTCTATGTTAAAAGATTGAGATGCTCTTTCACACTCATTGTAACCAGACTGTACAAACTAGAACTTCCAGTTTAGAAACAGCTTGAGGAATGTAATTTGATATTTAGCTAAATTGTCACATTCAAATAGTGCAAGATGAAATGCAACAACAACTTGAGTTTATGCAGCTGCAGTGTGTGCAGCAAGGCACAGAGGCTCGAGTTAGTGGTACATTGAGCTTTTGGAGTGAAAGAGGCTGAGGAGGATAATGACATAGAGAACGGAGGCAGGTGGAAGGCTGGGAAATAAATCTTGCTGAAATTTTAAGCGGAAAATGAGAATTTTTGTATTTGAAGCACTGGAAGCTGAGAGATGATACAGCAACTTGTACCCAACCTGGAATAGGATATGGGCAGCAGACATCCAGAGGAGCTGAATTGTTGGAGGGTAAAGGATAGATCTCTGGGGTGTACAAGTCAAATCTGTAGAAAACAAAGGTATTGACTGGGAAATTGTGGTTATGATTGGGTCAGCAAGGGATGAACTAAGTGAGAGTCATGTCAGTGAGAAGGATAATAGCAGCTAGATATTGAACAAGAATTGTGTGATCGATGATGTCAGTGCAAGAAGGAGGTAAAGAAAGATGAAGACGAATATCGATCCCTGTATGCTCAGAGAATATCAGCAATGATTTTGATGGAATGGAAACCTGCCCAGAGTTTAAGGAAAGGTGGATGCAGATTTCCAATGTGATGAACTAGTCAAGACTTCTGCAAAGGAAAGAGAGTTTGGAACTGTCAGTGATTGATTTATAAGATCAATGAGGTCAACGGGAGGCTTATTGAAAAGGATTTTAGGAGGTAGTGCTTTTTAAATTCACTCGTGGGATGGGTGTATTGCTGACTAGCCATTTGACACAATGGAGACAGAATAAAAGCTATTTCACAGACAGTAGGAACTGCAGATGTTGGAGAATCTGAGATAACAAGGCGCAGAGCTGGATGAACACAGCAGGCCAAGGAGCATCAGAGGAACAGGAAGGCTGACATTTCAGGCCTAGACCCTTCATCAGAAATGTCTGAATTTCAGCCTCTTACTCTCCAAGAACTCAATATACTACTGACTCAAGCCTCTGCTTGGCCTGCTGTGTTCATCCAGCTCTACGCCTTGGTACCTCAGAATAGAAGCTATAACTGTTTGAGGGGAAAAGCATAACTGAACACTGGAGGATTGCCAATGGATAGTGTAGGAGGTGTGGACAGTCAGCCATGTGTCAGTGAAGTGTTCGGAAGAGGTGTCTTTCCAGGCTGCAGTTCATATACCAACGCAGCCTAGAATGAGGAGTGGTATTGTACAACCCTCTGATGAGAGCAGTCGGGAATAAAGATGGCAAAACTTCAATCTTATTGGATCAGTGCAGCTGAAAGAGTTCGATTGAGGAAAAGCTGTAGGAAGGTGAAAAACACAGAACAGATCAGGGTTGGGGACATGATGAGCCTATTGTCCCATGTATATGAAGCTGGGCTACATTTAGATGAGACAGGTATGGTTAAATCACATTAAGATGGAACTGAAGCTATATTATCTATTATTCTCCCTTAGTCAACATGTTAATTACTAATGATTTAAAATTCCTCGCTAATTATATGATAATACAATTTATGTGATGTTTCACTGTGGCTGTGTAGACACTTCATTGTTTCAGCATGGATGGAATAATCAATTACAAAAAATGTTTGTCACAGATATAATTTGCGTAATGTAAGTGACAAACAGATTTGTGCGCTGCAAAGCAGAAAGTGCAATTTGATGCAGCTTATCAGACCTATCTCTGTTTATTATACAGGGAATATAGTTTGGGCAGTTCAATCAAATTCCCATCTTAAAATGGCTATAGTATTCATAATTTCAAAGACACAGTCACACACAAGGAGGTAATTATCCCTCAAAGAATCCATTAAGGTCACTTTTGCACTAAGATCCTGTTGACTAAATGATTCACACCAGTTTGTAGAAATAAAAGTATGTATGCCGTGTGATCTTTTTTGAACTGTTGATCATTCAATACTTCTTGCAAGCAATTCCACTTATAAAGAAAGACTTGCATTTAGATAGCACTTTCTTGAATGCTTTAAAACTAATGAAGCATTTTTCAAGCATAATTCCCTCTTGCACAGCAAGATCCCACACACCTAATAATGATCAGACATCTGTATTGTTTTGTGATGTTGATTAAAGGACAACTCTTGACCAGGTCACCGATAGTGATGTTCCTGAATCTTGTCAGGTCAGTCAGGTCTTGGTTTAACATCTCATCCAAAAGACAGCGCCTCCCCCAGATTGGCACTCCCTCTGTGCTGTATGGGCCATTAGACTGGACCTTGTGCACAAGTCCCTGTAATGGGCTGTGATTCTACAAACCCTCAGCTCCAAGCCTAGTACTTGCTGAATGACAGCTGACGCATTGAGGGGTCAGAATGTATTAGTCACAGAGCTAGTGGAACAACTTATATTTGATCAGTAGACTGTCTGGTATTATGGTGTTCAGAGTTTGTAAAAGATGCTGCTGAGGAAACCCCAGGGGTCAATTTACTAAGCGCACAGCATAAATCAAAGCACAATAAACATTTCCTTCTCCAGAATCCTTTGAGTGGGTGTGACATTACAGGATTACCTCTGAGGAATTCTCCCATGACACACATTACAAGTACCCAATGGCTGGTAACTGGATCTCCAGATCAGCTTCAATGAATTATAAAGTTAATGGATCTACACACAGATAGGTTTGCAGTTATCACCTGTTATCACTCCCAACATCATTGCTATTCTGCCCCTCTATACACATTGGAGCTGCCTGAGTCTTGGCCCCAAACTTTCTGATCTAATCAGAATCCCCAAATCAAACTCCAATCAGTCGAGCGTCCTGTTTCATGGCTGTATGATTTTTAGGGCTGATGCAGAGTCCATCCGAATAGATTCAATGTAAATCATGGAAGGAATCGTCACAGAAACTACACCCTGTTTTTACATCAATAACTGCTGTATTCTGGAGGGGAGACATCGTTTAAAGGGCCCAAAGCCTCTTTGACAGTCTCTGGTAAAAGCTATTGCAAGGTCAGGGTGAGAGTGTAGGGGGTCAGGTGAGTGAGGGGACACAAAACGAGACTATCAGCACACATCAAAGGGAATTCCAAAGTCTTCTAAATGGGAAAAGTCCCCAAAAACAGGACTGTTTTTTTCATTGGACATGCATGTTACTGATGAAGCCTCCTGAGTTGCCTTTGAACTGAACGGCTTGCTCAGCTATTTCTAGGCTATTGCTAACCATTCCATTGCTTGGAGTTTAGAGTCATATGGAGGTGAGGGCAGCTGGGGACAGCAGATTTCCTTCTCTAAAGGATGTTAGTGAACCAGATTGGTTTTTATGACAATTGACTATGGTTATGTGGTTGTCATTCGGCTAACTTTTACTTAAATCCGAATAAGCAGTGGTGGGATTCAAATCTATCTTCCCACAGAGCAATAGCCAATGATTTCAGATTGCTAGGCCCATGACATAACCACTACTCTACCGCCTCCGCACATTATTACACTGAGATGCAGGGAGCATGACAGAAATCTTAAACAAATACTTCACTTCTGTTTTTAATTAGGAGGCACATTTTACCCAGAGCATGGTGAGTGATAAGGAAATTCCATCACTTGAAGAGTTTAGGATTGATCAGGAAGAGGGATTGGATATACTGTTCTGTCCTGGTCAATGCTAACTTCCAGGATGTTGGTAATGGGGGATTTAATAAACATTGAATGGCTGTTGAATACCAAGGGTGCTAGTTAGGAGTTGGTCATTGCCAATCACTTGTATGACAAAAATGTTACTTAGCACTTCTCAGCTGAAATGACTAACCTCCAATAACCATAACCATCTTCCTGTGCTCCAGGTATGACAACAAGTTGGCAAGTTTTCCCCGATACCCTTTGATTCCAGTTTTCTGGCGCTTCTTGATATCAAGGGCTGTCACTCTCACCTTACCTCTGGAATTCAGCCCTTTTGTCCATGTTTGAAACAAGGCTGTAATGAGGTCAGGAGCTGAGAGGCCCTGGCGGAACCCAAACTGGGAGTCACTGAGCAGGTTATTGCTGAGCAGGTGCTGCTAAATAGCTCTGTTACTAACACCTTCCACCTGAGGATTGTTGCGAATGCTTCAGCTTTACGTTTTGCACCGAGGTACTGGGCTTCCCCATCATTGAGGATGGAGATATTTGTGGAGCCTCAAATTTGCAAACATGCAGAGTGCAAGATGAAAAGATTCAATAAACTGTCTTTCTTCAGCAAAGACTGAGTTCTGTACTACCAATCTACTTTTCTTAGAATGGAGGGGAGTGCTTGGCCAGAATCCTGCAACTGAAGGTTTTTCTGGGAGCCTCTGATTGCAACAGAATCAGATTTGATAATGAGGCCCACAAAGCCAAATTGCATCTAGACTGTCATACTGAGGGCGAAGATATAGAATGTCAGTTGGTACTTGTGAGACCTTGTTTAGCACAGAGACAGTGTTTTCAGGAAATAAGAGAACACTAAATCTGTCATGCAGAAAAGTGTTGTTCAAAAACTATGTGGGATGAATCAAAGAGAGAGAAGGGTTACTCAGTGGCTGAACCAATGAAAAAGTCAAAGTAAAAGCAGTTAGCCCCTCCAGAGTCAGGCTTCAAGCCGAACTGTTTGCCCTGGAACTAAAGACCTCAGCGTTGAACATAGCTAACAGGATTCTTAAAATTTATGTAAGCAATGGACTGGTATAACAGATGGACCCAGGGGATGGAGGGAACTGGACAGGGCTGAAGAAGCATTACTTGGCTTTGGCCCTGATATTTACATCGTAATATGTAGCCAGAATTTTACTACTCCCTTGGTACTTCAAATTTGGGTTTCATTATTGGTGGGAGTGTTATGAAAGTAACTAATTATTGCTGAGGATATGTTTACAAGTAATTGATACAGCATAAGTTGCACTTGAGGAGTATTATTGACAACATTTAAAATAAAGTGCAAGTTATTTGCCTTGCAATGGGTTTAAGGAAGGAGATCAGCGTTACCACTACTTTGCTCAGCAACTAATCCAAATAATTATGTGTTGAGAGAATGCCGGTGCATCAGTGATGCAGAATCGAATCTGACTACTGCCAATTGATGACTGAACAGATGATAAGGTACATTTCACACTCTGCTGCACTTGTCTTCAGTCTCATATTTACTCCATTGGGAAGTTGGCAGACATACCTTTTAATAATCTTCTTTTCTATAACCTGAGGTTTGCAGAGTGTGGACACTTTGTCTGCATTTTGGAAGGTCGAATTTGAAAGCTGAGTACAGGATTAAGGATAGGATTCTTGGCAGCGTGGAGGAACAGAGGGATCTTGGTGTGCAGATACATAGATCCCTTAAAATGGCCACCCAAGTGGACAGGGTTGTTAAGAAAGCATATGGTGTTTTGGCTTTCATTAACAGGGGGATTGAGTTTAAGAGTCGTGAGATCTTGTTGCAGCTCTATAAAACTTTGGTTAGACCGCACTTGGAATACTGCGTCCAGTTCTGGGCGCCCTATTATAGGAAAGATGTGGATGCTTTGGAGAGGGTTCAGAGGAGGTTTACCAGGATGCTGCCTGGACTGGAGGGCTTATCTTATGAAGAGAGGTTGACTGAGCTCGGTCTCTTTTCATTGGAGAAAAGGAGGAGGAGAGGGGACCTAATTGAGGTATACAAGATAATGAGAGGCATAGATAGAGTTGATAGCCAGAGACTATTTCCCAGGGCGGAAATGGCTAGCACGAGGGGTCATAGTTTTAAGCTGGTTGGTGGAAAGTATAGAGGGGATGTCAGAGGCAGGTTCTTTACGCAGAGAGTTGTGAGAGCATGGAATGCGTTGCCAGCAGCAGTTGTGGAAGCAAGGTCATTGGGGTCATTTAAGAGACTGCTGGACATGTATATGGTCACAGAAATTTGAGGGTGCATACATGAGGATCAATGTTCGGCACAACATTGTGGGCTGAAGGGCCTGTTCTGTGCTGTACTGTTCTATGTTCTATGTTCTATGTTCTATGTCTGTGTCAGCTCGACTCAGTTGGTATTGCTCCTACCTCAGCTGAGTGTTTAAGTACAATGAGAAATTTATTTCTTACTTCACAGATTCTGCCAGGCCCATTGAGCTTCTCCAGTTTTTATCATCTGTTCCCAAACTGAAGAAGGGTCCAGGCTCGAAACGTCAGCCTTCCTCTTCCTCTGATGCTGCTTGGCCTGCAGTGTTCATCCTGCTCTACACCTTGTTATCTCAGATTCTCCAGCATCTGCAGTTCCCACTATCTCAGTTCTTAATTAAATTCTTTTTCTCAGGAGGAGTTGTTTTTATATCTGAATTCAATCAGGATTTTTGCAAACTGAAGCAAAAATCTTACCGTTTTTCCCCTCGGCAAAAAAATTCCTGATTCTTCTAAGTGAACACAGAAGAAAGCTCTTCAATGTTTACTCTCTCCACTCATAAAACTCTCCGAAGGTAAATGAAGTCCCATTGTTATGCCGCGGACTTTCTTACTAGCTTAAAATACATGGTTCCACTTACAAGTTGATCAGTAAACATAACCTTGTACACAGACCAAAACTCACATGTGCAACTTGAATTGACAGCATCTCATATAAGAATCAAGAGCATTGGCTGACAGCTTAATTATGATGGTTTTGTTTTCAATTTTGTAACAGCTTTGTAAAGAAACATAAATTGGTGCCATTTAATTATAACTTCAACTTCAGCATCACTTTGTGAGTATCAGATCAAAAAAACCTTGTGTTATTCCCATCAAACTGGCTTTGAAACTCTGCTACCATGGTGTGATGAAACTGCACTGATTGGCATAAAGGAAATTGACATTGAAACTGCAATAACAAAGTGTGAAGCTGGATGAACACAGCAGGCCAAGCAACATCTTAGGAGCACAAAAGCTGACGTTTCAGGCCTGGACCCTTCGTCAGAAAAGGGTCCAGGCCCGAAATGTCAGCTTTTGTGCTCCTGAGATGCTGCTTGGCCTGCTGTGTTTATCCAGCTCCACGTTTTGTTATCTCAGATTCTCCAGCATCTGCAGTTCCCATTATCTCTGACATTGAAACTGCCATTGGTAACTTGAGCAAAGAAACCCATTGCTCTTACAATCAAAGTATAAAGACTTGGTTCGATGTGTGAACTGAGCAAATTGTGCTCTCAGTAAAATATTCCTTCTTTTGCTAGCTTACCTGGCAAGGAGCAGGGAAAATGCAAAATATTTTTAATGGAGCAAGCTATAAATCACAAACTAAAATGCAGTGCAGTGGGGTTAGAGTTAAGGTTAGGCTATATCACGTGTTTTCCCATGTATTTTACCCTTCACATTGAAGTATTACAGCCCATTAGTTATATTTGACCAATATTTATTCCTACATATGAGACAATTTGTAAGATTTCACACAACTGATTCAAAAAAAGCTCTATTGTGTCCAGAGATAGTAGGAACTGCCGATACTGGAGAAGCTGAGATAATATTGAGATAGCACTGAGATAACTATTGTGCCCACAAGTTTTATCAGCTGATTTAGCAAGACATTGAGGGGAACAGAGGAGAGATTTTAGTGAAGAAATGAGGGACAGGAGACTTTATTTATGAGGCGAGATTAAAGGAGATAAAAGATAAAGAGGTGAATGGTAGAAATGTTTACAATTCTAACCAACAACTAGGAAACCCCTGTTAAGGGCTTTAATGTGCCTGAGGTTGTTCTTTGGGACCAAGATGCTAGAGTTGGATCAGACTGGCCAGACATCAGCTGCAGAAGCATCACAGCAGGATACACCATCACTGCTGGACTTTAACAGGCCACAGGCAGAATCTAATGGCCCAGTGGGAGAGGCTGGGAAGAACAGAGCAAAGACAGGGCTGGATACTCCTACTGAGTCCATGTACCTGAGCAGGCTGCTCACTCCGAGCAGGCAGGCCCTACAACCCCATTCACTGTTTCTTTAAACCCACTTGGTGTCACATCTAACAGATTGGGAACTTCTGGTGCAAACATCTGACAAAGACATGGGGATGGAGTAGGTTAAAGATATCTGTATCATATAGGCTTGAACCCATCATTTCTGTGCTATAAAATTATCTGAATCTAACAGGTTTCATTGCAAACAGTTATTATTTTGCTAATCCATAAAAGTAAAATACTACAGAAGTTGGAAATCTGAAATAAAAACAGAATGCTTTTGGAGAAAATCAGAGGGTTTGGCAGTAACTGTGAAGAGAGAAATAGAATTAATGTTTCAAGTCCAAATTGACTTGTTCTCTAGTTTTTTTTCATCTTTGCTCTGACAGTTAACTGCAACTGTTTAAGACACTGTGCTACTGGGTGTTGGTGGTGGGGGAAGTGGATGTTTGTCGATGTGGTGCCAATCAAGTGGGGGCAGCTTTGTCCTGGATGGTGCTGAGCTTCTTGAGTGTTGTTGGGGCTGCACCCATCCGGGCAAGTGGGGAGTATTCCATCACACTCCTGACTTGTGCCCTGTAGTTGGTGGACAGAGAGTCGGGAGATGAGTTACTTGCTGCAGGATTCCTAGCCTGTGATCTGCTGTAAATTAGATTCTGTCTTGTTAAAGATGGTCATTGCCTGCTACTATTCAGAGCGATTGAATCGAGTCGTTGTCTAATCATAGCAACCAATCTCCATGAAGTAGTCAGCAACGAGCCCAGGCATGACTTCAGAAAAATCTGTCAGTTCTGGAGAGCTTTAGGAACAGGAAATGCAAGATCACTTTTTTTATCCTCCCAGCTGCTACACCTACCCTAATCAATGTCTCAAATTACTTTCACAGTGAATTCTAAAATGTTTAACAAAAAAAACTGTGGATGCTGGAAATCAGAAACAAAATCAGAAATTGCTGGAAAAGCTCAGCAGGCCTGACAGCATCTTTGGCGAGAAATCAGAGTTAACATTTTGGGTCGAGTGACCCTTCCTCAAAACTGTAGAATCCTAAAATGTTCTTTACTGAAAGAGGGGGGAAAATGTGCTAAATAACAATGTAAGGATCAAAGAAGTAAAAAGCTACACTCATTCAGCAATCTCTGCCATCCCAACGACCCACTCCTTTTTGTTTAAACTGTTAGAATTCTACTTTTGCACATTCTTGAATGGCCCAGCTCTACAGTCACCACATTTTTATTTGGAAGGGATTTTTACTCCACGGCTGCTGCATGGCTGAAATCAGTATGAAGATGGGCTGTAATGAGATAGCTGGGGCTAAAACTATTCAACTTCTGCTTTTAATCTGCTTTGTTGCACTGTTTTATCATAATTTACAATCACATTTAGGGGATCAAAGCTGTTGACAGTCTCAAGGGTTAAAATGCTAACTTTCAGGTGATTTTTTAAAATGGCTTGGTTTCTTTGGCAATGATAACAAACTACGCCCCAAACCACAATCTGTGTGAAATCTCCCTGAAATGGTTGCCCATCACCAAGACTGTACCAACTTTGTACACAATTAGAGACAAATATTTACTTGATATAGTGGTGCAATAATTTCTGAAAACCAGGAGGAGTACTCCAAGGGGAAGTGAAGAGATGCTTTGACCCTGATTAGAACTAACATAAGCTTTCTGTGTTGAGGGTAAGTGAGACACCAGTCCACTCATTCAGGAGAATTATTTTGATTTTCATTATTGTTGTCCAGTTTTAGAAAAAAACTTATTTCCGTTTCTAATATAACCGGATAAAATTTGGAAACTGAAAGCAGTAGTTGGCCAACGTAGATAGATGCAACTATTGAGCACAACTGTTTTTTGGCTTTTTCTGTAATCTTAGTCAGATAATAGGTTGGCTCAACATCATGTTCAAGTGCCTGCTATAGAACAGGAAATCTGATATTTTGTAGCATTTCGTGATAAGTAACTGGAAGACTGGACTTTGAAAATCATTATTTTAAAAATTTCAGCAAGCTGGTGAATATCTGTGACAGAAAGGTGAACGTAAAGTGTGATTACATGCCTCCTTCCAAAATTGACGGGAGGTATTGGCCTAGAGGTATTATCGCTGGACTCTTAACCCAGAGACCCAGGTAATGATCTAGGGACCTGGGTTCAAATCCTACCATAGCAGATGGTGGAATTCGAATTCAGTAAATATCTGGAATTAAGAGTCTAATGATAACCATGAAACCATTGCCGATTGATAGAAAAACCCATCTGGGTCACTAATGTTGTTTAGGGAAGGAAATCTGCAATTCTTACCTGATCTGGCCTACATGTGACTCCAGACCTACAGCAATGTGGTTGACTCTTAACTGCCCTCTGGGCTAATAGAGATGGGCAATCAACGTAGCCTAGCCAGCGACACCCGCATGTTGTGAATGAATAAAGAAAAAATATATGGGTAAACATTCTCAGCCCTGAGTCAGAAGGTGATAGGTTCAAGCAACACCCCAAAGACTTGAACAAAAACAAGGCTGGCATTACATAGAAGACTCATAGACTCCCTAAAGTGTGGAGGCAGGCCACTTGGCCCATCTAGTTCACACTGACCCTCCAAAGAGCAGCTTCCCCAGGCCCATCCTCCAACCCTATCCCTGTTTCCCTGCCTTTCCCATGGCCAATCCACATAACCTGCACAACTTTGGGCTGTGGGAGGAAACTGGAGCTCCTGGAGGAAACCCACATAGACATGGGGAGAATGTGCAAACTCCACACAGTCAGTCACCCTAGGCTGGAATCGAACCCGGGTCCCCAGCACTGTGAGGCAGCAGTGCAAACCACTGAACCACCGCGTCACCCTACTACCCATGTATTTCCATGTGACTGCTAATTCTGTCCTGAAAAATTGCCTCTGGAAGCCTCACTGAAGTTAAGCTGACTGGTCTGTATTTCCTATGATTATCCTTCCAACCTTTCTATAGTAAAGCCACAATGTCTGCAATTCTCCAATCTTCTAGCACCTCCCCCACTTCTAGGTGAGACTGAAAGATCGTGGCCAGTGAGCCTTCAATTCCATCTCTCGCTCACTTCAAAATCCGTGGATGCATCTCATCCAGTCCTAGTGTCTTGTCAATTTCAAATATCATCAATCTATCCAAAAGTATCTTCTTATCCATTTTGAACCCTCCTCGTTCCCAATCCGAAATGTTGGCCTATGCAATATCCTGCTTTCTAAGTAAAGACAGATGTAAAGCCTTCATTTGACACCTCAGCCATATCCACTGCCTTTCGGCGTAAATCCTCTCTATGGTCTTTAATCTGCCCTTTAACTACTCTCTTACAATTTATAAGCTTATAGAAAATTTTAGAATTTCCCTTTTATGTTGGTTGTCAGTTTTTCCTATCTTTCCTTTTTGCTTCTTTATTTCCTTTTTCACCTTCCCCATTAACCTTCGTATTCCTCGTGGTTCTTATTTTTGCTTTCCAGCTGACACCTGCCATATGCACCCTTTATTTTCTTCTTTATCCTCATTTCTATCTTCTTCACTAGCCAGTGAGCCCTGGATTTGTTTGTCCTCCATTTTCCTTTTGTGGGAACATACCCCATCTATAGCTGAATCAATCCCCTTTAAAGGTGCCCCATTGTTCAGCGACGGTTACTCTCATCAATTTTAATTTTTAAGAACTAGGTTCAACAATGCATCCTTCCTTGTTAGACTGGGCGCATCGCTGTGAGAAACTCTCCCAAACATACCTTAAACTCGGAGATAATAACTCAGTCTCTGTCATTGTCACAACATACTGTTTTCAAATAATAATCTGTAGCCGCAACTCTCCAATCTTATTTTATATACTCCTTGCAATCACACACATGGACAGTGACCCTGCTCTAGACTTCATTTCTATGTCCTTAACTCCAAATATCACCTACTATTTTCATATTCTTTGTGCTGGTGCCAGTTCTATCTCCAAGTACTTTGTGAACCCTAGTATTCTCTTCTATTAGTCTCCCTTGGTTCCCACACTCCTGCTGAGTTAGTTTAAAACCCACTTCTAACACAAACAAAACACCCTGATAGACCTTAGCCCCAGTCCATCCATCTTGTATAGGTGTTATATTCTCCACGGCTAGTCCCAGTGTCCCAAGAATGGAAATTTCTCTGTCCTCCACCAGCCAGGCTTCATCTGACTTATTTCAGCACTCACTTGCACATGGCACTTCGCATAATAGAGATAATTCAGCATTCAATATCTGACTTGCTGACTCTCTATCTAGCTCAGTTAATAAAGTGTGAAGCTGGATGAACACAGCAGGCCAAGCAGCATCTCAGGAGCACAAAAGCTGACGTTTCGGGCCTAGACCCTTCATCAGAGAGGGGGATGGGGTGAGGGTTCTGGAATAAATAGGGAGAGAGGGGTAGGTGGACCGAAGATGGAGAGAAAAGAAGATAGGTGGAGAGGAGAGTATAGGTGGGGAGGTAGGGAGAGGATAGGTCAGTCCAGGGAAGATGGACAGGTCAAGGAGGCAGGATGAGGTTAGTAGGTAGGAAATGGAGGTGCGGCTGGGGGTGGGAGGAAGGGATGGGTGAGAGGAAGAACAGGTTAGGGAAGCAGAGACAGGCTGGACTGGTTTTGGGATGCAGTGGGGGGAGGGGAAGAGCTGGGCTGGTTGTGTGGTGCAGTGGGGGGAAAGGACGAGCTGGGCTGGTTTTGGGATGCGGTGGGGGAAGGGGAGATTTTGAAGCTGGTGAAGTCCGCATTGATACCATTGGGCTGCAGGGTTCCCAAGCGGAATATGAGTTGCTGTTCCTGCAACCTTCGGGTGGCATCATTGTGGCACTGCAGGAGGCCCATGATGGACATGTCATCTAAAGAATGGGAGGGGGAATGGAAATGGTTTGCGACTGGGAGGTGCAGTTGTTTATTGCGAACCGAGCGGAGGTGTTCTGCAAAGCGGTCCCCAAGCCTCAGCTTGGTTTCCCCAATGTAGAGGAAGCCACACCAGGTACAATGGATACAGTATACCACATTGGCAGATGTGCAGGTGAACCTCTGCTTAATATGGAAAGTCATCTTAGGGCCTGGGATGGGGGTGAGGGAGGGGGTGTGGGGGCAAGAGTAGCATTTCCTGCGGTTGCAGGGGAATGTGCCGGGTGTGGTGGGGTTGGAGGGCAGTACGGAGTGAACAAGGGAGTCACGGAGAGAGTGGTCTCTCCGGAAGGCAGACAAGGGTGGGGATGGAAAAATGTCTTGGGTGGAGGGGTCGGATTGTAGATGGCAGAAATGTCGGAGGATGGTGCGTTGTATCCGAAGGTTGGTGGGGTGGTGTGTGAGAACAAGGGGGATCCTCTTTGGGCAGTTGTGGCGGGGGCGGGGTGTAAGGGATGCGTTGCGGGAAATGCGGGAGACACGGTCAAGGGCGTTCTCAACCACTGTGGGGAGAAGGTTGCGGTCCTTGAAGAACTTGGACATCTGGGATGTGTGGGAGTGGAATGCCTTATCGTGGGATCAGATGCAGCAGAGGCGGAGGAATTGGGAATAGGGGATGGAATTTTTGCAGGAGGGTAGGTGGGAGGAGGTGTATTCTAGGTAGCTGTGGGAGCCAGTGGGCTTGAAATGGACATCAGTTACAAGCTGGTTGCCTGAGATGGAGACTGAGAGGTCCAGCAAGGTGAGGGATGTGCTGGAGATGGCCCAGGTGAACTTGAGGTTGGGGTGGAAGGTGTTGGTGAAGTGGATGAACTGTTCGAGCTCCTCTGGGGAGCAAGAGGCGGCGCCGATACAGTCATCATTGTAACGGAGGAGGAGGTGGGGTTTGGGGCCTGTGTAGGTACGGAAGAGGGACTGTTCCACGTAACCTACAAAGAGGCAGGCATAGCTGGGGCCCATGCGGGTGCCAATGGCCACCCCCTTTGTCTGTAGGAAGTGGGAGGAATCGAAAGAGAAGTTGTTGAAGGTGAGGACGAGTTCGTCTAGGCTGATGAGGGTGTCGGTGGAGGGGGACTGGTCGGGCCTGCGGGACAGGAAGAAGCGGTGTGCCTTGAGGCCATCTGCATGCGGACTACAAGTGTATAGGGACTTGATGTCCATGGTGAAAATGAGGTGTTGGGGGCCAGGGAATTCGAAGTTCTGGAGGAGGTGGAGGGCATGGGTGGTGTCACGGATGTAGGTAGGGAGTTCCTGGACCAAAGGGGTGAAAATGGAGTCCAGATAGGTGGAGATGAGTTCGGTGGAGCAGGAACAGGCTGAGACAATGGGTCGACCAGGGCAGGCAGGTTTGTGGATTTTGAGAAGGAGATAGAAACGGGCCGTGCGGGGTTCGGGAATAATAAGGTTGGAGGCTGTGGGTGGGAGGTCCCCTGATGTGATGAGGTCATGAATGGTGTTGGAGATGATGGTTTGGTGCTCGGGGGTGGGGTCATGATCAAGGGGGCGGTATGAGGAGGTGTCAGAGAGTTGGCGTTTGGCCTTGGCGATGTAGAGGCCAGTGTGCTATACTACCACTGCGCCACCCTTGTCTGCGGGTTTGATGGTGAGGTTGGGGTTGGAGCGGAGGGCTGCCCGTTCTGCAGGGGAGAGGTTGGAGTGGGTGAGGGGGTGGAGAGGTTGAGGCGATTAATATCTCGACGGCAGTTGGAGATGAAGAGGCCGAGGGAGGGTAGGAGGCCTGGGGGTGGTGTCCAGGAGGAGGATTTGTGTGGGAAGCGGGTGAAGGGGTCAGTGTCTAGCTCCCTAGTTTCTGACTGCAGGACACATTCCCCTTCCTTCCTAGGTCAATGGCACCAGTATAAACCATGACCTCTGGCTGTTCACGCTCCCTCTGGAAGGTGATGGCCTGTGATATCATGGACCCAGGCAACATTCCCTCCCAGAGTCATATTGATGGCTGTGGAATGCCTGTCTGCTCCCTAATGTAATGAACCTCCTTTCACTATCGCTTCTTATTTCTTCTTCCTGCGGACACGTCTTGTTGAACCAATGTATTAATGTGCTGCAGATAGAACCACAATGCCTGACACGTGTATACACAAAGAGCAACAAAGAACAGCACAGCTAAGGATTAGGCTTTTGACCCACCAAGCCTGCTCCAGCACGTGACATCTTTCTAAACTAACAACATTTTCCCTCTGCATGATCTGTGTCCTTCTGTTCCCTGCCTACTCATGTATCTGCCAAGATGCCTCTTAAACATTGATATTGTATCTGCCTCCACTTCCTCTTCTAGCAGTGCATTCCAGGCACTTACCACCCTCTGTGTTAAACAAAAACAACTTAACTTTCATATCTCTTTTAAACTTATTACTTTTTACCTTAACCCTGTGTTCTCTAGTAATTGACATTTCTACCCTGGGAAAAAGACTCTGGCAATCAGCCTGGAGCTCGGTGCTCAGTGGTTCCTCATGTATCTGTCCTGGGACCTCTGCTCTTTGTGATCTTTATAAATGACTTGGATGAGGAAGTGGAAGTGTGGGTTCGTAAGTTTGGCGATGACACGAATCTTGTTGGAGTTGTGGACAGTGCGGAGGGCTGTTGTAGGTTGCAACGGGACATTGATAGGATGCAGAGCTGGACAAAAAAGTGGCAGATAGAATTCAACTCAGAAAAGTGTAAAATGATTCATTTTGGAAGGTCAAATTTGAATGCAGAATACAGGGTTAATGGCAGGATTCTTGGGAGCGTAGAGGAACGGAGGTATCTTGGGGCCCATATCCATAGATCCGTCAAAGTTACAACCTAAGTTGATAGGGTTGTAAAGAAGATGTATGGCGTGTTGGCTTTCATTGGCAAGAGATTTGAGTTTAAGAACCGTGAGGTTACACTGCAGCTCTATAAGACCCTGGTTAGACCACACTTGGAGTATTGTGTTCAGTTCTGATCACCTCATTGTAGGAAAGATGTGGAAGCTTTAGAGAGGGTGCAGTGGAGATTTACCAGGATGCTGCCTGGACTGGAGGGCAGGTCTTATGAGGAATGCTTGAGGGAGCTAGGGCTTTTTTCATTCGAGTGAAGGATGAGAGGTGACTCGATTTAGGTTTACAAGATGATGAGAGGCATAGATAGAGTGGATGCCCAGAGACTTTTTCCTGGGGCGGAAATGACTATCATGAAAAGGCATAATTTGAAGGTGACTGGAGGAAGGTATAGGGGGATGTCAGAGGTAGGTTCTTCACACAGAGAGTGGTGGGGGTGTGGAATGCACTGACGGCAGTGGTGGTGGAGTCAGATACATGAGATACATTTAAGCGACTCTTGGATAGGCACATGGAGGATGTAAAATGTTGGGTATGCAGGGTAGATTGTTCTTAGTAGGATAATAGATTGGCACAACATTGTGGTGCAAGAGGGCCTGTAGTGTGCTGCATTGTTCTATGTTCTATGTTTTAATCCATTTTATCTATGACGCTCATAATTTGGTAAACCTCTCTCAGGTTGCCCTCATACTTTTATGTTCAAAGGATAACAAACCAAGTTTGTCCAGTCTCTCCTCTTATCTTCCAAAGCAGGTGACATTCTGATACAAAATTACAAATTGTTGTAAAAGCTCAGCAGGTCTGGCAGCATCTGTGGAGAGAAATTAGAGTTAACATTTTGGGTTGAGTGACCCTTCCTTAGAACATCCTCGTAAACCGTATCTGTACTCCCTCCACAGTTGCCACATCCTTCTGGTAGTGTGGTGACCAGAACAGCACACAATATTCCAAATGTGACCAAACTGAACTTCTATACAATGGAAACATAACTTGTCAATTTTTGTTCTTTATGGCCGAACCAATGAAGGCAAATATGCCAAATGCCTTCACTGCCACCTTATCCACTTGTGTTGCCAGGGAACCATGGATGTGTACACCCAGAACACTCTATACATTTATGCTATTGTTATGAACCAAACCAGACACCCTCAGACTATTTTAAGAAGGTAGCCTAGACCTTAACTTTTTCTTTTATAAAAGGCAAATGTAACATGCTGTGTTCCAGATGCAATTTGACCTGTCGAACTACTTGATGTTAAGCAAAATGCAATTTATTCAAACACTATAGTTAAAACACAAGTAAAGAAAGAACTTAGAATAACTTAACTATATGGGAAAACATAACAAAATAATAGATACAGTAACTATTACTAATTAACTATTCCCATTAGTAACATCCCATAAACACACCCTGTGGCAAAAACACAAATTCAGCAAAGCAGATTTTATCTCACGTGCAATCCAACAGCCCCCAGCTTTTGGCTGTCATTGAGAGAGGGAAAATAGCTTCCACTTCTTCAAGCTCACAATGGCAATTTGTGAAAGCTAACTAAAATTCCTTGACCTGTGAGAGTATGACTACACCCACTCAGGTTGCTTTTATTGTTCTAACTTTAAAGAAAAACAATGTCTCACATATTGTTTATCTTCTCATAGACTGTTCACTATCCATCCCCCAATCTCTCTCTAAAAGAAACCAGAATAAAACACACATCTTAAAGCCACAGCATTGTCACATTACTAAGGGTTCTGCAATTTACTGTATACTTCCCCACTGCATTAGCCTTTCCAAAATTCATCACATTCTTTATCAGACTGACATAACAAAGTTGTCTGAGGCCTTGTTAAAGTCCATATACACATGTACTTTCCTCCCTTTATCAAAGATCTTTATTCAATCTTCAAAAAATTCAATCAAGATTATGAGACATGACTTTCCCTGCAGAAAGCCATGCTGCCAATCACTAACAAGTCTGTAATTTTCCAAATGTGGGTAAATTCTCTCCCTGAGAATCTTCTCAAATAATTTAAAAAAACAAAAGAAATGCAGATGATAGAAACCAGAAACAAAAACGGAAGTTGCTGGAAAAGCTCAGCAGGTCTGGCAGCATCTGTGAAAAAAAATCAAAATTAATGTTTTGGGTCCTCCTCAGATGGTAGCGAGGAAAATGTCATTTTTTTGCAGAGGGTAAGGTGGGGGAGGGGATAAGATAGGTAGAGATGGATCCCATAGAGGGATAGGGATCGTTGGACAGATTAACAAGTAGAAAATGATCGGGGGACGAAGCTAATAGGGAATGTTATCAATGGGTTGTATGTAATAACAGACTATGTGGTAATAAGGCCTGGGGTATGATGGTTAGGGTAAGGACATAGGAGAGCTCAAGCTCTATAAACTGTTGAACTCGACATTGAGTCTGGAGGGCTACAGGGTCCCCAAGTGGAAAATGAGGTGTTGTTCTTCCAGTTTGCGCTGAGCTTCACTATAGCGCTGCGGCAAGCCTGAGACAGAGATAATAAAGTGTGAAGCTGGATGAACACAGCAGGCCAAGCAGCATCTCAGGAGCACAAAAGCTAACATTTCGGGCCTAGACCCTTCATCAGAGAGGGGGATGGGGTGAGGGTTCTGGAATAAATAGGGAGAGAGGGGGAGGTGGACCGAAGATGGAGAGAAAAGAAGATAGGTGGAGAGGAGAGTATAGGTGGGGAGGTAGGGAGGGGATAGGTCAGTCCAGGGAAGACGGACAGGTCAAGGAGGTGGGATGAGGTTAGTAGGTAGGAAATGGAGGTGCGGCTTGGGGTGGGAGGAAGGGATGGGTGAGAGGAAGAACAGGTTAGGGAGGCAGAGACAGGCTGGGCTGGTTTTGGGATGCAGTGGGTGGAGGGGAAGAGCTGGGCTGGTTGTGTGGTGCAGTGGCGGGAGGGGACGAGCTGGGCTGGTTTTGTGATGCAGTGGGGGGAGGGGAGATTTTGAAGCTTGTGAAGTTGACATTGATACCATTGGGCTGCAGGGTTCCCAAGCGGAATATGAGTTGCTGTTCCTGCAACCTTCGGGTGGCATCATTGTAGCACTGCAGGAGGCCCATGATGGACATGTCAGCTAAAGAATGGGAGGGGGAGTTGAAATGGTTTGCGACTGGGAGGTGCAGTTGTTTATTGCGAACCGAGTGGAGGTGTTCTGCAAAGCGGTCCCCAAGCCTCCACTTGGTTTCCCCAATGTAGAGGAAGCCACACCGGGTACAGTGGATACAGTATACCACATTGGCAGATGTGCAGGTGAACCTCTGCTTAATATGGAAAGTCATCTTGGGGCCTGGGATAGTGGTGAGGGAGGTGGTGTGGGGGCAAGTGTAGCATTTCCTGCAGTTGCAGGGGAATGTGCTGGGTGTGGTGGGGTTGAAGGGCAGTGTGGAGCGAACAAGGGAGTCATGGAGAGAGTGGTCTCTCCGGAAGGCAGATAAGGGCGGGGGTCAGATTGTAGATGGCGGAAGTGTCGGAGGATGATGCGTTGTATCCGGAGGTTGGTGGGGTGGTGTGTGAGAACGAGGGGGATCCTCTTAGGGTGGTTATGGCGGGGGCGGGGTGTGAGGGATGTGTTGCGGGAGACGCGGTCAAGGGCGTTCTCGACCATTGTGGGGGGATAGTTGCAGTCCTTGAAGAACTTGAACATCTGGGATGTGCGGGAGTGGAATGCCTCATCGTGGGAGCAGATGCGGCGGAGGCGGAGGAATTGGGAATGGGGATGGAATTTTTGCAGGAGGGTGGGTGGGAGGAAGTGTATTCTACGTAGTTGTGGGAGTCGATGGCCTTGAAATGGACATCAGTTACAAGCTGGTTGACGGAGATGGAGACTGAGAGGTCCAGGAAGGTGAGGGATGTTCTGGAGATGGCCGAGGTGAACTGAAGGTTGGGGTGGAAGGTGTTGGAGAAGTGAGAATGAGAAGCAACTCATATTCTGCTTGGGAACCCTGCAGCCCAAAGGAATCAATGTGGACTTCACCAGCTTAAAAATCCTCCCTTGCCCCGCCGCATCCCAAAACCAGCCTAGTTCGTCCCCTCCCGCCACTGCACCACACAACCAGCCCAGCTCATCCCCTCCCCCCACTGCATCCCAAAACCAGCCAGCCTGTCTCTGCCTCCCTAACCTGTTCTTCCTCTCACCCATCCCTTCCTCCCACCCCAAGCCGCACCTCCATTTCCTACCTACTAACCTCATCCCACCTCCTTGAACTGTCCGTCTTCCCTGGATTGACCTATCCCCTCCCTACCTCCCCACCTATACCCTTCTCTCCACCTATCTTCTTTTCTCTCCATCTTCGGTCCGCCTCCCCCTCTCTCCCTATTTATTCCAGAACCCTCACCCCATCCCCCTCTCTGATGAAGGGTCTAGGCCCGAAACGTCAGCTTTTGTGCTCCTGAGATGCTGCTTGGCCTGCTGAGTTCATCCAGCTTCACACTTTATTATCTTGGATTCTCCAGCATCTGCAGTTCCCATTATCACTGAGACAAAGATGTTAGTCAGGGAACAGGGTGGTGTGTTGAAGTGATAGGCAACTGGAAGATCTTGGTTCTCCAATAATCATAGAATCCCTACCATTGGGAAGCAGGCCATTTGGCCCATCAAGTCCACAATGATCCTCCGAAGGTAATCCCACCCAGACACGCCCCACTACCCTATCCCCATAAGCTTGCATTTCCTATGCCTAACCCACCTAACCTGCACATATCTGGACACTGTGGACAACTTAGCATGGCCAGTCCACCCTAATCTGCCCGCTTTTGGATTGCGGGACGAAACCGGAGCACCTGGGGGAATCCCACGCAGTCACAAGGAGAATTTGCAAACTACACACAGATGGTTGCCTGAGGTGGAATTGAACCTGGATCCCTGGCACTGTGAGGGAGGAGTGTTAATCACTGAGCCACCATGCCACCTTACTGCTGGCATAAGGCCCACCAGCCTGTTATTTCCAGGATAATGCCTGTTGCTCTTCTGAAACAAAGGAACAACTGAAATATGCAAATGAAAATTCCAAACCTGCGAATAAGAACATACCAAAACAACCGTAAAACTGGCCAGAAATCAATTGGTTGTTTTCCATGACGTGGGTATAACCAACAAAGAAGAGCATTTCAAGATAATAAAATGTGAGGCTGGATGAACACAGCAGGCCAAGCAGCATCTCAGGAGCACAAAAGCTGACGTTTCGGGCCTAGACCCTTCATCAAAGAAGAGCATTTAATGGGAATCCAGTGATTTCCAGGATATCCTTTGTTTTAAAGAAAAGTTTCACTGTGCCTTTTCATCAATCTTTAACTTCAGACTTCATGAAAAACCTCCAGCTTCAGATTCACAAGTGTGATTAAACATGAAGCACCTCCAGAACACAGGGTTAGAACACCAAAAAGCATTGAAAAAAAACTGGTCAAGAACCCTCTCAACGTGAAGAATAGACTCTGGCTCAGCCGATGACACCTGCATTGTGTGAACAAATTCAAAAATTATAGTAACAAAGATCTCAGAAAGACAGATCAGCAGATCAGGCATTCCCTAAAGAAAGTTGTCCAATTAAACACTAAAACACACCCAAATGCTGCCAAGTTGGAAAACTGAATTGACTGCTTAGATTTAGAGCTAGGATTAGAATTAGCCTCATTGTCACATTGGTGGTTGCTGGTGGTGGGAACAGAGGGGTGGTGTTCAATGGAAAGGGCAGAAAGAGGTCTTACCACAGGTCACCCATTTCCACTCTGTGGGTATTTCTGTCCAGCACAGAGTGCCTGGCAAATGTTTACAAATGATATGATACAGATTGTGCCAATTAAATATTTTCAAATGTCACATAAATGTGTTCTGTTTCTTACCTTGCAAAAATCAGTTTTTTGGAAGATTAATTGGCACAGTAAATATTTCCTGATTGAGGCTTTCAGAATTCATGACAAGCACCTTGAGAGTGGGTGACACCATGCCATTAATTTAGTTTTGCCTGAGGCACCAGAAGAAAACAGTTAATCAATATTATAAAGGGAATACACCATGCAGCTGAGAACATTAGTGCAGCAATCACTCACTGGTGATAACAACACAAAAAGGTTTACTGCGAGTTCAGGAAACACAGCTTGATTCATTTCAGGAAGGCAGAATTTCTCTCCCCTGAAATACTGGAGTTACTTTGCACTCACAGACCACTAACATTTGCACCATTAATTTTGTTCCCCACAAAGGATAATCATTAAACTAGACTGCATAGGTGAGAACTTTTGCCGTAGATTCTTTCAATAACAAAAAGAGTTTTACTTCAATATGATAGCAAGAATTGTAGATGCTGGAGTCAGAGATCACACAATGTGACCAGGCAGCATCAGAGAATGATGTTTAAGGACCCTTCTTCAAACTCACAGACACACACACACACACACACACACACACACACACACACACACACACACACACACACACACACACACACACACACACACACACACACACACACACTCGAATCTATGGGGTGATTTTTATTTGCAGATACAAAAATTGCAGAATTTATAGACAGTCAGTTAATATGGTGTTTTGTGAATTCCTACTTTAGAAATAAAACCAGTCTGACTCCAAACTAAGACACAAACATATTCTAAACAAGGTCTCACATCTAACAAGGTAACAAAGTGTGGAGCTGGATGAACACAGCAGGCCAAGCAGCATCTTAGGAGCACAAAAGCTGACGTTTCGGGCCTAGACCCTTCATTAGAAATTCCAGCATCTGCAGTTCCCATTATCTCTGCTCACATATAACATGCACAGTCTGACCTAAAATGTCACCTCTCCTTTACACTGATAAAACCTTTAGTTCTGTCAGGACAGGGACTTGAAAGGAATTCAGGGATTTACATATATATATTAGTCAATTAAAGCCTTCTAACTAATTAAAAATTAAACAGCATCTTAGGTTTAGAGACTTTGAAACGACTCTTGGATAGGCACATGGAGGATAGTAAAATGTAAGGTATGCAGGGTAGAACATAGAACATTACAGCACAGTACAGGCCCTTCGACCCTCAATGTTGTGCCGACCTGTCATACCAATCTCAAGCCCATCTAACCTACACTATTCCATGTACACCCATATGCTTATCCAATGACGACTTAAATGTACCTAAAGTTGGCGAATTTACTACCATTGCAGGCAAAGTGATCCATTCCCTTACTACTCTCTGAGTAAAGAAACTACCTCTGACATCTGTCCTATATCTTTCACCCCTCAATTTAAAGCTATGCTCCTTCGTGCTCGCCGTCACCATCCTAGGAAAAAGGCTTTCCCTATCCACCCTATCTAACCTTCTGATTATTTTATATGTTTCAATTAAGTCACCTCTCAACCTTCTTCTCTCTAATGAAAACAGCCTCAAGTCCCTCAGCCTTTCCTCATAAGACCTTCCCTCCATACCAGGCAACATCCTAGTAAATCTCCTCTGCACCCTTTCTAAAGCTTTCACATCCTTCTTATAATGCGGTGACCAGAACTATATGCAATACTCCAAGTGCGACCGCACCAGAGTTTTGTACAGCTGCAGCATAACCTCTTGGTTCCGGAACTCGATCCCTCTGTTAATAAAAGCTAAAACACTGTATGCCTTCGTAACAGTCCTGTCAACCTGGATGGCAACTTTCAAGGATCTGTGTACATGGACACCGAGATCTCTCTGCTCATCTACACTACCAAGAATCTTACCATTAGCCCAGTACTTTGCCTTCCAGTTACTCCTACCAAAGTGCATCACCTCACACTTGTCTGCATTAAACTCCATTTGCCACCTCTCAGCCCAGCTCTGCAGCTTGTCTATGTTTCTCTGCAACCTACAGCATCCTTTGTCACTATCCACAACTCCACCAACCTTAGTGTCATCTGCAAATTTACTAACCCATCCTTCTACGCCCTCATCCAGGTCATTTATAAAAATGACAAACAGCAGTGGACCCAACACTGACCCTTGCGGTACACCACTAGTAACTGGTTTCCAGGATGAACATTTCCCATCAACTACCACCCTCTGTCTTCTTTCAGCAAGCCAATTTCCGATCCAAACTGCTGTATCTCCCACAATTCCATTCCTCTGCATTTTGTACAATAGCCTACTGTGGGGAACCTTATCGAATGCCTTGCTGAAATCCACATACACCAAATCAACTGGTTTACTCTCATCTACCTGTTTGGTCACCTTCTCAAAGAACTAAAGTAGTTTGATCTTCGTAGGATAATAGGGTAGCACAACATCGTGGGCCGAAGGGCCTGTACTGTGCTGTACTGTTGTGTGCGCTATATTCTATGTTTAGCACATCGTCATCAATGGTGTGAACCTTTGATCTTTTACTTTAAAATCTGTGTCTGATACTTCCTGTCTCCCTCATACCTAAACAAGGAGTGAACCTCCAAAAGCCTGTGTTTTTAAATAAACTTACCAGGAAGGATAGAATTGGGGGTGGGTCTGGGTGCGATGATTTTGGGTAAGTCAGTGTGGACATGGTGGGCTAAGTGACCTGCTTTTCTACTGTAGAGATTCTATTCTATGATCCTATCCCCAGCTGTCCCTGAGAAGGAGCTGGTTGAGCTGCTGGTGTCTGTGTGGTACAGATATTCCAGTGTGAGGATTTGGCATCTGAAGTCACAGATGCTCAAGGTTGGCAGTCAAGTATTTGTAAGTAACTATGAGGTAGTTTATAAAGGTATTTAAGAAACATATGGACTTCAGACTGAGGAGCAGGAATAGGACGTTCAGCCTCTTTGTCTCTCTCCTATTTAGTAAGATTATGGTTGATATGACTGTAACCTGAAATCCACATTCCCACAAACACCCATAACCTTTCACCCACATGTGTAACAAGAATTGATTCTTCTCTGTCTTAAAAATATTCAAGCATTCAGCTTACAGCATCTTTTCAGGAAGAGATTTCCAAAGACCCATGACACTGAGAGAGACATATGGATGATAGTATAAGGACTGGGTGGAGGTGAGATAGACCTTAGGTTTAGGGTAAAAGTTGGGCACAACATTGTGGGCGGAAGGGCCTGTACTGTGCTGTGCAGCTCTATGCTTTATGTTCTATCTCCTAATCACTTCCTACCACGGACAACCCTCTGGCTTTTAAACAGTGACACCTCATTCTCAATTCTCTCATAAGTGGAAACATCCTTTCCACACCCACCCTGCCAAGGGATACCAGCCTAGTCTATCCAACCTTTCCTTATACAATAACCTACACATTCCAGGGATTAGTCCAGTAAATCCTCCCTGAAGTGTTTTTACTAATTTGTGGTGGTAGAATGGAGGTTAAGCCAACATTTATTGCCCATCCCTTATTGCCCAGAAGGCAGTTGAGTGTGTGGTGTCACACGTAGGCCAGAGAATGTAAGGATGGCAGATTTCCTTCCCTAAACGACATTCTTGACCAGATCAGTTTTCACAATAAATGACAGTTGTTATACGGATGCCATTAGGCCAGCTTTTTTATTTCTTTTACTGAATCCAAATTTCATCATCTACCATAGTAAGTGTTAAACCCCATCTGTAAAACATTAGCTTTTGTGCTCCTGAGATGCTGCTTGGCCTGCTGTGTTCATCCAGCCTCACATTTTGTTAGCCTGGAGTTCTGGATGACTAGCCTAGTATCATTACCACTCTGCTTCCGCCTCCCAATCACTTATCACACATTAACATCCTTCCTTAAATGAGAAGACCAGCACTGTATGCAATATTCCAGAGTGGCCCCACCAGGGCCTTGAATAACTGAAGCATAACTTACTTTTATAGTTAGTTCCCCCTGTGATAAATGATAATGTTCTATTTACTTTTCTGATTAATTGCTGTCCCTGAATAGTAACCTTTTGTAATTCATGTTCTATGACACCCAGACCTCTGTGCAGCTCAGAATACTGCGGCTCTCACCATTTAGCAAAAATGTTTCTTTTTTTAATCTTTTATTCTTCCTGCCAAAATGGACAATTTTTTAAACAGTTGAGGCCCCAGAGTTGACCGCTGTGGCACACGCTCATTCCATCATCTCACAGGGCTCAGTGTTGTCTCCCTGCTGTTTGTGTTTGAGATATTACATATAGACATGAAATTAGGCCATAACATTGCAGAATGAATTCAATGCTCCGTTGAATGAATAGAAAAATGGCAAATAGAACTCAATGTGGGAAAGTGTGAGGTTATGTATTTGACCAGGGCGAAAACAGCGAAGGAATATGAACAAAATAGAAGAGTATTGAGAAGAGTAGAGAAGATGAGAGATATTGGACTGCATCTCCCTGAACATGGCAGAACAGCTGGGAAGATGTAAAAATTCACCAAAGATCCCCAGACAGCACCTTCCAAAACTCACAACCACTTCCATCTAGAAGGACAGTGGCAGCAGATACATGGGACTATATATTACCACTTGTAAGTTCACCTCCAAGCCACTCACCCATCCTGATTTGGAAGTATATCACTGTTCCTTCACTGTTGCTGGATCAAAATCCTGGAATTCCCTCCCTAATTGCATTGTGGGACAGCCTACGACACGTGGAATGCAGTGGTTCAAGAAGGCAGCTCGCCACCACCTTCTCAAGGAGCAGCTAGGGATGGGCAATAAATGCTAGCCCAGGCAGTGATGCCCACGTCTCACAAATGAGTAAATGAAGGAAAAGCACATGGATCAGCTGGAGCTTTGTGCACAGGCCTGGTGACCACTTTACAGGAAAGATGTAACTGCTTTGGAGAGAGCATAGAGGAGATTTACAAGAATGTTGCCAGGGCTGGAAAATTGCAGCTATGAGGAAAGATTCGATGGCCTAGGGTCGTTGAGTCATAGAGTCATAGAGTCAAACAGCATAGAAATGGACCCTTTAGCCCACCATGTCCATGTGGGCCAACAAACTAATCCCATTTACCTGCTCTTGGCCCGTAGCGTACTATACCCTGGCATTTTAAGTGCTCATCCAGCTGCTTACTAAATGTTGAGATTATCTGCCTCCCTCACCCAATCGGGCAGAATGTTCCATATTTCTACTACCCTCTGAATGAAAAAATTATTTCTCAAATCTCCACTTAAGCACTTTCTCCTGAACTGAAACTTATACCCTTTGGGAGAAAAAAAATTCTCAGATCTACTGTATCTATACCTCTCACAATTTTGTCTACCTCAAGTAGAGCACCCCCCCCCCCCCCCCCCGCCCAACCCCATCTCCACTGCTTCAGGGAAGACAAGCCCAGCCTATCCGGCCTCTCCTCATAACCGAGAGATAGTAGGAACTGCAGATGCTGGAGAATCTGAGATAACAAGGTGTAGAGTTGGATGAACACAGAAGGCTAAGCAACATCCATTGCTGAAGTAGGGTCCAGGCCTGAAACGCCAGCCTCCCTGCTCCTCTGATGTTGCTTGTCCTGCTGTGTTCCTCCACCTCTACACCTTGTTATCTCCTCATAACTGAGGCTTTTTTCCCCAGGCATTTTCTGGTGAATTTCACCTGTACCCTCTCCATTCTTGTAAAATCCTTCTGGTAGTGTGGCAACCAGACTGCACACAGTACTCCAGGTGTTGGCCTAACCAATGTTTTATAAAGTTGTGGCGCATTCTCCCTGTGTCTGCGTGGGTTTCCTCCGGGTGCTCCGGTTTCCTCCCACAGTCCAAAGATGTGCAGGCTAGGTGGATTGGCCGTGATAAAATCACCCGTAGTGTTCAGGGGTGTGTGTTTATAGGGGAATGGGTCTGGGTGGGATGCTCCAAGGGGCGGTTGGACTTGTTGGGCTAAAAAGGCATGTTTCCACACTGTAGGGAATCTAATCTAATCTAAGCTTCCTTGCTTCTATATTCTACACCCCAGCTAATGAAGATAAGCATCCCACATGCCTTCCTCACCACCCCGCAAACCTGTGCTGGCACCTTCAGGGATCTATGGACTGTTTACCAAGGTGCTTTTCCTCTTCAGTACTCCCTAGGACCTTGATTCATCATGTATGTTCTTCCCTTATTAAACCTCCCAAAATGCATTATCTCAAACTTACCATGATTAAATTCCATCTGCCTTTGCTGTGCCCAACTTACCAAGTGATCAATATCAAACTGCAGCTTGAGACCATTCTCCTCACAATCTCCAACACTCACCAATTTTCATATCATCTTCAAACTTACTAATTATACCTTCTAAAGGTTGTGTTCCTTAGAACAAAGGAGACTAAGGGGTAGCTTCATTAATGTGTACAAAATAATGATGTGTTTGAATAGTGAGCAGAGAAGACTTGCTTATCCTGGTGGAGAGTTTAATTATCGGAGGCACTGATTGAAGGGAATCGATATAAGAATTACAGGGGCATGAGGAAATACTGTCTCCCACAGCGACAGATGGGTGTTTGCAATTCTCTTCTTCTCTTCCCAGTTTATGGGTTAATGTGAAAACCCTCAACTCATTTAAGAGGAAATGGATCTAACCCTGAAATACCGGAACCTGCTGTAAAGTGGGGGCGAGGGGATGATTAGAATGTAGGAGTTAGTTTATTCATCTGGCAGAAATGCAATGGGCTGAATGTCCTCTATTAGATCCATAAACTTTCTCTGGGTTAATCCATCCCTAGTTCTGTTTCGGGCTTGCACTATATGAGGTTAGTGTTTTTCATTAACTCAGCTTGTTGATTTCTTCTCCATACAGTCAGTTCAAACAGTCCCCTAACTCCAACATCATATAGGCTGAAAAGAACTGGACACAGCGGATCTCAATGTTATGTTGGCTCTCCATTCATTACTACCTTTCATATGTTGACTTGAAATGGGTCAGCTGCTCTGAGGGATGCTGGCATTTAATATCTTCACAACCGTGCACACAATCAAAATGATCAATTGAAGCTATTTATTGGTGCAACATTAACTTGGAAGAATAACAGCCCTGAAGACTTGTTCAGTTACTGCATTTTCCAGTTCAGCAAATAAAACAAAGAATTGCAGATGCCAAATTGCAAGCTTTGTTGTAAAGCAGGACAGGACACCATTTGAATCAAATACATGGACAAAATTATTCAATGTATATTGGGCCTCTTGTGTTATTTGAGGTAAAGTACTTTGAGGAAGGTAACGGATCTGAATGAACTGCACATTTAAACAAATTGCCAGCAGATTAATATGTCTTATTGATCTGTTTCACAGGTGCTTCAGCCAGTCTGTTGCAAAGTTGATTCATGTTTAACATTTATTTCTTTGAGAATGTGGTTTTTGATGGATTGTGAAAAATAGATCCATTTCAAGTTGCATGTAGATTAGGACTGGTTAGAAAAAGGAAAACCATTGGAAACCTGTGGAGATTGAAATAGGTTTAGCAAGATGTCTTAGAAATTGTGACTTGTGATAAATGTTTATTAACTAATTCTGCAAATTCATTGAACATGCTTTATTTTCAAATACATTTTTCATGTTATGTTTATTAAAGAAACCTGGTGTTATGAACCAGACCAAACCCCCTTCAAATATATCCAGGTGATAGCCTAGCTACTAACTTTTTGTCTTATTTAAAGGTAAGTGTAAGGCACTGTGTTGCAGATGTGTCGAATGGTCCATTATTAGGCATTAAGCAGAACTCACTTTATTCTTATACCACAGTTAAAATACAAACAAACAAAGAAGAATTGGCATAACTTTCACTCTGTTGAGAGACTTACAGAATAGTAGATTATTTAACTATTAATTATCAACTGTTCCAATAAAGCAGTATCCCATAAACACACTCTGAGCAAAACCAAATTCAGCAAAACAGATTTTCCTCATGTGCCATCTCCCTTCCAATCCAGGAGAAAGGAACACCAAAATAAACAATCTAGCAGCAGAGACAGCTATATCTATCAGCTTCAGCAGCTAGCTCCAAACCCCAACTAAAAGCAAACTTAAAACTCAAAGCCTGCCTGAGCCTGACTCCGTCCACTCATGCTTCATTGTCTAATGAAAAAAAAAACACTCAGGGAGTTCACAGCTGTTTACCCACTGCTTCTGAAGTAGGCATTTCAGTACCACTGTGGCAGCACTTCTCTGCAAGTGAAACAGCACAGAACAAATCCTTTGTAAAGGCACAGTACTCACATACTGGTAAATAGATCTTTCATTCCTGGTTTAGTACAGAGAAACTCATAGAATCCCTACAGTGTGGGAACAGGCCTGTCGGCTCAATAACCCTCAGAGCATCCCACCCAAACCCATCACCATAACCCATAACCCACCTAATCTACACATCCCTGAACACTATGGGTAAGTTAGCATGGCCATTGCCCCTAGCCTGTACATCTTTGGACTGTGGAGGAAACCAGAGCACCCAGAGGAAACCCACACAGACACGGGGAGAATGTGCAAACTCCACACAGACAGTCACCCAAGGGAGGAATTGAACCCGGGTCCCTGGCACCGTGAAGTACCAGTGCTAACCATTAAGCTACCATGCCATAGGTAGTATACTTTTTCTTTTATTGGATAGTCCTGTCCTCTGGTCTTAGTCAAAGCAGAATGCTTGTGTGTTCTGTGGGGTTTGTTAAATGTTTATTCACCAGATTCGCAACTATTTCAGTTTACTTTGTGACATAACATAAAGTGAAATTGCCAGGGTGCAGACTTTGGGAATGATAAAGATGTTCAGTAATTTATACAGACTGTCAATAATGATGTGCCACATGGCATGGCGCTTACAGTGATATAATATGGATACACCTTCATGGGAACATATCCAAAACTACTGTCAATCATTACCATCTCCATACAATGTGATGTCAGAGTTCTGCGAGTGATAGGTAGTTAGTGGGCGACAGTGATAGACAAAATGAGATGTATTATACACAGCTCTCAGTGAGGATTATTGTACATTGTTTCAATTTCACAAATCCTTGCCTGTTATTGATACACTTGCATCTGAGAAGCAAAGAACATAACAGAGTGACAGCAAGGGTTTTAAAGATTTGACTGAAAAATATATAAATCTCAAACCCTTCACATGCTGTAGAACTGGTGAGTGAGTGACATAATATCAAGACTCTGCGTATAAATATTGTGAAACTTTGTACGGATTCTGGTGACTGTCCCTTCATTCTTGATTCACACCTTGCTCTAAGCAGTGGAGACTGGATCATGGAAATAGCTGCTTGAATATTCAAAACCCTGGTTTGGTCACATCTGGTATATTGTGTCCAGTTCTTATCGCCTCATTACAGGAAAGATGTGGAAGCGTTAGAAAAGGTGCAGAGGAGATTTATCAGGATGTGGCCTGGAATGGAGGGACGGTCTTACGAGGAAAGGTTGAGAGAACTAGGGCTTTTCTCTTTAGAACGACGAAGGATGAGAGGTGACTTGATAGAGGTGTACAAAATTGACCAGAGGTACAGATAGAGCAGACAGCCAGAGACATTTCCCTAAGGTGGAGGTAGCTATTATGAGGGGACATAGTTTTAAAGTGAGTGAAGGTAGATATATGGGGGACATCAGAGGTAGGTTCATTACTCAGAGAGTGGTAGAGGTGTGGAATGCGTGGCCGGAGAGGGTAGTGGAGTCGGCCTCATTAGGAGAATTTAAGCGGTTATTAGATAGGCATATGGATGCTAGTATGAGGTAGGGGTGGAGGTTAGATAGACCTTAGGTTTAGGGTAAAAGTTTGGCACAACTTTGTGGGCCGAAGGGCCTGTACCGTGCTGTACTGTTCTATGTTCAATGTTCTAATATTCAGTGGTGTTCAGTCTCAAGACAGAGTCTTGCCTTCCCCCTTTCTTCCTGATCCACACACCATCCATACCTGCTGAAAAAAGATTTAAATACTTGAAATCTGTGTTGCGGGTAGATCACTAGCAACAAATGGAATGGTGTTGGAGCTGGGAAAGATAAACTATTCTCCATTTCCATCACCACGTCCTGTGTGAGACAATCAGACATGACACAGGCCTCTTTGTGCAAATTGAAGGCTTTTAACAATGCTTTTAAAAATCTGCTTTCTCGTGTCTAACAACAGCACAACACCAGGAGAAGTTAACATCAAACATTGAACAAACACTCACTATTGAGAAAATATTGGGCTCTATCTTTCTTAGATTTAAATAATAATCACATATTTGTCTATTTGTCAATGTTTAACCCACTTATTTAATCTGCCAAGAACAGCACATGTCCATACATGAGGAAAACAGAATCTAAGAACAAGTGTAGACTACTGAGCCCATTGAGGTTGCTTTGTCATTCAGTACAGTCACAGCTGATCAAACTCTTCGCCCATCCCCATAATCCTGTCTGCCATTGGTCATCAGAAATCTCTCAACCTCTACCTTCAACATATTCAAAGACAAGCCTTTCACAGACCTCTGTGGGAGAGAATTCCAAAAGTTCATCACCCTCTGATTAAAAGAACCTCTCGCTCTGTGGCATTGTGCTTATTTTTAAATGATGCTCCCACAGTTATAAACTCATCCACCAGAGGAAAGATCTTACCTACATACCCTGTCAACCACTTTAAAAGTATTTTGGTAAGTTTCAATAAGATCACTTCTCATTCTTTGAATACAGGCCTAGTTCAATTCCCACTTGTGCTGGAGGTATGTAATGACATGTCCAAACAAGTTATTTGAAAGATAATTATAGGGTTTATTAAGGAGAGGCACAGGCATCATGGTAATATCACAGGACTAGCAATCCAGAATCCCAGGCTAATGTTCTGGGAGCATGGCTGTGAATCCCAGCAATGGTGAAGTTTGAATTCAGTAAAAATCGGCAATAAGAAACTTGCCAAATAGCAACCACTGTTGATTACTCTGAAACCCATATAGTTTACTAATCTGCAGGAAATCTAATGTCCTTACTTAGTCTGGTCTGCATATGACTCCAGACCCACAGCACCATGACTGATTCTCAACCGTCCTCTGAAATGATCTAGACAGTAATTTATTTCCAGGGCAGTAAACAGTGACATTGTCAGGAATACCCACCTCTTAAAAATCTAATAGTGAAATTAACCCAGAGAGTATTCAGGTCTTGCTGCATTTGAACCTGGAATTCATGCTTCAGTATCTGAGAAGCCGTGAATGATCCTGAACATTGTGCAATCATCAGCAAACATCTCCATTTCTGAGGAAGGGTTATTGGACCTGAAATGTTAATTCTGATTTCTCTCCACAGATACTGCCAGACCTGCTGAGCTTTTGAAGCAATTTCTATTTTCAATCCCTGTTCCTGATTTCATGGTGGAGGGAAGGTCATTAATGAAGCAGCTGAAGATTCTTTGACTGGAACAATACTCTAAGGAGCTCCTGCATTGAGTTTGAGATAATTAACCTCCAGCTAAAAAAGATACCTCACTCTGTGCAAAGTATAACTCCAACCAGCAGAGTACGTTCCCCAGGTTCTCATTGATTCCCATCTTGCCCATGCTGCTTGATTGGTCAGGTGTGGCCTTGATGACAAGGGAAACCACTCTCACCTCCCCTTTGGAATTCAGTGTTTTGTGTTAGGATGAGACTGTAATGAGGTCAGAAGCTGGGTGATCCTGGTGGAACCAGGACTGTGTCAGTGAGCAGGTTATTGCTGATAGGAAACTGATGATTGAGCACACTGTTGATGACCCCCACTTCCCTTCCATCACTTTATTGACAATTGAGACCACAAGTTTATTGTGGTCAAATCAAAGTTACCATTCCCTCAGGAAGGGTGACCAGACCCAAAGCGTTAACTCTGATCTTTCTTCACAGATACTGCCAGACCTGCTGAGCTTTACCAGCAAATTTCTGTTTTTGCTCCTGATTTACAGCATCCACAGTTATTTTGGTTTTTATTTGGCCATCTTATTGGTTGGATACATTTATGCTGTCACTGTTGTCACTGTCATCAAACAGCTTGGCCAGGATCCCAACTCATTCTGGAGAGTAATGTCCATTTGTAATTTCCTGCTGACCACGCCACCTTGAACTGCTTCTGAACTCTGACTGCTTTCTATCAAAACATAATCAGATAAATGTGTAACTGATTTATGAGAATGAATTTCAAAGGAAAAGAGATTATTGAATGCTACTTCATACATTGGAAGTAGACGTAACAAGAATACCAACTATTCAACCAGGTGTTTAATGCTAACAGACATGCAAAATACTCCACGGTACCTGGTGCCTGAATATCTTCCAAAAATATTATGTTTAGCAACATAAAGTGTTCTCAGGTTATTGCTTGACATTTTACAGATTTGAGTATCCTTTGGGTCTTACAAGTTGGTATCTTGTGATCGATATTTTGACAGCAACAAGCTGGTGTTGACATTTCAATCGGATCCCCGTCATTTTCCAGAGTGGATGTTTCTGTAGGTTATGTTTAGACCTTTGATGTGGTGGCTATGGCCTATTGGGAGAGAAAAGGAAAAGAATGTTCAAAGATGACAGCTGCACAAGAGCAGTGAGCTCTCTCACTAAAGGCAAGTGGGAAACATAAAAACACTGTCCGTCCTCTAAGCAATCTGTTTAAGAAACCCTCCTGAATTGAAATTTTTGTGTTCTGTTTTACTTGAATCAATTACATCAAAAAGGTATTCATGATAATCTGTTAAATAAAACAAAGAAATACTGATGCTGGAGACCTGAAACAAATAAAAACAGAAATTGCTGGAGAAACTTAGCAGGTCTGGCAGCATCAATGGGAAGAAAGCAGAGTTAATGTTTCAATGATTTTGGTTCTCTAGAAAGGTTGCTAGACTCAAATCATTGAGAATGCCTTCTCTGTACAGATACTGCCAGACCTGCTGAGTTTCTCCAGCTATTTCTGTTTTTGTTTGTTTAATGATGTCATTGCTGTAAGTGGACAATTTGAATAAACTGTTGCTCTAGTCTTATATAACATGAAGCAGAATCAGTGCAGATTCCCTTACAGTGTGATTGCATTTGCTTGTAGCTTCATCAACCTACATTGTGTTCATATGCTTTATTATGTACTATTTCACACAGAGCCATTCAATGCTACAGAAAATGTGCAAACCAATTAATCAGCTTGAATACACTCTGATTGTTGAGTTCCAATGTTACTTTTCAAATAAACCTTTCAGTGGTGGCTAGCAGTTAGTGAGCTCACTCCTGAATCAGGAGGCTTTGGGATCGAGTCTCACTTCAAGACTTGAGCTCAAAAATAAAGTCTGACCCTGTGGCAGTATTTAAGGATTGCACACTGTCCGCTTTTGGATTGGATGTCAAACTGAACCCCATCTATCCTCATGAGAGGTCATAAAAGAAATGAATGTACTGTGGCCAAATTTGCAGACAACACAAAAAACGGTGGAAGGCAGGTTGTAAGAGGGATACAAACAGTTCACAGAGAGATACTGATCATTTACGTAAAAAGGCAAAAAGTTAACTAATGGACTATAATGTCAGAAAATGTGAAATTGTTCATTTTGAAATGGAAAACAAAAGAACAGAGCATTATTTAAAAGGAGAAAAAGTTCAGAAAGTTCCAACACAAAGAGACTTGAGGGTATAAAACACAGAAATCGAGAAGGCTCACGTAACGTTGGCCCTTATTCCGAAGGGGTTGGTGTATCAAAGTAGGGAAGTGTTACTACAGCTTTTATCGTTAGGTATTAACCCAGAGACCCAAGTAATGTTGTGGGGCCCTGAGTTTGAATTCCATCATGGCAGATGGTGAAATTTGAATTAAATATAATCTGGAATAAAAGTCTAATGATGACCAGGAAACTATTACCAATTGTCAGGAAAAACCCAGCCAGTTCACTAATGTCGTTTAGGGAAGCAAACTGCCATCTTTACCTCGCCTGGCCTACATGTGACACCATACCCACAGCAATGTGGCTGACTCATAGTTGCCCCCTGTGTAATTAGGGATGGGCAATAAATGCTGGCCTAGCCGGTGAAGCCATCACTGCATGAATGAATAAAAGACTAAAGACAGACAGTGGCTATGCACTTAATGTTCAGGTCCTGGGGCTGGGGTGACACATCTTGCGGTACAGCACAGTCAGATGTCGACCTCACAGCAACAGCATCTGCCAGCTGCCTGTACATCAAACACACTGCCCACTGCTTCAACCAAATGCCAAGGCCTGAATAGCTAAGTCCTTTGTCTGATCAAGGGGAAGGGAGCGCTGTTGATCGGGTGGGGGCTGGAGGGCGCTGGTACAGTTGGTCAGGGTCAGCACACAGTTAGGGGCTTGAGGCAGTCATGGTCAGTGGCTCCGTCTGCCTCCAATCTGGGCAGTGGGCAGTGGTCAGTCCTGTCAGGCCAACAGCAGCAGTCAGGGGTGATCACATCTCATCAGTCAGTGAGCTGCAGGGACAGTTGGGGGTGGGGGGTGTGGAGGGGTAGGGGTCTGGTCACTCATGACCTGGAACTGTCTGTCAATGCCAGTCTGGGGGCCGTAGAGTGGGCTGTCTCAGAAGTCTGCATTTTTTGGGGGGAGTGGGTAAGGGAGGCTGGAGGGAAAAGGAATGATCTATGGCAATAGTAGATAGGGCATTAGGGTTCGTGTCAAGGTATTCAATGCTGAGAGAGAGGTGTGGGTTGAGGAAGGGGCAAGTATGGTGACAGAAGGAGGCTTAAACAATAAGGAGATGGGGGAGGCTGTGGACCACGGGAGGGCATGATAAGCTGTAGGTGCTAGGGGTTTTGCAGTGGTCACCAGTGTGGCCCCCACGCGGGGGAGAGTGTAGAGGGCCACAGTGGGTACCATCACTCTGTAATGCCAGGGCTTGGGGGCAGGTAGGAACATTGGGGGCAGAGTTCAATGTGGCAGGTGTTGACATGGGGAATCGGTGGGAAGGGGCTGCCTGAGCAGGACAAAGTAAAACAGGAAAATAAAACTAAGTTCTGCGGATGCTGGAGTATTTAAACAGAAACAGGAACAGCTGGAGAAACTCAGCAGGTCTGGCAGCATCTGAGGGGAGAATAACAGAGTTAATGTTTCAAGTCCAGTGAGCTTTCTTCAGTGTGTTCAGAGTCATTGGACTCAGAATGTTAATTCAGTCTCTCACCATCAATGCTGTCAGACTTACTGAGTTTCTCCAGCAATTTCAGTTTGTGTTTAAGATAAAACATTACAAGGAGGCCCTGGGGAGGATATGGTACCTGACGACTAGGCTGGTCCCAGTCTGAGAGTGTTCTCCATGAGCTGCTGTCATTTTCTGATTGTTAGAAATGACCTGTAACTGGGAAATACCGCGACTGTGTCAGGGTGGGTAGAGTCATGATTAGTTATGACAGGAAAAGTTGTAGGATCCACTTCTAATCAATGGGAGGGCAAAGGCATCAATCCTGCTGGAGTGATTGTAACAAGATTAACCAGCATAACCTCATAGAATATGAGTTCCCTGATTGGGGATACTACTCGGGTCCAATCAGGGAGCCCTGGCTGACAGATAGCAACAGGAATGACAGAGATACCGATACTCTGGATGCTGATTCTGACAAGGCAATGCCCGAGTCAAGGACTGTCTGTGTGTAAATAAAGGGTGACTTGGTGTCAGGATACCGGCCTCTCTGCAGTTATTTCACTCTCCCTTGGAGATGCTTCATGTCATTTGTGATCACAGCATCATGCGCAATGCATGCAGGGGGCAAGTATTTGGGGAAAATATTGGTCACAAGCCATGCCCAGTATGTTACTGGTCCTTGCAAATCCCACAGAGTCAGACCAATGAAGCAGATTTAGAGGGACAGGGAGTGGTCAGAGCCCCAGGAGCACTGCCATTGCATTCATCACTTGCACAAATTATAACACAGAGACAGATAGTCAAAACAAATCAGAGTTTCTCTTTGTGTATTCATAACACAGTAAAGTTAAAACCTTCAAACGCTCTCAAGATTGACCCCAATGGTTCCTAGCCAGATCTTTGGAAAACCAATCCAAAACTCTGCACTTAATCAATTCAGTCCACTGTTTGCATCTTAAACAAAAAAAACTTAGCAATTTATGAACAATACAATAACTTTAGCAAAGTAAAATTAAACAACAAATTGATCTAATTTGGTCTATGCTATAAACTAAAAACGTTTATTTTCAGTCCCATTTACACAAAAAAGACAGGCAGACAAATAAACACAGTTAAGGGAAAAATAAAAGAAAGTACCAGAATTGGCCAAATTACTTCAATGGTTGGCACCTTGCACTGTTCCACCAGAATAGATACTTTCTTCTTTAATTTCCTGATGTTGTTCATCAGGCTCACCTTTACAATTCATAAAAGCGGTAATATTTATAAGATAATGAAATGTGAGGCTGGATGAACACAGCAGGCCCAGCAGCATCTCAGGAGCACAAAAGCTGACGTTTCGGGCCTAGACCCTTCATCAGAACATTATAACTTTGTTTTATAATCTCTCAGCTTCCAAGAGCTGCTCGTGGGAGATTAAGCAGGGACCTTTCAAGGTTTCATGTTGTTGAATCAAAAGCCAAATTCCTTTTCATGAAAGCACAACCCAAAACCCAATTCAAACTCTGACCACTCCCTGACAGACTGGCCATGAGATCCCAGTCACCATTCAACATCTTCCACCTGCTTGAGCATAAGGTCTTTTCGAGATTTGCTATAACAAATTTCTGGGAACTTGTTTGGCTCATTTTCAATTTTACACAAACTGTTACCCAGAGTCCAAAGTCATCTTTAGCTCAGAGCTCCCAATTCACAGCTCCGAGGTAAAAATCAATAAAAGAATAAAATAAAGTAAATCAGTGTAAGTGCTTTGCCTGCAACGGTAGTAGATTCGCCAACTTTAGGTACATTGAAGTCGTCATTGGATAAGCATATGGACGTACATGGAATAGTGTAGGTTAGATGGGCTTCAGATCGGTATGACAGGTCAGCACAACATGGTGGGCCGAAGGGCCTGTACTGTGCTGTAATGTTCTATGTTCTATGTTCAAGTGAGGGCTGTAACACACTCAGTCCACTGGAGTTCCTGTAGCAAGTGAATGCCCCTCTCAAAGATCCGTGAGATCTCACTACATCACCCTCCTTGTTGGGACTCTTTGCGTGTCTCACTGTTTGGAGAAGTGTTAGCTGCCATTAGGTGCAGGGTCTGTCAGGGCTGACCCTTCTCTGAGCTATGAACCCAATCTGCTCCTTCAATGCCAGTGGGCATGATAGACCCAGCCACCGGTGGGATGCACATTGTGGTGTGTGCCTTGTTAAGGTGGTGAAGACAGGCCAAGGGTGAACAGAAGGGACAACAAGCCCAGGAGCAGCAAGAAGAGGCAGCTGCGGGTGAACAGTCTCCAGCAAAGGAAGAGGTCACAGCTGCAGGGCAGCTCAGATTGTTTCAGGGACTCAGGAGGACCAAAGTCATTCGCTCCTGACTCCATTAGCTGGTGATAAGTGAGGCACAGTGTCAGTGCAGGATCAGTCTGTCCTGGGACATTGGAATGGAACTATGCCAAATACTAGAGCGGGACCTGGGGTCAACAGGAATGGAGCCATCCTCTCCTGGGGACAGTGAAGGTGACAATCACTTTCAACTTCAATCCAACTGGCTCCTTCCAGAGAGCGATCAGTGACCTGTGTGAGGTTGTTCAGTCATGCTCCTGGATAGTGAGTGATGCCATCTGTGCAAGGTCACACTGGATCATTTCATTCCCCCAAGACGGGGTCAGTGCTGCAGCCTGGACAATTGGATTGGAAACAGTGTTATGTTCCCCGAGGGGTAGGATGCCATCAACTGTACCCACGTGGCACTGAGAGGGTCATATCACAACAAGAAGGAGTTCCTTTCCATTAATGCACAGGTGATCTGTGACCACCACCACCACTTCCTGGTGCCCTTTCCCCTGGCAGTTTCCCCCACTCCTACACCCTGTATCGCTCTCCTGTATCTCGTGTGTTTGAGCATCCTGGGCCTTAGCAGGCTGTTACTAGGGAATAACGGCTACCCATGGTGACCATGGCTCCATGACACCATTGCACACCCCCTGACTGATGCAGAGTGCAGAGACAGTGCTGCCCAGGCTTTGACCAGGGCAATGGGGGAGCAGACAATAGGGCTGCTGAAGATGTGGTTCAGCTGCTTGGTGAGGGTCCCCCAGTGTAGACCAGACACTTTGAGCTGCATCATCCTGGCATACTGTACTCTGCAACATTGGAGCAGGCAATGAGACACTCTGCTGGAAGCTGAGGAACTGGGGGAATGGGAGCAGTTGTCCCAGGAGCAGGGTAAAGACAATGGGGAGGAGGAAGCTCTCCTGGTCCGTGACAGCACTCAGCTGTGTCAGGGGGTAGACAGCAGACAGGAGCAAAATGAAACCAGATTCGAACCAATGAGAGCTGTGAGTAGCAGACAGTTATAGGCTGTAGAATAATTGTTGGTAATCAGTTAACACTTAGTTTGCATTGTAGAGGTGAATCTCAGCCTCTGACCATTTCCTTTCTGTCTGTTTTTGATTGTTGTGAATTAAAAACTAATCTTCAGAATTTCCGGAATGGCTCCCTGAGTCTGCTGGTCCCCACTGGACAACGCTAAGATTCAAGCCTCCAGTGGCCATTGGAGACAGAGTGGGGGTGACCTCAAGATAGGCAGGAAGAGGGGATATGGCTAAGGACTGGGGAAACTGTGTAGCCTGGTCCTTCAACAGTGACTGGGGCATAAAAGTGGAGTTTGTGTGTGAAGAGGTGTCAGCAGTGTCAGCCCCGTGTGCTACGACCAGTGTGGGTTTGTGACTGCTAGACCATTCTCTTGCTGGTGAAAGGTAACACCAGATGGTCAACATTTCTGTGGGTACACAGTAGCCTTTTCAATGTGGCGTTGGGTCTGGGGATGTTGGTCTAGCCGGAAATACTGATCAATGATTCCTTCTCCCAGCAATGGTGAGTGGGAATGTTGGGCTAGCAGTAGACATGTCTCAGAGGGCTGAATAGCCTCCTCCCCGTCCTGTTTCTTATTGTCTTGATGAGGAGTCACTATCATGCTGGTCTCATGCAGCTCATTGTGGATGGTGAGAAGGAGCTGACGCCTCACTTCCTGATTACAGCTGATATTCAGAAAGCCACACACAGTGCAATAGGCAAAAGAAAGAAATAGTTATGACTGCTAAGATTTCCCAAAAGTCTACCTTAATAAGGCTCATATTTTTATATCTTATTCTTATATACTTATAGCTTTGTAAACCGCACAGCAATTGAAATGTCATACTTTGAGAAAAATGGGTGAATTCTGACATGACAAAGAACATTTGTCTCAAATGTGAATATTGCACAGAATCATATAGTGTAGAAAAAATCTTTCGGCCCATCAAGTTTGTACTACCAAAAATACACTCCTACGTGCGTTAGCCTAATTTTCTTGCTTGGGGCCATAGCCTTGATCACAAATCCATCTTCAGTGGCATCTCACTTGAAGAAATCTGATCTTCATTGCTACAGAGATTGTAGGAACTGCCGATGGTGGAGAATCTGTAAGAACACGGTGTGAAGCTGGATGCACACAGCAGGCCAAGCAGCATCAGAGGAGCAGGAAAGTTGACGTTGTGAGTCGAGACCCTTCATCAGAATGATGGAGATCTGATGCTGCTTGGCCTGCTGTGTTCATCTAGCTTCACACCGTGTTATCTCTGATCTTCAATGCTTCTGTTTGTAATCATTTTTATATCCTTTAGGACATGAGTAGAACTTCATTCTCACTGATAATCTTCACTGGTAATCTGATAGCTATTGATGATAATCTTATGGAACAGATTGCCTTTCCTTGACAGATCGCAGTCAATTATCAATGAATCAATAAACTGAAAATGCAGTGGGTTTTGTAAATGGGAGGTAGCCATTCTAGCAACTTACTCCCAGCTGCTGTGAGACCATTGTCTCCTTTATGGGTCTTACACCCCTCCTGCGGACAACCACAGTGAAAATGCCTGCACGATTGTAACATTTCAATTAGAGCAGTATCATCCTTAGGAGTACTAGTTCCACAGCTTCGTGTTATCAATCCTTTGACTTGAATTAACAGTGGAACAATGAATTTTCCACCAGAGACTGAGGTGATTAAGGGGCGTGAAAAATCTTTTGCAGTTAACATTATTGTTTGTCTTTTACGTTGTGATTGCGGAGCTTGTAATTCAATAATGTATTTTAGGGTGGGTAGAAATGCAGTTTACTGTTAAATACCATCTGAAATGGCCCCAATAAGCCATTAAATTCATGGGCAATTAGGGATGTGTGACAAATGCTGGACTTGCCACAGATACTCATATCCATTACCGGAATAAATAAAGTCAATTGAGAAGAAGTTGTGAAAACTGATAAAATATTAAAATCACAGAGAGTCTGTAACTAATCTCTAATCTGTTGACTTCTTTGCTTTCAAAATGATATTAATAACAGTGTAAATCTTTCCCTAATGTCCACTAAATGTTGGACGGTTGGCTTGTAAGTTGCAAACTCTTGAAAGAAACAGGACAGCTTGTCCAGACATGGTCCTGGATGTACCGTCATTAGCTAACAACAATTCCACAAATCGAAGATATGTCTGCTCAAGACAGTTGTGCCTCTGCTCTGACAGTCACTGATGCAATGTGCAGAATGGAGACATTTCTCTAAAAAGATTAGAATGCAAGTTCCTTCATTACAGCTGTTTTTATTTGTTAATTATAATCTACCTTCTGAAATCTTTCCCCTTTGGTTATTTTGGAGAGAGTGTGGAGAGAGTTTAACTGAGAACCTTAACTTCTCTCTATCATTTATTCAATGTCAGTATCATCGAATTTTTATAGAACAAAAAGAGTCCATTCAGCCCTTGTTTTATATTCATTCATTGTGTGAGGATATTGCTGGTCAGGTTAGCATTTATTTCCCATCCCTGATTGCCCAAGGGGCATTTAAAGAGTCAACCACATTGCTGTGGGTCTGGAGTCACATGTAGGCCAAACCAGGTAAGGATGGCATTTTTCTTCCCTAAAGGACATTAGTGAACTAGTTGGGTTTTTCTGACAATCAGCAATGGATTTATTGTCATCACTGGGCCCTTAATCCCAAATTTTTTATTACCTGGGTCTCTGGATTAATTGTCTAACAATGACACCATGAGGCTATTGTCTCCAGCTCTCCAACTCACTCAGCACCATTCTCCTGCCTTTCCTTGTCTATTTGTCCTTTTCAAATACTTATCTAATTCACGCTTCACCTCAATCTTGCTTCCACAACAGTCAGATTGTTTATTCTGGACCTTACCCATTCTCTGTGTGAAGAAACCTTTTCTCTTATCACTGAATGGTTTTGTGATTTCCTCTGATGAGTGCAGGCGTACGCCAATGATATGCTTTTGCATAGAATCGCATTGTATTTACAGAAACAGGCCCTCATGCCAAATATTCTGTGCTGACTTTCATGCTTCAGTTAGACTGCCTTCTTTTTGTGACATTTCTGTATTGTGTGTAACAAATTACAGCAGTGTAGGTATGACAGTACCCTGAAACAAGGAAGCCCATCTTCTTGATATGAATGATATCTTAGCTCAGACATGTTCAATGGAATTGAATGAGTGCCATTGATGCTGAATAGTGGAGCAAGCCTTTATTGGGTCCCACAGAGGAGACTGATAAAGAAGATAAACGCTCATGGGATCCAGGGCAACTTGGCATATTGGATCCAAATTTGGCTCAGTGATAGGAGACAGGGACTGGTGCATGAGGCTTTTTATGTGAGTGGATCCCGGTGTGCAGTGCTGTGCCACAGGGATCTGTCCTGGCTCCTGTATTGTTTATGATATAGATTAAGATGTAGATTAGAATGTTGGATAATGATAAGCAAGTTTGTGATGATGCAAAGATTAGCCAGGTGGATTACAATTAGGAAGAAAGTGTTTAGAACATAGAACATAGAACAATACAGCGCAGAACAGGCCCTTCGGCCCTCAATGTTGCGCCAACCTGTGAACTAATCTAAGCCCCTCCCCCTACACTATCCCATTATTATCCATATGCTTATCCAAGGACTGTTTAAATGCCCCTAATGTGGCTGAGTTAACTACATTGGCAGGCAGGGCGTTCCACGCCCTTACCACTCTCTTAGTAAAGAACCTGCCTCTGACATCTATCTTAAATCTATTACCCCTCAAATTGCAGCTATGCCCCCTTGTACAAGCTGACATCATCATCCTCAGAAGAAGACTCTCACTGTCCATCCTGTCTAATCCTCTGATCATCCTGTATGTCTCTATTAAATCCCCTCTTAGCCTCCTTCTCTCCAATGAGAACAGATCTAAGTCACTCCGACTTTCCTCATAAGACCTTCACTCCAGACCAGGCAACATCCTGGTAAATCTCCTCTGCACCTTTTCCAATGCTTCCACATCCTTCCTGTAATGGGGCGACCAGAACTGTACGCAATATTCCAAGTGAGGCCGCACTAGCATTTTGTACAGTTGCAGCATGACACCACGGTTCCGGAACTCAATCCCTCTACCAATAAAACCTAACACACCGTAAGCCTTCTTAACAGCACTATCAACCTTGAACTTACATCCAATCTACACAGAGAATAACCAATGTATCGTAGCCACTGGTTTTGTGAACTTTCACCAAGGCTTCTGGCAGTAAGGAGACTGAACCTGTGCACCACACTCTGGGCATTACTGCCCTCCAACATCTCCTGTTTGCCTGCCCCAGTTGAGCCGAGCTGCAGCCAGCATTATACTGCACACTCTGTCTGGACTGGACTGTAAGCCCCACCCCAATAATAGCTTTATGATGGAATAACTGTGCATTAATCCTTCAAAACCTTTCACCTGCCCACATCGTCCACAATGACTGTAGGTCATTTGCTCACATTTAGGCAGCAATGAGCTGAATGCCCAGATCACTTGTTTTTGTATCAGAGATAATGGGAACTGCAGATGCTGGAGAATCCAAGATAACAAAGTGTGAAGCTGGATGAACACAACAGGCCAAGCAGCATCTCAGGAACACAAAAGCTGATGTTTTGGGCTTTTCTGATGAAGGGTCTAGGCCCGAAATGTCAGCTTTTGTGCTCCTGAGATGCTGCTTGTCCTGCTGTGTTCATCCAGCTTCACTTGTTTTTGTAGTTTGGTTGAAGAATGAATTCCTTTCTTTGACAGAGGACAGTCTTCTGATAGTCTTCAAATAATACCTCAGGATAATTTGTATTCCTCTTTAAGTGCAGGTATGGCCATTGTTTAATGTACATTTGATTGAATAGCACTGGTTCACTAATGTCCTTTTTGGGAGGAAAACTGTCATCCTCAATAGTCTGGTCTACATATGACTCCAGACCCACAGCAATATGGTCGATTCCATATTGTCCTATGGAATGGCTGAACAAACCAAGAGGTTCAAGAGCCATTAAGTATGGACATCATGTGCTGCTCTTGCCCATAATGTTTACATCCTGAAAATTTTTAAAAGCTCCTTTGATTCTGGTTTGAACTTCAACGTAGATTAGGAATTTACATATCTGGAGTAACATTTAAGCTCCACTATTCTAACTCATGGCTAGAATGCTGTGCTCCCACTGAGACAGGGCTGACCACTCCAAAGGTAGGAGAGAAAGAGCAACAAGAATGGACCAGTGAGAGTATTTTCAAACTGGTGTAGGGAACTTCTTTCCATATCTAAATTATTCCTCATTGACCTCAGAATGCTTGCCTCCATGTGCTAAAAATCAAGAAATATTTTGATGCAACTATTTTTCTCAATGATAGCAACTACTTTCAGAATTCTTTTCCTTTCATCCAAGTAATAATCTTTGGTTCTTCCCCATACCATGTGAATCTTCTCTGTAATATTTAGTAATAAGATTATATCTGTGTTCATTCTATTTTATTCCCTTGGTAGCTCTGCGATATAAGATAAGCACAGCATGCCTCGAAGTCCAACCACAAGTGAAGATGAGATGGCACAGAGCATTTCTGATTATTCTGTTGAATCTGAATCTGACAGCTCCAAAGAAGAAACAATCTATGACACCATCAAGGCAACAGCAGGGAAACCTATCAGCAAGATGGATGACATCCAGAGCAATACATTGGTCATCAGAATCATCATTCCCGATCTGCAACAGACGGTAGGAACCTCACCAGTCAATCTTTTTTCTTCTAAGATGATGTCAACAAGAGAATCAACAGCAGTGAGTAAAGTCCTAAATTAAAACTGTCCATGTAATATGAAGCTCAGAAACAGTGCATTTACTCTGACTACAGGTTTACAGAAATCAAACCAGAAGTAGGCCATCTCCTCCCTTCTGATTGATGTTAATTGCAATTCCTGTCCCCATATCCCTTGAGTGACTTTGAAACGTGAACATTTCGTGGACTGAGCATTTGGATCATGTCAATGTCAGGAACGGAGAGAGAGGGGCCTTACAGATACCAACGTTAGTTGGTGAGCTGGTTAAACCAGCCTCTTCCCGTAGGAGTACCTTTAGTTCAGGCAGGTTTAGGGCCACCAAGGTCACCTACACCCATAAGACAGGGTGGGGAGGAGGGAGGGAGCTACATTAATTTAGTTGATTGTAAATTTCTTTTTCACCAGCATTCAACAAGGTAAACTAGGTTTTGCCAGTAATACTCCAGTCACCAATGTGTTTCAAGAAGCAGGCCAGGGCCAAGCACTCGAGGCAGCCCTGTAGGCCCCAGACTGCTGGCCCTGGCTATACCTGCAGCAATAAGACATCCTGAGAAGTGATTCCCTCTTTCTCCCATTCCCCCTTCCTCTCCCGCAATGCTGGAGTGGGCTGAGAGGACATTTCCATGCTGAAAACACCTTTCCGTTATGTACTCTCTGCAGCAGAAAGCTGTTTGTTTCAAATTTGAGACTGCAGTTAATTATTTAATTATTTAGACAGAGATGTTGTCTCTGTGCCAACTGGTGAACACACACAGAGACTGTTTCTCTCAAAGCCATGATTGGGAGCTCTGATCAGAACTCTGTACAGCCCTGACTTCTCCACTGTCTGGGCAAAATAAACAAATTGCAAGACCTCGATTCACCATTCAGTTGTGTACTCTGTAACCCTCGGGCCACATTGACAGAATTACAAAATGAAATTCTAAAAAGGTCTACCAAAAAACTGTCTCCTCTCCGCCTATCTTTTCCTTTATCCATCTTCTATCCGCCTCCCCTTCTCTCCCTATTTATTTCAGAACTCTCTTCACGTCGCCCATTTCTGAAGAAGGGCCTAGGACCGAAACATTAACTTTCCTGCTCCTCTAATGCTCCTTGGCCTGCTGTGTTCATCCAGCTGTACACCTTGTTATTATCAAAAACCCTTCTGCCACCCTTCCCTGTCCCCTGCCCATGCAACTGCATCAACACTAGATGTGAAATATCTATGTGAAAGTTACATTTGATGCAATTAATCCACCTCCACTCACAACAACTGTGTATGAAGTCAAGCTCCCATTTAGAGGTGGATTGTATGAGCCTGGTGATTGAGTTTGACAGACCAGCTCAGATTTTGGGCCTGATAGGAGATTTAGGCTATGGCCTCGAAACTATTTTCAAAATGTTACTGCTGTAGTTTGAAGTTTGAAAGTGTTTTGTCTTGGTACAGTATTGGAAATTTCTTCATGGACCTTATTAATGAACAACATCTCTGTACATTTCATCTTAGTACAAATGCCACACATCAGATTCTGAACAGAAACTGCTTGGTTCAGGAAGTGAATAAGGAACCAACATGTATCCAAGTTGCAAGGACATTGGACACAACTTGTTAAATCTAATGTTTACAATTACATCCTAGCCATGTCTTTGTACGAATATTGCAGAAATGATTTTGATCATTGCAGCAACCCCATTGGCCATAGCTTGACAACAAGAGGAACTTAGAAAGTGGAACTGAATCACCACTGCCAAAGTGAACAGGAGATAGCGATCAGGTGGAATCTTGTGTTTCTCTGAGAGTGAGCAGCATGGCAGGTAGAAACTGGCAGGATGAAGCTTCCAGTTGTAGATGTGCTTGCAGCCATGTTTCAAGTCACCTGAGTTAGGATAAGAGTTTGAGAACTTTATAACCTCAGGCCACATGATGTGAAACAGGGAAGATTACTCACTCTGAGACAGAACACAACACAAGGCCCTTCGGCCCTCGATGTTGTGCCGACCTGTCATACCGATCTGAAGCCCATCTAACCTACACTATTCCATGTACGTCCATATGCTTGTCCAATGATGACTTAAATGTACCTAAAGTTGGCGAATCTACTACCGTTGCAGGCAAAGCGTTCCATTCCCTTACTACTTTCTGAGTAAAGAAACTACCCCTGACATCTGTCCTATATCTTTCATCCCTCGGTTACTGTGCTGTAATGTTCTATGTTCTATATTCTATGTTCTAACTCTGCAGTTGAGGTGATATACTGACTGGAGTCAGAGCAACAGCTGCTGCCCCATTCTCCTTCAGGAGTAATGCTTAAACAGGCGTTGACTGAGATTCAGTGGAAGCAGTCCCAAAGAATCAACGATCTGGGAGCCCAGAAGGGTATTTGGAGGAAGGGATCACAAGGAGACAGTGTGTTTGGGGTAGAGGGGTAAAGGATATAGAGTGCCTGTGGGAAAGGTTAGGGTGTTATTGGAGGGGACAGGCTAGTGGGGATGGGGACAGGATTTTCTGACCGGGGCATTTGTGGAGAGATGGATGTACAGGTCGTTATTGGTGCTGTCCAGGGTGATGTCCTGCAGAGATAAAAGCGTGGGACTGGGCAACAAATGGAACAGTGATGGGGAGGGAGGAGGGAGGAGGCTATAGTAGGGTGCAGGATCTTGGGTCAAGATTGGATAGCCATTGGATTGATGGGGAGGGGAATGTTATGGAATATTCTGGAGCAAGTGGCTTGTTAACCAGGGGTGTCAGGGACAGGGGGAGCATGGTGATGGGTGTTAGTTCAGACAGAGAGCAAGCATATGGAAGATGAATGTTTTTAGGGTCAAAGGTAATGCTAACCCTAACCCTAATGCTTCAAGGGTAATAGAGGGGAATAAAAACGGGTAAAATTGGGAGCTTCAGTGGGATGAGGAAAGTTGCTGGATGACAGGTGATAAGTAGAATGTAGTGGAACATTTGTAGAAAGTAACACATATCTTTTAATCAACCTATCAGAAGGAGCGCAATCCCTCATTAATAGCGATGGGATGGGGGTGGTGTAGTTGGAGGGATGAGGGGAGGTTTGTTCTGGATGAGGGGAGCGGTGGTGGGGTGACATTAGGCCAATTAAAAAAATACCCAAAGATTCATGACCACAGTGGGTGAGAGCAAGCTCAGGTGTGTTCCCTCTTTATGGTCACCTCCCTGAAGTTAACAGCATCACCTTTCTGACTGCTAGCTCTCATTCCATCAAAATTCCAGGAATGTTGTTCTGGCACTCCACTGATGTCAGCTAGGAAATATCCCAGTCTGTCAATCCAAATGTCTCAAGGAGGTGACCAATGAAGAAGGGCAATAGATGCTCCTGAGTCAGTTCTGGAAGCCAGCTGCGTGTGTGATTGACTGTACAGAAAGTGTACTGAGAGGTCTCTGGGAGCATCAGCAACTGAAAAGGGCTTTGGTCTCTCAATGTGTGACTGGGCTAGGATCACCAGAAGCAATTCCTTCAGGTCTGTGTGTCTCACTCAGACTGCTGTCACGATGTCTACATGTCCCCATTTACTCACAAATGCTACAATGGGAACAATAGCATCAATGTGATGACTGTGCCTGATGTGTGGGAATTGGAGTAAGCACATGGAAGAAAGTGCTCAGGCCCAAAAATTATTGAACTTGAGATTAAATCCTGAAGGCCACAGCATTCCCAAGCAGAAAATGTGCTGCTGTTCTTCTAGCATGTGCAGAAACAGAGTTGTTAGCGAGAGAACCCACAGGTGTGTTGAAATGGCAGGCATCTGGAACCCAGGCTCTTTTTGCAGACAGAACATAGGTGTTCTGCAACAGTTGCCCAGTTTGTGTTTGGTTTCCCAAATGTGCTGTCCTCCACACTGGGGAGATGAAGTACAGACTGAGTGACTGCTTTGCAGGACACCTATGTTCTGTCTGCAAAAAAGACCCTGACCTTCTAGTTGCCTGCCATTTCAAAACACCACCTTGTTTCCTGGCCAATATCTCTATCTCAGGCCTCCTGCAGTGCTCCAGGGAAACTCAGCACAAGCTGGAACAACAGCAATTAATTTTCCACTTGGGGACCCAGCAGCCTTCTGGACTCAATCTTGGGTTCAATAGTTTTAGGGCCCAAGCACCCTCTTTCTTGTCCATCACCTAACCTTCAGACCTCTGGAATTCAGCTCCTTTGTCTGTGTTTGAACCAAGGCTGTAATGATGTCAGAAACTGAGTGGCCCTGGCAGAACCCAGACGGGGCTTCACTGAGCAGATGCTGCTTGATAGAACTTTACTGATGATCGAGAGTAGCTTGAATGAGTGGCAATTGGTTGGGTTGGGTTTGTCCTGCTTTTTGTGTAGAGGCCATACCTGGGCAATTTTCTACAGAGTCATAGAGTAATGCAGCATGGAAACAGGCCTTTCGTCCCAAACTGGTCCGTGCTGACCATGATGCCCACTCAGCTAGCTCCAATTGCCCACATTTGGTCCATGTACCTGTCCAATTGCTATTTAAATGTTGCCATTGTACCTGCCTCAACCACTTTCTCTAGCAGCCCATTCCATATACGCACCACTCTCTGTGTGAAGATGTTGCCCCTCAGGTCCTCCTTAAATCTTTCCCCTCTCACCTTAAACCTATGCCGTCTAGTTTTCAATTCCCCATCCCTGGGAAAAAGACAATATGCATTCATCTGATTTATGCCCTTCATGATTTTATACTTCTCGATGAGGTCACCCCTCATTCTCCTACGCTCTGAGGACTTTATTCCTGGCCAACCTCTCCCTATAACTCAGGCCCTACTAGTCCTGGTAACATCCTCATAAATCTTCTTTGCACACTTTCCAGTTTAACAGAGATAACAAGGCGTAGAGCTGGATGAACACAACAGCCAAGCAGCATCAGAGGAGCAGGAAAGTTGACGTGTCGGGTCTGAACCCTTCTTCAGAAATGGTTTCTTCCAGTTTAACTATGTCTTTCCCATAACAGGATAACCAAAACTGCACTCCATGTGCGGCCTCACCAATGGCTTATATAACTGTAACATAACGTCCCAACTCCTATAATCAGCACCTCGAACCAATGCTAAATGCCTTCTTCACCCTATCTACTTGTGACACCGTTTTCAACTTGCACACCAAAATCCCCCTGCTCCACAACACTCCTCAGGACCGTACCATTTACTGTATAAGCCCTACCTTGGTCTGACTTTCCAAAATGCAATGCCTCACATTTATCTGTATTGAATTACATTAGTTAATCATAAACCCACTTAACCATCAGATCAAGATCGTCCTATTTTTTGATAATCTTCCTCGCTATCAACATTACCTCCTAATTTTGTATCATCCACAAACTTATTAATCATGCCTTGCGCATTTACATCTAGATCATTTATGTAAATAACAAATAACAAAGGCCCCAGTGGCACACCCCTAGTCACAGGCCTCCAGTCCGAGAAACAACCTTCAACCATCACCGATAATGGGAACTGCAGATGCTGGAGAATCCAAGATAATAAAATGTGAGGCTGGATGAACACAGCAGGCCCACAGCATCTCAGGAGCTGCTGGGCCTGCTGTGTTCATCCAGCCTCACATTTTATTATCTTCAACCATCACCCTCTGCTTCCTACCATTGAGCCAATTTTGAATCCAATTAGCCAGCTCTCCCTGGGTCCCATGTGACCTAACTTTCATGACTAGCCTGCCATGCGGGACCTTGTCAAAGGCCTTACAAAAGTCCACACAAACAAACTATCACTGCTCTGCCTTTCTCTTTCCTCTTGGTTACCTTTTCAAAAAACTCTAAAAGATTTGTCAGACATGATTTCCCACGCACAAATACATGCTGACAATCCCTGTTCAGACCTTGAAGATCCAAATGTTGGTTGATGCTGTCCCTCAGTACCCTCTTCAATAACTTGCCTACTACTGATGTCAGGCTCACTGGCCTGTAGTTCCCTGGATTCTCTTTGCTAAATTTCTTCAACAATGGAACAACATTAGCCACTTTCCAGTCTTCTGGAACTTTAGCAGTGGCTAAAGATGAAGCAAGTATCTCTGCAAGGGCCTCTGCAATTTCTTCCCTAGCTTACCACAACACTCAGGGATAGACATAATCAGGCCCAGGGGATTTATCCACCTTAATGCACTTTAAGGCTCTCTAGTAGTATGTGAGCAGTCCAATACATTCCCACTTGTTTCCCTTATTTCCTTAGTATTCAGGATTCTCTCCTCAGTAAGCACTGAGGAGAAATATTCATTAAAAATCTCCCCCATCTCCCCCATCTTCTGTGGCTCCACACATTGCTGGCCATGCTGTTCTTTCAGGAGACCTGTTCTCTCCCTAGCCACCCTCTAACTCTTAAGAAAGCCATAGAACCTCTTGGATCACAGAAATTTGAGGGTGCATCCATGAGGATCAATGGTCGGCACAACATTGTGGGCTGAAGGGCCTGTTCTGTGCTGTACTGTTCTATGTTCTATGTTCTATGATTATCTTTAGCATTATAAATAACATTGTCAAAAGAACATATGAACTAGGAGCAGGAGTAGGCCATCTGGCCCCTTGAGCCTGCCCTGCCATTTAATAAGATCATGAGTGATCTTTTTGAGACTCAGCTCCACTTACCCGCCCACTCACCATAACCCTTAATTCCTTTGCAGTTCAAAAATTTATCGAGCCTTGCCTTAAAAACATTCAGCGAGATAGCTTCAAACGCTTCACTGGGCAGGGAATTCCACAGATTCACAACCCTTTGGGTGAAGAAGTTCCTCCTGACCTCAGTCCGACATTTGCTTCCCTTTATTTTGAAACTATGCCCTCTAGCTCTGGTTTCACCTGCTAGCGGGAACAACCTCTCTACTTCCACCTTATCTATTCCCTTCATAATCTTATATGTTTCTATAAGATCTGCCCTCATTCTTCTGAATTCCAATGAGTGTAATCCCAGTCTACTCAGTCTCTCCTCATAATCCAACCCTCTCAACACTGGAATCAACTGAGTGAATTTCCTCTGCACCCCCTCCAGTGCTAATATATCTGTTCTCGAGTAAGGAGATGAAAACTGTACACAGTACTCCAGGTGTGGCCTCACCAGGACCCTATACAGCTGCAGCATAGCCTCCCTGTTTGGAAACTCCATCCCTCTGGCAATGACAGACAAAATTCCATTTGCCTTTTTAATTACCTGCTGCGCCTACAATCCAACTTTTAGCGATTCGTGCACAAGGATGCCCAAGCCCCTCTGCACAGCAGCATGCTGCAAGTTTTTGCCATTTAAAACATAGTCCATTTTCCTGTTGTTCCTGCCAAATGGATGTTCTCATACTTATCAACATTGTACTCCATCTGCCAGACCTTTACCCACTCACTTAGACCATCTATATCCCTCTGTAGACTTTCAGTGTCTTCTGCACACTTTGCTCTATCACTCAACTTAGCGTCATTTGCAAATTTTGACACGTCCCATTTAGCCCCAACTCCAAATCTTCAATGTGAATTATAAACAATTGAGGTCCCAATGCTGATCCCTGAGGCACACCACTAGTCACTGATCGCCAACCAGAAAAACACCCATTTATCCCTACTCTTAGCTTTCTACTGGTCAACCAATCCTCTACCCATGCCAATGCATTACCTGTAATACTGTGCAACTTTATCTTATGTAGCAGCCTTTGGTGTAGCACCTTGTCAAATGCCTTCTGGAAATCCAGATACATCACATCCACAGGTTCCCCATTGTCCACCATGGAAATAATGTCCTCAAAGAATTCCACCAAATTAGTTAAGCATGACCTACCCTTCATGAACCCATCCTGGGTGTTCCCAATGGGACAATTTATATCCAGATGTCTTGTTATTTCTTCCTTAATTCAAGATTCAAACATTTTCCTGGTAGATGTTAGTGTTGAAACTTGGCTAGAGCTGTGGCAAGTTTTGAAGCACAAGCCTTCAGTATCATTGCTAAAATGTTGTCAGGACCTATAGCCTTTGCAGTATCCAGTGCCTCTACCATTTCTTGATATCACTTGGAGTGAATTAAATTGGCTGAGTACTGGTATCCGTAATGCTGGGGACCACTGCAGGAGGCCGAGATGGATCATCCACTTGGCACTTATGGCTGAAGATTAATATGAAAGCTTTAGCCTTATCTTTTGCACTGATGTGTTGCACTCTTCCATCGTTTGGGATAGGAGCAGAGAGTGGCAATGGAAGGGTGCTTTTGAATTGGAGAACAGTAACTAGTGGTGTTCCACAGGGATCAGGGCGGGGACCTACATTGTTTGTAATATGTATGTAAATGACTTGGAAGTAAATATAAGTGTTCTGATTAATTTGTTTGCAGATGAAACCAAAATTGGCAGAGTTGCAGATAAGGATGAGGATTATCAAAGGAAATAGTGATAATGCCCCGAATGAATGCAAAAGAATCCATTTTACCGTCTAAAAGTCACAACTGTCCAGTTTAAACAATTCCCAAGCTCTAATAAGTTCCAATTATCCTATTACATGTTGTTATGCTCCTTTTCTCCATTCTGACAGTTTCCAATACGAGAACAAAGAGCCATACAGCACTGGAACAGGCCTTTCAGCTCACCAAACCTGCATCGATTTCTCATCCTTAATTAGACCTGCTACTTCTTGCCCATGCAGGATTTCTGTCCCTCTGTTCGCCTCTTATTCATAGGTATATTGCAGAATGGGGCAGATGAATGGCAAATGTAGTTTAATCTGGATAAATGCAAGGTGATGCATTTTGGAAGATCAAATTCAGGTGTGAATTTTATGATCAATTACAGAGCCCTTAGAAGCAAAGATCAATGGTCGGCACAACATCGTGGGCTGAAGGGCCTGTTCTGTGCTGTACTGTTCTATGTTCTATGTTCTATATTGTATAATTTGGGCGTACAGGTCCATAGATCCCTGAAAGTAGCAACACAAATGGATAAGGTGGTCAAGAAGGCATACAGCGTTCTGGCCTTCATCGGCCAGGGCATCAAATATAGAATTTGCCGAGTTATGTTACAGCTGTTCAAAACTTTAGCTAGGCCACATTTGGAGTTTTGGCCACCACATTACTAAAAGGACGTGGATGCTTTGAACAAGGTGCAGAAAATACTTACCAGGAGGATGCCTGGCCTGGAGAGTTTCGGTTATGAGGAGAGGTTGGATAAACTTGGATTGTTCTCACTGAAAAAACAGGGAGTGAGGAGTGACACAATAGAGGCCTACACAATTATGAGAATTGTAGATAGGTTGGATAATCAGAGGCTTTTTCCCAGAGTGGAAAGGTCAACTATAGGAGGTCACAGGCTCAAGATGAGAGGAGGAACGTTTAGGAGAGAAATGCAGGGAAAACATTTCATACAGAGTGTGGGGGTTGGCTGGAACGCACTGCCACTGGAGATGGTGGAAGCAGGCATGTTAACAATGTTTAAGGTGTATCTTAAAAAACACATGAATAGGAACTGAACAGAAGGATAGAAATTGCATATGGGCAAGGAGTATGGGGTCTAAACAAGGATTGGGAATCAGTGCAGGTTTGGTGAGCTGAAGGGCCCATTCCTGTTCTGTATTGTTCGTTGTGCTTCCTTTATTCTTTGTCCTGTTGTCAAAAACTGATTGAATGGAGGAAAACAGCTTGACAGTACATTGTAGGATAATTGGAGCTTGGGAATTGCTTAAACTGGATAGTTGTGATCTTCAGAGAGTAAAATTGATCCTTTTGTGTTTGTTAGGGGCATAATCTAAGCACAAGGTGAGACATTGCCTTGCCTGCTGCCTCTTGTACTCACAGAATGGGGGCAATTGCGACACTCTCAGTGGGCTTCATGCATCACCAGCCTTTTCCTGCAAGAGTCTCATGCCAGCCTATTAGTAAGTGATACATAGTGCAGTTGTGTGATTGTGTGTGTGTGTGTGGTGTGTGTGTGTCTGTCTGTCTGTGTTGGAACCCTGTGAATCAATGCTGTTCAAATGTAACACAGTTCATCTAATTGATGTGAGACCAGGAGAATGAATGTGGAGGAAATCCCTTCCTCGATAACATGTTGACAAAACACCAAAACTGCAAGACTGACCCTGCAGCAGCTTTAACTGAAAAACTAGATATTCAAATTGTAGTGAAGGAACATTGGAATTCAACCTGTTAGGAAGTGGAGCATTTTTGCTCATGTCTAAATGATTTCTTAGGTATCTAGCTACGTCCTCACAGAGAGATTAGATAAGTTAGTGATTGGTTAGCTGAAGGGCTGGAACAGGAAAGGCAGCAGAGCCGTGGACAGATGCCAGTCTTCTTCAAATTTGTTTCACACCAACTGATATCAAGAAACTGCTGCAGTCACTGGATATTGCAAGGGATATGGACCTTGACAATCTAATCAATGCCCTTTAACATTCAATGGTGTTACCATCACCAAATCCCCCACTATCAACATTCTGATGATTACCACCAGAAACTCAACTGGTCTCACCACATAAACAGCGGCTACAAGAGCAGGCCAGAAGCTGGGAATACTGCAGCGAGTAACTCACCTGCTGACTCCCCAAAGCCTGTCCCACCATCTATAAGGCATTAGACAGGGGTGTGATGGAATACTCCCCACTTGCCTGGATGAGTGCAGCTCCTACAATATTCAAGAACTTTGAAACCATCCAGGACAAAGCAGCCCACTTGATTGGCACCACGTCCACAAACATCCACTCCCTCCACCACCGACGCTCAGTAGCAGCAGTGTGTACTATCTGCGAGATGCACTGCAGAAATTCACCAAAGATCCCCAGGCAGCACCCTCCAAACACACGACCACTTCCGTCTAGAAGGACAAGGGCAGCAGATACATGTTAACACCATCCCCTGCAAGTTGCCCTCCAAGCCACTCACCATCCTGACCTGAAAATATATCACTATTTTTGAGATATGTGATCTAAAGTGTGGCAGAATGTAAAGATATTAAATAGCAATTTGACTGAGAGAGACACGGAGCTTTCAGCAGGAAATATCAGCACAGCCATCACTGGTAGAGCAAACAAAGTCAATATGTTCAAAAGCTCAGAATGAAAGGCACTCAAATATCTCAGAAGGTGATAGAGTTATGGAGGGGTGAGGCCCTGGGGACGATTTCAAAATCATTTTTTGTGAATTAGAATACAGTCAGCATGAGGTGACTTTTGTACATTGGTATAGTTCATTATTTTTCTAAAATCAGTATATATCAGATTTCCAAGAGCGACAGCTCCACTGCCTCTGCTTAAAACACGTGTACAGGTAAAACTTTAAATCATGACAATTTACAAAGCCTATTCTAAAGTATATTCTAAATCAGTGTACTCAGACTATTTCCCAATAATATTCTATTTTGGCAATTAGAAATGAATCCAACTTTTATGAATATGTTATGTTGCCTGTGTTTTACACAAGTTTTACCTAGAATCTGGCCCAAGAATCGAAGGGGTGTTCTGAAGGGAAGACTAGTTAGGTTGGATCTCTTTGAAACATTCTGGGTATGCCATGTTGCTTTGGAAATAGGTTATACTGGGAGGCATCCCTTTTATTTTGAGTTTATCTGCATGAATTGCCCTAAAAAACAGACATTCAGCCTTGGAGCAACTTTAAAACAATCAATTGAAAATTGGATCAGGAGTTGCAAAGAAGCTGTGGACCAGCAAAAGACGGTAATTAGTGGTATTTCTCAGTGAGAGTCATGAATCAAGAATACAGCATGGTCAATGATTGAGTGGGGATGTCCAAACTGTGAGGCACTTAAGAATTAGCACAGAGTCACTTAGCCAACGCAAGTAGAAGGAGACCAAGAAATGTTATACCTCAAGAATAGATGGCGCACTGAGGAAAATGAAAATGACTTCCTGAGAGCTGTAGCACACTTGGCTTTGGCATCATTTAAAGATGAACATTTGCACCAAAAATCACAGGTCATGATGTGGAACATTTCAATGTACAGGACAATGTGAGCACATACACTGGGTCTGTAAACCTCCCCTCCCCCCACACCCTCAGTTCAGGAACCACTGTTCTAACTGCTTCTGACAGCTGCATTATTTTTGCTTGAATAGGAATAATGTAAAATGTTTGTTCACTTTAGACAGGTCACAATTTTGCATTATTGAAATTTGGAGAAAGTTTATGAATGGAAATTCTGAACTAAGCATTTTTAATAACAATATTGAAGGACTAAATATTGTTCAGCACAGTTGCCAAGATAGGTGATAAGGAAAATAACAGAAGATTAAAGCTTGATACATCTTGGTAGTGTGTATGTCCATTGAAGCCCATTCCTCTCTTTGTAGAAAGAGTGTTACTGAGGACACAGTAGGTTTTTTGTTTGTTAAAATGCAAATTTGCCAGCAATATGTAGCAAGGGAGTGGGACCCCGTCAATTGTGATTTGTTACAAGTCCTTGGAGGCCAAAGTCAGTGATAATCCTGAGGACCGGAATAAATTCCGAGTCCAGTGAAGGAGGACTAAAGAAAATAAAGAGGGAGAAAATAAAATACAAGGGCAAACTGACAAGAAACATTAAGACTGACGATGAGTTCATTTAAATATGTAAAAAGGAAGAGAGGTCAAAATGAACATAGGCCTCTGAGAAAATGAATGTGGGGAGACAGTTGTGGGGAACAAGGAAATGGCAGAGGAGTTAAACAAGTATTTTGCATCAGCTTTTATGGCAGAAGATACTTTGAACATTTTGCTAATACTAAAAAATACAAAGAAAGGAATTAAGTACTATCACAATCATTTGAGAAATAATGTTAGACAAACTAAAGGATCTAAAAGCAATTAAGTCCTCTGTCCCTGATGACTTGCATCATCGGATCCTAAAAGAAGTAACTACAGAGATAGTGAGTGCATTGGTTGTAATTTTCCAAAAATTATTGGATTCTGGAGAAGTATTAGAGGCTTGGAAAACTGCCAATGTGACACCTCTATTCAAAAAGAAAAGGAGGCAAAGAGCAGATAACTATAGGCCAATGAGCAAATATCTATTGTTGGAAAAATGTTTGAACCAATTATTATGGGAAGTAATAGCAGATCATTTAGAAAATCATAATCAAACCAAGCAGAGCTCGCATGGATTCGTGAAAGGGAAATCGTATCTGACTAATCTTTTCGTCTCAACCTGAGTGGATGGAGGGGAAGCAGTAGATGTATTGTGTTTGGACTTCCAGAAGGTATTCAACAAGATACCAAACCAAAGGTTAAGGAATAAGGTAAGAACTTACAGTGTTAGGGTTGTTTATTGGCATGAATAGAGAATTGGCTAGTGGGCAGGAAACAGACAGTGGTGTTAAGGAGTTCTTCATCGGGCTCGTGTCCTATAACCAGTGGGGTTCCACAGGGATCAGTTGCTGGACCGCAACTGCTTATATGGCAGCTCAGTGGTTAGCCAACTGCCTCACAGCACCAGAGCACAGAGACTTCAGCCTCGGGCCACTATCCGCGTGGAATTTGCACATTCTCCCTGTGTCTGTGTGGGTTTCCTCTAGGTGCTCCGGTTTCTTCCCACAGCCCAAAGATGTGCAAACTCAGTAGATTAGCCATGCTAAATTATCCCTTAATATTCAGGGATGCATAAGTCAGATGTGTTAGCTGTGGGAAATGCAATGATACGGTAGGGGGATGGGCCTGGGTGGGATGCTCTTTACAGCATTGGTATGGCCTGTTTCCATGCTGTAGGGATTCAATGAATAAGTATTAATCACTTGAAGGAACGGAGTGATTGTACTGTAGCAAAATTTACAGAATTACAAAACTTGGTGGAAAGACAGGTTGTGAGAGGGATACAAATAATTTACCGAGAGATATTGAAAGATTAAATGGGCAAAAAGTTGGCAAATGGAACATAACGTGGAAAAATGAGCAACTGTTAGTTTTGGAGTGTAGACAATAAAACACTATTATTTAAACAGAGAAAGCTACAGAAAACTGCAACACAAATGGACTTGGATGCAGAAAAGAGAAAAAGCTAGCACACAAGTGCAGCAAGGAATCGGGGGTTAGAGCATAAATGTAGGAAAATCTTGCTACAACTGTACAAGGTGCTGGTGAGATGTCATCTGGAGTACTGTGAGCAGTCTTGGTCCCCCTACTTATGAAAAGATATTGTCTTATTGGAGGCAGTTCAAGGAGGTTCACTCGGATGATCCTGGTATCGGGGGGGACAGTCTTATGATCTGGGGTTGAATGGGTTGAGACTTTACTAACTGGAGTTTAGAAGAATGAGGGGTGATCTCATTGAAACATATTGGATTCTTAAAGATCTTTTTAGGGAAAGGTTGCAAGGATGATTTCCCCCATGGAAGAGTCTAGGACCAGAGGATATAATCTCAAAATAAATTTAAGACTGAGATGAGGAAGAATTTCTTTCAGAGGGTTGTGAGTCTTTGGAACTCTGTCACAGAGATCTGTGGGGGCAGTGCTCTTGTGGATATTTAAGGCTGAGATCAATAGATCCTTGATCAGCGAGTTTTGAGAAGATTTGTAGCTCAGGTTGAGGTTCTGGCTGTGATTTGCTCACTGAGCTTGAAGGTTAGTTTTCAGACGTTTCGTCACCATTCTAGGTAACATCATCAGTGAGCCTCCTGTGAAGCGCTGGTGTTATGTCCCGCTTTCTATTTATCTCACATCCAGATCCTTGATCAGTAAGGGAGCCAAGGGTTACACAGAAAGGGAAGGAAAGTGGATGTGAGGAATGTCAGATCAGCCATGATCCTATTAAATGGTGGAGCAGGCTGAATGGCCTAATCCTGTTCCTATCTCTTATGGCCTTATGGCAATTTGTGTTTATCCCCAGTAGCATCACAAACGTACAACTCATATTCCACATCCCTTTGATTTATATGCACTTGATGTAACTGCACATTAACTCATTAAATATGCCACAGCAAGTTAAATCCAGTAATTAATGACATAAGTAAGCTTTTAACTGTGATAATTATGATTGACTGCCAAAACTGCTTCAACGTCCCACATTTGCATACAGTTGTTAAAAACACACAACCTCACTCGTTCAGGTTGTGAATCATTGTTAGGCATTGCATGTGTTTTTTTCAGGTTGATATTGGTACTTTAAATCTTGTATCCTTCATTGCCTCTCTATCTGTCTAAATTTCTTTCCTGCTTTAGTATTCCTTCAGTATATTTACCACCTTTCTGATATTATACTTCAACTTGTTCAAACAGGATCCTGTGGGAAAATATGGTTTGAGCAGGCAAATGGTCTGTTGTCGTTTTGGATATTTATGCACTTTTGAGAAGGTCTGATACACATGGCATGGCATCGAGCCAAGATTTCTTGTATTTTGTATTGCAGTGATGAATTCATACACTTTCAATTTTCTTATTGAAGTTACTGCAGCTGCAAACCTGAATTGACCGCATTTTATAAATTGTTCAGAAGCTTGTCATTTAGTTAGAAATTAGTACATGGAAGAATAACTAAATCAGAAAGGTTGTTACAAATTCATTTTTCTTTCATGTTTTGAGCGTAACCTACTAAAACCATTCAGCAAAATTACTGTGGCAGCTGGTTATGGGATGGGGTTTTACATCTAAAGACCAGGGATGATGACTTGGACCCTAAACTTGGCTGTTTTGAATATTCATATGTTACTCCATTAGGCTCTCAACTTACGGAAGATGGGTGAGTATAGCAATCAGCAGTCTGTCCATCATTACTAATTAAAAAACTGTTAGGCTTGTTAATGATCCAATTATCTGGAATTGCTGTCTGTACTGTTCAGGCAGTTTACATGAAAATATTTGGGAGTGTTCTCCAGCAGCTGTGATAAGAGTCTGTGCTGCGAGGACCATGTTTGACTGGAAGAAGGGATTTTCCAGGAGAACGCAGGAGTGTTAGTATATTTTTTAAACCCATTGTTTTCATCTTTATTGAGCCTTTAATGAAATGTAGAATCTTTCCGGGATTAGACAGTCTTTTTACTTGCAACAATGATTGACTTGGTATCCACAGCATTACCCCACTCCACCATCCAGGGTCTTCTGGGCCACAGTGCCAATTATGCATGTAGACTCTGGCCCCAGTTCCCTCGAATGTCTGCTTTCGTTCCATGTAGGAGGGTGGGGGGGAAGTGGTAAGACAGAGGGAGCCAGGGGATCACTTCCTTCAACCCCATGCACCTTCTCATCAACAGATCTTGACCTGAGTCTTTAGGTGTGAGGCTTGAAGAGCACTGGATGAGGCTGGGGGTGGGGGGATTTTGAAGCTGGCGAAACCAGTGATAAGGCCATTGGACTGTAAACTTTCAAGACAAAATATCAAGTCCAGTCTGCCCACTTCTAACCTGACCAAACATGTCCAACTTCTTGAAAAGCTTTTCTGATGAGGGCTCTAGGCCCGAAACGTCAGCTTTTGTGCTCCTGAGATGCTGCTTGGCCTGCTGTGTTCATCCAGTTCCACACTTTGTTATCTTGGGTTCCTCAGCATCTGCAGTTTTCATTATCTCTGATACAAATTCTTACTCACCTATATGCTCCACCCTACCCATGGAATAATCACAATAACCCCCTACCTACATCCACCTATCACCATCTCTCCTATCCTGCCCCCAGACCCACTCTCCCCTCTTAATTCCTGGTTCAGCCCTCCCCAGTCCTGATGAAGGGTTTCAGCCTGAAATGTTGGCTTTCCTGCTTCTCTGATGTTGTCTGACCTGCTGTGGTTTTCCAGCTCCGCACCTATTAACTCTAGCTTCCAGCATCTGTGGTCCTTACTGTCTCCAGATCTCGACTGAGTGAGTTTGTTTCTCTTCTGGCTAAATGGAATTTTAGGAATTTTATGAATGTTTTGTGATTTGCACGTCATGGGGTCATCTGTTTATAATTAACAGAATTAATTTTTGATACCCGAATCAGTCAAACATCAGTCCCACAATGTCAGTGTCTGGCATTTGTAACTAATATTTTGAGGATGAAGTGACTGATTTTAAATAAAGCGACACATGTTTGAAAAGTTTATTGTATTGTACTCATCAAATGGGATGGTCAGTGGCAGTTTGGTACTATTTTCCTTCACTATGTTTTGCAGAAATGTATGCGGTTCAACCCTGATGCCACGGTGTGGGTTGCTAAACAACAGATCCTATGCACCCTGAACTACAGTCTGAAAAATGTCTTGAATTATGGCCTGTTCCAGCCAGCAAGCAATGGGAGGGTCGGTAAATTTTTGGATGAGGAGCGGCTGCTCAAAGAATACCCACAGCCCAACAACAAAGGAATTCCCTCTTTGGAGGTAAGCAGTTACAAAGCCCTGACTTTCTTAGTCGAATAGAATAGAAACCCTACACTGTGATAACAAGCCATTTGGCCCATTGAGTCCACATCAAATCTCCAAAGACCATATCCCACCCAGATGCACTCCTTTTCCTATCCCTGTAACCCTGCATTTATCATGGCCAATCCACCTAACCTGCACACCTTCGGATTGTGGGAGGAAATACAGGCAGAAACTGGGAGAATGTGCAAACTCCACACAGACAGTTGCCCGAGGCTGGAATCATACCTGGGTCCCAGGCGCTGTGATACAAAGAAACAAAGAAACCTACAGCACAGGAACAGGCCCTTCGGCCCTCCAAGCCTGCGCCGATCAAGATCCTCTGTCTAACCTGTCACCTATTTTCTAAGGGTCTGTGTCCATTTGCTCCCTGCCCATCCATGTACCTGTCCAGATATATCTTAAAAGACGCTAACGTGTCTGCGTCTACCACCTCCACTGGCAACGCATTCCAGACACCCACCACCCTTTGTGTAAAGAACTTTCCACGCATATCTCCCTTAAACTTTCCTCTTCTCACTTTGAACTCATGACCCCTAGTAATTGAGTCCCCCACTCTGGGAAAAAGCTGTTTGCTATCCACCCTGTCTATACCCCTCATGGTTTTGTAGACCTCAATCAGGTCCCCCGTCAATCTCCGTCTTTCTAATGAAAATAATCCTAATCTATTCAACCTCTCTTCATAGCTAGCACCCTCCATACCAGGCAACATCCTGGTGAACCTCCTCTGCACCCTCTCCAAAGCATCCACATCCTTTTGGAAATGTGGCGACCAGAACACAGTACTCCAAATGTGGCCGAACCAAAGCCCTAGACAATTGCAACATGACCTACCAGCTCTTGTGATAATGGGAACTGCAGATGCTGGAGAATCCAAAATAATAAAATGTGAGGCTGGATGAGCACAGCGGGCCAAGCAGCATCTCAGGAGCACAAAAGCTGACATTTCGGGCATAGACACTTCATCAGAGAGGGGGATGGGGTGAGAGTTCTGGAATAAACAGGGAGAGAGGGGAAGGCGGACCGAACATGGAGAGAAAAGAAGATACGTGGAGAGGAGAGTATAGGTGGGGAGGTAGGGAGGGGATAGGTCAGTCCAGGGGAGACGGACAGGTCAAGGAGGTGGGATGAGGTTAGTAGGTAGGAGATGGAGGTGCAGCTTGGGGTAGGAGGAAGGGATGGGTGAGAGGAAGAACAGGTTAGGGAGGCAGAGACAGGTTGGACTGGTTTTGGGATGCAGTGGGTGGAGGGGAAGAGCTGGGCTGGTTGTGTGGTGCAGTGGGGGAAGGGGAGATTTTGAAGCTGGTGAAGTCCACATTGATACCATTGGGCTGCAGGGTTCCCAAGCGGAATATGAGTTGCAGTTCCTGCAACCTTCGGGTGGCATCATTGTAGCACTGCAGGAGGCCCATGATGGACATGTCATCTAAAGAATGGGAGGGGGAGTAGAAATGGTTTGCGACTGGGAGGTGCAGTTGTTTATTGCGAACCGAGCGTAGGTGTTCTACAAAGCGGTCCCCAAGCCTCTGCTTGGTTTCCCCAATGTAGAGGAAGCCACACTGGGTACAGTGGATGCAGTATACCACATTGGCAGATGTGCAGGTGAACCTCTGCTTAATATGGAAAGTCTCCCACGATGAGGCATTCCACTCCCGCACATCCCAGATGTCCAAGTTTTTCAAGGACTGCAACTTTCCCCCCAGAGTGGTCGAGAACGCCCTTGCCCGCGTCTCCCGCATTTCCCACAACACATCCCTCACACCCCGCCCCTGCCACAACCACCCAAAGAGGATCCCCCTCATTCTCACACACCACCCCACCAACCTCCGGATACAACGCATCATCCTCCGAAACTTCCGCCATCTACAATCCGACCCCACCACCCAAGACATTTTTCCATCCCCACCCTTGTCTGTTTTCCGGAGAGACCACTCTCTCCGTGACTCCCTTGTTCGCTCCACACTGCCCTCCAACCCCACCACACCCGGCACCTTCCCCTGCAACCGCAGGAAATGTTACACTTGCCCCCATACCTCCTCCCTCACCCCTATCCCAGGCCCCAAGATGACTTTCCATATTAAGCAGAGGTTCACCTGCACATCTGCCAATGTGGTATACGGCATCCACTGTACCCAGTGTGGCTTCATCTACATTGGAGAAACCAAGCGGAGGCTTGGGGACCGGTTTGCAGAACACCTCCGCTCGGTTCGCAATAAACAACTACACCTCCCAGTCGAAACCATTTCCACTCACCCTCCCATTCTTTAGATGACATGTCTATCATGGGCCTCCTGCAGTGCCATAATGATGCCACCCGAAGGTTGTAGGAACAGCAACTCATATTCCGCTTGGGAACCCTGCAGCCTAATGGTATCAATGTGGACTTCACTAGCTTCAAAATCTCCCCTTCCCCCACGCATCCCAAAACCAGCCCAGTTCATCCCCTCCCCCCACTGCACCACACAACCAGCCCAGCTCTTCCCCTCCACCCACTGCATCCCAAAATCAGTCCAACCTGTCTCTGCCTCCCTAACCAGTTCTTCCTCTCACCCATCCCTTCCTCCTACCCCAAGCCGCACCTCCATCTCCTACCTACTAACCTCATCCCAAATCCTTGACCTGTCCGTCTTCCCTGGACTGACCTATCCCCTCCCTACCTCCCCACCTATACTCTCCTCTCCACCTACCTTCTTTTCTCTCCATCTTCGGTCCGGCTCCCCCTCTCTCCCTATTTATTTCAGAACCCTCACCCCATCCTCCTCGCTGATGAAGGGTCTAGACCCGAAACGTCAGCTTTTGTGCTCCTGAGATTCAGCTGGGCCTGCTGTGCTCATCCAGCCTCACATTTTATTATCTACCAGCTCTTGTAATCATTACCCTGTCCAATGAAGGAAAGCATGCCATATGCCTTCTTGACCACCCTATTGACCTGCGTTGTCATCTTCAGGGAACAATGGACCTGAACCCCCAGATCTCTCTGTTCATCAATTTTCCCTAGGACTTTTCCATTTACTGTATAGTTCGCCCTTGAATTTGATCGTCCAAAATGCATCACCTCACATTTGCCCGGATGATGTAGCAGCACTAGCCAGTGAGCCGCCATGCCATCCCCAACTGGTCCAAATGTTGTTGAATGAGTCAGCAAACAGTCAAAGAACAAAGAAAAATACAGCACTGGAACAGGCCATTTAGCCCTCGAAGACTGCATCGTGACATTTTGTCCTTCCGTAATAAAACTCTCTTCACTTACCGGATCCATGTTCTCGATTCCCTTCCTATTCATGTACTCGTCCAGGTGGTTATTGAACAGTGCTATTGTGTTTGCTTCTACCACCTTCCCTGGCAGTGTGTTCCAGGAATGCATTGCCCTTTGTAAGAAAAACTTACCTCGCACATCTGTTTTAAACTTCCCCCGTCACACCTTGAACCTGTGTCCCCCAGTAATTGACCCCTCCATCCTGGGAAAAAGCCTCATACTTTGCACACTATCCATGCCATTCACAATACTATAAATTTCTATCAGGTCACCCCTCAACCTCCTGTGTTCTAGTAAAAACAAGCCCAGCCTACCCAACATTTCATCATAGCTAAAATTCCCCATGCCAGGCAACATCCTGGAAAATCCTTTATTGTACGCTTTCCAAAGCATCCATATCCCTCTGGTAGTTTAGTGACCAGAACAGTATGCGATATTCCAAGGGTGATTGAACTAATGTTCTATAAAGCTGCAGCATAATGTTTCTATCCTTAAACTCAATGCCCCCTCCAGTGAAGGCAAACAAAGCCTTACTTACTACTTTATCTACCTGTGTTGGCACCTACAGTGATCTGTGGATCTGCACACCCAGGCCCCACTGCTCATCAATACTACAGAGGGTTCTGCCATTGACTGTGTCATTCCTACCTGTACTTGACCTTTCAACACATGTCTGGATTAAATTTCATCTTCTATTTTTCTGCCCATGCCTCCAACTGTTCTATATCCTGCTATATCCTCTGATAAATCCCCTCACTATCCGCAACTCCAGAAGACCATAAGACATAGGAGTGAAAGTAAGGCCATTCGGCCAATCAAGTCCACTCCGCCATTTAAATCATGGCTGATGGGCATTTCAACTCCACTTCCCTGCACTCTCCCCATAGTCCTTGATTCCTTCTGAGATCAAGAATTTATCAATGTCTGCCTTGAAGACATCCAATGTCCCGGCCTCCACTGCAATCTGCGGCAATGAATTCCACAAGCCCACCACTCTCTAGCTGAAAAAAATGTCTCCTCATTTCCGTTTTAAATTTACCCCCTTTAATTCTAAGGCTGTGCCCACAGGTCCTAGTCTCCCGGCCTAACGGAAACAACTTCCTAGCGTCCACCCCTTCTAAACCATACATTATCTTGTAAGTTTCTATTAGATCTCCCCTCAACCTTCTAAACTCTAATGAGTACAATCCCAGGATCCTCAGCCGTTCATCATACACTAAACCGACCATTCCAGGGATCATCCGTGTAAATCTCCGCTGGACATGCTCCAGTGCCAGTATGTCCTTCCTGAAGTGTGGGGCCCAAAATTGGACACAGCATTCTAAATGGGCCTAACTAGAGGTTTATAAAGCCTCAGAAGCACATCACTGCTTTTATATTCCAACCCTCTTGAGATAAACAACAGCATTACATTCGCTTTATTAATCACAGGCTCTACCTGCAAGTTAACCTTTAGAGAATCCTGGACCAACACTCCCAGATCCCTTTGTACTTCTGATTTGCGAATTTTCTCACTGTTTAGAAAATAGTCCATGCTTGTATTCTTTTTTCCAAAGTGCAAAACCTCACATTTACTCACTTTGAATTTCATCAGCCATTTCCTGGACCACTCTCCTAAACTGTCTAAATCTTTCTGCAGCCTCCCCACCTCCTCAGTACTACCTGCCTGTCCACCTATCTTCGTATTATCAGCAAACTTCACCAGAATGCCCCCAATCCCTTCATCCAGATCATTGATATATAAGGTGAACAGCTGCGGCCCTAACACTGAACCCTGCAGGATACTGCTTGTCACCGGTTGCTCTTCTGAAAAAGAGCCTTTTATCCCAACTGTCTGCCTTCTGTCAGACAGCCAATCCTCAAGCCAGACCAGTGGCTCACCTCGAACACCATGGGCCCTCACCTTACTCAGCAGCCTCCCGTGAGGCACCTTATCAAAGGCCTTTTGGAAGTCTAGATAGATAACATCCACTGGGTTTCCCTGGTCTAACCTACCTGTTATCTCTTCAAAGAATTCTAACAGGTTTGTCAGGCATGTCCTCCCCTTACTAAATCCATGCTGACTTATTCTAATCTGACCCTGCACTTCCAGGAATTTAGAAATCTCATCCTTGACAATGGATTCTAGAATTTTACCAACAACCGAGGTTAGGCTAATCGGCCTGTAATTTTCCATCTTTTGCCTTGATCCTTTCTTAAACAAGGGGGTTACAACAGCAATTTTCCAATCACCTGGGACTTTCCCTGACTCCAGTGACTTTTGAAAGATCACGACAAAAGGCTCCACTATTTCCTCAGCCACCTCCCTCAGAACTCTAGAATGTAGCCCATTGGGGCCAGGAGATTTATCAATTTTTAGACCTTTTAGTTTTTCTAGCACTTTCTCTTTTGTAATGCCTACCGTACTCAACTCTGCCCCCTGGCTCTCCTTAATTGTTGGCATACTACTCATGTCTTCCGCTGTGAAGACGGACGCAAAGTACTTATTAAGCTCTTCAGCTATTTCCTTATCTCCCATCACTAGCCTTCAAACATCAATTTGGAGCAGCCCAATATCTACTTTTGCCTCTTGTTTCTTTCTTATGTATTGAAAGAAGCTTTTACTATCATTTCTAATATTACTAGCTGGCCTACCTTCATATTTAATCCTCTCCTTCCTTATTTCTCTCCTTGTTGTCCTCTGTTTGTTTTTGTAGCTTTCCCAATCTTCTGATTTCCCAGTGCTCTTGGCCACTTTACAGGCTGTCTCTTTTTCTTTGGTATATTTCCTGACTTCCTTTGTCAGCCATGGCTGTCTAATTCCACCCCGGATAATCTTTCTTTTCTTTGGGATGAACCTCTGTACTGTGTCCTCAATTACACCCAGAAACTCCTGTCATTGTTGCTCTACTCTCTTCCCCGCTAGGCTCTGCTTCCAGTCAATTTTTGTCAGTTCCTCTCTCATGCCCCTGTAATTTCCTTTATTTAACTGTAACACCATTACATCTGATTTTGCCTTCTCTCTTACAAACTGCAGACTGAACTCTACCATATTATGATCGCTGCCTCCTAAGTGTTCCCTTACTTTAAGGTCTTTTATAAAGGCTGGCTCATTACATAGCACTAAGTCCAGAATAGCTTGATAAAATGTGAGGCTGGATGAACACAGCAGGCCAAGCAGCATCTCAGGAGCACAAAAGCTGACGTTTCGGGCCTAGACCCTTCATCAGAGAGGGGGATGGGGAGAGGGAACTGGAATAAATAGGGAGAGAGGGGGAGGCGGACCGAAGATGGAGAGAAAAGAAGATAGGTGGAGAGGGTGTAGGTGGGGAGGTGGGGAGGGGATAGGTCAGTCCAGGGAAGACGGACAGGTCAAGGAGGTGGGATGAGGTTAGTAGGTAGCTGGGGGTGCGGCTGGGGGTGGGAGGAAGGGATGGGTGAGAGGAAGAACCGGTTAGGGAGGCAGAGACAGGTTGGACTGGTTTTGGGATGCAGTGGGTGGGGGGGAAGAGCTGGGCTGGTTGTGTGGTGCAGTGGGGGGAGGGGATGAACTGGGCTGGTTTAGGGATGCAGTGGGGGAAGGGGAGATTTTGAAACTGGTGAAGTCCACATTGATACCATATGGCTGCAGGGTTCCCAGGCGGAATATGAGTTGCTGTTCCTGCAACCTTCGGGTGGCATCATTGTGGCAGTGCAGGAGGCCCATGATGGACATGTCATCAAGAGAATGGGAGGGGGAGTGGAAATGGTTTGCGACTGGGAGGTGCAGTTGTTTGTTGCGAACTGAGCGGAGGTGTTCTGCAAAGCGGTCCCCAAGCCTCCGCTTGGTTTCCCCAATGTAGAGAAAGCCGCACCGGGTACAGTGGATGCAGTATACCACATTGGCAGATGTGCAGGTGAACCTCTGCTTAATGTGGAATGTCATCTTGGGGCCTGGGATGGGGGTGAGGGAGGAGGTGTGGGGACAAGTGTAGCATTTCCTGCGGTTGCAGGGGAAGGTGCCGGGTGTGGTGGGGTTGGAGGGCAGTGTGGAGCGAACAAGGGAGTCACGGAGAGAGTGGTCTCTCCGGAAAGCAGACAGGGGTGGGGATGGAAAAATGTCTTGGGTGGTGGGGTCGGATTGTAAATGGCGGAAGTGTCGGAGGATAATGCGTTGTATCCGGAGGTTGGTAGGGTGGTGTGTGAGAACGAGGGGGATCCTCTTGGGGCGGTTGTGGCGGGGGCGGGGTGTGAGGGATGTGTCGCGGGAAATGCGGGAGACGCGGTCAAGGGCGTTCTCAATCACCGTGGGGGGGAAGTTGCGGTCCTTAAAGAACTTGGACATCTGGGATGTGCGGGAGTGGAATGTCTTATCGTGGGAGCAGATGCGGCGGAGGCGGAGGAATTGGGAATAGGGGATGGAGTTTTTGCAGGAGGGTGGGTGGGAGGAGGTGTATTCTAGGTAGCTGTGGGAGTCGGTGGGCTTGAAATGGACATCAGTTACAAGCTGGTTGCCTGAGATGGAGACTGAGAGGTCCAGGAAGGTGAGGGATGTGTTGGAGATGGCCCAGGTGAACTGAAGGTTGGGGTGGAAGGTGTTGGTGAAGTGGATGAACTGTTCGAGCTCCTCTGGGGAGCAAGAGGCGGCGCCGATACAGTCATCAATGTACCGGAGGAAGAGGTGGGGTTTGGGGCCTGTGTAGGTGCGGAAGATGGACTGTTCCACGTAACCTACAAAGAGGCAGGCATAGCTGGGGCCCATGCGGGTGCCCATGGCCACCCCCTTAGTCTGTAGGAAGTGGGAGGAGTCAAAAGAGAAGTTGTTGAGTGTGAGGACGAGTTCCGCTAGGCGGATGAGAGTGTCGGTGGAGGGGGCCTGGTCGGGCCTGCGGGACAGGAAGAAGCGGAGGGCCTTGAGGCCATCTCCATGCAGAATGCAGGTGTACAGGGACTGGACGTCCATGGTGAATATGAGGTATTGGGGGCCAGGGAATTGGAAGTCCTGGAGGAGGTGGAGGGCGTGGGTGGTGTCACGGACATAGGTGGGGAGTTCCTGGACCAAAGGGGAGAAAATGGAGTCCAGATAGGTGGAGATGAGTTCGGTGGGGCAGGAGCAGGCTGAGACGATGGGTCAGAATAGCTTGCTCCCTTGTGGGCTCCATCACAAGCTATTCCAAAAAGCCATCGTATAAACATTCCATGAATTCCCTTTCCTTGGATCCACCGGCAACATTATTCACCCAGTCCACCTGCCTGTTGATGTCACCCATGATCACCACGACCTTGCCTTTCTGACATGCCCGATTTCTTGGTGCATCTTGCATCCCTGGCCCTGATCACTGTTAGAAGGTCTGTACATAACTCCATTATATGTTTTTTTGCCTTTGTGTTCCTCAATTCCACCCACACAGACTCCACATCCTCTGGCCCTATGTCATTCAGTGCCGTACATTTAATTTCATTCTTAACTAACAAGGCAATTCCACCCCCTCTGCCCACCTCCCTGTCTTTTCGATATGTTGTGAATCCTTGGATGTTTAACTGCCAGTCCTGAGCTCCCTGCAACCATGTCTCTGTGATGCCTGTCACATCATAATCATTCAAGAGGATTTGTGATGTTAATTCATCTACTTTGTTGCGAATACTCCAACCATTTAGGCAAAGTGCCTTAATGCTAACTTTCTTATCATTATTCGAGAGGTTGGAAATCCCAAAATGTCTTAAGCTGTCAAGATAATAAAATGTGAGGCTGGATGAACACAGCAGGCCAAGCAGCATCTCAGGAGCACACAGGAGCTTTTGTGCTCCTGAGATGCTGTTTGGCCTGCTGTGTTCATCCAGCCTCACATTTTATTATCTTGGAATCTCCAGCATCTGCAGTTCCCATTATCTCATGTCTTAAGCTATCCTTCCTTTTTGCTGTATTCCTAGTCTGCCTTGAGCTTAAATCCACCTGTACTCATGCTATCCTGCTGCTTATCTTTCCATTTAACTCCATACTCCCTGTCTCTTTCACTTTCCCTTCCCCCTCGACTCAGAAGTTTAAAGTCCTACTGACCACCCTATTTATCCTTTTCGCTAGAACACTGGTTCCAGATTGGTTCAGGTGGAGACCGTCCCAACGGTACAGATCCCCCCGGCTCCAAAACTGATGCCAATGCCCCATGAAATGGAATTCCTCTTTCCCACACCAATTCCTTAGCCACGTGTTTACTTCCCTAACTTTCTTTTCCCTATACCAATTAGCACGTGGCTCAGGCAGTAATCCGGAGATTATGACCCTTGAGGACCCGTACTTCAGTTTCTTTCCTAGTGCTTCATAATCCCTGAACTGGTCCTCTACCCTAGCTTTGCCTGTGTTGTTAGTCCCAACGTGGACCATAACAACTGGATCCTCCCCCTCCCCCTCCCGCTCCAATATCCTTTCAACCCGGTCGGAGATGTCCCGCACCCTGGCACCGGGCAGGCAACACACCATGTGGGACTCCCGATCTGGCTTGCATAGGAAACTATCTGTCTCCCTAATAATAGAATCCCCTATAACAACTACCTGTCTTTTTGCTCCCCGCTCTTGAATGGCCTTCTGCACCACGGTGCCGTGGTCAGCTGGCTTATCCTGTCCACAGTCCTTTCCCTCATCCGTACAGGATCAAGAATCTCATACCTGTTGGTCAAGGTCAAGGGCTGAGGCTCCTGCACCCCTGAACTCAGAATCCCCCTACCTGCCTCACTTACAGTCACACCTCGTCCCTGAACACTTTCTGAATTTGAGTTAATTATCTATCGGGTGTGACTGCCTCCTGAAACAAAGTGTCCAGCTAACTCTACCCCTCCCGGATGTGCCGCAGAGTTTGAAGCTCAGATTCCAGATCATTTACTCTGATCCGGAGTTCTTCCAGCAACTAACACTTGCTGCAGATGTGGTGGCTGCGGTTCACAATGGGATCAGCCAGCTCCCACATCATACAGCTACAGCACATCACCTGCCCAGCCATTACTACTTACTTAGTCAACTTTTACAATTTATGTATTAAATACTTTCTCGTACTTCTCTGCTACACTGTTTTTCAATTAAGCAATTAAACTTTTAAACAATTACACAATACACAAGGATATAAATTGAAAAGCCCTACCTTTTACCTTAACACGAGAGTCCTTCTTGGTTAGAGCTCCCGCTCTTTCTGCTGCTGGAACAGGAATGGAGGGCTCCGCCAGTCAAGGTAGATATTTGCTGATCTTTAAAGCAGAGACTCACCCACCTGTAGGCCTCTGATCGACACTCCTGCTCTTCCTGCTGCGAGTCTGTGGACTTTTAATTCGGTTCGAGGAGGAGGGAGGGAGGGAGGCCCTACTGTGTAGGACCTGGGGCTTCGAGGTAAGTGCTTAAATAACGGTCACTTACCTTCCCGACTGCCTCTCCGCTCCAACTTCACTTCCACCCATCTCCCGCCACTCTCTACAGAACAAAACTCTCCCAATCTTTGTATCATCCAGAAACTTACTAATTAGACCCACTACATTTTCCTCCAAATCATTCATGGAGGTCACAAAAAGCAAAGGCCCCAGCACTGATCCTTGTGGAACACCATTAGTTGCAGCCGTCCATTCCAAAAACCATCCTTCCACCTCTACCCTCTGTCTCCTCAGACAAAGCCAGTTCTGTATCCATCTTGCCATCTCACCCTGATGCTGTGTAACTTCACCTTTTGTACCAGTCTGCCATGGAGGACCTTGTCAAAGGTTTTACTGAAGTCCATATAGACAACATCAACCACTTTTCCCTCATCTATCATTTTTGTCACCTCCTCAAAAAATTTGGTCAAATTTGTGAGGCATGACTCCCCGGCACAAAAGCATGCTCTCCATCGCTAATAAGTCCATTTGCTCCTAAATATATGTATATCTTGTTCCTGAGAATCTTTTCCAATAATTTCCCTACCACAGGCATGAAACTCACAGGCCTGTAATTTCCTTGATTATCCCTTCTACCCTTCTTAAGCAATGGGACAACATTGGCTATTCTGCAGTCCTCTGGGACCTCACCTCTGGCCACAGAGGATACAGAGGTGTCTGTCAAAGCTCCAGCAATTTGTTCTCTTGCCTCCCTCAATATTTTAGAAGAGATTCCATCAAGACTTGGGGATTAATCTACCTTAATACTTTTTGAGATGCACAACACAACTTGCATTTTAATAGCAACTTGACTCAGAAATTCAACACTCCCTTCCCTGAGATCACCCTGCACTAATTCCTTCTCTTTGTTCATGTTCATTTAGGACCTCACTTACCTCTTCTGGCTCGACACATAGATTTACTTCTTTCTCATTGAGTGGGAAACCCATTTCCAAGGCTACAGTCATGCTTTTTATATATGTATAAAAAGCATGGGACTCTCCTTAATCTTGTTTGTTACTGATTTTTCATGACCCCCTTTTAGCCCTCCTAATTCCTTGTTTATTGTTCTGGCTCCTTGGAGTTCCTTGTTCCAGTCATTCCAGTTTTCAACATGACTGGTTTGGTTATGTATGACATTAAAGCACTGACAAATCAAAAGTGAGCCCACACCCACTGACTTAGCTTTGCAATAATGCAGGAAAATCCCAATGCAAGATGCCACAAATAACAACAAGAGAAACGATGTTAGTTGTGGGATAACTGTTGACTATGATAGGAATGTCCCCTGGTCATCTTCAAAGGCTGAAGTGAGAATTTTTACCTCAGAGGGCAGATGGAGCTGTGATCTGTGTTTGAATGACTTAACTGAAAAACAGAACCTTATGCAATGCAATACTCCCCTAGTGTTACACTGAACTGTCACTCTGGACCAAATCACTGGGGTGGATGAGCTCACTCCCCTCGTGGTCCTCCCATCCCCCATTCCCCTGATATACCTCCCCATCCCCTACACCCCTGATTGATGTCCCTCCCCTTCCCCCACTCCCCTAATGGCCCTCGCATCCCCTATCCCCCGACGGTCCTCCCAACCCCCACTCCCCTGATGTCCCTCCCCATTCCCCACTCCCCTGATGGTCCTCCCATCCCCTACTCCTGATGATCTTCCCATCTCCCACTCCCTTCATGGTACTCCCAAACCCCCATTCCCCACTCCCCTGATGGTCCTCCCATCCCCTACTCCTGATGATCTTCCCATCTCCCACTCACTTCATGGTACTCCCAAACCCCCATTCCCTACTTCTCTGATGGCCCTCCCATCCCCTACTCCCCTTGTGGCCCTCCCCACTCCCCACTCCCCTCGTGGTGAGCCAGAGGCGGTGCCTGATTTTCTGAAGTGGCGTAGAAATCATTGGCTCTGAATGTACGCCATTACTTTTTACTGATTTGAGGTTGTTCTTATAACCAGTCTGGATGTTTTGAGTTAAGATTTGTTCAGCAATACTAAAAGCAGCCTTATCAATCTTAATCAAATTATTTCAGTGCTAGGGGACTGATGGTTGTGGCTTGTCCATTGTTCTGTTGCCTGAACTCTGGTTGGTCACAATTCACCATCTACTCACCTCCAAGTCACTGTTTAATCAACGATAAAGAAAGGATAAAGGAATGACCTGCACTTATATGGCACCTTTCACCATGTTAAGATATGACAAGGTGCTTTACAACCAGTGAATCTCCCCTTCCCCCACCGCATCCCAAAACCAGCCCAGTTCGTCCCCTCCCCCCACTGCACCACACAACCAGCCCAGCTCTTCCCCTCCACCCACTGCGTCCCAAAACCAGTCCAACCTGTCTCTGCCTCCCTAACCGGTTCTTCCTCTCACCCATCCCTTCCTCCCACCCCAAGCCGCACCTCTGTCTCCTACCTACTAACCTCATCCCACCTCCTTGACCTGTCCGTCTTCCCTGGACTGACCTATCCCCTCCCTACCTCCCCACCTATACTCTCGTCTCCACCTATCTTCTTTTCACTCCATCTTCGGTCCGCCTCCCCCTCTCTCCCTATTTATTCCAGAACCCTCACCCCATCCTCCTCTCTGATGAAGGGTCCAGGCCCAAAACATCAGCTTTTGTGCTCCTGAGATGCTGCTGGGCCTGCTGTGTTCATCCAGCCTCACATTTCATTATCTTGGATTCTGCAGCATCTGCAGTTCCCATTATCACTGTTACAACCAGTGAAGTTCAGTTACCATTGTAATGTAAGGAATAAATTTTAATATCATCTGTACATAGGCCTATTACTTAATCTTTGTTATTTTCCATTATGGATTAAGTGATCAGAGAGATTAAGAAATATACGCAAAGCCTCAGCACACATGCTAACTTATAAATGAATGATAACTGTATCTGTGCAGTAGACAGATTGCTGGTTTAAAAACAAACATGGCTGAGAACAGCCTGTCGGCACTGTCCATACAAAGGTGCCTATTCCCTGCTAGATCAGCTCTCTGAATAAACCCATTTACTCTGTACTCAGGAGTTTCATTTGGCTGGAGGCACGAGTCTGTCCTGGTAAAAGCTCACTCTTTTCAAAGCTCCTACAGCCACAACAGCAGTTTTAACCTTTAACGTCTGGTCTGAAGGATTTTTTTTTCCCCTCATGTTGTACAGTTTGTGTCCAGCGTGAGAATTGTTTGGTTCTGAAGAGTAGGAATTAAATCCACCAAGCTTGCACTTGTGTTTCTAACACAAACATTTTATAATGCATTTTCCCTTCATTCATTGCTGTTTATTTACCTCAAGGCAAGTCATGTGATTTTGTTGTTATTTTTGAAAAGCGTTGCTAGGAATGAGCATAATGAAAATGTGTTTGTTTCTGTTTCCAGTTTTGCTACAAGAAGCGGGTATACAAGCAAGCTAACTTCGACGAGAAACAAGTTTCAAAACTCCACACAAAGGTGCACATCCTTTTATAATCCCAGCATTCTTTTAAAATGAAATGTCTACAAAAGCACAGCTGCCATAGTCCGAGATGAACATGGGGCTGCTTTCTCATTGGAGAGAAGTGACTGGGGTTGGTTTAACCAGAGGGTCACTATCTCTCAGGCGAGGGGAAATATTGAGAAGGAGATCCCTTCATAGTGACCATAGTCAGTGTGGGAATTAAACTCACACAGTTGGCATCACTTTGCTTCATAAACCAGCTATCCAACCAACTGAGCCAACTGACCCACAAGAGAGTAGAACTGGCCACTTAGTTTCTACTTAAGTTCTTATTTTTAAATTATTCATACTTCAGTTCAGAAGGAAATTAAATTAAATTTGGGGCGGCACGGTGGGTCTCAGCACTAAGGACCTGGGTTTGATTCCACCCTCTGGCGACTATCTGTGTGGAGTTTGCATGTTCTCCCCGTGTCTGCGTGGGTTTCCTTCGGGTGTTCCGCTTCCCTTCCACAGTCCAAAGATGTCCAAGTTAGTTGGATTGGCCATGGCAAATTGCTCATAATGTCTAGGATGGGATATGCAGGGACAGGGGTAGGGGGTGGGTCTGGGTGGGATGCTCTTCAGAGGGTCAGTGTGCACTCTATGAGCCGAATGGCCTGCTTCCACACTGTAGGGATTCTATGGATTCTATCTCAATAAAAATGTCATTTTTATGAATGTGACTATCTTTGCACGTCACATAGTCAATCTGGTAGCTCCAATACCATATCTCATTGACACAAGATACTGTGGAAGTTTCACAGGGAAATTACTGAGATCACAGGCAAATAAAGAGCGAGGGGCACAGGCTGAAAATAAGGAATCTGCCATTATATTGGAGATGAAGAGGAATTTCTTCCCTCAGAGTATGTGATATTCTCTTCTGTAGTAACCATTGGAGGCTAAGTCACTAAATAAAATCATGGCTAAGGCAGGAATATTTATTTCCCTTCATTCACTCGGAAACGAGGAGTGGCCTACGATGCTTCCCCTGTCGTGGCTTATGTCTTTATATAGCATCAAATCATACACCTGAAACATTCTAAAGCTAATTTTATTAACAAATAGGTTGCTTCCAGCTAATTCTAAAATATACAGCTAAACTAAATTGAAGGAAATAATGCTTCTTCAGACTGAGCCACAGCCAATGTATAAAACATCAAGAAAGAAAGAGACGGGGAGGTGTATAGAGATTGGTAGAAATGGCAAAAAAAAGGGAATTATGAAGAGTGCTACATTAAAAACATAGAATAGAGACAAAGAGAAGCAGAAAATAGTAATGTCAGGTACAATGCAATGATCACGGTGAATTAGTATCTCAGACTGTTCATGAAGAAACATTTTTTCGCTGTAAACTGTGAGCAGGTTTTGGGAAAATGCAGAATACAGTAAGCAAACTGATTGGCTCGAGTGACAGAACAAAGAATTGTGGACAGTGATCTCAAACAAACACAACGAATGTTGTGAAAATCAACAGGTCTGACAGCATCTGTGAAGAGACGAACAGGGTTACTGTTTCAAGTCCTTCACAAAAAGGGTCACTGGACTTGAAATGTTCACTCTATTTCTCTCGGCACAGATGCTGCGAGACCTGCTGAGTTTCTTCATCAGTTTCTGTGTTTCATTGGCTGCAGGGCTGTGATTGCAGTGAGCAAGTGCATCAATAGGCTGTAGCTGTTCATTATTTCCCTGCTACAACAGAGGTCAGCCTCTATTGAGGGTAATATTTGCCAATCTGTAGGATGATGGGCTGAATGGTCTCCTTCTGTACTGAAACAATTCTGTGATTCTGTCACCAGAACAGAATAGTCAATGTCAAACAGTGAGTCAACAGGTTAATTCATTAGTTGGAAAATCCCAGACTGCAGTTAACCAGTGACTAATCACTTTTGCTAGTTTGAGAAATAGTTTGGTGTAACAAAATCAATCCCCAAGTCCCCAGTCAGAATGCCCAATAATGGTTTCAGTTTGACAGACTGTTTAAAATAAGTGCTGCCTCCCTAACATTGGCAATGCTGTTTCTTCCCATTTGAATGTCAAGCATTGGGTTTCTCCAACTACCACCGTCAAGAGGCCTTTCTGAAACTAATTTTGTTTGAACAGTAGATGGCATGATTTTGTGCCTGGGATTGGGCAGTTAGCAAAGACTGTTTTAGTTGTGAACTGGTCCTGGAGTGGATCTTCATCAGTCACATGTCTTCCCACCTAGTCAAGATGGCCACGTGCCTCATTTGATACCAGCTGATTGTTGGGCTCAGCAGCCTCAGAAACGTCACTGATTGGTGGCCATTACAGGGGCTGAAACTAGACAAGGAAGGGGTATCGATAAATATTGGCCTTATAAGCAGATAAACAAAGTCATTGACTGGGGCTATTCAGACATGTCCTGTCAAGGGGAGTGACCAATGCCACTGGGCGGGTGGCCTTCCTGAAACTAGAGAATCCCACAAAGAATGCCCCCCCCCAACCCTCATCACCAGATAAATGCCAGCATAAACAGGAAGCAATCCTTCACTTGTAGATAATTGCTGGCTCGGTTGGGCTCCCAGTGGATGGGACAGCCTCCATCTTTCCAATCACGAGCCAGAAAACCTAGGACACTGAGGCATTGGGCTCACTGCCTCCTGTTTTCCAATTGACCTGCCTCCCAGCTCATTATAGGCCCGAAACTTCAGCCTTTCTGCTCCTCTGATGCTGCTTGGCCTGCTCTGTTCATCCAGCTCTACACTGTGTTATCTCAGATTCTCCAGCATCTGCACTTCCTGCTATCTCTGAAACAATTTTAACCCATTAACAGCTGTTAATTTTCCCAGCCAGATCGTTATCCACTCCTTTGGCTTCTATTCCGATCTGCATTTACTCCTTACCCCCTCCCCCCACCCTATCTTTTGGACATAAACCAACATTTCCCTAGCTACCATCATTTCTGAGGAAGGGTCACTGGAACTGAACCATTAACTCTGATTTCTCTTTACAGATGATGCTCAGACCTGCTGAGCTTTCCCAACAACTTATGCTTTCATTTCTGATTTACAGCATCCACAGTTCTTTCAGTTTTTATGCAGGTTCAGTTGACAATGAGAAAGACAAGTACAAGGTCAGCATTCATTTCAAGAGGGCTGGAGTACAAGAGCAGGGATGTACTACTGAAGCTATATAAGGCTTTGGTCAAACCACATTTGAAATATTGTGCGCAGTTTATCCCATATCTAAGGGGCCCATATCTAAGAAAGGATGTGTTGGTGTTGGAGGGGTCCAGAGGAGGTTTACAAGAATAATCCCAAGGGTGAAGAGCTTGAGGAGTGCTTGAGGACTCTTGGTCTGTGCCCAGTGGAGTTTAAAGGGATGAGGATGATCGAAGGTTACAGAATACTGAGAAACCTGGATAGAGTGGATGTGAAGAATCTGTTGCCTCTAGTAGGGCAGAATAGGACATGCGGGCACAGCCCAAAAGTGAAGGGGCAACCCTTTGGAACTGAGATGTGGAGGAACTTCTTCAGCCAGAGGGTGGTGAATCTATGGAAACCATTGCTGCAGATGGCTGTGGAGGCCAAGTCATTGAATTTATTTAAGGCAGAGATAGATAGCTTCTTGATTGGTAAGCGAATCAAAGATTATGGGAGAAGGCAAGACAATGGAATTGAAAAAGATCATCCATAATTGAATTGCAGAGTACATTTGATGGGCTGAATGACCTGATTCCGCTCTGACATCTTATGTTCCTATGATCTACATTGTACCTCCCTTGAGAACAGGAGATCACATTGTAAGCAGTGAGTACTGTAGACTCAAGTGAGTAAAGTGCAGGTGGATCACTGCTTCAGTTTTGATCGCGGACAGTGAGGAGGGAGGCAGTAAATGGGGAGTTGTTATCGCTTCAGTGATTTCATCTTCCTGTGCCATGTGGCTCTGTGTCTATGGGGCTCCAAACACAATTGAAACAAGACAAACTAGCACACTGCTGAAGGCTGAGGAACTTTACCGTGTAAATCAGCTCCCGGCACAACATGAATATGATCACCAGATGAAGCAAAACTAGATTTTCAACATCACATTCCTATTGTCTGCTGAAAGGCAGAGTTAGTTGGTGAGCTTCTTGTTACACTTAGCAAGTCAATACAAACATGTTCAGAACAAACTACTCTTTTCTTATCTTTCCTTTCTATGGAATGAAGCAGACACAGTGTGGAAGGGCTGGGATTGTTCAATAATATATTCGCTAATTGCTTCAGGTCTTAAGCAGCTATTCCTAAGTGACTGTGATAATAAATGATACTTAGCTTCAGTTGTAAACCTTGCTGAGGCTGGGAAGTTGATGATGTTGCCCGCGGTACTTTTTAAACAATAGTGCTTTGTTTTCTTCAGGCCAACCTTCGAAAATTTATGGATTATGTTCAACATCGGGCACTTGAGAAAATTGTTAAGCTGCTGGATCGAGGTCTGGATCCTAATTATTATGACTCAGAGAGTGGAGGTATGTTGATAGACCAGATGCCTTAGGATTTTTATTTGCTTTGATTCAACTTCTGAGAATATTTGGAATTATTAAGATGATTAATCATGTCAGTGAAATCAGTAGACAAATCTAACTGTAAATAATGGGACAATAAAAAGCACAATGTAATCTTGCACTGTTTCATAAACAACTTCACATCATGTAAATGTCAGATCATAATTGTACAGTGTATTAGTGTTCATGTGGATTATACTGAAGAAGCTTTAGTTCCTGCCTTGTTTAGAACTGTTTGACTTGTGAGGAGTTTGTAAGTGTTAGACAAGGGTTTCTGAACATATAGCGTCATCTTAGGCCTTGTTGAAGTGCAGCATTAGTAACAGTAAAGAAAAAAAGTTACATTTATATAGCACCCTTCACAACCCTGTATTGTCAAGGGAATTGAAGGTTATGGGGAAAAAGTAGTGAAGTGGAATTGAGGATTCTAAGATCAGCCATGGTTTTGTTGAATGGCAGAGCACTCTTGATGGCCTGAAGGGCCTACTTCTGCTCCGACATCTTATGGGCTTATGGCACTATATAATCAATGGATAATTTTAAAAATGTTGCAATACAGGCAACGTGGCAGGTAACTTATGCCCAGAAAGATCCTTTGGGTCTCACTGTGACTGTTCACCAAATTACATGTTCTAGTCATATTGACTGAAGACATAAATGGATAAACACTTTGTCTCCCTCCCTGTGACATCCTTCTGACCGCTATTTATTTTAACCTATTTCTGTTCAATAAATTAATGAACAAATAAGAATCCAAAATCTTGCACTGACACAAAGCCTTTCACATCTTCAGGATCTTTTTTGGTGCCTGCTCATTGCTGCACAGTTGGAAATGTAACATTTTTAAAGCTCCATATTACTTGTGTAAGTGGTGACATATTCTCACAAGTAGCATTGATGAGAAGATTGGAACACTGTGGGGAAATTACTTGTCCTTCTTTGTATAACATCGTGGGAGCTTTATATCCATGTGGGAGGTCACATTTTAATGCCTTCTCTGACAAGTGGAATGCCCCAAGTCCAATGCTCCTTCAGTATGATGTTGAGGTTTTGTCTCAGTTTTGTGCTCAATTCTCTAAGTAGGACTTGGAGCTAGATCTGTAGAGTGTGTATAAACCTATAAAAGACATATTGTGTCTTCATTGTTGCAGAAAGCTGAGGATTGACATGTCAAACTACTCAGAGTAATTTTTGTGAAGCTCCAATCCGACTGCAGAATTTCAGTAACAGCATACATAGTTCAGAGAATCGGGCTTGATAAATATTGCTCCATTAATCTTACAACCATTAATGTAATATGCAACTTTAAAAACACTTCCCACTTCTATATTTGAAATGCTTTGAGTTAGCGATAAAAACCTGACATGAATCTTGTAATCTTTCTCACAATCACAGAAATCAATCATCAGACAATTTGAGGACCATACGAAGTGAATAGAGAAATTCTTTCTCATTTGTCATTTCCAGGAATGTGCATCCAGATGCAATGACAGACATGAAGAGGAAATGGTGTTTTTTTAATGCTAAGTGACACATTTGGAATTAATTGTGTAAAGAATTCAGTCAAGGACAGCTTAAGACTAAATTTCAAGAACAGATAATAACAGTGTAAACATTTTTGTTGGATATACCCTAGTTTCTCAATCTAACAGTCCTCCGAGTGCCATTTGCCTGCTCAGCCTCATTCAAGATGCTAGATCTAGAAGGCTTGGAGATGAAAGGGTAGAAATGACCATCATAGTGTTATCACCCAAAGGCTGACTACACATATACTAAATTCTGGCCCCAGAGATTTTAATAGAAGCATTAACCTTTTCAGGAGACAATGACTCTGTTAAAATAACTGAGAGAGGAATTTATTCTGCAGGTGTTAGCTTGTTTAATAATCCATCACCAATGACCTTTATCCATTGATTTGTGGTCAATATGTTCTCAGCATATATATGAACACTGCTAATTCACTGGGCCACCAACTGGAATAGGAGAATGAGGAATACCAGCTGGAGTATGCTACTTGACCTATTGACTATTGATGATTGTACAAAGAGTGGGAATGCCTGTGTCAATTTCTGCATTAATCACTTAAAGCAAAACACTGTGGATTCTGGATGTCTGAAAGAAACATAAACTGGAAGAAGAAGCCAACTCAGACTCAAAATGTTAACCCACTCCAACCTCTACCCCACAGAACGTGCAGCCCTCCACTCCCTCTGCTCCATTCCCATACTCACCATAAAACCCTCAGACAAGGGAGGCGCAGTTGTAGTATGGCGTACTAACCTTCACATCGCCGAGGCCAGGCGTCAACACTCCGACACCTCCTCCTACCACCCCCTTGATCATGACCCCACCCCCAAGCACCAAACCATTATCTCCCAAACCATCCACAACCTCATCACCTCAGGTGACCTCCAACCCACAGCCTCCAACCTCATCGTTCCCCAACCCTGTACCGCCCGCTTCTATCTCCTTCCCAAAATACACAAGCCTGCCTGCCCTGGTTGACCCATTGTCTCAGCCTGTTCCTGCCCCACCGAACTTATCTCCACCTATCTCGACCCCATTTTCTCCCCCTTGGTCCAGGAACTCCCTACTACTTCTGTGACAGCTCGCACAACCTTCACCTCCTCCAAAACTTTCAATTCCCTGGTCCCCAACACCTCATCTTCACCATGGACATCCAGTCTCTATACTTTTGTCTAATTTTTCTGACTTTTTGGCATAGAATGCATCATCTTTTAATCTTCCATTTTAGAAATCAAGTTGTTGCACTCTGCTGTTTTCCTTGTCAAATTACTTGAGATTGGGGAAAAAAATCTTCAAGTTCACTCGATCTGAATTTACTGAAATTTCTCCAGACCAGATCAATTTAGACTTGGGATGACACACGCTGGTCAATTCTTGGAAGTGCAACATAAGTCAAAAAGGGAAAGTAATTTTTACACAGTTAGAAAGAAATAACAATTTTACCCGATTATAAGGATTGAGAAACAGAGGAACAGGAGTCAGCTATTCAACCTGTTGAGCCTGCTGTCCCATTCAATAACATAGAACAGTACAGGCCCTTCGGCCCACAATGTTGTGCCAACCTGTTATCCTACTAAGTTCAATCTACCCTGCATATCCTACATTTTAATAAAACATAGAACAGTGCAAGGGACCAGAGGTCACCAGGCTGATGCAAGGCAAGGATAAATACTCCTTGAGTCTGGTGACTGATCTGTGACCTAACTCTATTTGCCTGCCTTTGGGCGATATCCCTTGATCTTCCTGTTTAATGAAAAAAATTGTCAGTCTCAGATTTAAATTTAACAACTGAATTAGCATCAACCACCATTTGAGGAGGAGAATTCCAGACCATTGCTCTTCTTTGTGTGTAGAAGTGATTTCTAACATCTCTCCTGAATGACCCGATCATAATTCTTAGACTATGGCCCATGGTTCTCGAACCTTCATCCAGTGGAAATAATTTATCTTTATCTACCCTGTCTTTCCTTGTTAATATCCTGAAGACCTTGATTAGAATTCCCCTTAACCTTCTGAATTCTAGAGAATAAAACCCTAATTTTTGTGGTGTCTCCTCATAAATTAGCCCCTGAAATCCGGAGATCATCCTTGTAAACCTGCATTAAACTCTTTCCAGAGTGAAAACATCCTTCCATAGGTGTGGTGCCCGGATCTGCTCGCAGTACTCGAAGTGGAGTGTAGTAAGGGTTTTGTGCCATTGCAGTGTAACGTCTGCATCTCTATTTTCCAGTACTTTTAGATATGAATGCCAGCTTTCCATTAGTAAAGAGCAAATAACAATATAGCACAGGAAAGGGCCATTCAACCCTCCAAGCCTGCGACTCATTTTGCCCTTCCATACTAAAACTTACAGGATCTGTATCCCTCGATTCCCTTCCTATTCATGTATTCGTCCAGATTCTTCTTGAATACTGCTATTGTGTTTGCTTCTACCATCTCCTCTGGCTTTCCAGGCATTCACTCCCTTTGTATGAAAAACTTGCCTTGCACGTCTCTTTCGAAAGTCCCACCTTGCACCTTGAACCTGTATCCCCCAGTAATTGACCCCTCCATCCTGGGAAAAAGCCTCATACTTTCCACATTATTCATGCCATTCACAATCTTATAAACTTCTATCAGGTCACCCCTCAACCTCCTGTGTTCTAGTAAAAACAAGCCCAGCCTACCCAACATTTCATCATAGCTAAAATTCCCCATGCCAGGCAACATCCTGGAAAATCCTTTATTGTACGCTTTCCAAAGCATCCACATCCCTCTGGTAGTTTAGTGACCAGAACAGTATGTGATATTCCAAGGGTGATTGAACTAATGTTCTATAAAACTGCAGCATAATGTTCCTATCCTTATACTCAATGCCCCCTCCAGTGAAGGCAAACAAAGCCTTACTTACTACTTTATCTACCTGTGTTGGCACCTGCAGTGATCTGTGGATCTGCACATCCAGGCCCCACTGCTCATCAATACTACAGAGGGTTCTGCCATTGACTGTATAATTCCCACCTGTACTTGACCTTTCAACATATATCACTTCACACATGTCTGGATTAAACTTCATCTTCTATTTTTCTGCCCATGCCTCCAACTGTTCTATATCGTGCTGTATCCTCTGACATTCCTCCTCACTGTCCGCAACTCCTCCACTCATTGTATCATCCAGAAACTTACTAATTAGACCTGCTACGTTTTCCTCCAAATCATTCATGGAGGTCAGGAAAAGCAAAGGTCCCAGCACCGATCCTTGTGGAACACCATTAGTTACAGCCACCCATTCCAAAATGTATCCTTCCACCTCTACCCTCTGTCTCCTAAGACAAAGCCAGTTCTGTATCCATCTTGCCAGCTCACCCCTCAAACCATGTGACTTTACCTTTTATACTAGCCTGCCATGAGGGACCTTGTCAAAGGCTTTACTGAAGTCCATGTAGACAACATCAATCATCTTCATCACCTCCTCAAAACAACTCGATCAGGCATGAGATAATGGGAACTGCAGATGCTGGAGAATCCAAGATAGCAAAGAGTGGAGCTGGATGAACACAGCAGGCCAAGCAGCATCTCAGGAGCAAAAAAGCTGATGTTTCAGGCCTAGACCCTTCACCAGCTCTCTGATAAAGGGTCTAGGCTGGAAACATCAGCTTTTGTGCTCCTGAGATGCTGCTTGGCCTGCTGTGTTCATCCAGCTTCACACTTGGTGATCTTCGATCAGGCATTACTTGCCCCGTACAAAACCATGCTGTCTTTTGCTAATAAGTCCCTTTGTCCCTGAGAATATTTTCCAATAATTTGCCTACCACAGATGTGAGGTGAAGGTGTTGGTGTGGGACTGAGGTGGACAAGGTCAGAAGCCACACGACACCAGGTTATAGTCCAACAGGCTTATTTGAAAACACAAGCTTTTGGAGCCTTGCTCCTAGTTCAGGTGTTAGTGAGAGAGGAAGTATCAGACACAGAATTTATCAGTAAAAGATCAAAGGATCACACCATTGATGATGATGTACTAAACAAACCTAAGATGCTGTTAAATTTTCAATCAGTTAGAAGCTTTTAATTGGTTAATATGTATACGTAAATCCCCAAATTCTTTTCAAGTCCCTGCCCTGAGAGAACTGATGGCTTTATCAGCGTAAAGAAGAGGTGACATTTTAGGTCAGATAATGCATGTGAGGTTTGAGACCTTGTTCAGCATCATGAACACAGCAGGCCAAGCAGCATCAGAGGAGCAGGAAAGCTGACATTTCGGGCCTAGACCCGTCTTCAGAAAATTCTTCTTAGAATCTGTTTGTATTTTGGTTTAGAGTCAGACTGGTTTTATTTCTAAAGTAGGAATTTATAAAACACCATACTGGCTGACTGTCTACAAATTGTGTGCTTTTTGAAGAAAATAGAACATATCTGCAAATACAAATTCACCCCATCGATTGACGTGTGTGTGTGTGCGTGCGTGCGTGCGTGCGTGCGTGCGTGCGTGCTTGTGTGTGTGTGTGTGTGTATATGTGTCTGTCAGTCTGTCTTCTGGCTCCACACAAAGATTTCCTTCTTGACTATTTTCTGTACTTGTTTGTGGCATTTTAAAGAGGTGTGCGCCTGACCCCCCCAAATCCTGTTGGGCATCCCTAGTATTTAACTTTGTGCCTTCTGAGAAAAAAACCCTGATTGATCCCTTTCTAGTCTGAAATGAATAACTTCACACTTGCTTATATTAAAATCCATCTGCCACAGCGTTGTCCATTCACATAATCTATCAATGTTCTGTTGTAATTTCATGTGAACAATGCTACCCAGTCTTGTGTTGTCAGCAAATTTGGATACTTAACTTTTAATACCATCATCCAAGTTGTTAATGAATACTGGGAATAATTGAAGCCCCAATATAATCCCTGTAGGACACTACTTGTCACATCCTGCCAACTTGATTACTTACCCATCATTTCAACTCTCTGTTTCCTGCCACACAACCAATTTTTTTTATCCAGGTTAGTAAATTTTTCCCAATTCCATGGACTTCCACTTTAGACTACAATATCTTGTGTGGGACTTCATCAAAAACCTTTTGGAAGTCCAGATAAACAACATCCATTGCCTTATCTCTGTCCATCTCATTACGTCTACCAAACAGTATGGTTTATCAAGCCCAGCCTACCCTTCATGAATCCATGCTGACTCTCCCTGATTAACTGAAAATTTGAGGTGATCAGTTACCTTGCCCTTAATTACAGTCTAAAACAATTTCCCTACCACACATGCTAGTCTAACTAGTTTGCAATGGCCTGGTTTCCCTCTGTCACCATTCTTAAAGAGGGAAACAACATGTGCTAATTTACAATACACTATTACAATTCTTGAATCCGGAGAACAATGGTTCGGCCATGAGAATGTACTCTCCTACTTGGTTTAACATCAGTGGATGGGAACACCAGGTCCTGGGGATTTGTCACTCTTTTTCGAGCCATAGAGATGTACAGCATGGAAACAGACACTTCAGTCCGACGTGTCCATGCCGACCAGATATCCTATATAAATCTAGTCCCGTTCACCAGCATTTGGACCATTTCCCTCTAAACTCTACCTATTCATAGACCCATCCAGATGCTTTTAAATGTTGTCATTGTACCAGCCTCCACCACTTTCTCTGGCAGCTCATTCTATTCACATACCAACCTCTGCATGAAAAAGTTGTCCCTTAGGTTCCTTTTAAATCTTTTCCCTCTCACCTTAAACCTGTTCCCTCTAGTTTTGGACTCCCCTCATCCTGGGGAAACAATCTTGGCTATTCACCATATCAATGCTCCTGATGATTTTATAAACCTCTATAAGGTCACCGTCAACCTCCAATACTCCAGGGAAGACAACCCCAGCCCATTTAGCTTCACCCTGTCACTCAAACCCTCCAACCCCGGCAACATTCAGTTCCACTAATTTCTTCGTTATTGATGATTTACTTAAGCTAATTTTTTTTCCGAACAGGGAAATGATCCTCTGTCAGTTTGTTTGGGATTTCCAGTAAGCTTTCCTCCTTTTCTGCTCTGAATACTGAAGGACAACAGTCATTCAATACATCTGCCATTTCCCATTGGCCACTGACAGTATCCCGACATTCAGCATTCAATGGGCCAATAATACTGTGAACCAACCAGACCCCCTTATACAACAATAAAATCCATTCTTATTGTCTCAGTGTCAATTACAAGTTTCCTTTCATGATCCTTTCTTGCCGTCCTTGCGAGTCCATGGACTTTCAGATAGTACCGCTCCATATACATGGCTAAACCATTCGTTGAGAATTTGTCGTGATTTTTAGAGGTTTAATTTTCCCTTCTGAATGTACAGCAAATAGGAGAGGTCATTCAACACATTAATACAAATTGTTGTCTGTCATTATGAGAAGGAATATTTTGAATAATTTTGTACTATTTGATGTCTGGACTGCTATCCAGGTGAGAGTGGCACACTAACTCTGAATTAATCGGGAAGATTTCACCCTGTAGACATTTCCTATTAAAAATTGGCGCTTACTTGTCAGGAGCAACCTTTTCTCAGAGGTTGGTGAGTCTTCAATCACAGAGAAACTCTCATTCTCAAGTGGTGGTGGAAGTAGAATCTTTTAAGGTAGAGGTGAATGGATTCTTGATAAGATAGAGGATGAGGGAAAGGACTGTGGACAGGATGAGCCAGCTGACCACGGCACCGTGGTGCAGAAGGCCATTCAAGAGCGGGGAGCAAAAAGACAGGTAGTTGTTATAGGGGATTCTATTATTAGGGAGACAGATAGTATCCTATTCAAGCCGGATCGGGAGCCCCGCATGGTGTGTTGCCTGCCTGTTGCCAGGGTGCAGGACATCTCCGACCGGGTTGAAAGGATATTGGAGCGGGAGGGGGAGGGGGAGGATCCAGTTGTTATGGTCCACGTTGGGACTAACAACACAGGCAAAGCTAGGGTAGAGGACCAGTTCAGGGATTATGAAGCACTAGGAAAGAAACTGAAGTACGGGTCCTCAAGGGTCATAATCTCCGGATTACTGCCTGAGCCACGTGCTAATTGGTATAGGGAAAAGAAAGTTAGGGAAGTAAACACGTGGCTAAGGAATTGGTGTGGGAAAGAGGAATTCCATTTCATGGGGCATTGGCATCAGTTTTGGAACCGGGGGGTTCTGTACCGTTGGGACGGTCTCCACCTGAACCAATCTGGAACCAGTGTTCTAGCGAAAAGGATAAATAGGGTGGTCAGTAGGACTTTAAACTTCTGAGTCAGGGGGAAGAGAAAGTGAAAGAGACAGGGAGTATGGAGTTAAATGGAAAGATAAGCAACAGGATAGCATGTGTACAGGTGGATTTAAGCTCAAGGCAGACTAGGAATACAGCAAAAAGGAAGGATAGCTTAAGACATTTTGGGATTTCCAACCTTTCTAATAATGATAAGAAAGCTAGCATTAAGACACATGATCTAAATGCTCGTAGTATTCGAAACAAAGTAGATGAATTAACAGCACAAATCCTCTTGAAGGATTATGATGTGGTAGGCATCACAGAGACATGGTTGCAGGGAGTTCAGGACTGGCAGTTAAACATCCAAGGATTCACAACATATCGAAAAGACAGGGAGGTGGGCAGAGGGGGTGGAGTTGCCTTGTTAGTTAAGAATGGAATTAAATCTAGGGCCAGAGGATGTGGAGTCTGTGTGGGTGGAATTGAGGAACCACAAAGGCAAAAAAACTATAATGGGAGTTATGTACAGACCTCCTAACAGTGATCAGGACCAGGGGCGCAAGATGCACCGAGAAATCGATGGGGCATGTCAGAAAGGCAAGGTCACAGTGATCATGGGGGACTTCAATATGCAGGTGGCTTGGGTGAATAATGTTGCCGGTGGATCCATAGAAAGGGAATTCATGGAATGTTTGCAGGATGGCTTTTTGGAACAGCTTGTGATGGAGCCCACAAGGGAGCAGGCTATTCTGGACTTAGTGCTATGTAATGAGCCTGACTTTATAAAAGACCTTAAAGGAAGGAAACACTTGGGAGGCAGCGATCGGAATATGGTAGAGTTCAGTCTGCAGTTTGTAAGAGAGAAGGCAAAATCGGATGTAATGGTGTTACAGTTAAATAAAGGTAATTACAGGGGCATGAGAGAGAAATTGACAAAAATCGACTGGAAGCAGAGCCTAGCGGGGAAGACAATAGAGCAACAATGGAAGGAGTTTCTGGGTGTAATTGAGGACACAGGACAGAGGTTCATCCCAAAGAAAAGAAAGATTATCCGGGGTGGCATTAGACAGCCATGGCTGACAAAGGAAGTCAGGAAATGTATCAAAGAAAAAGAGACAGCCTATAAAGTGGCCAAGAGCACTGGGAAATCAGAAGATTGGGAAGGCTACAAAAACAAACAGAGGATAACAAAGAGAGAAATAAGGAAGGAGAGGATCAAATATGAAGGTAGGCTAGCTATTAATATTAGAAATGATAGTAAAAGCTTCTTTCAATACATAAGAAACAAACAAGAGGCAAAAGTAGACACTGGGTCTCTCCAAATTGATGCTGGAAGGCTAGAGATGGGAGATAAGGAAATAGCTGAAGAACTTAATAAGTACTTTGTGTCAGTCTTCACAGTGGAAGACATGAGTAATATGCCATCAATTAGGAAGAGCCGGGGGCAGAGTTGAGTACAGTAGGCATTACAAAAGAGAAAGTGCTAGAAAAGCTAAAGGGTCTAAAAATTGATAAATCTCCTGGCCCCGATGGGCTACATCCTAGAGTTCTGAAGGAGGTGGCTGAGGAAATAGCGGAGGCTTTGGTTGTGATCTTTCAAAAGTCACTGGAGTCAGGGAAAGTCCCAGGTGATTGGAACATTGCTGTTATAACTCCCTTGATTAAGAAAGGATCAAGGCAAAAGATGTAAAATTACAGGCCGATTAGCCTAACCTCGGTAGTTGGTAAAATTCTAGAATCCATTGTCAAGGATGAAATTTCTAAATTCCTGGAAGTGCAGGGTCAGATTAAAACAAGTCAGCATGGTTTTAGTAAGGGGAGGTCGTGCCTGACAAACCTGTTAGAATTCTTTGAAGAGGTAACAAGTATGTTCAACCAGGGAAACCCAGTGGATGTTATCTATCTAGACTTCCAAAAGGCCTTTGATACAGTGCCTCACGGGAGGCTGCTGAGCAAGGTGAGGGCCCATGGTGTTTGAGGTGAGCTGCTGGCTTGGATTGAGGGTTGGCTGTCTGACAGAAGGCAGAGAGTTGGGATAAAAGGCTCTTTCTCGGAATGGCAACTGGTGATGAGTGGTGTCCCGCAGGGTTCAATGTTGGGGCCACAGCTGTTCATCTTATACATTAATGATCTGGATGAAAGGACTGGGGGCATTCTGGCGAAGTTTGCTGATAATACGAAGATAGGTGGACAGGCAGGTAGTACTGAGGAGGTGGGGAAGCTGCAGAAAGATTTAGACAGTTTATGAGAGTGATCCAGGAAATGGCTGATTAAATTCAATGTGAGTAAATGTGAGGTTTTGCACTTTGGAAAAAAGAATACAGGCATGGACTATTTTCCAAACGGTGAGAAAATTCACAAATCAGAAGTGCAAAGGGATCTGGGAGTGTTGGTCATGGATTCTCTAAAGGTTAACTTGCAGGTAGAGTCCGTAATTAAGAAAGCGAATGTAATGTTGTCGTTTATCTCAAGAGGGTTGGAATATAAAAGCAGCGATATGCTTCTGAGGCTTTAATAAAGCTCTAGTTAGGCCCCATTTAGAATACTGTGTCCAATTTTGGGCCCACACCTCAGGAAGGACATACTAGCCCTGGAGCGTGTCCAGCGGAGATTCACACGGATGATCCCTGGAATGGTAGGTTTAGCATATGATGAACGGCTAAGGATCCTGGGATTGTGCTCAATAGAGTTTAGAAGGTTGAGGGGAGATCTAATAGAAACTTACAAGATAACGCGTGGTTTAGAAGGGGTGGACGCTAGGAAGTTGTTTCCGTTAGGTGGGGAGACTAGGACCTGTGGACACAGCCTTAAAATTAGAGGGGATAAATTTAAAACTGAAATGAGACGACATTTCTTCAGCCAGAGAGTGGTGGGCTTGTGGAATTCATTGCCGCAGAGTGCAGTGGAGGCCGGGACATTGGATGCCTTCAACACAGCCTTAAAATTAGAGGGGGTAAATTTAAAACTGAAATGAGACGACATTTCTTCAGCCAGAGAGTGGTGGGCTTGTGGAATTCATTGCCGCAGAGTGCAGTGGAGGCCGGGACATTGGATGCCTTCAAGGCAGCGATCAACAAATTCTTGATCTCAAAACGAAACAAGGGCCATGGGGAGAGTGCAGGGAAGTGATGTTGAAATGCCCATCAGCCATGATTTAAATGGCGGAGTGGACTTGATGGGCCGAGTGGCCTTACTTCCACTCCTATGTCTTATGGTCTTATGGTCTGAGAACTGTAGTGATTGTAACAAGATCAGCCAGGTGGACTTCATAGAATACGAGTTCCTGATTGGGGCTGTTACTCTGGTCCTGTTGGGAGTCCTGGCTGACAGTTATAAACAAGAGTGTCAGACATCCTGTTCACTCTGAGAGCTGGCTGGGAGGGAGCTGGATCTGTGTCAAGAACGCTCCATGTTTAAATAAAGGGTGACTTGGTGATGGGATACTAGCCTTTGCGGAGTTATTTCAGTAGTCCCCTTGCTTATTTATCAGGGTTCTGTGGGAATAAGGGGTGCTCAGATCAGCGATGATCACGGGGCTGAAAGGCATACTTCTGCTCCTGATTCTTATATTTGAAAAGGCCACCACGATGAATCCTGAAAGGAAGCCTAATGAAAATCTTTCATGCAACTTTAAAGTCTCTTCAGTTTTGTGCCAGTGTGGATAATTGTTGGTATTTTGGTTTTGGTGAGATTGATAGTTACACAGAAGTAAACTTCCCATTATTTTGAGGGCAGTAGCAGAGATTACCTTTCATTTTAAGTTGGGTCATCAAGTTAATGGCTTTGGCAGCCCTAGCAAAACTGCCTGAGATTTATGCATTGGGCCTTCCTTCACTCTGTTTTGGGTTCCAGGGGCAAAAAGTAAAACTGACCCAGGTCCCACTGAGTGACCCATTGCAGCTATATGCAGTGTCAGCGTGGTCCTTCAGTACAGCAAGGCCATGGTGATGGTGTGGCCAAGTCTCAGTACTGGGATACGAGCCAATGAGTGAAACCCACCTGCCAAGTGAACGAGGCAGTAAGTTCAACCTCCTCTTTCATAACAGGCTGTAGTCACACTGTAATCACACTGTCCCTACCAGGTCCAGTGTCTCTGCTTCGCTTCCGACAACTCTGCCTCTACCTCAGATTATCCATATGACCCAAACCTTTCGCTTTGTGATCCGGAATAATAATAAAAACTGCAGAATATTTAACTTTAAATAGACATTGAATGATACCCCTTTGCCCTGAACCAATTCAATCCAGAACTTACTGCCATATTCCTCCAGGGTCAGAGGTCATTACAACTCATGTTGAATGATGCCAAAAGTATTATTACAAAGGAAAGAATAAAATCCACAGGATGAGGGTGTCACTGTCTTGGCCAGCATTTATTGTCTATACTGAATTGCCTTGGAGAGGGTGATGATGAATTATAACCTGCTGTCCATATGTGCACAGCCGTTGAGGTTTGTATAATTGGTTTGTATCAGGTTGTGAGTACAGAAACAGAAGGGGGAGTTCCTTGCCATTGATCTTTATAGATACATAGCTGTCATATCACAGTATTAGAATGTAATCAAACACAGCTGCGGCATCAAACAGACACTATGACTGACAAAACTTTTCAAATCAGCTAATTTTTAATGAATTAGATGATAATGATGTTTGGTTTGGTTTGGGTTGATTACACCATTTAAATTTATTAGCTTGTAACCTGTGTATTTACAACCAGGTGCCTGCAATTTATTGTCTCACTCAGTTCTTATAAATGAGTGTAATCACTTAATTAAGCATTTATCAGCTTCATGATCTGAAAACTATGAGAGACACTGAACTGTGAAGTTCTAGGGCAGGGAGCCTGTGTATGAGAGATGCTGTACTGTGAGGTTCTGGAGACTGTGAGCCAGGTGATTAATCAGATGTTGACTTCATCTCCACAGAAACTCCATTGACGTTAGCAGCTCATCTGGAGGTCCCAGTGGAAGTAATCAAAGCTTTGAGGAACGGTGGTGCTCATCTGGATTTCCGAGCCAAAGATGGTGTGACACCTCTGCACAAAGCTGCAAGGGCCAAAAACCAAACTGCACTTATGGTAAGATCAAGGAGCAAGAGGCCATGCAGCCCTTCTAAACTGGTCTGCCTTTCCATAAGAACACTGGTGATGTATTCTTAATCCAGTCAGCTAACCTTTTGACACAACATTCTTCAATACCCTCATCTTTTAAAAATCTCCCTCAGTCTGTTAACCAGATTAATTAGCTTATTAATTAACCTAACAGCTTCTCCTTTTTAAGTGTGGGAGTTCCACAATTCTATCGGCACTTGACTGAAATATTTCCAGATTTTTCCTAACTATTCTCTGAATTGTCTGTTTCTGATTTTAAAGCTATGCCTCCTTGTCCTCAATTCTTCCATTAATGAAAACATTCTCTTCCCCAGTTCTACAAACTTCATTCACTGCAATCACGCGATAACAGTCTCTCTCAATCAGAGCAGTTGAGGACTCTGGGTCTGTACTGGATGGAGCTTAGAGGATGAAGGGGACCTCATTGAAACTTACAGAACACTGAAAGGCCTGGATAGAGTGGATAAGCTGTTTTCTCTAGTAGAAGAGGTTAGGACCTGAGTCCACAGACTCTGAGTGAAGGGATGACCATTTAGTACTGAGATGAGGAGGAACTTCTTCAGCAAGAGGGTGGCGAATCTGTGGGACTCATTGCTGCAAAGGGCTGTGGAGTGTCTTTAGACAGACATGGTTGGGTTCTGGATTAGTAAAAGATCAAGAGTTTTAGAGAGAAGGCAGGAAACGAAGTTGAGAAACTATCACCCATGGTGGAACAGATTTGATGGGCTGAATGGCCTAACTCTTCTCCAATGCTTTATGGCCACGTTGTCAATCCTCCTTCGACAGTGGATAGACTTCATCTGAAAAATTTCAACCTGATTCAAAAATGTGGAGAAGGTTGAATTGATGACTACAGACTGATCAGTCCAATTTCAGAAATGAAATTGCCAGTCAAATAGCAAATGCAATATAATGCAGAAAATAAGAATTTGCATTTGTATGGCACCTATAACAAAACAACCTAAGGTACAACATAAAAAAAGCTACATCAAACACAATGATACCTAACCCTGTGAAATTTTAGGACATGCTAAGTACTTTAAAGTAAAATACTGACCAATCAGCTGCTTCCTGTGCACTCATAACATCACATTGCCACTGGTCTCAATGTTGGGTCCCTTGATCTACGCCTTTGTAGAGTCATCAAGTCATACAATACAGAAGTGCCCTTTGAGTCCGTTCTGCTTCATTTTCTCTCCTGCTCACTTTGAACTCTGGAGATTTCATTTCTTGCAGAAACCTTTATTAAATCAACTCTTTTGCTTTCTGCCCCGAATTTATCTTCAAATTAAATCTGAAGATACTCACTCTAACTCTAACTCTGTCTCACTCTGGAGTCTTTGTCAATGTGACGATGCAGCTTACTCTGTTCTATCTCTAATTTCCAGTGCTGCGCTGGGAAAGCCACGTTCTTGGTCACAGAAACAGTAGAACAAGTTTCCTGTCTGCTCCAACTCAGTTTAAAATATCTGGCTGTAAGCAAATGGCTGTGCCCTACCAACAAATTCCCATAATCTAGTTCTTCAGGGTATCAATTTCTTGATTACATTAGATGCCCTACAGTGTGGAAACAGGCCCTTTGGCCCAACAAGTCCACACTGACCCTTGAAGCATCCCTCCCAGACCTATCCCCCTATAACCCAGACATCCCTGAACACTATGGGCAACTTAGCACGGCCAAACCACCTAACCTGCACATCTTTGGACTATGGGAGGAAACTGGAGCACCTGGAGGAAACCCATGCAGACACGGGGAGAATGTGCAAACTCCACACAGTCACCTGAGGTGGGAATTGATCCCGGGTCCCTGGTGCTGTGAGGCTGCAGTGCTAACCACTGAGCCACCGTGTTTCCTTCCAACAGGTAGGTTTCCACCATAGCCTGCTTACAGTCACTAAGCCAAAAGAAATAAAATCACGGTGACATCATTCAAATTATACACGGTAAATAATAACTTGGCTTACAGAGGGGTGTGTGTGTGTGTGTGTGTGTGTCCAGCAGATCATGGCAGTCAGAGGCAGTGGAACTTTGAGAGTGATCATGCAGTGATGTAGCTTCTGAGAAACAAGGTGGGAATATAGTTCTGGCACAAAAGCAAAGTATTACAAATACCAGAAGTCTAAAATAAACATAGAAATTGCTGGAAAGACTCTGGTCCAAGTATTACTGAATTATTAAGAATTATCATGGACTTTTTTTTTGCTCAAGTCAAGAGAACTTGGCAAGCTCTTTAAACTGACCAGTGGAGCCTGGTTGGAGAAGCCTTGCTGTTATTTCTGACAGATCCAGTCTTGCTGCTTGGAGAAAGGGTGGGCCTGACTCAGTAGGAAAGAAAGCTAAACTTCGTCAGGGTCATTTGGACATTGTAATAATTTAAACTGATTCCATTTTGACTGTTGCAGGGTCTTTAACCCAACACGTGGGAGTAGCATAGTGATGGGAAAACTCTAAAACTTCACAAGAAGCAAATAAGATCCATTTTAAGGTTCTTGCTCTAAAGTTTAACAAATCCTTTCAGTCAAGGAGGAGCTTGTTTAAGAGTCAAATGCGCGCAGTCCAGCCAGAAGTCATGGTTGTTTTTGTATGGTGCAAATTTGTCGATCTCTGCCTTGAAGGCATCTAATGTCCTGGCCTCCACTGCACTCTGTGGCAATGAATTCCACAAGCCCACCACACTCTGGCTGAAGAAATGTTGTCTCATTTCCATTTTAAATTTACCCCCTCTAATTTTAAGGCTGTGCCCACGGGTCCTAGTCTCCCTGCCTAACGGAAACAACTTCCTAGCATCCACCCCTTCTAAACCATACATTATCTTGTAAGTTTCTATTAGATCTCCCCTCAACCTTCTAAACCCTAATGAGTACAATCCCAGGATCCTTGGCCATTCATCGTACGTTAAACCTACCATTCCAGGGATCATCCGTGTGAATCTCCTCTGGACACGCTCCAGGGCTAGTATGTCCTTCCTGAGGTGTGGGCCCCAAAGTTGGACACAGTATTCTAAATGGGGCCTAACTAGAGCTTTATAAAGTCTCAGAAGCATATCGCTGCTTTTATATTCCAACCGTCTTGAGATAAATGTCAACATTACATTCGCTTTCTTAATCACGGACTCTACCTGCAAGTTAGCCTTTAGAGAATCCTGGACTAGCATTCCCAGATCCCTTTGTACTTCTGCTTTACGAATTTTTTCACCATTTAGAAAATAGTCCATGCCTGTATTCTTTTTTTCCAAAGTGCAATACCTTGCATTTGCTCACGTTGAAAACCTGTGTTAGACACTGTCTGATCATCCAGGTCTCTTTCTTTTACCTATGGGACTACTTCCTGTGGTCGAAGCCACATTTCCTCCTAGGTGCAGTCACCCTCTTCTGTAACTCAGCAATGGGCTGCATCATGGTTGCTGTCTGCATGCAGCCCTCTGTCACTTCCAGGTCCCCCTCCTCATCCCTCATTAGGCTCTGCGCTCATTACCAGTCTAATATGAGCATTTACATTTGAACATTGTGATGGAGCATGGGGCTAGCACCTGGAAACTATTTGAGCACGAAGTTCTTGACCTCAAATTTAAAAATTAAACCTGAAAGATGCTGAATTAAAATAATTAGCAAAACATCTAGAGTGGATATTAGGGTTTTTTCCACACAGGATCTGTTAGGATCCACTGGACTAGCTGAAAGAATGGTGTAGGCAGATTCCATCAGCATTTTACAAAGTCCATTTCTCACACATTTGCAGGGTTAGGGAGCAAAGCTAGAAAGTGAGATATTTTTCACAAGGAAGCAGAGGGATGACCTCATTTTTGATCATTCCTTGCTTTTTGTGATATCTGTTTGGAACTTGATTATATTATGAACACTCGTTCCCAAATGCTCCCTTCTTAAAACATGCACAACTTCATTTCTAGAACTTGTTCCAAACTGCTGGACACACATTGTATAAACTTTAGGAACACCCTCCCTTCCTTACCCTTTATAATTTCAGTCTATATTAGAATGACTGAAGCATCCCATTATCAATAAAGTTCTTGAATCTTGCTGCTGTTGATATTAAAATGTAAATATTTAAACCAGTTTTAGCCAAACTTCTTCTGTTTGTTTTTTATATAATTGATGTCTCGGTGTTTACCTAACAGGAAAGTGAGATGTGATGAGTTAGGAATTATTCCTGTTGTCAAAATAAAACATTTAATGGTCATTTTGTATTTCCAGGTCACATTGAATCTTTATGAACTTGTAAATTTGAACTTAGACAAAATGAAAACACAGTCTCTGAGGCTGAACCATATTTATTTAGCCAGCTGGCCAAAAGAGGGCTCCCCAGAACAAGGCATGAAACTAAACTGTTGTCAGATGTTTTATCAGGAATTAGACATTGCGTTCTGCACAGAAACAGGTCACTCAACCCAACTGCTCTGCCATGATGAAAGCATTCAAAGCTCTAACTCTGATTTCTCTACACAGATACTGCCAGACCTGTTAATTATTCCAACAATTTCTGTTTGTTTTTGTTTTTGTTTGATTTCTATCATGTGCAGTTGTTTTGGTTTTGTTGCTCAATGCTAACGGTTATGCTTTGCATGGGCCTCCCCAAATACCTCTTTATTTAAAATAAAACAAAGAACTGAGGGTTTCTGCCTTTACCAAGTAAAAGCTGGAAGATCTGTGCATGCAGGGAATCTGGCAGCATCTGTGGAGAGAAAACAGTTAACACTTTGTGTCCAGTGACCCTTCCTCAGAACCTATAGCAGCTAGGAGCACTCTCATGTTGTTAACCTAAACGCTGCACCAGGCCCTGTTCTCACAGAGACTACAACCACAAACGATCCATAGTCAGCCACCACCATTTGCAGTTATTCATGCCCCCACACTGACCTTTACCCTTTCCTTTATCTGTCCATTCTCTCTCTCTCTCTCTCTCTCTCTCTCTCTCTCTCTCTCTCTCTCTCTCTCTCTCTCTCTCTCTCTCTCTCTCTCTCTCTCTCTCTCTCTCTGGGCTCCATCTCTAGCTATGGTCAGTTCTGCTAAAGGGTTTCTGGACCTGAAATATTAATGGTACTTTATCTCCACAGATGCTGCCCGAACTGCTGATTTTTCTCTAGCAATTTCCACTTTTACCTCTTGAACCCAATTTGCACATCCCACTATTCTTCATCTCACTCTTAATAACCCAGCCACTACTTTGACATGTCTATGCAATTCACCTCAATTATTCTGGACAGTAGCAAGCTGCACACTTTAACCACCCTCTGCTTTTCTTGAATTTGGTCAAGACATCTACTTCTATTTGTCTCCCAGTTACACATTGTACTTTTCCGTATTAGCCACCTCTCCCAGTCCGTTAGTCCAGGATGAAGGATGCTTGAGGTTATTTGCTACCACCAATCTTCCCTTGTCTTGGGTCTATCGAGTGATTAATGACAGAGTATCTACAGAAGAGACCCTGTTCTAAAATAAATTCTCTATAGTCCCAGCTGACCATTGGGCTACTCTCTTGGTAGAGACACAGAGATGTCTGATGGAGATAGCCGGAAGGTTTATTGAATGTTTACAATAAATACAACCCCATTTGGTCAAGCAGAATATTTGGGACCTTAGGGTAATGCTCCATCTACTCCTTCTGAAAGCTTTAGGAGAGCTCAGTGTCTCCACCAGCAGAGTGAGTGGAACCAATGTAATGTGAAGATTAACCCCTTCGGAAACATGCCTTTACACCACATCTTACCACAAGTAGAAGCACCTTCCCTGTTCCTATCTCATCATAGTTCTTCATCATTCTGAAGAAATTTGAGTTTCAAAGAACAAACCTCAGCCTGCTCACCCTTTCCTAAGAGCTATATCCTTTGTATTTTGCCACATTATTGTGGATCTTCTAAGAGCTATTCCATTGCCTTTCCTTCATTTCTGTAACATAGACCAGAATTTCAATGATCCCGCTGAGGCAGGGTGGAAGGTGTTGATCACTGAAATGAGACTGGACATGGACAGGAGTTCCAACCCATAGAGGAGAGCAGACAATATATCTGGAGGCACAACAATGTATCAGTCAGCAATACCCTCAGCAACTTGCCAATAGCAAGTCAAAAGTCCCTGCCCTAAGACCTTTCCAGGAAGACTGAATGTTACTGAAACAAATGGGCAGTGACCAGCAAAGACGGAGATACAACATTCTGTCCAAAACTCCTCCCTGTCACCACCACCCCCCCACAGCACCCTCCCACACCCTGCCCCCTCTCACCCCCTCCCACACCCTGCCCCCTCTCACCCCCTCCCACACACCCTCCCCCCCCACACACCACCCTCTCACACCCCCCCACCCCCCCCCCCCCACACACCACCCCCTCACCCCCCGCCACACTCGGCCCCCCTCACATACTCCCACACTCTCATATCTCAGTTTAATTTTTACCTGACCTGCTGTAGATTCTGGGTCAGAGGCAAACTTTTGATGTTCTGATTGGACCATCAGCCGAGATGGTCCAGTAAAAATCCAACAGATTTGTCTTCTTCCCTGCTTTCAGGAGGGGTTCACCCTGCTTCCTGCCACACTACAGCTTTACCCCATGACATTTCCTGGTGAGTGCATTCCCTCGCAAGTGGAGGTTTACTCCTCAAGGGAATGTTTACCTCACTATGTGCGCTGGTGATGAGGATCCCTGTCTCTCCATAAATCACGCCATGGATACTAGAGAAATCACATAGAGGCTGCAGTGTGTTTGATGGTTTAAAAGGCGAGTTTAAGCTCTGTGTAATGTCATGATATTTTCATCTCAAAGGTTCAACTTTGACTAAACATTGTGAGGCCCGACATTCGTAACAATCAACTTGAAATCAGGACTAAACTCAGTTCCGAGGAAGGGTCACCGGACCCAAAATGTTAACTTTGTTTTTTCCCTTGACAGATGCTGCCAGACCTGCTGAGATTTTCCAGCAACTTTGATTTTGTTCCTGATTTACAGCATCTGCTGTTCTTTGGGTTTTTATTTACCAATTATTAATCCTTTTTTTCAGTCACAAAAACTCACCATCCTCTCAGCTCAGCAATCCTGGCACTCGGCAATACAGAGTGCAAAATTCTAGGCCAATGTATCAGCTTTTATCAAATAAAAAGACATCCTAAACACAGGGTTTAATTCAGTTAAGGTGTAACACAGAAATTAATACCTAACTTGGGGCTTACTGCTTCCACTGTTGTACAAGGACGATGTGACAATACAGACAGTCTACATAGTGCTTACTTGAGGCTGCTTGATTTAATCTAACATTAAACTTAGTGGAAATTAAGTTTTTGTGTAAGTAATTGTGATATTGATACTAGCTTCAAGCTTTTCCATGCCTCCCCTGAGCTGTTGCACAGGCTTAGCTTTGCTCATTTGTTGCAGTATGATCAATGGAACTTTTTGTTGAATTTTCAAATTAGGTTCAGGGAGGTGATACTGGAGTGGCACCTGGGGACTGACCCTGTATTGCTGTATTGCCCGAGCAATACTGTCTCTCAATGTAATTAAGATTAAAAACTTGTGGATGCTGGAGATCTGAAACAAACAAGAACAGGAATTGCAGGAGAAACTTAGCAGGTTTAGCAGCGTTTGTAAAGTGATACAACATGTTGATACCTCAAGCCCAGTGTGATTCTTCTTCACAACGGAGGACAGCTAAGGAAAGGTGGTGTTTATGGAAAGGTGGGATGTGGGGTGATAGTGAGTGGAGGTGGAGAGGGAGCCAATAGAGAGAGAGAATAAAACCTAGGCAGGCTTTCCCTTTTTTGATCTCAATAACTGTACATTAATTTGCATCAGACAGGATTCAGTAATTTCAGCTTTGAAAATTGCGTTCTCCTCTCCCCATCCCTGGACCATGAGCAAGCCCCTCAATGACTTGAATGGATGATTAATTGGTGGACAGGGGTTTCGAATTCCTGCTTCTTGCAGCACCCCCCATAAAGAAATTCCAGAGGTGGTGAGATCCACAGGCGTATGACAGGAACTCTGTCTCAATGTGAAAGCCCACCTCTGATTCTCTAGTTGCTGGAGGAATACCCTGTTTGAGTCACAAAATGTGCCTGTTTTGGTTGTGACTGAGGCAACCTCCTGTCCATCAGTTTCAGCCCTGTCTTTGGAGTTGCCAATATGCAGTTTGTGAAAGTTGAATTAAATAGAAAAGACTGTTCCTAGTCCTGTCAGTAGCTGTTGAAGATTTGACAATACTCTGAGGTGTCAGTGAGCAGTGATCTGTTTCAATTTCCTCCCACTTGTATTTTAGTAGAAATAACAAACGCTTTCAGCAACACTATCATTTGAACAGTTTTATGAGAGGGGATCATGAAATACTGACTTGATCTCAGTTCTCTTGTTCAATATTAGGATCATGTATAGTTGTTTTTTAAGCCTTACAGCATTGAACCATTTTAAAACCATTTTTGTGGATTATTAATAATGTATTTGCCAAGTGTTCCATTTTATTGAAGACAGAGGTAATGGAAGAACATCCTCTGGATGGCCATTACAACATTGCGCTTCACATTCTGAGAGTATCCAATAAACTGTGAGCATCCTGAAAAATTGTCTTCTTCTAAAATGTTTGATAAAACCAAGGAAGCAACTTCCCAGAGAAATAACAGTATTCAAATATGAACATTCTTCTACCTAATGAAGATTCTCCTACATTGACTAAATCGGTAATTAATAAAAACTATAAGGAACGGAATGTAGGTGAGAAAAGAGATAATTCAAATAAATACTGACTGATCTGTGCCTCAACTGTAAATATCACCCTTTCGTCTGTATATTTTCATATGAAACAAAGATCTATTGATAGAAACATACAAATGAAGAACAGGAATAGGCCACTCAGTCCCTTGACCCGACTGTGCCAATCAATATGATTGTGGCTGATCTGATTACACAAAATTCTTGTACACCCCCATCCCTTATTAAGAATCTATCTACTTCTCCCTTAAAAATCATGAAGAATTAAGTTCTATGCATTGGCTGTGATTTTCTAAAAATTATTGAATTCTGGAGAAGCCCCATGCATTGCAAAATTGGCCAATGTGACACCCCTATTCTAAAAGGGAGGAAAGTGAAGAGCAGGGAACTATAGGCTAATTAACTAATATCTATTGTTGGAAAGTAATGGAATAAATTATTAAGGAAGTAATAGCAGAACATTTGGAAGATCCTAAATCAAATCAAGCAGGTCAACCTGGATTCATGAAAGGGAAATCATGCCTGACTAACTTATTAGAGTTTTTCAAGGAAGCCTCCACTAGCGTGGATGAAGGGGAGCCAGTGGATATGATGTATTCAGACTTCCAGAAGGTGTTCAACAAGGTACCTCATGAAATGTTAAGCCATTAGCAGGCACGATGTTGGACTGTAGTATATTGGCACAGAGAGAGAATTGGCTCATGGACAGGAAACAGTAAATGAGGTTGGCAACCTTTAACCAATACAGTTCCAGAGGCATCAGTGTTTGGACCATAACTGATCACAAAGTATATTAATGACTTTGAGAAAGAAAGGAAATGAATGTACTGCAGTCGAATTTACAGACAACACCAACATAATTGGAAAGGCAAGTTATGAAAGGGATATACACATTTTACAGAGAGATATTGGTAGGTTAAATAAATGGGAAAAAGGTTGGCAAATGCAGTACAATGAAGGGAAATATGAGGTTGTTAATTTTGGAAGGGAAAACAAAATAACAATGTATTTAAATCGAGAAAAACTACGGAAAGCTGCAAGACAAAGTGACTGGGCAACTTGTACCTGAAACACAGAGAGCTAGCTCACAGAAACAGTGGGTAATCAGGAAGCCAGATGAAATGTTGGTCCTTATTTCAAGGGGGTGGAGTATAAAAGTAGGGAATTCTCACTGTAACTAAACAGGCTGTTGGGGAGACCACATTTGGAGTACTCTGAACAGCTTTGGTCCCCTTATTTAAGGAAGGATATCATTTAATTGGATGCAATTCAGAGAAAATTCACTAGGATGATCTCTGGTATGGAGGGACTGTCTTATGAGCAAAGGCTAAATAAGCCAGGACTCTACTCACTGGAGTTTAGTAGAATGAGAGGTGATCTCATTGAAACATGTGGGATTCTTAAGGGCATTAACAGGGTAAATGCTGAGAAGATGTTTCTACTCATGGGAAAATCTAGTACCAGAGTACGTCATCTCAGAGTAAAGGGGCACTAATTTAAGAGTGAGATGAGGAGGAATTCCTTCTCTCAGAGGGTTGCCAGTCTTTTGAACTCCTTATCTCAGACAGCTGTGGGGGTAGAGTCCTTGTGTATATTTAAAGTTGAAATAGACAGATTGTTGATCAGTCGGTGAATCAAGAGTTATGGAGAAAGTGGATGTAAGAAACATTGGGTCAGCCATGATCCTACTGATTGGTGGAGCAGACTCAAGGAGCTTTTGTTCCTATTTCTTGCGATCTTATGCTGTAACTCTGCTCCCACTACTGTTCAAAGAGTAGAGTTCCAAAATCTCTCATCCCTTTGTGCAAAAAGAAACATTGACCTCAATTTTAAGTTCCTTGTGATTTTATTTGTTTTAACCAAGGCACCCATTGCTGTCCAGCAGATACAAACATAGTCTGCCTAAAACCTTTCCTCAGAAGATAACCCAACAGTTCCAGGTTATAGTCTAATAAAGCTTCTCTGTTATCCAATTCCACATTGCTGATATCCCATTGTACCATAATAAATCAAATGTTCTGAAATGAATATATTGATAATGTTTCAATTTGAAGACAAGATGGCAATCTAACTCCTTTGTATCTTTCATTCATGTGTTACCCAGACTCTGCTAGAACTTGGAGCTTCTACCGATTATAAGGACAGTCATGGCTTGACAGCTCTCTATCACACTGTGATTGTTGGAGGAGACCCCTATTGCTGTGAACTGTTGCTTTATGAACACGCTTCCATTGGTTGTAAAGATGAAAATGGATGGCAAGAAATCCATCAGGTAAAGATAACTTCATGACCTTCCTTCACACACAGAAAGTACAGACTAGTATACAAACAAGAGGCCATTCAGCGCCTCGAGCCTGATCATGACTGATCTGATTGTAACTTCCAATCTGCATTTCTGTCTACCCTGATAACCTTCTGCCTCCTTTCCTACCTCTGTCTTAAAGATATTCAGGGACCTTTTCCATTGCCTTTTCAGGAAGAGAGTACCAAACACACTCAACCCTCTGAGAGAAAACAATTTGCCTCATCTCTGTTTTAAATGGGAAACACAGTTTTAAACTGAGACCCCCAGTTCTAGATTATCCCACAGGAGGAAACATCCTTCCCATGTTAACTTTGCCAAGACCTAAAAACCCGTGACCCTCTGTAAGAAAAGATTTTGTCACTTCTCTTTTTCAAATGGACAACACTTTATTTTTAACAGCGATGCCATGTTCTAGTTTCTCCTGTAAGATGAAACATCCTCTCCACATTCACCCTATCAAGATTCCTCAGGACTTCTCGATTTCATCCAAGTTACCTCTTACATTTCTAAACTCCAGCAGATAATAAAAACTTTCCTCAGTATGTAACTCACCTATTCCAGGCATTATTCTAGTAAACCTTCTGTAACCTCCATCCTGCAGTTACATCCTTCATTAAGTATGGTGACCAATACCATGAGTGTTCCTCCAGATGTGGTATCTCAGTGTTGTCTGTAATTGAGGAAAATCCCCCTATTTTGTATTCAATTGTGATAAATCATAATGTACTGTGAGCTTTCCTAATTACTTGCTATACACTAACCTTCTGTGATTCAGGCATTCCAGTCTCTCTGCATCTCAGAGCTCGGTAACCTCTCACCATTTAGATAGTTACTTCTTTTTTACTTCATCCTGCCAAAATGGACAATTTCATATTTTCTCACATAATATTCCATTTGCATATTTTTACCCACTCATGTAACCTATTGATATCCCTCTGTGTGCTCCTTATGTCCTCTTCACAACTCACTCTCCTACCTATTTTTGTATTACGCACAAATTTTGTTCCCGGACCTTCAATCCTTCAGCAAACTCATTTATATACATAATCAACAGTTGAGATCCCAGCTTTACCCCTGTGACACACCACTTGTTACAGCTTAACAACCTGTAAAGATCGACTTATACACTCTCTGCTTCCTCTTAGTAAACCAATGTCTATACCTCCTACACCGTAATAACCTTTGACATGGTATCTTAACAGATGCCTTCTGACAATGTAGGTACAGTTTATCGACTCACTTCTCTTTCTCCACAGCACATTACTAACTGAAGTAACTCCAGTTAGTGATTTCCTTTTCATTAAACCATGCTGACTCTGATTACTCTGAACTTTTCCAACAACTCACCTGAAATTTCTGTTAATAGTAGCTTCAAACATTTTCTCTGTGACATGTGAACTGAACTGGTCTGTAGTTTGCTGCTTTATGCCTCCCTCCCATTTTGTACAACAGAGTTACATTAGCTATTTTCCAATCCCATGTAACCTTCACTAATTCAAGCGGGTTTAGAAAGTTAAAATCAATCCATTATCTATCTCATTATCCGCTTCTTCAAAGTCCCTGGAATGAAGTGCATCAGGATCCGGGGACTTGTCAGCCACAGCTCCAAAAATGTTCTCAATCTTTACGATTGTGCTTTTCTTGACTTTACCCCCCCCCCCCCCCCAACCCGCTAGCTAACTAGCTTTTTCTTGAGCTCTAACTTTTCCTCTTCAATTTCTGTTGGTCATTCTTTGCTGTTTTCAGTATTCTGTCCAATTTTCTGATCTGCTACTCACCTTTCTGCAATTATATTCTCTTAAATTTTTGTCTGATACGATCTTTAATGTTTCCAGTTAACCACAGATGGTGGGTCCCTCACTTTGAATCTCTTTTTTATTCTTTGCAATTGTATCTTTTCTATATGTTCTGAAATATTCCATTAAACGTCTACTCCTGAATTTCCATTGACCTTTCCTTTTCCTAATTTGCTACCTTAGCCAGATCTGCTGCCATGCCCTCATAATTACACTTATCAAAATTTAAAAATAGTCTTGAATGCACTGAATATAAAATTCAGTTATGTTCTTGTTGCTGCTGCCTACCAGCACCTACACCTTCATTAATGAGCCCCATCCCACTGAACAATACCAGGTCTCGTGGAGTCAGTACTCTGGTCAGCTCCAGAAAATGCAGTTGCAAGAAACTATCCTGAAAGCATTCTGTGACAACTTCATTGAGGCTATCATTGCCATCTGCTTCATATGTTGGTTTCCTGAAATTAGATCTCCTCTCGATATTGTAGAAACACCATCAATACCTATCAAATGCCCACTTCACCTTCTCTTACTTTTCTGTCATTCCAAAACATCCTGTAAACTGATTCAAAGGAAAAGAATTTGTGGGATGCCTACACAATGTTTTTTTTTGGAGAGCTTGTGGAAAAGTCCACTAGAGAATGGGTAATTCTGGATTTGGGGATGTGTAATGAGGCAGACTTGATTAGGGAAGCATAAGGTGAAGGAACCCCTAAGGGACAGTGACCATTTAATGATAGAATTCACCCTGCAGTTTGAGAGGGAGAAGCTGGAATCAGATGTAACTGTATTACAATTGAGTAACGGTAGCTACGAAGAGATGAAGGAGGAGTTGGCCTGAGTTAATTGGAAGGGAACCTAGCAGGGAAGACAGTGGAGCAAGATTGACTGGAATTACTAGGGGTAATTCAGGAGACACAGCAGAAATTCATCCCAAGGAAGAAGAAATGTGCTAAGGAGAGGATGAGGAAACTATGGCTGGTAAGAGAAGCCAGGGAGAGCATAAAAACAAAAGTATATAAAATGGTGAACATTAGTGGAAGCCAGAGAATTGGGAAGCTTTTAAAAACCAACAGAGGAAAACAAAAAAAATGTAATTAGTTGGGAGTAGATGAAATATGAGAGTAAATTAGATGGTATTTTAAAAGAAGATTGCTAGGGTATTTTCTTTTAGCTACCTGAAAGGTAAGAGAGAGGCAAGAGTGGACATTAGACCACTGGAAAATGAAATTGGAAAAGCACTAATGGGAAACAAAGAAACTGTGGAGGGCCTGGGTACGTACTTTGCACCAGTTTTTACAATGGAAGACATTGGTGCCACACTAAAACTTTAAGAGAGTTGGGGGCAGAAGTGAATGTAGTGCTCACACTAAGGGGAAGGTGCTGGCAAAATTGAAGGATCTAAAGGTGGATACATCACCTAGGCCAAATGACTACACCCCAGGGTTCTGAAGGACATAGCTGAGGACTTTGTCGGGCATTGGTGGCTGATCTTTCAGGAATCACTGGAGAGTCCCAGAGAACACTAAAATGGTAAATGTAACATGCCCATTTAAGAAAGGAAGGAGACAGAAAACAGGAAGCTATAAATCAGTTAGCCTGAACTTGATCACTGATAAGATATTAGAGTCCATGATTAAGGATGAGATTGTGGAATACTTTGAAGTGCATGTTAACAAGGTTGGAGACAGCATGGCTTTGTCAAGGGGAGATCACATCTGACAAGTCTGTTAGAATCCTTTGAGGAGGAAACATATCAGACAAAAGAGAGCCACAGAACATGTTCTATATGGATTTCCAAAAGGATTTGACAAGGTACCACACAGGATGTTGCTAAATAAGGGCAGAGCCCATGGTGTTAGGTGCAATGTACTGGTATGGACAGAGGATTGGCTGTCTGGCAGAAGGCGGGGCATGAGGATAAGGGGTCCATGACTAGTAGAGTCCCACAGGGGTCCATGTTAGAACCAGAATTATTCACATCATATATTAAGGACCTGGACAAAGGAAGTGAGGACGTAGTTGCTAAGTTTGCAGATGACACAAAAATAGTTGAAGGGACAGTCAAGTTGAGGATGTTTGTAAGCAAATATTTAGATGGTCTTGCCCAACAAATGCATGCACTCCGTTCTAAGCAGCATGTTTATCTGAAATTCTCCTGTCCATTCAATTGAAGTAAATGACTTTAATACAGCCACAAAAACAATAGGCAGGAACATGGGATGAAGTTACTAACTAAGCTGACTCTAGTATCCCGCAGCATCTTTACAGGGCTTTTGTAATTACATTTTGTGATTTCTCTTTTCTTGTAGAGCACTTTACTTTAACAGGTTTTGGTCATGTAAGGATCATGTTATCAGTTGACTCATCAATAGGGTTTGAAGTAATCCAAAGAACCTGAGTTCAAATCCCACTGTATGAACAGAAAATGTAGGAGCAGAAAGAGGTCATCAGTCCCCTTCAGCCTGCTCCACGATTCAGCAAGATTGGGGCTGATCTGATAATGGCCTGTGTTCCACATTCGTTTCCCGCCCCTATAACCTTTTACCCTTCGTTTGCCACAAATCCAACTGCCTTCAAAATAGTCATTGACTCTGCTTCCACTGCCATTTGCGGAACAGAGTTCCAAAGGTTCATTGGTCAGTGACAGAAACAACATCTTTGTTTTTAAACTCTGAATCCTCTGACCCTCGATTCTCCCACAGCAAGAAGCATCCTCTTCACATCTACCATGGTGGTGTGAGAGTTTAATTTTAGAAACATGGAAATTAGGACAAAATTCCAGTCTAAGTAAAACTGATCATGAAGCTTTCAGGTTGTGGGCTAATTCAAGATATTCTTTCTGGATTTGTAGTCTGTGTGGATCCATTTCTGTTTCAATTTAGTCAGCTCTTTGCTGCTCCCTGATGTGACCTGACCAGTCTCTCCATTTTAAACAAAGGCCCACCTTTTTGGAAATGAGCAAGCGGTGATAACAGCAAATGTGGGTCTACTGATGGAGGCCTACATCTCAAGTATGGATTAAAATGTGTTAAGTTTTACATAATTTATCTACATTTGGTCTTGAAATAAGGCTGGAGATTGGATGGTAAAAATAATATATTTTTGAAACCAATAGCAGGCAGATAAAGTCCCCGAACAAGTGTGTGAGATTGATTTAACAGCAGAACAACAGTCTTGGCAGAAGAATGATAAAATGATAAAATTAACTGGTCTGTTGCTGCGCTTCCCTTCCAATCCCCTGCACTGGAAATGACAACTACTTGAAGGTAATTCTCAATGATTGATTTCATTTCTTTCCTCAATCCGAAGAGAAAATGGATGGATACCAGCATGTCTCAGAGAAAAGATTGGCTCATTTCACTATGGCCTGGTGAAATACTGGAAGAAGAAGTTTCATTTTTGATGATGATGTAGCTTCCTCGGATAAACTCCACAACAAATAAATGCTGAGACTTGTGTTGACACAAACAGAACAATGGCATCATGCTGCTACCATTTTTCTTCAAACCTGGCTGGGAGAAAGATATGTGGTGCCCATATTCATAAACAACTGTCAATAGAGTAGAACAGATATCGGTTTTGATACATAGCACAGCTTTCAGAGATGGAATCTCTAATTTATTCCCGCAAATTCTAATAATCCAACTCCAAGTCATGCCAGCAGTTTCAGACATTGACAGTGTGAATGTTTGGTCAACTTGCTCCAGAATTCTTCCATTCTCTGTGTTGACACTGATCATAACATTGCTTCCATGGATAACACATTGTAGAAACATCTAGTCATGGACAATGCATCCTCTTGGGCATGAAGGGGAAGGAAAGGAAATAACAAGGTTTAGGAAAGAAAGCGACATGAATATTTTGGGGTGGTACGGTGGCTCAGTGGCTAGCACTGCTGCCTCACAGTGCCAGGGATCCGTGTTCAATTCCTCTCTCGGGCGACTGTCTGGAGTTTGCACATTCTCCCCGTGTCTGCGTGGGTTTCCTCCAGGTGCTGCGGTTTCCTCCCACAGTCCAAAGATGTCCAGGTTAAGGTGGATTGGCCATGCTAAATTGCCCGTAGTGTTCAGGGATGTGCAGATTAGGTGGGCTATAGGGGGAAGGGGCCTGGGTGGGATGCTCTGAGGGTTGGTGTAGATTTGTTAGGCCAAAGGGCCTGTTTCCACATAGGGGTTGTATGATGATCTATGGCAGATACTACAATATTGGACTCATTAATAGGGTTCTTGTAGTGCCGTGGGCACCTGCAAGTTTTCCACCTGGCAATCCATTCCTGTTTTAGAGGGTATTGACATCTCAGTGCTTCTGGCCTGGATAGCTTGCTGGAGCCTGGTGAAAAGGGATAGCATTCCTCTATTCCATCCGCCGAAAAAAGGCATGCTGCCCTGGCAAGTTCTAACACCTAGAATGAACTTTGGTGTGAAGAGGTACGGGTTGATTCTAATTAACCCAGACTGCCTCCATGTGGTGCTAACCCCAGACAAACCTGATCCTTCTGCTGAAGCACTCAATGTGCTTAACACAAGGCATATGCCTCTTTCATTAACTTTGGAAACACTTGTGTTGCAATAAATGGACATATATTAATTGTACACCCTGATCCTTACTCTAATTCTAATTTTCTCCAAGACAATGAGAGAGAGAAAATTTGCTTGATCTTCTGAACGACTGCACCTTTGATAGCACACAGACACATTTTCAGTTTACCCTTATTCACAGACCCAGACTGCCAGCTGAGAAACTGTGCTGTCATCTCTGTGCTTGAACCTTTTAACTCAAAGTTGAGATGGTTACATATTGAGCCAAAATAGACCAGTCAGCCAGAAATCACTACAGGGATCCCAAAGTTTCAAATCTGCATTTAAGTCGACTGGTCTGTTTTTCACCTTCACATAGCAAGAACTGATAAGTCAATAACTTGTTGGAAGAGAAGTACCTGAAGTAAAGGAAGCAAGCCTGTTGTCCTGGCTTTACACCTGCACCCTCACCCCAGCTGCTGTCAGCTTCAAATACAACAGATTTGCTCTCTTTGCAACATACGAGCTCTCCCTCAGACTCCTGGGCTCAATCACTCTGTTCTTTTCTGCAAAAATTGTCAGGATAGTTGCTTGACAGCCAAGAGTGTGATTCAAAGACCTGGGCACCTGGGTGCACACCTAGTGATGTCTGAAGCAAAGCATAAAGCCTGACAGGTCGGGGAAAACTACCCATTTACCCAGCTCCTGGTATGTGTCTATAGAACAAACATCATAACATTGTTTCCTGCCATCTGTTAACTGTAAACATTAATGGGAGGCAGTGATATTGTAGTAATGGGACTAGACTAGATACCCAGGAGTCCAGGCTGATTCATTAGAGACAGGAGCTCAAATCCAACCACAGTAAATGGTGAAATTTGTATTTACTTAATTATGTGGAATATAAATCTAATCTCTGTATTGGCGATGATGAAACTGCCATCAGTTTTTGTAAAAACTCACCTTATTCAGTAATGCCCTTTAGGGAAGGAAATGTGCCACCCTTACCTGGTCTGGCCTACATGTACCTCCAGACCCACAGCAATATGACTGACTCCTAACTGCTCTCAAAAGTTGTGCAGAAAACCATTCAGCTCATGTGATACCCATATCCTCATCAAAAAGAATATGAAAAATTAGCATATATTACAGTCATACAGCATAGAAACAGGCCCTTCGGCCCATCATGTCAATGCCGAACAACAAACACCAAACTACACTTAACCTGCTTACCTGCACTTGGCCAATAGTGTTCTTTATCCTGGCATTTTAAGTGCTCATCCAGCTGTATATTAAATGTTGAGATTATCTGCCTCTATCACCCAATCAGGCAGCATGTTCCATATTTCTACCAACCTCTGAGTGAAAAAAATATTTCTCACATCTCCTCTTAAACCACTTACTTTTCACCTAAAACCTGTACCCTCTGGGGAAAAGATCCTCAGATGTACTCTGTCTATACCTCTCAATTTTGTCTATCTCAATCAGAACTCTTTCCCCCCCCCCCCAGCCTCCTCTGGTCCAGAGAAAACAAACGCAGCCTATCCAGTCTCTCCTCATAACTGAGATTTTTGTCCCTGGCATATCCTGTTGAGTCTCCACTGAACCCTGTCCACTGGAATCACATCTTTCCAATAGTGAGGCAACTAGAACTGCATAACAATGTGGCCTAACTATTATATAAAGTTGCAACAAGACCCCCTTGCTCCTTTATTCTACACCTTGGCTAATGAAGGCAAGCATGCCATCTGCCTTCTTGACCACCCTGTCTATCTGTGCTGCTATCTTCCAGGATGTACTGACTTGTGCATCAAGATCCCTTTCTCCCTCAGTGCTCCCTCGGGACCTGTCATTCATTCTGCATATCCTTCTCTCATTAGAAAAACCACAATATATCACTTCACACTTATTAGGATTAAATTCAATCAGCCATTGTTCTGCCCAATTTAGCAGCTGAATAATATCAGACTCTAGCCTGAGACTATGCTCCTCAGTATCAACCACAGCCACCAATTTTCATCTCATCTGCAGACTTACTAATTATATTGCCCATATTTACATCCAGGTCGTTAATGCACATAACAAATAGCAAGGGTCTCCTCACAAATCCCTGTGACATACCGCTAGCCACAGGCTTCCCATCTCAAAAACAACCATCGTCCTTTGCCTCCTGTTTGTAAAGCAATTCTGTATCCAATTTGTCAATGTGCCTTGGATCCCACAGGCTCTTACCTTTAGGGTCAGTTTTCCACATGGGACCTTGTCAAAGGCATTACTGAAGTTCATGTAAACCACATCAACTACACTACCCTCAACTATATAGAACATAGAACATAGAACATAGAACAGTACAGCACAGAACAGGCCCTTCAGCCCACAATGTTGTGCCGACCATTGATCCTCATGTATGCACCCTCAAATTTCTGTGACCATATACATGTCCAGCAGTCTCTTAAATGACCCCAATGACCTTGCTTCCACAACTGCTGCTGGCAACGCATTCCATGCTCCCACAACTCTCTGCGTAAAGAACCTGCCTCTGACATCCCCTCTATACTTTCCTCCAAACAGCTTAAAACTATGACCCCTCGTGCTAGCCATTTCTGCCCTGGGAAATAGTCTCTGGCTATCAACTCTATCTATGCCTCTCATTATCTTGTATGCCTCAATTAGGTCCCCTCTCCTCCTCCTTTTCTCCAATGAAAAGAGACCGAGCTCAGTCAACCTCTCTTCATAAGATAAGCCCTCCAGTCCAGGCAGCATCCTGGTAAACCTCCTCTGAACCCTCTCCAAAGCATCCACATCTTTCCTATAATAGGGCGCCCAGAACTGGATGCAGTATTCCAAGTGCGGTCTAACCAAAGTTTTATAGAGCTGCAACAAGATCTCACGACTCTTAAACTCAATCCCCCTGTTAATGAAAGCCAAAACACCATATGCTTTCTTAACAACCCTGTCCACTTGGGTGGCCATTTTAAGGGATCTATGTATCTGCACACCAAGATCCCTCTGTTCCTCCACGCTGCCAAGAATCCTATCCTTAATCCTGTACTCAGCTTTCAAATTCGACCTTCCAAAATGCATCACCTCGCATTTATCCAGGTTGAACTCCATCTGCCACCTCTCAGCCCATCTCTGCATCCTGTCAATGTCCCGCTGCAGCCTACAACAGCCCTCTACACTGTCAACGACACCTCCGACCTTTGTGTCGTCTGCAAACTTGCTGACCCATCCTTCAATCCCCTCGTCCAAGTCATTAATAAAAATTACAAACAGTAGAGGCCCAAGGACAGAGCCCTGTGGAACTCCACTCACCACTGACTTCCAGGCAGAATATTTTCCTTCTACTACCACTCACTGTCTTCTGTTGGCCAGCCAATTCTGTATCCAAGCAGCTAAGTTCCCCTGTATCCCATTCCTCCTGACCTTCTGAATGAGCCTACCATGGGGAACCTTATCAAATGCCTTACTGAAGTCCATATACACCACATCCACAGCTCGACCCTCATCAACTTTTCTAGTCACATCCTCAAAAAACTCGATAAGGTTTGTAAGGCATGACCTACCCCTCACAAAGCCGTGTTGACTGTATTTGATCAAGCCATGCTCTTCCAGATGGTCATAAATCTTATCCCTCAGAATCCTTTCTAACACCTTGCAGACGACAGACGTGAGACTTACCGGTCTATAATTGCCGGGGATTTCCCTATTTCCTTTCTTGAAGAGAGGAATTACATTTGCCTCTCTCCAGTCCTCAGGTACGACTCCAGTGGAGAGCGAGGATGCAAAGATCTTCGCAAGTGGCGAAGCAATTGCATTTCTCGCTTCCCAAAGCAGCCGAGGACAAATCTGATCCGGGCCTGGCGACTTGTCAATCTTAATGTTTGACAAAATTTTCAGCACATCAGCTTCGTCTATCTCTATCCATTCCAGCATGCACACCTGCTCTTCAAAGGTTTCATTCACTACAAAGTTTGTTTCTTTCGTAAAGACAGAAGCAAAAAACTCATTTAGGGCTTCCCCTACCTCCTCAGGCTCCACACACAAGTTCCCTATGCTATCCCTGATCAGCCCTACTCTTTCTTTGACCATTCTCTTATTCCTCACGTAAGTGTAAAATGCCTTTGTGTTTTCCCGGATTCCTTCTGCCAAGCCTTTCTCGTGCCCCCTCCTGGCTCTCCTCAGACCATTTTTGAGCTCCTTCCTTGCCTGCATGTAATCCTCTCTAGCTGAACTTGACCCTAGCTTCCTCCACCTTATGTAAGCTACCTTCTTCCTTTTCACTAGAAGCTCCACCGCTCTCGTCATCCAAGGTTCCCTAATCTTACCCCTTCTTGCCTGTCTCAGAGGGACATATTTACTCATCACTCCCAACAACTGTTCCTTAAACCGTCTCCACATGTCGATAGTTCCCTTACCATGGAACAACTGCTCCCAGTCCATGCTTCCTAACTCATGTCTAATCGCATCATAGTTTCCTCTTCCCCAATTAAATATCCTCCCATTCTGCCTAATCCTCTCCTTCTCCATAGCTATGTAGAATGTGAGGCAGTTATGGTCACTATCACCAAAATGCTCTCCCACCACAAGATCTGATACCTGCCCCGGCTCGTTTCCGAGCACCAAGTCTAGAATGGCCTCTCCCCTCGTCGGCCTGTCAACGTATATATCGTCACATTTTCAGAAAAATTCATTTCAATAAGTCAAACAAGTATCCTCCCCTCTGACAAATCTGCACTGACTATCCCTAACCAATTCCTGCCTTTCCAAGCGTTGATTGATTCTGTCCCTCAAATTTTTCATGGAATCATAGAATTCTTACAGTGTGGAAGCAGGCTATTTGGCCCATCGAGTCCACACCACCCTTCTGAAGGGCATCCTACCCAGGCCTACCTCTCTGTCCTATCCCTGTAACCCTGCATTTCCCATGGCTAACCCATTTAACCTACACATCAGTGGACACCATGAGACAATTTACCTTGGCTAGTCCACCTAGCCTGCCCATCCTTGCACTGTGGGATGAAACTGGAGCACGCAGAGGAAACCCACACAGAGAATGTTCAAACTCCACATAGGCAATCACACGAGCCTGAAATCAAACCCAGGTCCCTGCTGCTGTGTGGCGCCAGTGTTTTATCCCCCCTTATTCATTCACGGGATAAGGGCATCGCTGGCTCGGGCAGCATTTATTGAACATCCCTAATTGCCCAGAGGGCAGTTAAGAGTCAACCACATTGCTGTGGGTCTGAAGTCACATGTAAGCCAGACCAGGTAAAGATGGTAAAATGTGAGGCTGGATGAACACAGCAGGCCAAGCAGCATCTCAGGAGCACAAAAGCTGACGTTTCGGGCCTAGACCCTTCATCAGAGAGGGGGATGGGGGGAGGGAACTGGAATAAATAGGGAGAGAGGGGGAGGCGGACCGAAGATGGAGAGCAAAGAAGATAGGTGGAGAGGGTGTAGGTGGGGAGGTAGGGAGGGGATAGGTCAGTCCAGGGAAGACGGACAGGTCAAGGAGGTGGGATGAGGTTAGTAGGTAGCTGGGGGTGCGGCTGGGGGTGGGAGGAAGGGATGGGTGAGAGGAAGAACCGGTTAGGGAGGCAGAGACAGGTTGGACTGGTTTTGGGATGCAGTGGGTGGGGGGGAAGAGCTGGGCTGGTTGTGTGGTGCAGTGGGGGGAGGGGATGAACTGGGCTGGTTTAGGGATGCAGTGGGGGAAGGGGAGATTTTGAAACTGGTGAAGTCCACATTGATACCATATGGCTGCAGGGTTCCCAGGCGGAATATGAGTTGCTGTTCCTGCAACCTTCGGGTGGCATCATTGTGGCAGTGCAGGAGGCCCATGATGGACATGTCATCAAGAGAATGGGAGGGGGAGTGGAAATGGTTTGCGACTGGGAGGTGCAGTTGTTTGTTGCGAACTGAGCGGAGGTGTTCTGCAAAGCGGTCCCCAAGCCTCCGCTTGGTTTCCCCAATGTAGAGAAAGCCGCACCGGGTACAGTGGATGCAGTATACCACATTGGCAGATGTGCAGGTGAACCTCTGCTTAATGTGGAATGTCATCTTGGGGCCTGGGATGGGGGTGAGGGAGGAGGTGTGGGGACAAGTGTAGCATTTCCTGCGGTTGCAGGGGAAGGTGCCGGGTGTGGTGGGGTTGGAGGGCAGTGTGGAGCGAACAAGGGAGTCACGGAGAGAGTGGTCTCTCCGGAAAGCAGACAGGGGTGGGGATGGAAAAATGTCTTGGGTGGTGGGGTCGGATTGTAAATGGCGGACGTGTCGGAGGATAATGCGTTGTATCCGGAGGTTGGTAGGGTGGTGTGTGAGAACGAGGGGGATCCTCTTGGGGCGGTTGTGGCGGGGGCGGGGTGTGAGGGATGTGTCGCGGGAAATGCGGGAGACGCGGTCAAGGGCGTTCTCAATCACCGTGGGGGGGAAGTTGCGGTCCTTAAAGAACTTGGACATCTGGGATGTGCGGGAGTGGAATGTCTTATCGTGGGAGCAGATGCGGCGGAGGCGGAGGAATTGGGAATAGGGGATGGAGTTTTTGCAGGAGGGTGGGTGGGAGGAGGTGTATTCTAGGTAGCTGTGGGAGTCGGTGGGCTTGAAATGGACATCAGTTACAAGCTGGTTGCCTGAGATGCTTGAAATGGACACCACACCCGGCACCTTCCCCTGCAACCGCAGGAAATGCTACACTTGTCCCCACACCTCCTCCCTCACCCCCATCCCAGGCCCCAAGATGACATTCCACATTAAGCAGAGGTTCACCTGCACATCTGCCAATGTGGTATACTGCATCCACTGTACCCGGTGCGGCTTTCTCTACATTGGGGAAACCAAGCGGAGGCTTGGGGACCGCTTTGCAGAACACCTCCGCTCAGTTCGCAACAAACAACTGCACCTCCCAGTCGCAAACCATTTCCACTCCCCCTCCCATTCTCTTGATGACATGTCCATCATGGGCCTCCTGCACTGCCACAATGATGCCACCCGAAGGTTGCAGGAACAGCAACTCATATTCCGCCTGGGAACCCTGCAGCCATATGGTATCAATGTGGACTTCACCAGTTTCAAAATCTCCCCTTCCCCCACTGCATCCCTAAACCAGCCCAGTTCATCCCCTCCCCCCACTGCACCACACAACCAGCCCAGCTCTTCCCCCCCACCCACTGCATCCCAAAACCAGTCCAACCTGTCTCTGCCTCCCTAACCGGTTCTTCCTCTCACCCATCCCTTCCTCCCACCCCCAGCCGCACCCCCAGCTACCTACTAACCTCATCCCACCTCCTTGACCTGTCCGTCTTCCCTGGACTGACCTATCCCCTCCCTACCTCCCCACCTACACCCTCTCCACCTATCTTCTTTGCTCTCCATCTTCGGTCCGCCTCCCCCTCTCTCCCTATTTATTCCAGTTCCCTCCCCCCATCCCCCTCTCTGATGAAGGGTCTAGGCCCGAAACGTCAGCTTTTGTGCTCCTGAGATGCTGCTTGGCCTGCTGTGTTCATCCAGCCTCACATTTTATTATCTTGGAATCTCCAGCATCTGCAGTTCCCATTATCTCAGGTAAAGATGGTAGTTTCTTTCCCTAAAGGGCATTAGTGAACCAGATGGGTTTTTCCCCAACGATCAACAATGGATTCACAGTCATCGTTAAACTTTTAATTCCAAATATTTATTGAATTCAAATTCCATCATCTGTTGTGGCAGGATTCAAACCCAGTTCCCCAGAACATTACCTGGGCCTCTGGATTAACAGTCCGGTGATAATACACTAGGCCATTGCCTCCCCAACCACGGCGCTGCCCAAATAATTTCCCTTCCACTGATGTCAGACTAACTGACCTTTAATTCCATGCTGTCTCCCAGCTGTCCTTTCTTGAACAAAGGAACCAAATTAACTATCCTCCAGTCACATGGCACTTCACCTGCGGCCTAGAAATCTGGGAGACCTTTCAACATGGCCTGGGCATTTTTGCACCTTTATGCCTGCTAATGTATCTATTATATCCCCCTTATTAACCTTAACATGTCCAAGAACATTGCCATCCCAACGGAAATCCATGGCTACAATGTCTTTCTTCTCAGTGAATACAAGTGTGAAATATTACACATTACCCCTTTTAACTAATAGGCCCCACTCTTTCCCTGGTAATCCTCTTACTCGAAATATACTTATAAAAAGCCTTGCTGTTTTCATTGATCTCATCTGCTTAAGATATTTTGTGACCCCTCATACACTCCTGTTACTTTTGAATGGCCAAAATCTTGCTTTTAATGCCCTGCAGCTGACACCTGCTTCTCTCCTTTCCTTCATCAAACTCACAATATCCCTGATAATGGGAACTGCAGATGCTGGAGAATTCCAAGATAATAAAATGTGAGGCTGGATGAACACAGCAGCCTCCGCTCTGATGAAGGTTCTAAGCCCGAAACGTCAGCTTTTGTGCTCCTGAGATGCTGCTTGGCCTGCTGTGTTCATCCAGGCTCACACTTTATTATCTCACAATATCCCTTCCTTTCCCAGGTCTCCTGCACTTGCTACCCTTGCCCTTCCCTCTTAGAACAACAGACTGACTGTGAATTCTCACTGTACTATTAAAAAAAATTCCCACTTGACTGGCTTCATTTCTGAGGATTAGCTGTAGCACTGCCTAGTCTAGCAGGACTGTGTAAGTAACAAACTCTTCTGGATGCATCATCCAATCCTTTCACACGAAGGTGATCCAGTTAATGTTCACAAAGTTGAAATTTGCTGCAATCTGTATAACTCTATTGCTCATATACTTTATCGTCTGTGTCTGACTATTGGGAGGACTGGTGTACTATCCCAGCAACGTAACTGCTCCTCTATTTCGAAGCTCTACACAAAGCCTCATTTGAAGACCCTTCTATGACGTCCTCCCTCAGTAGCGCAGTAATAGTTTCCTTTAGCAATGATGCAAAGCCTTCACTTCACTCATATCAGCGCTCCCCCCTCCCCTCCCCTGCACCCCCACTCTCACTGCACCTGAAACTTCTATCCCCTGGAATGTTGAGCTGCCAGTCCTGTCCTTCCTTCAATCATGTCTCAGTGCTGGCAACAATACTATATTCCCATGTGCTGATCAACACTCTAAGTTCATCTGCCTGACCAGTTCAAGCTCTGAGTATTAAAATAGATACCATTTAGCTTTCTGGTCCTACCATGTGCCTTATCCTGCTCTGGTCTTCTCTGCTTGCTAGACTGTCATAGTATTCCTTCTATATCCAATTGGAGCTTGCTCCCAACTTTACAGCTATCTGTACCCAATTCCCCCGCCAAATTAGTTTAAAACCATTCAACAGTAACAGCAAGTATGTTGGACACATTCCAGTTCTATGCAACCCATTCAGATTGTACAGGTCCCCACAAACTTGTTTTTTCCTCCCTTTATTCCTTCATGGGATATGCTGGCCAGGCAGCATTTATTGCCCATCCCCAATTGCCCAGAGGGCAGTTCAGAGTCAACCACGTTGCTGTGGATCTGGAGTCACATGTAGGCCAGACCAGGTAAGGATGGCAGTTTCCTTCCCTAAAGGACATTAATGAACTAGATGGGCTTTTCCAACAATCGACCAATGGATCCATGGTCATGATTATATTTTAATTGCAGATATTTTATTGAATTCAAACTCTCCCATCTGCCATTGTGGGATTTGAACTCAGGGCCCCAGAACATTATCTGCATCTCTGGATTAACAGTTCAGTAATACTACCCACAGGACATCGCCCCCCACTTGAGGATTCAAAAGTATAACACCTACTCTCTTTTTTCATTCCTTTACTAGTACATCTGCCACGTCATCTTTTTCCTGCACTCAGTATCACATGGTCCTGCCATTGTGAACTTTACCAAGTACACATAACACTTCAGGAACCAATCACACAATCTTACTAACTCCCATAATTCACATTTCTTGCACTCTCTCTTCTCTCCCCCTCCATTCCTAACAACCTACAAATCACAAAAATAGGGACCTTACCCTTCACCTCAATCCCAGAATTACTCACTCAATCAGTAAAGCTGGTTTCCAAACAACCAATCCTCTTGCTCTGCATCAATTTTGATCCATAATGTCATCTTAGGAGCTCCACCTCAGGATTCAGTGAATGTTCCACCTGCTTCTATCCTCACCCCCTCCCCCTCACACTCTGACTGATCTCAATCTTCTGCTGCTTCTCAGACTGCCATGATTCCTCACCAGAATTCCATGTTTAATATAAAGGCCCTCTCAAACTCTTTCAGCCTCCGGCTTTGTGTTTTCTAACCAACATCCCTTTGGATCTGCCTCCGATTGGCCCCTCCATCCTAAGCACTCCTGTTCTGTTCTGTTCTGAGCTGGAGACCCTGGACCATTCTCTGTCTCTTCCCTTGGTTACTTGCCCTCCTTTCATTTTCCTAATTTTTTTTATTCCTTCCTCATTTACGAGGGTGCCAGATAAAAAGAAAAGTTTAGCCTAATTGATTCACTCATAACCATCAGCCTTTATTAATGCCTGTCCAACAGGTGTAATCCTTTGTGTCTCATGTGGTCTCTTGATAGGGTAAATGAAGATTAAAATTAATGGATGAAATGATGAGTATATTGTCTTTACACAGAATGATAATTTCAATCACCCTTCTGTTTAATAGGCATGTCGTTATGGCCATGTTCAACATCTGGAACACCTGCTCTTCTATGGGGCTGATATGGGAGCACAGAATGCTTCAGGCAATGCAGCACTCCATGTCTGTGCCCTTTACAATCAGGTGAGCAGCTGCAAGCCATCGCTGTATCTTACTTTCTACTGGATAGTAACTCTTTGTCTCGTTGCACTTCATAATTAGATCAGAAAAAAAGATGGAAATGAACAAGATTATAGTTGTAACATAAAGTAACAGTGAAGCTGAAAGTTACACTTATCAGTAATGGTGGGATACAATAATGACCACGTCCTTGTGAGATTCATGTCAAACATTAACTTGTTTACTTCATGCAAGTTAAAGTCTAGACCAAAATGACAGTTTGGGGAAATGATAATTGTTTGCCCTGACACAGCTGACAGCAATTTTATGCAAGAGTTATACTGAATTCAAAATGTTAAACTCTGTTTCTGCCTCCACAGATGCTGCTAGGCCTGCTGCTTTTTCCAGAAGTTGCTCAGTGAGCTAACTGATTTATTCCCATAAGAGAACCTAGGTTCCAGAGCAAGAACAAACTTGCTGGAGAAGCTCAGCAGGTCTGGCAGCATCTGTGGGAGAGAAAACAGAGTTAATGTTTCTGGCCCAGTGACCCTTCAGAACGTTCCAGAACTTTGATGGTCCCAAGTCTGGCAAAGGTTTGGTTCCTGTTAGATTGAATGCTTTTATCCAGATTCCTTTGATGTTTCCGGATGATATAGTTGGTTTGAGAATATTTACATAATTCTTGTTTCAGCAGATATTGTATCCTCATCAAAGATATTACCTGCAGTACTGGGATTTTTTTTATTCATTCACGGGATGAGGGTGTTGTTGGCCAGGCAGCATTTACTGCCCATCCCTAATTGCCCAGAGGGTAATTAAGAGTCAGCCACATTGCTGTGGGTCTGGAGTCACATGTAGGCCAGACCAAGTAAGGATGGCAGTTTCCTTCCCTAAAGGACATTAGTGACCCAGGTTTTTTTTGTGCTCCTTGACACCACTTTTGGCCAAATGCAGCCTTGTTGGCAAGGGCTGTCACTCTCCCCTCGCCTCTGGAATTCAGCTCTTTTGTCTATGTTTGAATCAAGGCCGTAATGAGGTCAGGAGCTGAGTGGCAGTGGTGACGCCCAAACTGGGATTTCATTTCTTATGTGTTTAAATCTGCCAGTGATAAAGGCCAACATTCCATTTGCCTTCTGATAGCTTGCTGTACCCTGAATGTTAACCTTCAGTGACTTATCAACAAGGGCACCCAGGTCATTTTGTACTTCTACTCTTTCTAAATTCTCACTATTTAAGAAATACTTTACATATCCATTTCTTCTACCAAAGAGGATAACTTTGCATGTGTCCACTTTATATTCCATCTGTTCTGTTCTTGCTCAGTCACTAAACCTGTCCAAATCCTTCAGAAAATGTTTTACATCTTCCTCACCGTACTGTCTTTGTATTATCTCCACATTTGGAAATCTTATATTTGGTTGCATATTACATCCATTGATACCCCTCTGTCAATTTTGTTCATAATGTCTTCAATAAACTTCAATACATTCATCAAACACAATCTTGCATTTGCACATCCATGCTGACTGTTGCCAGTCAGATCATTTTTATCCAAGTGTCCACTTATCTGATTGAAGTCAACAAAATCCTGAGAGGTATAGACAAGGTGAATAGCAAGAAGACCCCCACCCCCACCCCCGATTGGGGTCTGAATTACTAGAGGTCACAATTTCAAGGTGAGAGGGGAAAAGTTTAAGGGAGATATGTGTGAAAAAGTCTTTCTGCAGAGGGTGGTGGGTGCCTGGAATGCGTTGCCAGTGGAGGTGGTAGAGACGGGCACGATAGCATAATTTAAGATGTATCAGATACATGAATGGGTAGGGAGCAGAGGGATACAGATCCTTGGAAAATAGACAACAGGTTCAGATAGAGGATCTGGATCAGCGCAGGCTTGGAGGGCCAAAGGGCCTGTTCCTGTGCTGTAATTTACTTTGTTTTTTGTTAGTTCTTTATCACACCCCTTTGGATCAATTTTAGAGATATTTCTGTTTCTAAGTCATCTTGCTCAGCTTGCATGGTCACAATTTATTTCCTTTCTGCAAATTTCTGTGCATCCCTGAAATTTTTTTTATTCTTTACGATGTCTCCCTGATACCCATAAATCAACTGCTAACTTAGCTCACTTATTATTTATCATGGGTTCAATAAACTAATGTCTTCCATTGCCTTGCATGATTTATACCTCTCTGACATCTCCACAATCTTTTGCATCTGGAGTTTTCTTTTCACTCACTTCTAGTTTCTCAGAATATCTCTCAGTCCTGACCCCTTGGACACTGCTACTAGCATCATGCATTATGCTGTTATGGATCTTCATTTTTTACTGGAGAAATCTGCTTCTTCACCTTTCACTCTCTCTCACTGTCTGCTTTATAAACCTTAAGGTAGCAATCACTTTGCCAGTTATCTGTCACATGGCTCATTCGTCATTTAGTGAAAATGATATGAATTATTTTAAACGCTGTTACAAAATCCCTGTTCCAAGTGACTCTCTAACATCTAGAGAAACAAGTCTGATTTTCAGAAAACCAAATTAAAATCTATTTCCCTTGATTGTAAATAAAAATAATGTTATGAGTCTTCATCACACTGTAAGTAAGATATAGTAAAGAAAGTGGCAGCGTCTGCAGATAATTTTCTGAAAGAACACAAGAAAGCTAATTTTCTTTATGTACATCTCCCACCTATCCCTTGATTTGCTTTTTCTTGTAATTGATTTTGATATTTTGCTAGTTGACCTGTAATTATCTGAATTAAATATTTCACAAAAGTTGGTAAAGAGCAGGTCTGAGTTTGTAATGGGATCAACCACAGGCTGGCCAGTGGCGGAGCAGGCTTGAGGGATTACAATGAATTGTTCTGATCTTATGATCCCTACACTTTGCAAAAATGATTAAATTGACCCATGTACAACATTCAAAAAGTTTATCCTTTTGCATCTTATGAGGGTATTGATTCTGTGCAATGCAATGTTAAAAAATTAATAACTTGATAGACTGTTCGTTCGATTGTTCCAGAATTGAAATGTGTGTTACTTTGCTTGGAAACCTGAGCAGCTGTAAGTAAAGTTCAATTTCACTGATAATCTGTATTTCTGGAGGATTGGTTTCAGTTGACATGCAATGTGGCAAACCCTAAACTCAGAACCTCAACAGGAGAATGTTTCTGACCAGGTATATATGTGACAGTGAAATGTATTTGCTGCACATTGGCTGTCCTTTGTTTGCAGTTTCTCACCATGTTTCATCAGCTTTGTGTAGGCAGACTCCTATTTCAGTATATCTGTGGGTGGTTGGATTTAATTAGGCAGAGCCTGTTCACTCACATTTGCTGTTGCTAGCTTTAACATTCTTGCAGCGGTTAAATACCCTTCCAGATTATAAAAACAAATTAGCTCCTTGTTGCAATTAAAGCAGCTTTTGTTCCATACACAGCAGGCATTTCTTTATATATTTAATTCTTTGGGAGCGTAATGTACAGCACTCTGTTAATTTTACTTTTCCATCGACTTCCCCTAATTCTATTACAAATGGCAGGCCATGAGGTAATCATAGTGAGTGCAGCTTCTCCATGTATCTGCTGTTAAGCATGGTAATGTTGGGGGATATATGCTAAACAGAAATTGTGTATGTCAAACTGCTTGCTTGTTTCATCTTGCTCCGCTAAACATTTTCTCATGATTGGCTCTTGGTCCAAGAAGTCTTATGAATTAATTCAAAAGAGTGTAAAGAGAAGGTTATGAGCCAATGTTACAACCTGTAACATTTATGGCCATATCTGTTTGTGCCATAGACACGCAGGCATTACTTTAACCAATCATACCAACTAAATGTGTGGAAATCCTAGCTTGTTCGAATTTTAATCCTTTCAAAGAAAAATATTACTGCCATTTCAAATGGCCATGAGGCTGGAGGTGTTTATAGAGACAGGGAGGAGGACTCCATGGACGGATTTGAAAAACAAGAACGAGAGGTTTAAAATTGACGTGTTACTTAACCAAAGGCAATGTCAGTCAGTGAGCATGGGGATGACGTGGTGCAAGCACAGTAGAGTTTTGAGTGATCTCCTCATAACATTTGCTCATTTCTCTGCTCCAATTGTGTTTATTCATTTTATCTTTGCTATTTCCAATGCAGCCTGTATATATTGGTGTTGTTGTTGCCCAATCATTTATCTTTGTTCCTGTAGGACACGTGGAGTTAATTTTACGCCATTATTTTGCTTCTGTTAGTTTCAAAGTGGAAGTTATGACACACTTATGGAGTAAGTGGGAGTTGAAGCAGTCCTCCTCAGTCAGAGGTATGGACACTACCACTATGTCACAAAACCAAACCATTATTGCAGCCTAGATAATAAAATGTGAGGCTGGATGAACACAGCAGGCCAAGCAGCATCTCCGGAGCACAAAAGCTGACGTTTCGGGCCTAGACCCTTCATCAGAGAGGGGGATGGGGAGAGGGAACTGGAATAAATAGGGAGAGAGGGGGAGGTGGACCGAAGATGGAGAGTAAAGAAGATAGGTGGAGAGAGAGTATAGGTGGGGAGGTAGGGAGGGGATAGGTCAGTCCAGGGAAGACGGACAGGTCAAGGAGGTGGGATGAGGTTAGTAGGTAGATGGGGGTGCGGCTTGGGGTGGGAGGAAGAACCGGTTAAGGAGGCAGAGACAGGTTGGACTGGTTTTGGGATGCAGTGGGTGGGGGGGAAGAGCTGGGCTGGTTGTGTGGTGCAGTGGGGGGAGGGGACGAACTGGGCTGGTTTAGCGATGCGGTGGGGGAAGGGGAGATTTTGAAACTGGTGAAGTCCACATTGATACCATATGGCTGCAGGGTTCCCAGGCGGAATATGAGTTGCTGTTCCTGCAATCTTCGGGTGGCATCATTGTGGCAGTGCAGGAGGCCCATGATGGACATGTCATCTAGAGAATTTTCTCTAGATGACATGTCCATCATGGGCCTCCTGCACTGCCACAATGATGCCACCCGAAGGTTGCAGGAACAGCAACTCATATTCCGCCTGGGAACCCTGCAGCCATATGGTATCAATGTGGACTTCACCAGTTTCAAAATCTCCCCTTCCCCTACCGCATCCCTAAACCAGCCCAGTTCGTCCCCTCCCCCCACTGCACCACACAACCAGCCCAGCTCTTCCCCCCCCACCCACTGCATCCCAAAACCAGTCCAACCTGTCTCTGCCTCCTTAACCGGTTCTTCCTCTCACCCATCCCTTCCTCCCACCCCAAGCCGCACCCCCATCTACCTACTAACCTCATCCCACCTCCTTGACCTGTCCGTCTTCCCTGGACTGACCTATCCCCTCCCTACCTCCCCACCTATACTCTCTCCACCTATCTTCTTTACTCTCCATCTTCGGTCCGCCTCCCCCTCTCTCCCTATTTATTCCAGAACCCTCACCCCATCCCCCTCTCTGATGAAGGGTCTAGGCCCGAAACGTCTGCTTTTGTGCTCCTGAGATGCTGCTTGGCCTGCTGTGTTCATCCAGCCTCACATTTTATTATCTTGGAATTTTCCAGCATCTGCAGTTCCCATTATCTCTCATTATTGCAGCCTGAAGTATTTTGAGTATCTTGTTGAGTTAATTGAACCTTCCTTCAGGTAGTTGCGGAATGCAGTATGATTTAATTGTCCTTCTGAGCAAATAAAACATTCTGAGCCTGAAACAGCAATCAGAGAAGGAATTGAACGCTAGACCCACGGATTAAACACCTGATGCTCTTCTGACTGAGTTTCCTCGGTTCCCCCAACCAATTGTTGCCGCCTGTTGATTGTTTGAGCTGATACACTTAACCAAGCAGGACCCCCAGTGGGCTGTATGAAGGGCTGTCAGGGATGTAGAGTGAACATACCATGGAATTGGGCTGCACTCCATGGCGTGTATCATTTACGCAGTACAAGGCACTGATGGTCAACCTTGCCCTTCCCAATCCTTTAAGAAGCAAACTGCTTCTCAATTACCCAATGCCAGGTGCTGTGGATAGCTTTTAGTTCATTTGCTTTCCTTCAGATAATGTGAACTATTGTCCTTCACATGGAATATTATGGATAAGGGCAAAGTTCTGAACAGGTTCATGTTTATGATACAATGGCTCCATTCATATTACTGATGTCACACATGGTCACTCATTCTGTTTTACTCTAGACCTACTTGAGCTTTTGGAGGGAGGAGAGGTATCTGTCCCATCTGTGTAAGATCCTTGTAAAGATCCCTGATCAAATGGAGTTGTAATTACTGCCTTCAGTTCCCACAGTCTAGTTCACTGCATACAATGTGGTCTCCTCCATATTGGGAAAAAGCATAGACTGGGTGACCACTTCACAGAACATCTATGTTCTAAATGCAAGAAAGACCCTGAGCTTCCAGTTGCCTGCACGGAGTGAGAGGTGAGCTTGTAAGATTGATAAAGAACTGGCTCGGTCATAGAACACAGAGGGTAGCAGCGGAAGGATGAGTTTCTGAATGGAAGGCTGTGACTTGTGGCATTCCTCAGGGATCAGTGCTGGAACCTTTGCTATTTGTAAAATATATATAAATGATTTGAAGGAGAATGTAACTGGTTTGATTAGTAAGTTTGCGGATGACACAAAGGTTGGTGGAATTGCAGATGGTAATGAGGACTGTCAGAGGACAAAGCAAGACACAGAGCGGTTGGAGGCTTGGGCAGACAGACGGCAGGTGGAGTTTAATCTGGAAAAATGTGAGGTACTGCATTTTGGAAGGTCTAACACAGATGGAAAATATACAATAAATGGCAGAACCCTTAAGAGTACTGATAGGCAGAGGAATCTGGGTGTAGAGGTACACAGGTCACTGAAAGTGGTAATGCAGGTGGAAGAGGTAGTTTACAAGGCAATGGCATGCTTTCATTCATCGGCCGGGGCACTGAATTTAAAAATTGGCAGGTAATGTTGCAGCTTTATAGAACCTTAGTTAGGCCACATTTGGAATATTGTGTTCAATTCTGGTCGCCACACTACCAGAAGTATGTGGTGGCTTTGGGGAGGGTATCGAAAAGATTTACCAGGATGTTACCTGGTATGGGGGTCATTAGCGATGAGGAGAACTTGGAGAAGCTTAGGTTGTTCTCACTGGAATGACAACGGTTGAGGGGGACCCTGATATAGGTCTACAAGTTTATGAAGGGCATAGATAGAATAGATAGTCAGAAGCTTTTTTCCAGGGTGTAAGAGTCAGTTACCAGGAGCTGTGGGTTTAAGGTGTGAGGGGCAAGGTTTAAAGGTGATGTACGAGGCAAGTTTTTTTACACAGAGGGTGGTGGGAGCCTGGAACTCACTGTCAGGGTGGATAGTGGAAGCAGATGCGACAGTGACTTTTAAAGGGCATCTGGGGACAACTACGTGAATAGAATGGGAATAGAGGGGTATGGTCCCCGGAAGGGTAGGTGGTTTTTTATTTGTGATGGGCAGCATGTCGATTTAGGCTCCAAGGGTCGAAAGGCCTGTTCCTGTACTGTAATGTTCTTTGTTCTTTGTTCACTTCAACACACCATCCTGCTCCGCGGCCAACATCTCTGTCTCTGGCTTGCTGCAGTGCTCCAGAAAAGCTCTGCGCAAGCTGGAAGAACAACATCTCATTTCCACTTGGGGACCCTGCAGCCCTCCGGACCCAATATTGAGTTCAATCATTTTAGGGCCTGAACTCTCCCATGCCCGAGCCAAACCCCCACACCAGGCTTTGTTACTACAGAGCCTGCCATTACACACTAGCTATTGTTAACAAACCCCGTTAATAAGTATTCACCCTCCTAGCCAGATCGTTATCAACTCATTTGTCTGTCCAACTTGTCCTGCTTTCCCTTTGGACTCAATCCCCTCCTATGATTTACTCTTAACCCACTCTCCCTACTTTATCTTCTGCATATAAATCAACATTTTCCTGGCTACCATCAGTTCTGAGGAAGGGTTACCGGACCTGAAATGTTAATGTCTCCTCACAGATGCTTGCTGAGCTTTTCCAACAAATTCTTTCTTTGTTTCTGATTTACAGCATCCACAGTTTTATTGGTTTGAGTAAGCTGGGACTTCTTTCGATTGAGTATAGGGCGTAGACAGATGACTTAATATGTAATCATGAGGGACATAGATAAGGTGCAGAGCAAAAGTCTTTTCCCTAGGGTGGGGGAGGTCAAAACTAAGGGCATTACTTTGAAGGTGAGAGGAGAAAGATTTAAAAAGGACTTGAGGGTCAACTTTTTCCTGTCTGGAATGAATTGCAAGGGGAAGTGGTGGATTTGTAACAAGTACAGTTACAACTTTTAAAAGGCATTTGGATACATACATGAAAAGGAAAGGTTTGGAGGGATATGGGCCAAATTCAGGCAAGTGGGACTAGATTAGTTTGGGAACATGGTCGACATGGGAAGAAATCCAGACGAAAATGTTTCAAGCAAATGAGTTCATCACTTCAAGAGCACTATAGCTTTAAGAGGAAACAGTCAGCAGCTAAAATGGAACACCCACCCACAAACATGACAGCAGCTGTGCACGCAGCAAAAAGGTAAGCTTAGCACTCTTAAGATAAACTTCATTCAGAAGATGGTAAGAGGAGCGGGGACAAAAGGGTGGGCTAGAAAAAGAGAGAAAAGTTAGCCACATGTACAAACTGCAAAGGCCTTAATAAAGAAAGATCTGTAAAAAGCAATTGAATGTTCTGGGGCATAAAGTTAGATGTGTCAAAAAGCAGGGGATAACTGTATAAAACGGCAAGTTCAGAAAGATAAGGCAAAGGACTATTACAATGAGACCACCATCTTCCACATCAGGTTCCATGAAACTAAATCAGAAGGAACAGTGAAAAAGTCAGAAAAGAAATGAAAATGAGAGAATCAGAAAGGCCTCAGAGAGACAGGAAAATTTACGTTAAGCCTGTAATTATGATTCCAATGTCCCAAGGAGAGGAGGAAGAGATTCACAACCAGAAAAACAACTGCCCAGAAACAAACGGTTGTTAACCAACCAATCATGGGGAGCCCAGTGAGTGAGTTTTATGGTGAAACCTCAGAACAAGAGATATCTGCAGAGATTAACAACAATGCAGAAAATAAATCTTTCTCATGATGAGATGTAAAGTGAGCAGAGACCCATAAGCGGCTGAACTCGACTCAACAAGAATAAATGATTGACCAAGACTGTGCTCCTATTTGTCAGTGTGGTGCCAAAAGATGGCCAGATCAAAACCCAGCAAGTTGAATTAGAGCACACGCTTTGAGCACTTACTAGTCTTCATAACTTCGGATGGTTTCCTAGTCTGTGGAAAACAGTGATTTACTCCAGACTGTCTAGAAGGTGCAGTGGAAGGAATCCATTTGGATGATTTGCCCATTAGATTTGAGCTGGCCAGAGATCTCAAAAGTGATTGAAGGTTTTATTTCTCATTGTGCAATCTGCGATCATACATCTGTCATCACCAAAAGCAGATCATAAATTAAAAGGTAACAAGGTGTAGAGCTGGATGAACACAACAGGCCAAGCAGCATCAGAGGAGCAGGAAAGCTTGACATTTTGGGTGCTGACCTGAAACGTCAGCTTTCCTGCTCCTCTGATCCTGCTTGGCCTGCTGTGTTCATCCAGCTCTACACCTTGTTATCTGGGATTCCAGCATTGGCAGTTCCTACTATCTCAAAAGTTAATACATTGTTTAACACAATGCCTGATCTGGAAATCCAGGATACTGCAAGCAAGATGCCATCTCTGTCAACAGAGAATCCAACTTCTAGAAAGAAAATTTAGGAGATGGAAACCACTTAAGGTGATGGACCAGCAATGACATCCACAAAAAACTGCATCCTACACCAATGAAATCCGTGAGTTAAGAACTCCTCCAGTGGAGAAGTAATCCACAGATCAGAACCAGGAACAACAGTCTGCAGGAAAGAATCCTGCCATTTTCCTGAGTCTGGGAAAAGTGTGAAATATCCAGGCCATCTGCCTGTGTGATGTCAGAGATCGGGGCTGGAGCTGATGAGGAAATGGTAAATGTAATATATATAATGGAAGGATGAATTAATTTTGAATGAAAAAGCTTAGTGAGGGTAGGGGATCCTGTGTACAGGCTAATGCTCATGTTGCACTGACTCTGCCTGTTCACCTGATATCAGATACAGTTTATGGGTGGACACAGGGAGCTACCTTCCAGTTTTCAGATCAAATATAGATGTACTTATTACTAGCATACAATAAACCTTATTGTTATCTCAGAACAGCCTCTTCTGTCGATACTGTATGGTCGTGTATCCTCTACCACTAATCACTAGAAAGACCTGAGACAAAGGAAACACAAGGGAGGATTGCTGACAGCACACATCTTCAAACAGCCCTTACCCCATATCACAGACTGGGAGACATGGCAAATACCTGGGAGTACTACATTATTCAGGAAAATCCTCCTCCTGCCTTCCTCACCAAGACGAAAACCATCATCAAACCAAGAATCTGGTTCAGCATGTTGTCGAATGCTCCATTTTGAACCTTCACATTGTGTTGTTTGCAATTTTCACTCACCTGTTTTCTCTTGCCTCTAGACATGTAAAATTTCAAATCAACTAAATCTAATTTAACACCTCTTAAAGAAATTTCAAGATTTATCCCTTTAAATTCTCTTTAAAAATCCTTTACAAGACCACAACATTGAAACATAAGAAAAACCATACGAACTGTAGATGCTGTAAATCAGAGACAAAAATAGAAATTGCTGGAAAAGCTCAGCAGGTCTGGCAGCATTTGTGGAGTGAAATCAGAGTTAATGTTTTGGGTCAGGTGACCCTTCCTCAGAACAATGACACATAAGGTCCTGGGAGGATGTGACATGAAGATGCGGAAAGGATTTCTCCTTGTGTGACAGATAAGAAGTTGGTGACACTTTAAAAACTAGGGATCTCACATTTGAGTGAGTGAATGAATGAATGAATGAATGAGTGAATGATTTATTGTCACTAGTATTCCAGAATGAGCAATGCGATAAAATACAGTGAAAAGCTCCAATTGTTGTAACAATTAGACACCATTTGAATACTTCAGGAATATGAAGGAGGATGAGAAGGAATCGTTCTCTCTCACTCTCTGAGACGATCATTACTATGGAGAATTTTCTTCCCTTGAGAGTGATGGCGCTGCATTGTGGAATTTTTTTAAGGCTGAGCAAGGCAGATTCCTGATTAACACTGAAAGAGTAGAAGATGGATTTGATGATCTCATCAAATGGTGAAGCACAAATTGCTCCTAATTCCAGAGATAGTAGCCCCTAATTCCAGATGTTTTATACGTTTGTATTTAGGATATTTTTATAAGGGCCTTTGGTTTGAATGGACTGGAGCTGGTTACCACGGAAACCACCTCCCATCAAGAGAATGATGATACTTCCTAAGTCTTTTTCTTTGAGAATCCAGTAATTGCTCCCAATGATATCAAAGTCTTTCAGTGACCTAACACATTCAAATTTTTATCAGCAACCATAAAGGAAAGCGTGTTCCTGATTCCATACTCTTCCTTTCCCAGTGCTTGTGTCCTTTGCTGTATCCTGGGCAAAGGAATTAAATGGTGTCCCCTCTGGATCAGAGGATTTCCACTTGGATTGATTTAAATGGGTCTCACTCAGAATGTGACCAAGGATTTCATTCACATCCTGGAATGACCTCTCAGTTGGTTTATTTATTAACCTTTGGTTCATCGAGTGAGTGAGGGATAGAAGTCACATTTTTGAATTCTTGATCATATGTTTTCCCCAGCAAGGAATTGACATAAAGCTTTTTTTTAAAACTTAGCATGTAGGCTCATCACTTCTTTTTAAAGCAGTTTAACCTGACAGAAGCTGAACTTAAATAAATAATAACAGAAATTGCTGGAGAAACTCAAAGGTTCTAGCAACATGTTTGGAGCCTTACAAGGGGTAACCTCAAACCAGGCACCTTCTCAGCACAGATGGAAGGAACCTGTCGGAGTGATTTTAATGAGTTCCCTGATTGAGGCTATTAACCTGGGCCAATTAGGGAGCCCTGGCTGACAGATATTAAAGGTGAGTGTCAGAGATAATGACTCTGTGAGAGTTGACTGTGAATGAGTTGTGTCTGTGATGATGAGAGTAAAGCATGATCCTGAAGAAACATGCTTGCATCTTTGAGTGGGGGATAAGTGTTTGTGGCTGTTACTTGGAAGCTTGACTCATTTGTTGAAATGAGTCCAGTATACGGAAAGAATGTGTTATTTTTTCATTGTGCTAGAGTAAATCTGATGACAGCTTGTGGACTTGCAACCTTTTCTTTCTCAGGAGCCTAACTTTCCCTGAGGCAACAGATACTAAACCTTCAGTAAGGAATATCACAACCCCAAGACTCCTTTAATTCTGAGATGCGTTGGATTTTACTTGGCATTTCAAGAACCAGGGGACTCAATGTCAGGATTTTTGACATGGCAGAGGCATGCGACTTTGGGTTAACCCTTAATGAGATGCTTAGAGACCATTTGACGTGTGAAATTAATGATGTAACTAAGCACAAGCACCTACAAGCTGAAGCCCAACTGGACTTCAAACAGGGACTACAATTGGCTTTATCATTGGAAAATGCAGCAAGTAGAGTATTTGAGTTACAGGATATTCCAATGGAAATGGACCTCACCAGTCCAACTGAGCTTCGGGAATACCACTTCAGTAAAAGCAGCTGCATAGCCTCACTCAGGATATATCCCGAACAGAGGGGCTGTAGGTCAGCCCACAGCAAAACCCGAAAACAAAACCAAGCCTTAGCCAAATAGGGAAAACTTTCTCCAGCATCCCATCCAACAAGCCATTGCTATTGCTGCCAGTATTCGAACTCAAGACAGCTAAAGAGTCCCACTAGACCTAAACTGAGTAAGAGAATTCCCAGTAATCAGGAGAGTATCCAGGAGAATTCATACCCTAGAAAGTCCACCTACATCTGATTTGTTAAATTGCTAAATTGTTTAGCAAAATCCAAATCAGAAGCAATCAAAATAAACATCTGGTTAAGTGCTCATTGGGTTCTAATGGAGGTTGATACCAGCACAACTTTCTCAGTGATTGCAGAACCAATCTATGTCAAAATTCACTCTGGACTCCAACCATTGCATTTGTGCAAGATATTGGCGAGACCGAGTGCCTACGTGGGGAACCTTTAAGGATTAAGGGAACAACTTTGATTCTGGTCTTTTATGGAAAGCAGCTGGCTCAGTTCCCAGTGACTTTATTAAAAGGCTCAGGCCCAGGCCTGATGGGGAAAAATGATTGAGAGAGATTCACCTTGATTAGCTCAACATTTTTCAATTAGAAAATGGTTTCCCAAACAAAGTCCTAATTAAATATCCAGAAGTTTTACAGGAAGATCTAGGGATTATCAAAGAAGCCAAGACCACCTGCATATTGACCAGGAAGTAATCCCACGATTCTGCAAGGCTTGCCTAATGCCATTTACCTCCCTGATAAAAGTCAAGGCAGGAATCAGAAAGCTGGAAAATGTAGGAATCAGCAAACCCGTCCAGTTTGCAGCCTGGGCGGCACCGGCCGTACTGATCATGCGGTTTGCCTTTGTGGCATTTTAAACAAACAATAAACTGTTTCTTGTAGCTGGATAAAAAGCCAATGTCTCGCATAAAGGATTTATAAATATAGCTGGCAAGGGGGCTGTCCTTCACAAAACTGAGCCACATGACTTGCAATTGCCTTTTAGATCAGGATTCCCAGGAGTATGCTACAACTAATACCGATAGGGTTTATACCAATACACAAGACTGCCACCTGGGGTATTTTCAGCCTGTCCAAGTTTTCAGTGAATGATGAAAAACATTTTGCAAGGTCTATCTCAGGTGGTCATTTTCCTGGATGACATTATAATAACAGGGGAAACCAATAAGGAGCACTTGGAGAACTTTGAGATAGTCCTAAAGCATTTTTCCAATGTGGGTGTGCACCTAAGAAAGGAAAGATGTGTGTATCAGGTACCTCAAGTGTCCAGTCCTGAAGAAGGGTAATACTCAAAACTTTGACTTCTCCTTTCCTCCAGATGTTGCCTGCTGCGTTTTTCCAGCCTCCTGTCTGTCTATCTTGGATCCCAGCATTTGCAGAATTTTTTCGCCTCTCACCCCAAGTGACCTACTTGGGTTACAAAGCCAACAAGACCTGGTTACACTCATTGGAAGATAAAGTGAGGGCCATCAAAGCTGCTGCATCTCCCACATCTGTCACAGGAGCTGAGGTCACTTCTTGTGTTGATAAATTATTATGCAAAGTTCATCTGTAACCTGAAATTTATCCTGGCACTCTTGCATCCACTCTTTAAAAAAAACCCTTTCAAATGGCTGCATAGACAAGCCCTAGCTTTCAGGGAAGTAAAAAAACTGCGGGTCATCCTCTAAGGTGTTGACATACTGTGATCCCAAAAAGGATCCTGTATTGCCATGTGACGCTGCCTGTATGGCATTGGGGTAATGCGAACCCATAGATTACCCAATGAAGAAGAATGCCCAAGAGTAGGTGCATCCAGGACTTTGGCTAATGCAGTGTGTATATACGCCCAGATAGAGAAGGAATGTTCGGCAGTCATATTTGGAATTAGGAAGTTCGTCTGATACCTTAATGGGCATAAATTTGTGATAATAATGGAACACCAAATACTTAAACAGAACACGGCAGTGCCACCCATAGCTTCAGGCTATATTCAGCAGTGGGGTCTAAAACTAAGAGCTTGTAATTACTAATCAGAACACCATACACGAGGCCTAATAGTGAATGCAGATGCGTTGAGCTGTCTCCCACTGGCAGATACATCACCGGCGGTACCACCACTGGAAGAGTCTGTAATGATTTTACAGTTTCTGAGCACACATCCAGTCACAGCTGACAATGTCAGACTTTGAATGCAGAAAGATCCAGTCCGGTCAAAACTGAATCAGCTGGTGGTGATGGGGGAAACCAAAGGGCCATCACACCAGAACTGACACCCTTTTGGATCCGGAGAGACCAGATCACAGTCGAGAATGGCATAATGTTATAGGGAGCAAGAATTATTGTCCTGAGCAAAGGTCATCGCCAGGTACTGGCTGACCTCCACCAGGGTCATCTAGGGGTTTACAAAATGAAGATGTTGGCAATATGTTACTTCTGGTGGCCAGGCCTAGACATAGTCATGGCTGTATTGGTGAAGCAGTGCCCAGCATGCCAAAGAGGTTAAAAATTACTCCCAGCAGCGCTCCCACACCTGTGGGAATGGCCTGGTCTTGGTAATATGTTGACCATGCAGATCCTTTCATGGGCTCAATGTTCCCAGTCATGGATATCCACAGATGTGTGACAGTTGCTGATAGAGTGATTTTATTCTGTCATTAGACCAGGCATGACTCATACCAAAAATGGCATGCAACTTGAGTTTTTGCTACGAGAACAATGGTTTTATACTATTGCAGGTTCATAACTCCTTGAAAGTGGAAATGCATGTTATCGGGATAGTGAAGATGGTATGCTTGCCTTTACTAGTCAGTGCATTGAGCGTGAGAGTTGGGAGGTCATGTTGTGACTTTACAGGACATTAGTTTGGCCACTATTGGAAGGCTGCATTCAATTCTGGTCTCCCTGCCACAGGAAGGATGTTGTGAAAGTTGAAAGTGTTCAGAGATGATTTACGAGGATGTTGCCAGGGTTGGAGGGTCAGAGCTATTGGGAGAGACTGAATTTTTTTTTCCTTTATTCATTCACGGGATGAGGCTGTCGCTGGCCAGGCAGCATTTATTGCCCATCCCTAATTGCCCAGATGGCAGTTAAGAGTCAACCACATTGCTGTGGGTCTGGAGTCACATGTAGGCCAGACCAGGTAAGGATAGCAGTTTCCTTCCATAAAGGGCATTAGTGAACTAGATGGGTTTTTCCTGATCATCAACAATGGACTCACAGTCAGAAAAGACTGTCAATTCCAGATACTTGTTGAATGCAAATTCCACCATCTGCTGTATTAGGATTTGAACCCAGGTCCCCAGAACATTATCTGGGTCTCTGTATTAACAATCCAGCAATAATACCACTAGGCCATCACCTCCCCAAATAGACTGGTGCTATTTCCCCTGGAGAATCAGAGGCTAAAGGGTGACGTATAGGAATTTATTAAATCATATGGGGCATGGACAAGGTGAATAGCCAAAGTCTTTTCCTCGGGGGGGGGGGGGGTGCGGTGGGTCAAAAACTAGATGGTCTAGGTTTAAGATAAGAGAGAAAATATTTGAAAGGGAACTAAGGTACAACTTCCTCACGCAGAGGGTAGTGCATAAATGGAATGAGCTGCCAGAGGAAGTGATGGAGGCTGGTACAATTACAACATTTAAAAGACATCAGGATGGGTATATGTTTAGGATATCTGGTTGACATGGACAAGTTGGACTGAAGGGTCTGTTTCTATGCTGTAGAACTCTATGAATATCTTTATGTAGATTAGATTCCCTACAGTGTGGAAACAGGCCCTTTGGCCCAACAAGTCCACACCGCCCCTTGGAGCATTCCCACCCAGACCCATTGTCCTATACCCCACACACTCCTGAACACTATCGGCAATTTAGCATGGTCAATCCACCTATCCTGCACATCTTGGGACTGTGGGAGGAAACCCACACAGACATGGGGAGAATGTGCAAACTCCACACAGACAGTTGCCTAAGGGTGGAATCGAACCTGGGTCTCCGGCGCTGTGAGGTTGCAGTGCAAACCACTGAGCCACCGTTCCACCTGTTTCAGACAATAAACTTCCAATCAGCTATTTCTACAGACAGTAATTTCCCATCGAAAAGTTGCACATCCTTTATTTTGATTTTAATGCCACATGTACAGAAATACAGTGAAAAGCTTTGTTTACAAGAGTTACAGGCAGATCGCATCAATCAAAGGATGTACAGATCAAAAAGACTTAGAGGCGTAAAGGTTACACTACAGGTTACATTATCTGAGGCTAGAGTTCATTCAATAACCTGATAATGGCTGAAAAACAGCTGTTCCTGAACCTGCTTGTGCATGTGTTCAAGCTTCTGTACCTTCTGCCTGACGGAAGAGGCTGTAGGATGTCATTATCCAGGGGGTGGTGGGTTTTTGATGATGTTGGCTGCCTTTCCGTGGCAGTGAGCCGTGTAAATAGAGTCCATGGATGGAAAGTGGCTTCTGGTGATTGTCTGGGCTGTGCACAGCACCTTCTGTAGTTTCTCACAGTCCCGGGCAGAGCAGTTTCCATCCCAGGCCGTTATGGACCCGGACAGTTTGCATTCAATGGTGCACCTGTAGAAGTTGGTGAGGGACCTTATGGACATTCCAAATTTCCTGAGCCGCCTGAGGAAGAAGAGACATTGTTGTGCCTTCTCCAATGTCGCATTTACGTGGCAAGTCCAGGACAAGTCGTCAGTTACATTTAATCACCCATATCTTTATTCAACAGTGTTTACATGGTCTACATTCCTTGTTAGTACTCATGATTATATTATCCAATGGTATCATAACGTTAATATTTTCTAATTATAATGACATCCTAGTGATTATCAAAACCCATTGACTGTCCATGTTTTCCCATTCCATCGTGAGAAATCTTTATGTAAGTGTCTCATTCCAAGAAACAACTTGGACCTTTGTGAGTTCTTTCAGTCCTCAACCCACAAATATATCAAGGCTATTACTGATGCCACGAGTGCCAGGTCACACAATTGATCTTGTTTTGCCATGGTGAGGTCAGTGCTAGAGGCTGGGCAGTAGCTGGCTTTGCCCATGTGCTAGGTACAATGGACTGGATACACATTGAGTTGAGAGTGTCATGTCATAGTATGACAGGTCTCAACAACAGTTAACAAATCTATTCCATCCACGTGATCAATGAAAGTGATCTGGGCTCATCACTACCACAGCATAGCAGGCGATGCCAGGTATCCTGGAAGCTGCCATCATACATGATCCTTGAAACTTCTGAGCTTGCTGTTTCATTTCAAGGGCTGGATCCTTGATGTGGAAGGTCACCGAGGACAAGAGCTACCCTCAGTCACCATTGGCTGATGAGTCTGTTCCTCAAATCCCTGTCTGATGCGGAGAGTTGTGTAACAGATAGTAGTCCTCCTGGGGATGAGGTTTCAATGTGTGGATTGGGCTGGGAAACCTTGCAGTAACCACACCACCTCCCCCCACCCCCGGGTGTATTCCAGCTCCACACAAATGAAGCAAGCAGGTAGGGGATGTGATAAGAGTTGAAGGAGTAGGACAGCAATAAGACTTTTCCAAAGAGAAACCTAAGGACTCAGCAGCATTATAAAAACATAGAAGAATAGAAGATAGGAGCAGTTGGAGGCCATTCAGCCCTTTGAGCCTGCTCCACCATCTATCAAGATCATGGCTGATCATCCAACTCAATAACCCACTTTCTCCCCATAACCTTTAATGCCATTTGCCCCAAGTGCTATATCTAGTCACCTCTTGAATACATTTAATGTTTTGGCATCAACTACTTCCTGTGGCATTATATTCCACAGGCTCACCACTCTTTGGGTGAATAAATGTCTCCTCATCTCCGTCCTAAACGGTCTAACACAAATTCTCACACAGTGACCCCTGGTTCTGGACACATTCACCATCGGGAACATCTTCCCTGCATCCACCCTATCCAGTCCTGTTAAAATTTTATAAGTCTCCATGAGATCCCTCTCATTCATCTGAACTCTAGTGAAAACAATCCCAACCTAATTAATCTTTCCTCATATGTCGGACCCACCATCCCCAGAAACAGCCTGACAAACCTTCACTGCACTCCCTTGAGAGTAAGAGCATCCTTCCTCAGAAAAGGAGACCAAAATTTCACACAACATTCCAGGGGTGACCTTACCAAGGCCCTGTATAATGGCACCAACACAGCCCTGCTCCTGTACTCAAAACCTCTCACAATGAAGGCCAATGTACCATTCGCCTTCTCTACCGCCTGCTGTACCTGCATGCTTATCTTCAGCGACTGGTGCAAAAAGGACACCCAGGTCCTGCTGCACACTCCCCTCTCCCAATGTACAGCCATTCAGGGAGGCATCTACGGCCTTGTTTTCGCTTCCAAAGTGAATAACCTCACATTTATCCACATTATCCTGCACCTTCCATTGATTTGCCCACTCACCCAGCCTGTCCAAATCATCTGAGGGATCTCTGCAGCCTCATCACAGCTTGGATTCATCTGCAAACCTGGAGATGTTACACCAAGTGACTGAATGCACACTCAGTATAAAAGTTGTGAGCTGACACCAGTGATCACTCATTGACTGTCAAAGTGTTGGTGTTTGAAAGAGAACAGTTCATTCTCAGAAGCACATACAATTTTTTTAACATAACACATAGAACAGTGCAGCACAGCACAGGGTCTTTGGCCCTCAATGTTGTGCTGACCTATTATCCTACTAAGATCAACCCACCCTTCATACCCTACATTTTACTATCCTCCATGTCCCTATCCAAGATTCGCTTAAAAGTGTCTAATGTATCTGACTCCACTACCACTGCCAGCAGCGCATTCCACATGCCCACCACTCTCTGTGTGAAGAACCTACCTCTGACATCTCCCTGATACCTTCCTCCAATCCCCTTAAAACTATGCCCCCTTGTAATAGTCATTTCCGCCCTGGGAAAATGTCTCTGACTATCAGTTCCATCTATGCCTCTCATCATCTTGTAAACCTCTATCAAGTTGCCTCTCATCCTTCTTCGCTCCAATGAAAAAAGGCCTAGCTCCTTCAACCTTTCCTCATAAGACCTGACCTCCAGTCCAGGCAGCTAACTGGTAAATCTCCTCTGCACCCTCTCTAAAGCTTTCAAATCCTTCCTATAATGAGGTGCCCAGAACTGAACACAGTATTCCAAGTGTGGTCTAACCAGGGTTTTATAGAGCTGGAGCATGGCCTCGCGGCTCTTAAACTCAATTCCCCTGCCAGTGAATGTCAACACACCATACACCTTCTTTACAACCCTATCAATCGATTCTTAAAAAATTTTCTGTTGCTGAAATAAAGTCAATGTTTCAAACCGTATTCAATAGGAATACTTTGAGCAATGATAAAATGTCATGTCAAGCCGGGCGTTAGAAATAGATTTTGAATTAGAATTAAATTTTATTGTCACATGCACTCAAGTATAGGAATACAGGAGTACAATGAAATGCATACAAAGGCACGATTCTCCAGTGTCAGCTTGGTTATAAAGCCAAAATTTAAAAAAAGACAGCAGCAGAAATAAATTAAAACAAAAGGTTAAAAATAGGCCACCTCTTGAAGTCTAAAGTCTAATCTCCATCACGCTCACTCACCAATACAGCCTCAACATAGAGTCACAGTCAGCCTGTGAGTTACTAAACAGGAGGAGCCATAAATGAGATAATACGTATGAAGCTGGATGAACACAGCAGGCTGAGCAGCATCAGAGGAGCAGGTAAGTTTGATGTTTCAAGATGAGACCCTTCTTCAGAAATGGGAGAGGGGAAGGGGATTCTGAAATAAATCAGGAGATGGGGGGAGGCGGATAGAAGATGGGTAAAGGAGAAGATAGGGTGAGAGGAGACAGACAGGTCAAAGAGGTGGGGTTAGGGCCAGTGAAGGTGAATGTAGGTGAGGAGTTAGGGAGGGGATAGGTCAGTCCAGGGAGGATGGACAGGTCAAGGAGGTGGGATGGGGTTAGTGGATAGGAGATGGGGGTGAGCTTGAGGTGGGAGGAAGGGATAGGGAGGCAGGGACGAGCTGGGTTGGTTTTGTGATGTGTTCGGGGGAGGGGAGATTTTGAAGCTTGTGAAGTCCACACTGATACCCTTGGGCTGCAGTGTTCCCAAGTGGAATATGAGATGCTATTCCTGATGCACATGTCGTCCGAGGAGTGGGTGGGGCGATTTGAAATGGTTCCCGACTGGGAGGTGTAGTTGTTTGTTGTGAACTGAGTGTAGGTGTTCCGTAAAGTGGCCCCCAAGCCACCGCTTGGTTTCCCCGATGTAGAGGAGGCCACAACTGGTACGGCGGATACAGTATACCACTTTAGCAGATGTGCAGGTGAACATCTGTTTGATGTGGAAAGTCTTCTTGGGGCCTGGGATGGGGGTGAGGTGTAGGGGCAGGTGTAGCACTTCCTGTGGTTGCTGGAAAAAATGCTGGGTTGGTGGTGCCTGAGGGGAGTGTGGAGCAGACAAGGGAGTCACGGAAAGAGTGGTCCCTCCAGAAAGCACATCAGGGTGGGGAGGGAAAAATGTCTTTGGTGGTGGGGTTAGATTGCAGATGGCAGAAATGTCACAGGATGATGCATTGGATCTGGAGGTTGGTGGGGTGGTACGTGAAGATGAGTGGGATTCTGTTTTGGTTATTATTGTGGATAGGGGGTGTGAGGGATTAGTTGTGGGAAATGCGGGAGACATGGTCGAGGACATTTTTGATCACTGTAGAGGGAAGGTTGCAGCTCTTGAAAAAAGAGGGCATCTGAGATGTTCGGGAGTGGAATGCCTCATCTCGGGAGCAGATGCAGCCAAGGCGAAGGAATTGGGAATAGAGGATGGCCTTTTTACAGGAAGGTGAGTGAGAGGAGAAATACTCTAGGTAGTTGTGGGAGTCGGTGGGCTTAAAATGGATATCGGTTTCCAGGTGAATGCCAGAGATGGAGACAGAGAGGCCCAGGAAGGAGAGAGAGGTGTCAGAGATGGTCCAGGTGAACTTAAGTTGAGGTGGAAGTTCTAGTGAAGTGAATGAACTGCTTGAGCTCCTCGTGGGAACACAAGGTGGCACCGATACCATCATCAATGTAACAGAGGAAGAGGTAGGGAATAGAGCCAATGCAGCTTTGGAAGAGGGATTGTTCCACGTAACCTACAAAGAGGCAGGCATAGCTTGGGCCCATGTGGGTACCCATGGCCACCCCCTTTGTCTGTAGGAATTGGGAGGAATCGAAAGAGAAGTTGTTGAGGATGAGGACGAGTTCAGATACGTGGATGAGGGTGTCAGTGGAGGGGGACAGTTCAGGCCTGTGGATCAGGAAGAAGCAGAGGGCCTTTAGGCCATCTGCATGTGGAATGTAGGTGTATAGGGACTGGACATCCATGGTAAAAAGTAGGTGTTGGAGACCGGGGAATTTGAAGGCCTGGAGGAGGTGGAGAGTGTGGGTGGTGTCACAGACATAGGTAGGGAGTCCCTGGACCAAGGGTCGAAAAAATGGAGTCCAGATAGGTGGACATAAGTTTGGTGGGGCAGGAGCAGGTGGAGTCAATGGGTTAACCAGGGTAGTCAGGTTTGTGGAGATTGGTAAGGAAATAGAAGCGTGTGGTGCGGGGTTGGGAACGATGAGGTTAGAGGCTGTGGGTGAGAGGTCATCTGAGGTGATGAGGTTGTTCCCGTTGTGGCTTCCTCTACATCAGGGAAACCAAGCGGAGGCTTGGGGACTGCGTTACAGAACACCTATGCTCAGTTCACAACAAACAACTACACCTCCCAGTCGCAAACCATTTCAACTCCCCCCACCCACTCCTCGGACGACATGTCCATCCTGGGCCTCCTGCATTGCCACACTGATGCCATCTGAAAGATGCAGGGACAGCAATTCATATTCCGCTTGGGAATCCTGCAGCCCAATGGTATCAATGTGGACTTCACACGCTTCAAAATCTCCCCTCCCCCGACCACATCCCAACACCAGCCCAGCTCGTCCCGCCTTCCTAACCATTCCACCCACCTCAAGCCACACTCCCATCTCCTACCCACTAATCTCATCCCACCCCCTTGACCTGTCCATTCTCCCTGGACTGACCTATCCCCTCCCTAACTCCTCACCTACATTCCCCTTCACTGGCCCTAACCCCACCTCTTTGACCTGTCTGTCTCCTCTCACCCTATCTTCTCCTTTGTCCATCTTCTATCCGCCTCCCCCCGTCTCCTGATTTATTTCAGAATCCCCTTTCCCTCTCCCATTTCTGAAGTAGGGTCTCGACCTGAAACAACAGACTTTCCTGCTCCTCTGATGCTGCTTGGCCTGCTGTGTTCATCCAGCTCTGCACCTTGCTATCTCTGATTCTCCAGCACCTGCGGTTCCTACTATCTCCGGAGCCATATCTGTGTCTGTGTCTGCCTCCAATCACTGGGAGGCTGCCACCACGCCATGCAAGGCCTACTCTCACTGCCATGCCACAGCAAGAATAGTAGAGCAAGTGCAGCACTCTGTTAGATCGGAATCTAACATGAAATGGTGTGAAGGATGGGTTCACTGCTTGTTGTTATAGTAGTGGTTACTGAGGCTCTCTGGTGATGTAGTTTAATAATCCATTTATAGCTGTAAGATTCCAGTTCCGATAAACTGTCACTGGTGCCACCTCCGTGCCCTCAGAAGTTTTGCTTTTTGAATTCCCTCTCTCTGTGTGAACAATGAAGGGCATCTCCTGATGGGCAGGGCTTTTACTGGTACATAACTGGGCCTGTCTTTGGCACTCCCATTGGAAAACTCAGAAGGTCTCAGCCATTGGCAAATATTTCCACAGCTGGTGACTGTAACACAATGTGAGAGTGAGGTCTTACCAGTGTGGTGCATATGTACTGAGGAAAGCAGCAGGGGATTGCAAGACAAAACTTAATAGAGCTGAGAGAAAGAAAGCCTCATCATCTGAAAGATGCTGCATCCATCAGTGAAATAGCCCCTTCTTTCTGTACTGGGACTGTCAGCCTTGATGATATGCCCAGGAGTCTAAGTGGCTCACATCACCTTAACTGCTCACTAACTGATGCAAACATTTTACAATTTCAACTCTCGTGGTTTAAACACCTAATCCAGTCAGTACATCCCGTACAGTGCTGAGCGAATATGTGAAATATCACAACTAGCAACACTTTTTTTTTCTGAACAGTAACTGATCAGATGTTTCCTTCCCTCCCATCTTTCTCCTCCTCCCACATTGTTTGAGAAGAGTTCTCTCCAGATTATGCTCTATCGTAATTATTGCAGTTAACATTTATCATAGATAAACAAAATTAACATCTAATCCATGTCATAAGAATGGAACAAAAGTCTTGCATTTATATAATGCCTTTCACAGCCTCGGGGCTTCCAAGGTGCTGCACAGGCAGAAAAAAATGCTTCTGAAAAGTAACCATTGTTATAATGTGGTAAAGCCAACAGCCGGTCTTTCAATCCCCTATAAATAACAATGTGATAATGATGAGATAATCCGATTGTGATGTTGACTGATGGACAAAGATTAGACAGTGCGCCGGAGATAGATCCTCCACTCACCACAGAATCACAATGTTGTGATGCAGATGGAGGCTGTTTGGCCCTTTCCAGCTGCTACCTTTATGGAAATGATCATTTATGTCAACCTCAGAGGTCACAGGAGGTCATGATTTAATTTCTCATATGGGAGACCTCCGTATATCTTAGTTCTCAACTTCATCAAAAGCTCCACAGGACTGACTGGGAAGGGAACCTAATTTTAGTGCTGACTTCATAGGAATGAGATTTGAACTATGCCTGAATATACCTCCCACAGAGCCACAGCGACATTGTGACACCAAATAAACGAAACGACAAATATCATTTCCTCAGTTTTGAGTAACTTTGGTGATGGAGAACCCGACATTCATTCAAGAGCTGTGTTCAAATCCCAGGCTTGATTGACATTTATAATTGGCTCTGTTTTATCATCACAGTAGTTTTTTTATATCCCTGATTCAGGCCAATAGATTATTTAAGGGAAACTGTGATCAATCAGGTTCTATATTGTGAGAGAATGGAAAAACAGTTTAAAAACAAAATAGGTGGTGGAACCAATAATAGATGGCTTTGTTACTCCTGAAAAATTCCTTAGAGTTTGGAAGGGTCTAAGTGGATTGGAAAATAACAAATGTAACAACTTTATTCAAAATGGGATGCAGGGAGACAGGAAGCAGCAAATTGTAGGCCCATTAATCCAATTTCCATCATGGATATTGGGGCTGGAATCTGTCATAAAGGAGGTTATTATTATTTATTCATGAACTGGACCACAACAGAAAGGATGTGATTGCACTGGCGAGTGCAAGAGGAGATTCACCAGGATGTTGCCTGAAATGGAACATTTCAGTGATGAATCGGCTGAATAAACTCACCATGTTTTCTTTGGAGCAGAAGAGACCTGGGTAGAACTGTATGAGATTCTGAGGGGCATGGACAGGGTGGATAAAAAGCAGCTGTACCCCTTCAGGGTCAATAACAATGGAACTTAATTTTAAAGAGAAAGGCAGGACATTTATAGGAAATTTGAACAAAGAATCTGTTCACTCACAGGGTGTTGGGGGTCTGGAATACACTATCTGCACAGCATTTTAGACGAGTACTTGAAATGTCATAATGTTTAAGGCTATAGGCCTGATGCAGAAAAGTCGGACTAGTGTTGATTTAGTATAGCTTTGGCAGTAGGGGTACAATGGGCAGTATGGCATCTTCTGTACAGTATGATTCGACCATGTTGGCCTCATCCATCTTATCAAAGCCAACCTCCCTCACTAACATCCTGATTCCTTTCTGAGCCTCAGGGGCACTGTCAGAGACTCTTCTTAGTCACTGACACAAACAGGCCACAGGAGATTTTCACGAGGTGTTAGAGCCAGAGCTAGATGATGGGCCAAATGGCCTTTTTCTGCGCTGTAACCATTCTGGGATATGTTGTGGCCATGCCCAAACTCTCGGACTGATAGCACATTCTTGTAATCTATAACCTCGATGTGCTGGAAGATGGTGCAGTGGAGGTGGTCAGCTGGGGGCTGTGTGGATAGACTGGTGTTGGGCATCAGGAAAAGCACCTACACATTTTCAGAGATTTCATCAAAAGCTGGCGAAGACCTGGACAACCTCCAACAGGAGCAATGTTGTGATGGTGAGATTTCCTCAGTCACAATGTACCCTCCAGACAGAGAGACCACTTCACAGGAGAGGACCATTCCTGTTAAGAGTGCCTGGGCTTTCTTAGTTGAGCATCAAATGACACTCAGATGCCCCTTGGAGTGACCCCTTGATGGCCATGGTGTTTCAGACTGGAGTGCCACACGGTCTGTGAGTTACAATCACCCACAGCGATTCCACTGAGCAGAAACACTCAGGTGATTTTTGGCAAATTTGAATCCTGGCGCTCACTTCTCCTCGTGAGATATTCTTGTACATTCTCAGGGAGTAGGCATTTCTTAAAAAGTTCCTTCACATTAACATTGACACCTTGTTTTGGAGAGTAGCCAAATGTTCCAGTGGTAACCTTCAATGAGCCTCTTCACACATACAGGGAATTCCTCAGCAGCTCACACTGCAGCACGAGCTGCCTTAACCCCTCAGACCCTCCAATGTTGACCAGACATAGAACATAGAACATAGAACAGTACAGCACAGAACAGGCCCTTCAGCCCACAATGTTGTGCCGACCATTGATCCTCATGTATGCACCCTCAAATTTCTGTGACCATATACATGTCCAGCAGTCTCTTAAATGACCCCAATGACCTTGCTTCCACAACTGCTGCTGGCAACGCATTCCATGCTCTCACAACTCTCTGCGTAAAGAACCTGCCTCTGACATCCCCTCTATACTTTCCACCAACCAGCTTAAAACTATGACCCCTCGTGCTAGCCTCTTCAAACAGGACAAGACAGGAATGCCTCTTCAAACAGACAAAGTTTCCTCGCTGAGTAGTGAAACTCTCCAACTGGGAACTGCTCGTTCTGTACACTCTCATCCTGGATCCTCTGTCTTTCTTATACCATAAGAAATTAGAACAGGAGCAGGCCATTCAGCCCATCAGGCTAGGTCTGTCATTCAATAAGATCACGGCTGATCTGACATTCCTCATGTCCACTTTCCTGACCTTTCCCCATAATCCTTCATTCCCCTGCTCATGAGAATCTATTTCAGTCTTAAATACCCACAAGGACTCTGCCCCCACAGCTCTCAGTGACAAGGAGCTCCAAAGACTCACAGCCCTCTGAGAGAAGAAATTCCTCATCATCTCAGTCTTAAATTGGTGCCCCTTTAATTTGTAACTATGTCTCTGGTCTTAGACTTTGCCATGATTAGCCATTCCTGATTACCTGTTGCCCCTGTGTGCTAGCTTTCTGTGTTTTATGTACAAATATCCTCAAGTCCTTTTGTGTTGCAGCTTTCTGCAGGTTTCTCCATTTACTTTGTTCTTCTCCGTCTTGCTTGGTTCACCATTAAGCTAAGAGCCTCCTTCCCCGATTCTGCCCTTCACCCCAGACTGACAGAGTCTCTCCATGTTCTCCCTGACACTGCCTCCAGACCTACGCACATTGCCAGCACTTCAAGCTGGAACACCTTGCAATCTCTGCTTGATTTCATTTGTGTTACCGACAGCTTGTTGATACTGTCACAGAGGCTAACTCAGACACGCTGTCAATATCGACTGCTAATTCACCTATTTTAAAGAACCAACAACAAAGAAAATTATAGCACAGGAACAGGCCCTTCAGCCCTCCAAGCCTGCGCTGATTCTGATCCTCCATCTAAACCTGTCATCTATTTTCTAAGGGTCTGTATCCCTTTGCTCCCTACCCATCCATGTACCTGTCCAAATATATCTTAAAAGACGCTAACGTGTCTGCTAACCTCAGCTGGCAACACATTCCAGGACCCACCACCCTCTCTGTAAAGAACTTTCCACACATATCTCCCTTAAACTTTCCTCCTCTCACTTTGAACTCATGATCCCTAGTAATTGAGTCCCCCACTCTGGGAAAAAGCTTCTTGCTATCCACCCTGTCTATCCCCTCATGATTTTGTAGACCTCAATCAGGTCCCCCCTCAATCTCCATCTTTCTAATGAAAATAATCCTAATCTATTCAACCTCTCTTCATAGCTAGCACCCTCCATACCAGGCAACATCCTGGTGAACCTTCTCTGCACCCTCTCCAAAGCATCCACATCCTTTTGGTAATGTGGCGACCAGAACTGTTCACAGTACTCCAAATGTGGCCGAACCAAAGTCCTATACAACTGCAACATGTTCTGCCAACTCTTGTACTCAATACCCTGTCCAATGAAGGAAAGCATACCATATGCCTTCTTGACCACCCTATTGACCGGGGGTGTTGCCACTTTCAGGGAACAACGGACCTGAACTCCCAGATCTCTCTGTACATCAATTTTCCCCAGGGCTTTTCCATTTACTGTATAGTTTGCTCTTGAATTAGATCTTCCAAAATGCAACACCTCGCATTTGCCCAGATTGAACTCCATCTACCATTTATCTGCCCAACTCTCCAGTCTATCTATATTCTGCTGTAATCTCTGACAGTCCCCTTCACTGTCTGCTACTCCACCAATCTTAGTGTCATCAGCAAACTTGCTGATCAGACCATCTATACCTTCCTCCAAATCATTTACATATATCACAAACAACAGTGGTCCCAGCACCGATCCCTGTGAAATACCACTGGTTACACGTCTCCAATTGGAGAAACTCCCTTCTACTACTACTCTCTTTCTCCTGTTGCCTAGCCAGTTTTCTTTTTAATCCATCTAGCTGGCACACCGCGGACCCCATGTAACTTCACTTTCTCCATCAGCCTGCCATGGGGAACCTTATCAAAAGCCTTTTCATTTCATTTTTAATAAATGAATGAATTAGCTTCATTGTTGCATACTGAAATGAGTACAGTTAAAAGTTTATACATCATCAGTTACAGCCCAACTTAGGTCCAAAAGTATTAAGGTACAGCTTCTTTAGTTACAGGATCTTAGACAACAGAGAAATAAAATGTTCAGCATTAGAGAAATAAAAGTCCAGAACAATGGCCTTCTAATCTCAACCACACTGGTACCTCGCCTCCAGTCCTCACTAAGCCTAGGCTCCAGACCACACCGGGCTTCACCTTGAGAATCATGAGGTGGGAGTTCACACTGGTATCACCTCAAGACCAGGAGACCATGCTGAGGCTATGTCAGGCTGAGAGACCGCCACTCTGGGCTAGGAGGACCTTCACCATGAAGTTGGGAGTCATTGGAAAGTGGGAGCCTCCTTCGAACATTCAATTTCACGGTGAGGTGAGTAGTTTCCTTTGATGTCTTTGCCGGAGCATGTTCATTACAACCAGAGGCTGGCACTTTGGCTCGTGTTCCAAAAGGCAGAACAAGTCTGCGGGAAGGCACTTGAAAATAGTTCTTGTGCCCTGCCTGCTGCAGACAGACACTCTGCAATATTCTTCACATCAACAAGTGGCGAGATAATGAAAGCAACATCACTTTGCCCGTGTGCAGAAGAAACACAACTCACAGTCTAAACCAGCTTCAGTGAAGTTAGGAGAGGCAGAGGATGCAGGCTTCCTGCTTGCAGAGGACTGTTTCAGAGACAAAGTTTAATGTACCAACTGTAGCAGAAAATGTCCTAATGAAAGATATTCTTTGGCCGTAAGGGGCAATGATGCCAACATGCTGACAAGCTGTTTGATGTAGCACTCTCACAAGCAACCAGGAAGAAATAGTCTGAACCCAACATTAAAATGGGAATCACAACCCTAATCATGGACAGAGCACGTTGAAAACAGCAACATGAAATCCAAACAATGCTTAACAGTGCAACTTGAGTGAAGCCTTGGCATTGAATGAGCTAAGAGTGGGAGAGAGAAAAAGAGGTGCAAAGGGAAAAGGGACTTCAATTTTACTCCAGCTTTGTAGGCGTGGTTTTATACAGTCTAAACTCTGAAAGCTTATTTATAAACAGTTGATACCTGGAGATTCAGTAAAATACTTTGAGGGAACCAAGAAGATGATTTGATGGAGGTAAGAGAATGAATTGGACCAGCGCTGCCTCTTTACTCGTTGTCTAATAGAGAACAATTCAGTTTCAAACCTCTCACTGCACTTGATCAACAGGCTCTTCACATGATGCTGTGCTTTGGGATAGATAGACAATTATATGGTTACAATATCTTCAAATGGACATAGCATTCCTCCTTTGGAAAACCATGAGGCCATAATGCCAAAGTTTCCACTACACATGCTCAGTGCAAATAACAATAATGGGAGAGTGACCCTTTATAAGACCATAAGAAATAGGAGTGGAAGTAAGGCCATTCGGCCCAGCAAGTCCACTCCGCCATTTAAATCATGGCTGATGGGCATTTCACCTCCACTTCCCTGCACTCTCCCCATGGCCCCTGTCTGGAAGTTACTGGATGATCATGTCCATGCATTTCAAAATGTTCCTCTCTCTGCGATGTAAACAAGGCATCAACAATATTGCTCTGAATATAAATTCCTAACCTTACAGGGAAGGTTAGTTAATGTGACACAGTGGCTCAGTGGTTAACATTGCTGCCTCACAGCACCAGGGCCCTGGGTTCAATTCCACCCTGTGACCACTGTGCGTGTATGGAGTTTGTACATTCTCCCTATGTCTGTGTGAGTTTCCTCTGGGTGCTCTGGCTTCCTTCCACAGCCCAAGGCTGTGCATGCTGGGTGGTTTGGCCATGCTAAATTGTGCATAGTGCCCAGAGATATGCAGGCTAGGTGGGTGAGCCATGGGAAATGCAAGGTTATACGGATAAGGTGTGTGGGTGGAATGCTATTTGAAGAGTCAATATGGACTCTATGGGCCAAATGACCTGCTTCCACACCATACAAATTCTATGATTTTGTTAAGTTTAGTTTGAAAGTGTAATGATCTGAAATATATAACTGATTCCTGGAATCTTTACAATTTTCTTTCCAAGTTGTGAATCTGTTTGGAACATGTCATGTTTTTCAGTTTGGTTTCAGGATGACCATTTGTTACAAGTTCAGTCCCAGATGCATTCTGAAACATAGTTCAGATACTTTGAGAAACTGTTGCCTATTTCTCCTGTCGAAGAACTTCAATCAGCAAGGACAAAGTTCAGAGTTAGACAGATGTATGACTCCTCTGTGGAGCTATGGAGTGTGGATCAACGAGTAATCAGCCCTGAATCAGTAGGTAATACTTGGGAGCTAGGAGTTGGGGTATGATGTTAGATGGATTGTGTGTTGGTCTGAAACAGTGAGGTTTAAGTCGGTAGAAAGTTGTAGCTTCTTGAGAATTCTTAATGTACGTATCCGATGTTCAGTTTCCTCAGGCTTTAAGCTATGAACCTTTCTATCAAGGTGAACATGTGGATTTCTCTTTGCTAACATTCACTCTTAGAAAGAAAAGAAAAGGTTTAGTGCTTGAAGCTGAAAGGATAAGACTGGTGTAGTTCAGATGGCTGTCACCCTGACATTTTGGCAGGAGTCACCAAACATTGGTAGTTGTCAAGAGGATGATGGTGGAATCAGTTGGCTCAGCAAACATTGTATCAAGAAATCCTCCAGTTATTCTTCAAAAAGACATACAGGATTCACAACAGGAGATTTCCTCAGACACAGGAGAGCTGATCTGGGAACGCTTTCTCTTGAGCAGACTGGCCATTGTATATTCCAAACTATATCTAAAATATAAACTGCAAACTGATGGTCAAAAACCAAGGCAGGTCATCTCAGGCAAATAAATACTTATCACAAGACACGAGACTTGATAATGTCATTGAATGAGAAATGCTTTATAAACCGAAGTTATGGTGTTCTTTCATTGACCTCTTAAAAAGCCCGAGTGTCCACAATGTTTCAAATTCAGGGAAACTCGACAGTTTTTGCACAGTGCCGATGAAGGAGCTTTCTTTGGTCGTTGGGTGAGGAGGCTGGCAATTACAGTTAATAAGTTGTGGCTTGATTTAAACTGTGAACAAAACAAACAAAAAGCCAAGTTATTAAAGGTACAAACCAACCTTTGAAAGAGAAAGAGAAAATGTTTCTCTCAGAAACAGATTCTTTAATCGAGGGAATTAAAGCTTCAAATAAAACCATGCTCCGTGCTTCAGCTGCAGTCCAAAGCCTGAATACCACCTGAGGATAAGAAAATGTGGGTCTGATTCTATTCTCACCAGTCAGCTCCTCCAAACTACTTTTATACATGGTCATCAATAAATCTGTCCATGAAAACTTTTGCAAAAACTTGAGGAAATCATGGCTAGGCAAGGGTCGGCATTTTAAACCAACCTTACCTGAGGTATGTCTTGTACATCACAACAAATACAATCCCCAGATCATATCGTCTGCAAGAGGCAGAAATGGACAGATTATAAACTAGAATTGAGGACTGTTAGGGAGTAATTGTCACATTCTTTTAGAAGTGTTTTAGGCAACAACTGACACTAATCTAAGATCACAAATGTCCGGATTTATGTTAAAGAATGCCAGAACTGAGAATGCCAAGAACTGTGGGGAAGAAACAAAGGATAGCAATGAGAAACATAGAGTTTACACAGTCAGAGATGGTTAGTAACCTGCCTGGTTTCTACAGGAAAGCTGTGCCCGGGTCCTGCTGTTCCGTGGAGCCAAAAAAGAAGTCAAGAACTACAACAGCCAGACTCCATTTCAGGTAAGCAGACTTTCCTTCCATTTTACACAGTTCCAGCTGGATTAAGAGCAGAATTTACAAAAAGTTTAAAAGAATAAAACAAAACACTCTGGGTCCAAATAAAAAATGAATGAACTGGGAGTTCAAACATAGTAAATATGTACAACCTGCTGACCATTACAGAGACACAGCTGCAAGGTGGAATGGTTACTACTTCATAACTTGTTTTGCTGAATGAACTTCGGTCATTTTTCTTTGTTGGGGGAAGCAACAGTGGAGTGGTATTATTGCTGGATTGTTCAGCCAGAGACTCAGTTAGTGTTCAAGGTGTCCCTGGTTCAAATCCCATTACAGCAGATGGTGGAATTAGAATTCAGTAAAAATCTGGAATGAAGAATTTAATGAAGATCATGAAACAGCTGCAAGATGTAATGATAACAGGGCTGAAACTTGATGGGTAGAGAATATTTAGGAATGACAGAAAAGTGGCATGGCTTTTTTAGTTTAGGATGGTATTAAGAACAATTTAATTTTTTTTTATTCATTCATTTATTCACTGGCTAGGCCAGCAGTTGTTGCCCATCCCTAATTTTCCAGAGGGTAGTTAAGAGTCACACACTTTGCAGTGGGTCTAAAGTCAAATGTAGGGCCATACCATGTAAGGACAGCAGTTTCCACATTGGGGAAACCAAGCGGTGGCTTGGGGACCACTTTGCAGAACATCCATGCTTGATTCACAATAAACAACTGCACCTCCCAGTTTCGAACTATTTTAACACCCCTCCCATTCCTTAGATGACATGTCCATCCTGGGCCTCCTGCAGTGCCACAACGATGCTACCCGAAGATTGCAGGAACAGCAACTCATATTCCGCTCGGGAACCCTGAAGCCCAATGGTATCAATGTGGACTTCACAAGCTTCCAATTCTCCCCTCCCCCCACTGCATCCCAAAACCAGCCCGGTTTGTCCCCGCCTCCCTAACCTCCACATCAGGAACCGTGGATGCAGAATACCACATTGGCAGATGTGCAGGTGAACATCTGCTTGATTGGAAAGTCTTCTTGGGGCCAGGGATGGGGGTGAGGGAGGAGGTGTGGGGGCAGGTGTAGCGCTTCCTGCAGTTGCAGGGGAAAGTGCCGGGTGTGGTGGGGCTGGAGGGGAGTGTGGAGCGAACAAGGGAGTCACGGAGAGAGTGGTCTCTCCGGAAGGCAGACGAGGGTGGGGATGGAAAAATGTCTTTAGTGGTGGGGTCGGATTGCAGATGGCGGAAGTGTCGGAGGATGATGCGTGGATCCGGAGGTTGGTGGGATGGTACGTGAGGACGAGGGAGATTCTCTTTTGGTGGTTGTTGCGAGGAGGGGTGTGAGGGATGAATTGTGGGAAGTGCGGGAGACATGGTCGAGGGCGTTCTCGACCACTGCGGGGGGTTGTTGCGGTTCTTAAAAAAAAGGACATCTGAGATGTATGGGAGTGGAATGCCTCATCCTGGGAACAAATGTGGTGGAGGCGAAGGAATTGGAAATAGGGGACGGCCTTTTTGCAGGGTGGGAGGAGGTGTATTCCAGGTAGCTGTAGGATGAGTTATATTCTAGGTAGCTGTGGGAGTTGGTGGGCTTGAAATAGATATTGGTTTCTAGGTGGTTGCCCAAGATAGAGACAGAGAGATCCAGGTAGGTGAGGGAGGTGTTAGGGATAGTCCAAGTGAACTTGAGGTTGGGGTGTAAGGTGTTGGTGAAGTGGATGAACTGTTCGAACTCCTCGTGGGAGTATGAGGCGGCGCCGATACAGTCATCAATGTAACGGAGGAAGAGGTGGGGTTTGGGGGCCTGTGTAGGTGCGGAAGAGGGATTGTTCCACGTAACCTACAAAGCGGCAGGCATAACTTGGGCCCATGCGGGTGCCCATGGCCACCCCCTTTGTCTGTTTTCCGAAGGGACCATTCTCTCCGTGACCCCCTTGTCCACTCCACACTCCCCTCCAGCCCCACCACACACGGCACCTTCCCCTGCAACCGCAGGAAGTGCTACACTTGCCCCCACACCACCTCCCCCCCCCATCCGAGGCCCCAAGATGACTTTCCACATCAAACAGATGTTCACCTGCACATCTGCCAATGTGATATACTGCATCCGCTGTACCCGGTGTGGCTTCCTCTACATTGGGGAAACCAGGTGGAGGCTTGGGAACTGCTTTGCAGAACACCTCTGCTTGGTTCGCAATAAACAACTGCACCTCTGAGTCGCGAACCATTTTAACTCCCTCTCCCATTCCTTAGACGACATGCCCTTCCTGCAGGAACAGCATCTCATATTCCACTTGGGAAATATGCAGCCCAATGGTATCAATGTGGACTTCACAAGCTTCAGAATCTCCCCTCCCCCCCACTGCATCCCAAACCCAGCCCGGCTCGCCCCCCCAACTCCCTAACCTGTTCTTCCTCTCACCTATCCCCTCCCCCGCCTGAAGCCCCACTCCATCCCCTACCTCCCTGGTTCTGGGTCCTCCTTCGTTTGTCACTTATCTAAATGTTTCTGGTGAGAAAAGAGAAGGCTTGGTTAGTAAGTTTGCAGATGACATTAAAATTGGTGGTATTGTAGGTAGTGAAGAACATTTTCTAAGAGTACAAAGGGATCTTCATCAAACAGGTCCATGGGCTGAAAGCAGCAGTTGGAGTTCAATCTGGATAAATGCAGGATATTGCATTTTGGCACAATAAAAAAGAGTAGACTTTCCTGCTCCTTAAATGCTGTCTAACTTCTTCATGTACTACCACACCAACTTCCGGATTCAACGCATCATCCTCCACCACTTCCACTACCTGCAATCTGACCCCACTACCAAGGATATATTTCCCTCCCCACTCTTATCTGCCTTCCAGATGGACCACGCTCTCCATGACTCCTTTGTCTGCTCCACACTTCCCTCCAGCCCCACCACCCCAGTACCTTTCCCTGAAACTGCAGGAGGTGCTATACCTGCCCCTACAGCCCACCCCTCACCCGCATCCCAGGCCCCAAGTAAACCTTCCACATTAAACAGATGTTCACCTGCATATCTGCTCAAGTGGTAAACTGTATCCACTGTTCCTGATGTGGCCTCCTCTACATCGGGGAGACCAAGTGAAGGCTCGGAGGCTGCTTTCTTGAACACCGATGCTCAGTTCATGACAAACAGCTGTGCCTACCAGTCACGAACCATTTCAACACCACCTCCCACTCCTTGGATGACACGTCCACCCTGGGCCTCTTCCAGTGCCACAATAATGCCACCTGAGGGCTGGAGGAGCAGCACCTCATATTCCACCTGGGAGCCCTACAACCCAATGGTATCAACGTGGACTTCACAAGCTTCAAAATCTCCCCGCACCTGACCTCATCCCAAGACCAGCCCCTCTCATCCCCATCCTCCTTGACCTGTCTGTCTTTTCTCCCGCCTAGCTGCTCCTCCCACCTCACTGACCAACCCCCACCCCTACTTCCTGCCTACTAGCCTCATCACTGCCTCCTTGACCTGTCCGCCCTCCTTCCTCACTGACCAACCTCCATCCCAAATCCCTACCTACACTCACCTTTACTAGCTTCATCCCCACCTCTTTGATCTGTCCGTCTTCTCTCCATCTATCTGTTCCACTATCCACCTTATATCATCGCCTCCTCTCCCCGCTCCCTATTTCAAAGCTCCCTTCCCCTCCCCCATTTTCTGAAGAAGGGTCTAGGCCCGAAAGGTCAGCTTTCCTGCTCCTCTGATGCTGCTTGGCCTGCTGTGTTCATCCAGCTCCACACCTTGTTATCTCAGACTCCAGGATCTGCAGTTCCCACTGTCTCTGCTGTTGCCCAACTTGCTGTGCTGCCCCAGCTCCACATTTTATCAACAATGGTTAAAAACTGTTTTGCACCCTTGGCTTCATTACTCAATCCTTTGAGTTTCAGAATTGGGATGTTTTATTGAGGTTGTGCAGGATATTTATCGGGCCTCTTCTGGAATACTGTGTGCAGTTCTGATCATTCAGTTATAGGGAGGATATTAATAAGCTAGAGCGTTCAGAAGAGATTTACCAGGATGTTGCCGGGTGTGGAAGGTTTGAGTTATAAAGAAAAGCTGTTTAGGCTGGGACTTTTTTCACTGGAGTGTAGAAGGTTGACTTGATAGAAGCTTACTAAAATAATGAGAGATATGGATAAAGTGGATGGTAGTTGTCATTTCCCTCAGATGTGGAATTTCAAGAGTAGTGGACACATCTTTAAGGTGAACTGAGTTCTCAGGAAGGGTCACCGCACCCAAAACATAAACTCTGTTTTTTTTTCTTCACAGATGCTGCCTGACCTGCTGAGCTTTTCCAGCAACTTCTGTTTTTGCTCCAGGCTAATGTTCTGGAGACATGGGTTCAAATCTGACCACAGTAGATAGTGAAACTTGAAACAATGAAAATTTTAATTAAAAATCTAATGATGACTATATAACTGCAGTAGATTGTCAGGAAGTCTATTGTCCTTACTTGACCTGACCTACGTGTGATTCCAGACCCACAGCATGAGACCATAAGACATAGGAGCAGAATGAAACCATTTGGCCCAATACGTCTGCTCCATTATTCAACCATGGCTGATATATTCTTTAACTCCATTCTGCTTTCTCCCATAACCCTTGATTCACTTATTAATCAAAAACTTATCCATCTCTATCTTAAATACACTCAATGACTTTGCCTCAAAAGGCTGATGAGGCCATCCATGAGTTCCATAGATTCACCCACCCTCCAGCTGAAGAAATTGTTCTTCATCTCCGTTATATAGGACCGTCCTTTCACTCTGAACCTGTGCCCTTAGGTTCTAGCCTTTACTACATTTTTAATGCCCACTTTATCCAGGCCTCTCAGTATTCTGTAAGTTTCAATTAAATTTCCTCTCATCTTTCCATTGAGTACAAATACAGAGTCCTCAACCACCCCTCATATGACAAGCCTTCATCCCTGGGATCATTCCTGTAAATGTCCTCTGGCCGCCTCCAATGGCAGCACATCCTTTGTTAGATACAGGGCCCAAAACGACTCACAATATTCTAAATGCAGTCTGACAAGTCCCTTGTACAGCCTCAGCAGTATTCTAGCCCCTCTTGAAATGAATTCTAACATTGCATTTGCCTTCCAAACCACCAGCTGAATCTGCATGTTAACCTTAAGAGATTCCTGAACTAGGATCCCAAAGTCCCTTTGTGCTTCAGATTTCCAAAGCCTTTCCCCATTTAGAAAATAGACAACATCTGTATCCTGTGACAATGGGAACTGCAGATGCTGGAGAATCCAAGATAATAAAATGTGAGGCTGGATGAACACAGCAGGCCCAGCAGCATCTCAGGAGCATAAAAGCTGACGTTTTGGGCCTAGACCCTTCATCAGAGAGGGGGATGGGTTGAGGGTTCTGGAATAAATAGGGAGAGAGGGGGAGGTGGACCGAAGATGGAGAGAAAAGAAGATAGGTGGAGAGGAGAGTATAGGTGGGGAGGTGGGGAGGGGATAGGTCAGTCCAGGGAAGACAGACAGGTCAAGGAGGTGGGATGAGGTTAGTAGGTAGGAGATGGAGGTGCGGCTTGGGGTGGGAGGAAGGGATGGGTGAGGGGAAGAACAGGTTAGGGAGGCAGAGACAGGTTGGACTGGTTTTGGGATGCAGTGGGTGGAGGGGAAGAGCTGGGCTGGTTGTGTGGTGCAGTGGGGGGAGGGGACAAACTGGGCTTGTTTTGGGATGCGGTGGGGGAAGGGGAGATTTTGAAGCTGGTGAAGTCCACATTGGTACCATTGGGCCGCAGGGTTCCCAGGCGGAATATGAGTTGCTGTTCCTGCAGCCTTCGGGTGGCATCATTGTGGCACTGCAGGAGGCCCATGATGGACATGTCATCTAAAGAATGGGAGGGGGAGTGGAAATGGTTTGCGACTGGGAGGTGCAGTTGTTTATTGTGAACCGAGCGGAGGTGTTCTGCAAAGTGGTCCCCAAGCCTCCGTTTGGTTTCCCCAATGTAGAGGAAACATCTGTATCCTTCTTACCAAAGTGCATGACCTCACACTTTCCCACGTTGTATTTCATCTGCCACTTCTTTGTCCACTCTCCCAGCCTGTCCAAGTCCTCCTGCAGCCTGCACGCTTCCTCCACCTTGCCTGTACCCCCCCACCTATCTTTGTATCGTCTGCAAACTTAACAAGGATTCCCTCAGATCCTTCATTCAGATTGTTAATGTCCAACATGAATAATTGTGATCCCAACCTGGATTCTGTGGAACTCCACTAGCCACCGACTGCCATCCTGAAAAAGACATCTTTATCCCTACTCTCTGCTTTCTGCTGGACAGCCAATCCTCTATCCATACCAGTACCTTGCCCCAAACACCACACGCTCTGACCTTATTTAGCAGCCTCCTGTGCATCACCTTGTCAAAGGCCTTTTGGAAATCCAAATAGATCATGTTCACTGGCTCTCCTTTGTCTAACCTGCTCATTACCAACTCAAAGAATTCTAACAGATTCATCAGGCATAACGTCCCCTTGCTGAAGCTGTGCTGATGTGGGCCAATTTTACCAAACGCTTCCAGAAATATTCCACAATCTCATCCTTAATTATGGACTCGAAACTATTACATTTGACAGAGGTCCAGGCTAACTGGCCTATAATTTCTTGTCTCTGCCTCCTTCACTTCATAAACAGTTTTTTTTTCAAAAGCCATTTTCCAGCCCACTGGGACCTCCCTGTCTCTAGTGATTCTTGAAAGATCACCACCAATACCTCTGCAAACTCCTCAGCCATCCCCTTCAGAACTCTGGGCTGTAGTCCATCTGGCACGGGTGATTTATCCATCTTCAGGCCTTTCTGCTTCCCTAGCACCTCCTCCTTCGTGATGGGTACCACACCCACTTCTGATCCCTTGACTCTCTTGAATCCCAGTATGGAGCTAGTGTCTTCCATTGTGAAAACTGATGCAAAGTGCCTATTCAGTTCCTCTGCTATTTCTTTGTTTCCCATCACTACTTCTCCAGCTTCACTTTCCAGTGCTCCAAGTCCACTTGTCTCTCTCTTACCTGATAGGTAGCTTCAGTAAAACTCTTTCAATCTTCTTTTATATTGCTAGCTAGCTAACTCTCATTTCACTTCCTTCCTCGTTATTGTTTTCTTTGTTACCCACTGCTGGTTTTTAAAAGCTTCCCAATCTGCTAACTTGCACTAATCTTCACCACACGATATGCTTTCTCTTTTGCTTTTATGTTGTCCCTAACTTCCCTTACCAGCCATGGTTGCCTCATCATCCCCTCAGCATGCTTCTTCTTGCTTCGATAATTTTTTGCTGTGCTTCCAGAATTACTCCCAGAATCTGAGATAACAAGGTGTGATGCTGGTTTAACACAGCGGGCCAAGCAGCATCAAAGGAGCAGGAAAGCTGATGTTTCGGGTTGGGACCCTTCTTCAGAAATGGGGGAGGGGAAGGGGATTCTGAAATAAATAGGGAGGCGGAGGAGGCAGATAGAAGATGGATAAAGGAGAAGATGGAATGAGAGGAGACAGACAGGTCAAAGAGGTGGGGTTGGAGCCAGTAAAGGTGCTTGTAGGTGGGGAAGTCGGGAGGGGATAGGTCAGTCCAAGAAGGACAGACAGGTCAAGGGGGTGGGATGAGGTTAGTGGGTAGGAGATGGGGGTGGGGCTTGAGGTGGGAGGAATAGATAGGGAGGCGGGGACTAGCTGGGCTGGTTTTGGGATGTGACCGGGGAGGGGAGATTCTGAAGCTTGTGAAGTGTACATTGATACCTTTTGGCTGCAGGGTTCCCAAGCGAAATATGAGATGCCATTCCTGCATCGTTCGGCAGGCGTCATTGTGACACTGCAGGAGGCCCAGGATGGACATGTTGCCTGAGGAGTGGGTTGGGGGGGGGGGGGGGGGGGCGCAGTGCGCAGTGGTTTGTGACTGGGAGGTGCAATTGTTTGTTGCGAAGTGAGTGTAGGTGTTCCGCAAAGCAGAAACTAATCCCAGAAACTCCCGCTTTTGCTGCTCCACCACCTTCCCTGCTAGACTACCCTTCGAATCAACTCTGGCCAGCTCCTCCTTTGTGTCTTTGTAATTACTTTTTCTCAATTGTAATACCACTCCATCTGATTCCAGCTTCTCCCTCTCAAACTGCACGGTGGATTCTATCATATAAGGGCCACTGTCCCTGAGGGGTTCCTTCACCTGAAGCTCCCGAATCAAGTCTGTCTCATTACACACCACAAAATCCAGAATTGCCTAATCCCTTGTGGGCTCTACCACAAGCTGCTCCAAAACACGGAGACATTGCACAAATTCCTTTTCCTGGGATCTGCTATCAACCTGATTTTCCCATTCCACCTGCATATTGAAATCTCCCATGATTACTATGATAGTGCCTTTCTTACATACCTTTTTTATCTCCTGATTTATCTTCTGTCCCATATCCTGACCACTGCTAGGACACCTAAACATAACTCCAATCAGGGTCTTTTTTTTCCCCTTTGTGGTTCCTCAACTCTGCCCATACAGATTCTATCCCTTCTGACTCGATATCACATCTTGCTTTTGATTTAATTTCATTTCCTACTAATAAGGCAACTCCACCCCTTCTGCCCATTGTCTGTCCTTTCAATAGGACAGAAATCCTTGAATATTTAGTTTCCAGCCCAGATCCCCTTGCAGCCAGGTCTATGTGATAGCCACAGCAGCACAGCCTTTGGGACTCTCAATCCTGGCCACGGAGAACGGTGTCTATTCTCCTGACTATACTATCCATGATTAAAACTCCATTTCTCTTTTCTCTTCCCTCTTGAATGACTCCCTGTCCCACAGTGCTGTGGTCAGGTTGCTCATCCTCCCTACAGCCCCTGCTGCCATCCATACAGGGAGGAAGAATCTCAAACCTGTTAAACAAACTCAAGGGCTAACACTTCTTCGGCAGCAACTCCTGGATCCCTCTAGCTGCCTCGCTTGTAGTCATACCGTTCATTTTCTGACCACTGAGCAAATTCAAGGTAGTTAATCTAAGATGTGACAGCCCCCCAAAAACACAGCAACCAGGTAACTGTCCCCTCCCTGATGTGTCACAGTATTCAAAGGTCCGACTCTAGCTCATCAGCTCTAAGCTGGAGTTCTTCACACAACCAACACTTGCTGCAGATGTGGTCACTATGATCCACAATGGGATCCACCAGCTCCCACTTACTGCAGATGCGATACATCGCCTGGCCCAGCATCTCTATTTTGTTTACTTCGTTCTTAATTTGGTGTTTAAATCTTTCGTGTTGGTCTTTTAGTTTGTAACCTGTACCTATTTCCCCTATTTATCCACAATCTGTAGAAACCTATAATTGATGCTCAAATTAGTAACTATCACCAACCAATGAACATCTGGCTTTCCTGTGAAGTCAGTCCTTTATGCTGGGCTCCTGATCCTGGGCTTCAATGGGTGTTCACTCTTAACTGTCCTCTGAAATGGTCTAAACAGGTCACTCAGCTCAAGACCAATAAATACAGGCCTTGTCAATTCATTCCATGAATGGCTAAAAATGAATATTTCTGCAACATTTGATGCGTAGCCTGCTTCCGTTGTGAATCAGCACCCATTGTTTTCAGTTCGATACTAGAGTCTTTAATCATAGCTTCAGAGGAAACAGAATATCTGCAGAAAGACTCAAACAGTCAAAAGGAACTGAACTACTGATAACTGAGTTCTTGAAATCCTCTGCTGATCTCTTCACTGCCTTCCTCATTTTACCAGTGTCTGCTGCCAGCACCTTACTCCCCACGGCGTTCTGTTCCCCTGTGATGGCCTACATTGGCTGCAGCTTGCGATTTTAAAATTCTCATCTTTGTTTTTGAATCTTTCCAGGGCCTCTATTTCTTATCTCTGTAATTGCTTCTGTAAGGTATTGGAGCAGAATTAGGCCCATTCAACCTGCTCTGCCTCATTTTTCTCAGCCTCTTACTCCTGCCTTCTTCCTTCTGGCTTCCCTCCCCCTACCTCTCCGCTTTGGTTTCAGCTGTTGAAACATTCCTTAAGACCTATCCTTTTATCCAATCAATTTGGCATCCAACTAGGATCTCTTTGTATTGCTCAATGCAATTTTCCATCTTAGAAAGCTGTGCCATGCCTTGGGAACATTTTCTTACATTAAAATTATACATGTGTGTAAGAAATTGTTGTTTCTGTTTGCATATTTTTTCTCCTTTTTCACATGCCTTATTTTTCTTTCCCTCAGACCCGTTGGCTTGATTGTGATTTTTTTTTTGCATTCCTTGCTTCCTTCTAAAATATTCCTAAACTTTTGCTATACACATAATTTTTAACGTACAATAAACATTTTCTTTCCATTTGATGCCATTCTTAACTTCCAAAGCTCCCCAAAGATGAAGTATCCTTCCCACAGAGCCTCCCTTTCACAAAGGGATACCAATAAATGCTCAAATTTAATCCTGCAGAAACAGGCCAATCTTAACAAAAGCTATCAAATCATCCGAGGACATTTTGATACTTTTATTTCCTCAAGTAATTTTATTTGTATCCTTTATGGCCTTTTAGGATAACATTTTGGAAATCCTTGCATGCCGGTGTTTTGGAAGTAGAAAGAATTATGAAGAAATATCAAAGAAGTCGGGTTTTATAAACAGAAATAAATAGGCAGTGCTGGAGAAACTTAGCAGGTCTGGCAGCATTTGTGGAGAGAGAAATAGGGTTAACGTTTCGAGTTCAGTGATTCTTCTTCAGAATTTAATTTTATGAGAAATAGTCAGTGCTGTCCAACTAGATTTCCCGATAAGTATAAAAAAAATTCCATAAACATTTTTAGATTGGCAAACTGTAACTAGTGGAATGCTACAGGAATCCATGCTGGAGCCTCAACTGTTTACAGCGTGTATTAAAGATTTAGGTGGAGGAACGGACTATGTTGTGCCCAAACTTTCTGTCTATATAAAGAGAGCTAAGAAAAAAGATGTGAGGACAATACAAAGAGTCTGAAAAGGGATAGAAACAGCTTCAGTGAGTGGACAAATAATGGCTGGTGAACTATAATGTGAGAAGATGTGAGCTTGATGGTTTTTAATGGAAAGAACAGAAAAACGGTATTTTATTGAAATAGAAAGAGTCTGCAGAAGATTGTGGTGCAGAAGGATATTGGTGCCCTGGTGTATGAATCACAAAATATTAGCATGTGGGAACTGCACGTGATTAAAAGACTAATGGAAAGTTACTCATAATTGCAAGAGGGTTGGCAAATAAAAGTAGTAAAGTCTTCACTGTGCACAGTGTTAGTGAGGAAAGGTGGAAAGATTCTGCCTATCCAGTGGAACAGAGAAATGAGCTGTGTTCATCTGGAAACAAATGTTTCTGAAGGGATTTGACAGTTTTTCCTTGTGAGGAAAAATAGTGCACAGAGTTTCAAAGTAAGAGATCACTCAGAGAGGCTTAAGAAAACTAAAGTGGAATTTCTTTTGCCCATATTTGAACCAAGGCTGTAATGAGACCAGGAGTCGAGTTACCCAGGCAGAACCCAAACTGGGTGTCACCGAGCAGAAGCTGCATGATAGCAACACTCCCTCATTCTTGGTTGAATTAATCTGGATTATATCCTGTAGGTTCTGGAATGACATATATCCTGAATGTTTTGACTCATAGGTGAGAGTGGTATCTATTAAAATACAACTAATGTTATGTTATAGTTGTATAAGTCATTGGTGACGCCACACTCGGAGTATTGTGTACAGTTTTGGTCACCCTGTTATAGGGAAGACACAGTTAAACTGGAAAGTGTGCAAAGAAGATTTACAAGGATGTTGCCAGGACTAATAGGCCTGAGTTATAGGGAGAGGTTGGCCAGGATAAGACTTTATTCCTTTGAACGTAGGAAAATGAGAGGTGACCTTACTGAGGCGTATAAAATGATGAGGGGCATAGGTACGATACATGCATCCAGTCTTTTTCCCAGGAATGTGGAATTGAAAACTAGAGGGCATAGATTTAAGGTGAGAGGAAGGACCTGAGGGGCAACTTCTTCACACAGGGAGTGATGTGTGTATGGAATGGACCGGAAAAAGTGGTTGAGGCAGGTACAATAGCAACATTTAACTAGCAATTGGACAGGTGCATGGCTGGGAAGATTTAGAGGGATATGGACCAAATGTAGGCATTTGGTACGAGCTAAGTGGGCACCATGGTCAGCCTAAACCTACATCTCCAAGGCACAAGCACTGCTCGCTGACAAGAACATGAGGGGTGGCACGGTGGCTCAGTGGTTAGCAATGCTACTTCACAGCACCAGGGACCCAGGTTCGATTCCAGCCTTGGGCGACTGTGTGTGTGGAGTTTGCACGTTCTCCCCGTGTCTGTGTGAGTTTCCTCCGCGTGCTCTGGTTTCCTCCCACCATCCAATGAATTGCAGGCTAGGTGGATTGGCCATGGGAAATTGTCTGTAGTGTTCAGGGATGTTTAGATTAGGTGGGTTATAGGAAGATGGGCCTGGATGGGATGCCCCGAGGGTCAGTGTGGACTTGTTGTGCTGAAGGACCTGTTTTCACACTGTAGGGGTTCTATGATCTATGAACACATACCGGTCAGTACAGACTGACCTGACACTGCAACTAGGCTTCAAACTCCTCTACATGCCAGAAGGACTTAAACAAACAGGCTAGATCAACAAAACAGACTTCTTAAAACTGAAATCCAAAGGAATCAACACACCCCGATTCTACGGCCTCCCGAACATGCACAGGCTGGAAGTCCCTCTCAGGCCCATAGTCTCCCTACCAGGCACGCCATCACACAGATTAGCCAGAGAGCTACAAAGGAGGCTCAGACACAGAGTCAACAAATCACCCCACTCCATCCACTCAGCTCAAGAATTCCTCAACTCCATCAAAGACATAAAGATAGAGGACAAGGGGACCATGATATCGTTTGCTGTCACTGCCCTAGTCACATCAATAGGCATATCACTAGCAAGGGAAACAATGACAGCACTACTGGAACAAGAGCAAGACCCCAGTGAAACCATCTCCACAGACAACATGCTTAAACTATTGGACCTACACCTGGCCACCCGCTTCACCTTCAACGGCCAAACATACAAACAAATCAACAGGACACCAGTGAGAACGCCAGCCAGTCTCCACACTCATAGCAGGGGCAGTGATGCAAAGACTGGAAAGGATGGCCCTTCCGCATATCCAACCTAAACTATGGATACGCTCCGTAGATGATACCTTTGTCATTAATAAACAGATCAAATTAGAGGAGAGACACACAACTTATAAACAACACCCTCAAAGGAACAAAATTCACCAGAGAGGAGAAGAAGAACAAACAGCTCCCATTCCTGGGCGTCATGATTGAGCGCAGGACAAATGGGGAACTGCAAATGAAAGTACACCCAAAAGCCCCACACACAGACCAGGTACTGAACTACAAACAGTAACCATTCCAGCGCACACAAACGAAGCTGCCTGCGAACATGATTTAAAAGGGCAACAACACACTACAGCAACACGCCAGGAAGAAGAGGAATACCTCTTCCAAGTGTTCAAGGATAATGGATATCCAAAGAACTGGGTCAGGAGATACCTACAGGAACAGCATCAGAAAGATTCTACACGCCCCGACACACTCATCACACTAACCCTACATCAGGAACACGTCGGAACTCGTCACAAGATTCCTACAACCGCTGGACATCAGAGTGGCACACAAGCCCACATCAACCCTACGACAAGTGCCCTCCCGAACTGAAGACCCACTCCCTGCCATGGACAGGATCAATATCATCCGCAAGATCCCCTGCAGAGACTGTGAGAAACACTACATCGGACAAACAGGAAGGAAACTAACAGCAAGAAAACATGAACGCCAACTGGCTACAAAAAGACACGACCAATACTCACTCATCTCGATCCACATGGACAAGGAGAACTGCGACTTCGACTGGGACAACACCAAGATCCTGGGACAGGCTATGCAGAGACAGGCACGAGAATTCCTGGAAGCATGGTACTCCACAAAGCATGCTATTAATAATTGAACTCGACCCCATATACATTCCACTACAAAGGAAAGCCAGAAGTGAGGCAATCCACTGCAACGGACCCCAGAGTTTAAAAACCAGGCGGGAAAACACACAAACGCTTCATCAGAGGCTGCGCTGAGGATGTTACCCAGCGCGGTAATGAAACATCTGCGGAACAACAAGCCAGCTCGGCGAGCCAACCAACCTCAACACCCACAACAGAGCTACAGATCTACTCCAAAACCTCAGCATAAACCAGTTTGGGCTGAAGGGCTTGTCTCCACACTGTATTACTGTATGATTCTATAACTGGACACTATAGCTTCTGCATTTGTGTATTGGTTAGGAGACTTTGAATGAACATAGAACATAGAACATTACAGCACCCCCTTTAGGGGTTGAATGGCCCAATCCTACTCCAGTTTCTTATGTTCTTTTGACTGGATCATTATTTGCAGCTGATGCTGGAGAATAAACATTTTCAGGGTTAGCCCAGTGTTGCCAGCCTTTCTTGGCCATATGATGTTCCACCACCCAAATCCCATTCTATTGGCATTGGTCACTGACTATTGTAGTGCCCTGACATCTCACTGTCAATGAGACAGTGAACAAACTCTTTATTACCTTATTAAACTACTCCTCGCATCTACTGGAACATCCATTTCTTTCCTTGAGACCAAGGAAATTAAAAATGAATAAATGAAAATGTTCAAGAAAAGTAGACAACTTCAACAATTATTTTCAATACCTGGAGCGCTTGCCATTGGGTTGCTCACACCCGATTGAATCTTCTCTGAGTCGGAGCAAGTAGGTGGTGGTAGGATTTATGACAGAATCAGACGGGAATTCTGGTGAGGCTGTTCCAGACATTAGGAGCATCTCATTCTATCTTTTGTCCACTTCACAAGCTGCGTGATGAGATCCTCACTAAACAACAGCAAGTTGCTAATTAAGGGGATTATTTCTTGTGGAACACCTTGTTATTGGCCATTTTTTCTCATTAGTATTCAACTTTCTATCTTACCAAATGCAGCAATGGTAAAACTCAACATGGAATTCTGAACACGTACTGAGCTCACTGTTATCTCCGAACGTCCTCCATTCTGTACCTCGAGCAAAATCAGCTCAGAACACGGTCCATGGGCACTGGACACATACCTCCAAATCCATGACATTCAACATGTGCCTATCTAATAACCCTCATGCCACACCTCCAATCCACTTATCAGACTGCACACATTGTACTTCTATAGCAAGAACACAGTGTGCTCAGGCGCACACCCCCAGCAGCTGGACTGGGCCAGGCTGTGTCTCCACCTGGGCTCTCTACTTCCTGTCACAGCACTCACTTACTCTGAGCCTACCTGGATGCTCACAGCATCCCTGCCTGGGCCTTTTGAGCAATGGCTTCTCAGACACAGATGCCATGCTCATACACTGATGTCTTGTTGTGCCATTTAGCACAGACACACAGCTGCGAAGCTTGTCATCAGGTCTCAGTCGAGTAAAGATGAAGAGCCATTGATCAGGAGGTCCTGGCACAGTCAAGAGCAGCTTCCGATACCAGTCCTGGTCCTGCTCAGGGGTGATCAGAGTCAGGATCCTCTCCACAGAAGTGGGCGAGGGAGGGACCAGGTAGCACACCAGCCATCCTACCCCCTGTTTCTGCCATACTGTAGGCTCCTGGAATGAAAAAGAGCTGGGTATTATGGGAGATTAAATTGGGTGGCACAGTTGTTACAGTTGGTACAGGTAGGGAGATGTCCTGAGAAAGTAAGTGGACAGCGCAAAGAGCACGCAGGGTTAGTGGTAACAGGGACTGGGTGGGTGAGGGTGAATGAGGAAGGAGGTTGCAGGCGATAATGAGAGAGTTTGAGCATGAACCTCGGGAGGAGGTGAATACAGGAGCAGGGAGTGAGTGATGGTGAGATATTGGAGAGAAAATGGTGGCACTTAACCTTGACACAGTGGAGAAGGTCATCGACCATCGTCCTACAGGACTGGGCATTCTTCCAGACACTGAGACCTGGATAATAACCTCGGACCAGACTGAATGGTCTAGCATCATAGCCTCCTCTCCTGGTCCTGGGGAAAAGGAAGTCCCACCTCTGCATCACCTTGTCCTGCAGAAGTTCAAGGTCCCTGCTATAAAGCAGGTCATCAATGTCCCCCTGTCTGCCATATCTAGAACCATAGGCATCAGGAACCATGCAGGGCAGCTCCAGACTGACCAAAGTTGTTTGGGTACACAATGAGGATTTAAACATGACATAAGTACAGGGGATATCGGTAAATTCTGGGATTATCAGTGAGTGGTGAATTGTTCTGGGAATGATGTGTGGTAAGATGGGACAGAACCTGGATATGAAAGACACCATAGGTGCAGGGCAGGCAGTTAACGAGTTGGGCTTGGTAAGACACAGCAAGAAAACTCGCCGGGCTATGCCTCCAAAACATCTGCTGAAAATCGCACTCAACCAAGGCTCAGGCTAGCTGTGTCTTGGAGATTAATCTTAAATTCCTGGATATCCCAGGCTTGCTTTTTTCACTGAATATCTACAGGAATTCCTCCAATTGTGTAAGTATTTGCATTGGTCCCAGGGTATATGACAGTATTCACAGGAGATCCCTGCAGATGTCAAAATTTTTCAGGATGTTTATATTTGCACAAGATCCACATGGTGTGTCAGTATTTGCACATGGTCTCTGACTTCAACAAGACACGGCTGGTGGAATTTGTCAATGTTTGCAGTTGATCCCAAGGACGGGAGCTACATTAATCAAAATGCTCAGACTCCATTAATCTGCAGTGCTGTTCAACAACTAATGGGTGCAGTCGCTGCTGGAGGAGCAGGAGATAGTTTTGCAATATTCAAGCTGTCAACAACATTGCATCGGTGATGGCACATTGTGTTGTTAACTCTTCGGATCGTACTTTTGCAGGGGCAGATATTATAGTGAGCGCATGACAGAACAAGGTTGAAAATACTGATCCTAGACAGCAATGGCATGGAGATTCTAAAGACTTGTGGAGCTTTTAATGTGGTGTCAAATGATATGATTTAAAAGCCTCAGTCATTTTAAATGAAAATACTTGAAAATGTGTATGATTGGCACTGATCATGGCTCAGTTGTGAAATGGGAAATGAATTTTTCTAATTCACTCCGGTTGGAATTCACCATCTCTGCAGAAATTCACCCCCTGCTGCAGAGGTTCACCTTCCCTTCCCTGGAAATTTTCAGCATTCCACTCCCTTGGGGAAATTCTCCTTGTTTGGAATTCCAAATATTCCCTGCTGAAAATTACCATCTGCTGAAATTTACTAGCTTCCAGTGTGTAATTTTACCCCCATCCACGGTTATTCACTGACCCCATGTGCATCATTTTCATTCTCACCCCATGGTAATCACTAAATAGCCATCATCTCATGGCCACCCCATGGTCATTCACCATCTCCCCAGATCATTGACTTCCTCTCCACAGTGCCCCATACACCCACTATCATTTATCTGATTTTATTCTTCTGGAAATCGAGAGTAGAAGGAATGGAAGCTAGGGCAGTTGCATGCTCCACTTGCAGGATGTGGGAGGTAAGGGTCACTGCTGGTGTCCCCTCTGACTTCACCTGCGAGAAGTGCATCCAACTCCAGCTCCTCAAAAACTGCACTAGGGAACTGGAGCTGGAGCTGGATGAACTCCGGATCATTCGGGAGGCTGAGGGGGTGATAGAGAGGAGTTACAGGGAGGTGGTCACACCCAAGGTACAGGAAAAAGGTAATTGGGTGACTGTCAGGAAGGGGAAAGGGAATAGGCAGGCAGTGCAGGGATCCCCTGTGGCTGTTCTCCTCAATAATAAGTATACCGTTTTGGATACTGTTTGGGGGGAAGGACCTACCAGGGGAAGGCCATAGTGACAGGTCTCTGGCACTGAGCCTGACCCTGTGGCAAAGAAGGGAAGGGGGGCATAACAGGAGAGCAATTGTAGTGGGGGATACGATAGTAAAAGGCACAGACAGGCGGTTGTGTGGACGTGAACGAGATTAAAGGATGGTGTGTTGCCTCCCGGGTGCCAGGGTCCATGATGCCTCGGATTGTGTCTTCAAGGTCCTTAAGTGGGGGGAGGGTGAGCAACCAGCAGGCATGGTACATATCGGTACCAATGACATATGTAGGAAAAGGAGAGCGAATGTGAAAAACGAGTACAGGGAGTTAGGTGGAAGCTGAAGTCCAGGATGAACAGGTTAATTATCTCTGGATTACTACCAGTGCCACATGATAATGAGGTAAGAAATAGGGGGAGAGTGCAGCTAAACACGTGGCTACAGGGCTGGTGTAGGAGGGAGGGCTTCCATTATGTGGATAATTGGAGCACATTCTGCGGAAGGTGGGACCTGTACAGTAAGGACGGGTTGCACCTGAACTGGAAGGGCACAAATATCTTGGGAGGGAGGTTTGATTGAGCTGTATGGGATGGGTTAAACTAGATTGGCAGGGTGTGGGAGAACCAGATTTATAATTCAGAGGGTGAGGTATTCGGCCTTCCAACAGACACAACAGGGAGTGAGGTTGTTTCTAAAGAAATGCAGTCGATGGAATTTCATTGTGAACACAGAGATGGTTTGAGGTCTGTGTATCTTCAATGCTAGAAGTATCATAAAATAGTCAGATGAACTTAGAGCATGGGTCAGTACTTGGAACTACAATGTTGTGGCCATTACAGACACTTGGGTAACTCAGAGAGAGGAATGGATGTTGGAAGTTCCAGGATTTAGATGCTTTAAAAGAAATAGGGAGGGTGGAAAAAGTTAAGGGAGTGGCATTGCTATTCAGGGCGAGTATAGCAGCTACTTAAAGGCAGTTTGAGAATGATATGTCTACAGAGTGAGTTTGGGTTGAGGTCAGGAACAAGAAAGGAGCAGTCACTTTGTTGGGTTTTTTTTTTACAGACCACTCATAATTGTAGAGAAGTTGAGGAGCGGATTGGGAGGCAGGTACTGGAAAGGTGCAGAAGTCACAGGGTTGTAGTCATGGGTGACTTCAACTTTCCAAATATTGATTGGAAACGTTTTCGTTGTAGTAGTTAAGATGGAGAGGATTTTGTCCAGTGCATTCAAGAAGGATTTCTGACACAGTATATAGATAGACCAACACGAGGAGAGGCCACTTTGGATTTGGTGATTGGCAATGAACCGGGCCAAGTGTTAGACCTGTTGGTGGGAGAGCATTTTTGGCGATAGCGATCATAACTGTTACTTTTACAATCGTCATGGAAAAAGATAGGTACATGCAGCAGGGTAAGGTTTACTGTTGGGGGAAGGGTAATTACAATTCAGTTAGGCAGGAACTGGGTAACACAAAATGGAAACAGATGCTGCAGGGAAGAACACTATTGAAATGTGGAGATTGTTTAAAGAATGCATACTGCACGTGCTCGTATGTTTGTCCCTAGCAGACAGGGAAGATGTGGTCGAGTGAGGGAACCATGGTTCTCAAGAGAAGTCGAATAATTGGTTAAGAGGAAGAAGGAGGCTTATGTAAGGTTCAGGAACCTAGGAACGGAAATGGGTCTAGTGAGATACAAGTTAGCCAGGAAGGAGCTGAAGAAAGGGCTTAGGAGAGCTATAAGGGGGCATGAGAAAACCTTGGCGGATAGCATCAAGGAAAACTCCAAGGCTTTTTACACATACGTAAGGAGATAGGAGAGGTCCTTAATTAATACTTTTCTTCCCTGCCTGCTAGGGACAAACGTATTGAGCACATACAGTATGCATTCCTTCAGCAATCCCCACATTTCAATGGACGTAACAAGGTGTAGAGCTGGATGAACACAGAAGGCAAAGCAGCATCAGAGAAGCAGGAAAGCTGATGTTTTGGGCCTAGACCCTTCTTCAAAGAGAGAACAAAGAACAAAGAGAACAAAGAAAATTACAGCACAGGAACAGGCCCTTCGGCCCTCCAAGCCTGGGCCGATCAAGATCCTCTGTCTAACCTGTCATCTATTTTCTAAGGGACTGTGTCCATTTGCTCCCTGCCCATCCATGTACCTGTCCAAATATATCTTAAAATACGCTAATGTGTCTGTGTCTACCACGTCCACTGGCAACACGTTCCAGGCACCCACCACCCTCTGTGTAAAGAACTTTCCACGCATATCTCCCTTAAACTTTCCTCCTCTCACTTTGAACTCATGACCCCTAGTAATTGAGTCCCCCACTCTGGGAAAAAGCTTCTTGCTATCCACCCTGTCTATACCCCTCATGATTTTGTAGACCTCAATCAGGTCCCCCCTCAATCTCCGTCTTTCCAATGAAAATAATCCTAATCTATTCAACCTCTCTTCATAACTAGCACCCTCCATACCAGGCAACATCCTGGTGAACCTCCTCTGCACCCTCTCCAAAACATCCACATCCTTTTGGTAATGTGGTGACCAGAACTGTACACAGTACTCCAAATGTGGCCAAACCAAAGTCTTATACAACTGCAACATCACCTGCCAACTCTTCTACTCAATGCCCTGTCCAATGGAGGAAAGCATGCCATATGCCTTCTTGACCACTTTATTGACCTGCGTTGCCACCTTCAGGGAACAGTGGACCTGAACACCCAGATCTCTCTGTTCAATTTTCCCTAGGACTTTTCCATTTACTGTACAGTTCGCCCTTGAATTTGATCTTCCAAAATGCATCACCTCACATTTGCCCAGATTGAACTCCATCTGCCATTTATCTGCCCAACTCTCCAGTCTATCTATATTCTGCTGTAATCTCTGTATGTCCCCTTCACTGTCTGCTACTCCACCAATCTTAGTGTCATCTGCAAACTTGCTGATCAGACCACCTACACCTTCCTCCAAATCATTTACATATATCACAAACAACAGTGGTCCCAGCACAGATCCCTGTGGAACACCACTGGTCACAGGTCTCCAATTTGAGAAACTCCCTTCTACTACTACCCTCTGTCTCCTGTTGCCTAGCCAGTCTTTTTTATCCATTTAGCTAGCACACCCTGGACCCCAGGTGACTTCACTTTCTCCATCAGCCTGTCATGGGGAACCTTATCAAACGCCTTACTGAAGTCCATGTATATGACATCTACAGCCTTTCCTTCATCAATCAACTTTGTCACGTTCTCAAAGAATTCTATTAAGTTGGTAAGACATGACCTTCCCTGCACAAAACCATGTTGCCTGTCACTGATAAGCCCATTTTCTTCCAAATGGGAATAGATCCTATCCCTCAGTGTCTTCTCCAGTAGCTTCCCTACCACTGACGTCAGGCTCACCAGTCGATAATTACCTGGATTATCTTTGCTGCCCTTCTTAAACAGGGGGACAACATTAACAAGTCTCCAGTCCTCCGGGACCTCACCCATGTCTAATGATGCTGCAAAGATATCTGTTAATGCCACGGCTATTTCCTCTCTCGCTTCCCTCAGTACCCTGGGATAGATCCCATCCGGACCTGGGGACTTGTCCACCTTAATGTCTTTTAGGATACCCAACACTTCCTCCTTCCGTATGTCAACTTGACCTAGAGTAAGCAAACATCTGTCCCCAACCTCAACATCCGTCATGTCCCTCTCCTTGGTGAATATCAATGCAAAGTACTCGTTAAGAATGTCACCCATTTTCTCTGACTCAGCGCATAACTTTCCTTCTTTGTCCTTAAGTGGGCCAATCCTTTCTCTAGTTACCCTCTTGCTCTTTGTATATGAATAAAAGGCTTTGGGATTTTCTTTAACCATGTTTGCCAGCAATATCTCATGTCTTCTCTTCGCCCTCTTAATGCCTCATTTCAGATTCGCTCTACATTCCGGATATTCTTGCAAAGCTTCGTCCCATCCTTGTCCATGAGTATTGTAAAACGTAAGGAATTGTGGTTGCTATTTCCAAAGTCATCCCCTACTGTAATATCAACCACCTGGCCCGGTTCATTCCCCAACACCAGATCCAGTATGGCCCCTTCCCGACTTGGACTACAAACATACAGCTCTAGAAAACCCTCCTGGACACACCTTACAAATTCTGCTCCATCTTGACCCCTAACACTGAGTGAATCCCAATCAATGTTGGGAAAATTAAAATCTCCCATCACCACCACCCTGTTTCTCCTACACCTTTCCGTTATCTGTTTACATATTTGTACCTCTATCTCACGCTCGCTGTTGGGAGGCCTGTAGTACAGCCCCAACATTGTTACTGCATCCTTCCTATTTCTGAGTTCTACCCATATTGCCTCACTGCTCGAGTCCTCCATGGGGCCCTCCTTCAGTGAGGCGGTGATATCGTCTTTGTCCATTACTGCAACTCCTCCACCCCTTTTACCTCCATCTCTATCCTGCCTGAAGCATCGATATCCTGGGACAACTAGTTGCCGATCATGCCCTTCCATCAACCAAGTCTCAGTAATGGCAATAACATCATACTTCCAGGTACCGATCCAAGCCCTAACATCAGCTTTCCTGCTACCCTGCTGCTCCACCTGCTGTGTTCATCCAGCTCTACACCTTGTTAGCTCAGATTCTTCAGCTTCTGCAGTTCCTACTATCTCTCCACATTTCAATAGTGCTCTTCCTTGACAGTATCTGTTCCCATTTCATGTGACCCAGTTCTTGCCTAACCGAATTATAATTACCTTCCCCCAATTATAAACCTTACCCTGCTGTACGTACCTATCCTTTTCCAAGAGAGAGCAGGCGTTAATTTAATTTTTACTCTGAAGGTACTACTGAACATAATTTTGCCATAAAGTCAGTCTCTGTGTTTCTGCAGCGGGGGTCAAACTCTTAGATTTTTCACCTCGGAGTAAAATTATTACCACTCAGCCATGGCTTGACACTGAAAGTAATGCAGTTAAAGCTTTTACCACTTCAAACCCACCATTCCCCATTGTGGCCAACTGTACGTTCACCATTTCCTTCACCAGATGATTTTTCTGGTGATGACAGTTTCATCAAGCAGTGATTCATGTTCAGCATCTCTTTCAGCTTATCTCAACTCTGTAAAATGAATTTGTGTCACTCAGTGAATGATGATGGTTATACTTTGTCTGACTAGGTAGGAGAACTGATGAACAATATTTACTACAGACAGTAATGGAATAATCCTTTACATTGAAACAATATTTAGTTTATTGGTTTGCAACAATACTTAGTAAAGATATTGTGTCAGTAATAATAACTGTTCATTTTGTTATAAAAAGAATAATTAATACTAAAATATGAGTTAGGTTAAAAATCTACAACCGTTCTTTTGATTCTGATTATAATGCATCTGCTATGCAGTACAATGGATCATTTGAATCTATTGTTTAAATTTAATTAAAAGGTATTGAAGTTTAACTAAAAATATTAGTTAATCCTTCATTACGTGGTAGAAAGCTGCCAAATAAATTGTTCAATAACTCCTTTACTGTAGGTGTAAAGGAAGTGCTTAACCAGGTTCACACTGCAAATGATCTGTCATTCAGGACCATTGTACAACTCTGTTTTTGCAGGTGGCTATCATAGCGGGAAACTTTGAATTGGCTGAATTTATCAAGAACCACAAAGAAACAGATGTCGGTGAGTCAAGCATTAAATAAGGCAACAGGGCCAGTCATGATGCAGACACATGTACCTTTTGTCTTTAATGTCAGAGTGATAATTTTGGTTAAAACAGGTGATTGCCCATTACTTCTGTGGATTAGCTCCTGGACAGAGTTGTAGCTTGGAGTTATAGATGGAATAAGGATTTCTATTACCTTCCTGGACCTGCAGTGGGCTGTAATCTATTAACTCTGCTCAGAATGTGCTCAACATGGAATAGCTTACCAGTGGTAGTCGTGGAAGCGGAGTCATTAGTGACATTTAAGCGACTGCTGGACATGCACATGGACAGCAGTGAATTGAGGGGAATGTAGTTAGGTTATTTTATTTTTGGATTAGGATTATTCCACAGTACAACATCGTGGGCTGAAGGGCCTGTACTGTGCTGTACTTTTCTATGTCCTATGTTCTAAGTTCTAGCATTGTGGTGGATCTGCTGAGGTGAAGCAAAACCCAGGTTTCCACTCAAATTTATTAACATTAACCCAAAAATAAAAGATCCCCCAAATGAGCAGTGTAGTCAGAAGTGGACCATAAAATATAGGAATAGAAGTAGACTATTTAGCTTGTTGAGTCTGCTCCCCAATTCAATGAGGCCGTGGCTGATATGAAAATCCTTAACTTCACTTTCCTGCCTTTTCCCTATAAGCCTTGATTCCCACTGATTAAAGATCTATCTATCTCAGCCTTGAATACACTCAATGGCCCAGCCTGGCAGCCCTCTTTGGTAAAGTTTTCCATGGATTTGTTGCACTCTGGAGAAGAAATTCTTCCTCATCTCTGAAATAAATGGATGACCCCATGTTCTGAGATTATGTTCCCTGATCCTAAACTTTCCCATAAGGGGCAATGACCTGTCCACATCTACCCTATCAAGTCCTCCATGAATCTTCTATGTTTCATTTAGGTAATCTTTCATGCTTCTCAACTTCAACGAGTACCTCTCAATCTCTTCTCATAGGACTGTTTCTGGGATGAGCCTGGTGAACCTTCTCTGAACTGCCTCCAATGCCAGTATATCTTTCCTTAAATGAAGGGCCCAAAACCGTTCACAGTGTTCCAGCTGGGCTAGGCTAATGCCTTGCATAGCGTTCACAATGTCTGCTTACATTTATATTCCATTCCTTTTGAAATAAAGGCGAACATTCCATTCACCTTCCCAACAACCCTCTGAACTTGGAGGCTAGCTTTTTATGATTTGTGCACAAGGACTCCCAAACCCCTCTGGCCTGTAGATTTCTGCAGTCTTTCTCCATTTAAATAATATTCAGATCTTCTATTCTTCCTGCCAAAGAGCATGATTTCACATTTTCCCACTATACATTCTATATGCTGAGTTATTTTTTGCACTACGCAATCTGTCGATATCCCTGCACCCACACTTTCTGTCATCCAAACCATTCACCTTTTCCCCCCTGTTTCTGTATCATCCACACACTTGGCAAAAGCACATTCATTTTCCTCCAAGTCATATATTGTGAGTAACTGTGGATCCACCACTGATCCCCGGGACACACCACTACAAAAGTTGGCATCCTGAAAATGCTCCCTTTGTCCCAACTTTCTGACCATAAAACCATGCAAAATAGGAACAGGATTAGGCAGTTTGGCCCCTTGAGTCTGCTCCACCATTGAAGAGGATCATGGTTTTATTGACATTCCTTTTGTCCATTTTCCTGCCCTTTTCCCTCAACTCTTCAATCCTCCATGGAGAACTATCTCAGCCATAAACACATACGAGGCATCTGCCACTGCAGATCTCTGAGGCAAGGAGTTTCAAAGACTCTCAACCTTCTGAGAGAAGAAATCCCTCCTTGTCCATGCCTTAAATTGTTGCCCCTTAAAATATTGCCCCTTTATCTCGAGACCATGCAGTGGGATTAGAGACTTTCCCATGAGGGTAAACATCCTCTCAGCATTTTTCCTGTTAAGCCCCTTAAGAATCCATGTTTCAATGATATTACCTCTCATTCTTCTAAACTTCAGTGAGTACAGCCCTAACCTGTTTAGCTTTTGTCTATAAGACAATCCCTCCATACCAGGGATCATCCTAGTGAACCTTCTCTAAACTGCTTCTGATGACATAATACCATTTCTTAAATAAGGAGACCAAAGCTCTTCAAAGTACTTGAGATGTCGTCCCATCAGCAAGATGTACAGTTACAGTAAGACTTCCCTACTCTTATACTCCAAACCCCTTGAAATAAGGGGCCAACATTCCACTCACCTTCCTGATTACCTGCTGCCCCTGTGTGTTAACTTTCTATGTTTCATGCAGAAGTATCCCCAAGCCCCTTTGTGCTGCAGTTTTTTTCTCCATTTATATAATACCTTTCTTTTGTTCTTCCTTCCAAAATGAAGAACTTCACATTTTTCAGCATTAAACTTCATTTGCCAATATTTTGCCCATTTCTTCTCCGTTATCTATTTGTTAGCCAATTCTCCATCCATGCTACTATTGCACTCTAATACCAGGAGCTCTCATCATATTAAGTAAATTAATGTGCAGTGCCTGAGCAAATGCTTTCTCCCCCCTTCAAAGAATTCGAGTAAATGTGTCAGGCCTGATTTTCCCTTCATGAAGCCATGCTGATTCTGCTTAATTATATTATGTATTTCTAAATCTCTGCTACATACTTTGCTATTGATTTGAACATGTTCAACTGGTCTCGAGATGTTTGTATCTAATTAATTTAATTTCAAAAGCCTTCAAGTACTTGATGCAGCTAAACAAACAGGTCACAATTTTATATAACAGAGCAAATCAGTTGATTGCATTTGAATCCATTTCAAATTGAATTTAAAATAATCACAGCATTATCAAGACAATCAGATCTGAATGAGAATTCAGTGGACTTCTTGTCACTCGAGCTGTAGGTCAGTCATTAACAGTGCCAAGATGCCTGTTTGCCTGAAATTCTGTGCATACTGTGATGGACAACTTAACAAGCACAGTCACTATATGAACCTGGCCATGTTGACAGCTTTTGGGTGAGAACCTGTTCTATCAAATTTACTTTTCAGCCAACCTGCTGGGTCTCAGAAAGCTAAGCACAAGGGGCTATAGGTGTAATTCACTTTCATTTTAAGTCCCATAATCTTTTAAGCTACTTCAGACAATACTGCCCAGATGGAACAGATTCTGGGTGGAAAACATACATTAACTGTAGACCATTTAGGGCACTGTAATTATTCAGTTACAACAGACAAAATCACTGAACGAAAGAATTAAGCTTTATTTTTCCCAATATGTTCCACCTCTTGATTCTGTTCTCCAAACCAAAAGACTGAATGTAACTGTGATTTATCGTATTTCATAAATTTTATTCTTTATTTTTCTGCTCTTCAGTTTGATGTGGATTTTGTTTGTGTTGAAAGAGGGTTAGCGACTATTGGATGAACAATAGTGATGTATCATTGAACCCAGCAGCAGGAAGGTGAATAGCTGCTGATTACTGACTTGCACTGCTTTGATCTGTCAGTAATATTGATGAGGCTATTGTTTACAATAAGGGGATTGCTGATGCCATTTCAATTCGACTTGGACAACATCATATTGTTCAGTGCCATTCATAACTCCTCACATACGGAAACAGTCCATGTCCAAATGCAACATGTCCTGGGCAGTATCCAGGCTGGGGCCGACAAATGGCAAGCAACATTGATGCCGCACAAATGCCAGGCAATAACCATCTCTAACAAGTGAGAATAAAACAATCACCCCTTGATGTTCAATGGTGTTACCATCACTGAATTCCCCACTTTCACCATCCCTGGGGTAACCATTGACCAGAAACTCAACTGGACTAAACCAAGAAACACTGGCTATAACAGCAGGTCAGATGCTAGGAATCCTGCAGCGAGTACTCACTCCTGACTCCCCAAGGCCTATCCACCATTTTATTTTTTGATTTATTAATGGGATGAGGTGCGTTGCTGGCTAGGCAGCTTTAGAAAATAGATGACTGGTTTAGACTTAAGATCTCGATCGGCTTGGACAGCCAAAGGGCCTGTTCCTATGCTGTAATTTTCTTTGCTCTTTGTTCTTTGTTCTTAATTGCCCAGAGGACAGTTAAGAGTCAAATACATTGCTGTAGGTCTGGAGTCACATGTAGGCCAAACCAGGTAAGGATGGCAGTTTCCTTCCCCAAAGGACTTTGGTGAACCAGATGGGCACAAGTCAGGAATGTGATGGAATACTCCCCAATTGCCTGGATGAGTGTACCGCCAACAGCACTCAAGAAGGTTGACACCATCCAGGACAAAGCAGCCCGATTTATTGGCACCACACCCACAAACATTCAATCCCAGCACCACCACAAATGCTCAATAGCAGCAACGTGTCCTATCTATGAGATGTACTGCAGAAATTCAGCGAAGATCCTCAGACAGCACCTTCCAAGCCCACAACTGCTTCCATCCAGAAGGACAAGGGCAGGATAGAACATCACCACCTTCAACTTCCCCTCCAAGCCACTCACCATCCTGACTTGAAAATACATCACCGTTTCTTCACTGTTGTTGGGTCAAAATCTTGGAATTCCCTCGCGAATAGCATTGTGGGTCAACTCACAGCAGGAGGACTGCAGCATTCAAGAAGGCAGTTCCCCACCACCTTCTCAAGGGCAATTATGGATGGGAAATAAATGATGGCCCATGAATGAATAAAAGCATAAAAAGGCCCGGAGAGAAAATATGTAACTTGGTGAAAGTTGATCTTCTTTAGATCACAGAATCCCTGCAGTGTGGAAACAGGCCCTTCAGCCCAACAAGCCCACACTGACTCTTAGAGCATCCCACCTAGGCCCATTCCCCTATAGCCCACCTAATCTACACCTCCCTGAACACTACGGGCAGACGACACTAAGGCTGGTGGAGTTGTGGATAGTGACGAAGGATGCGGTAGGTTGCAGAGGGACATAGATAAGCTGCAGACCTGGGCAGAGAGGTGGCAAATGGAGTTTAATGCAGACAAGTGTGAGGTGATGCACTTTGGTAGGAGGAACCGGAATGCAAAGTACTGGGCTAATGGTAAGATTCTTAGCAGTGTAGATGAGCAGAGAGATCTCGGTGTCCATGTACACAGATCGTTGAAAGTTGCCACCCAGGTTGACAGGGCTGTTAAGAAGGCATACAGTGTTTTAGCTTTTATTAACAGAGGGATCGAGTTCCGGAACCAAGAGGTTATGCTGCAGCTGTACAAAACTCTGGTGCGGTCGCACTTGGGGTATTGCGTACAGTTCTGGTCACCGCATTATAAGAAGGATGTGGAAGCTTTGGAAAGGGTGCAGAGGAGATTTACTAGGATGTTGCCTGGTATGGAGGGAAGGTCTTACGAGGAAAGGCTGAGGGACTTGGGGCTGTTTTCATTAGAGAGAAGAAGGTTGAGAGGTGACTTAATTGAAACATTTAAAATAATCAGAGGGTTAGATAGGGTGGATAGGGAGACCCTTTTTCCCAGGATGGTGACAGCGAGCACGAGGGGACATAGCTTTAAATTGAGGGGTGCAAGATATAGGACAGATGTCAGAGGTAGTTTCTTTACTCATAGTAGTAAGGGAATGGAACGCTTTGCCTGCAAAGGTAGTAAATTCGCCAACTTTAGGTACATTTAAGTTGTCATTGGACAAGCGTATGGACGTACATGGAATAGTGTAGGTTAGATGAGCTTGAGATCGGTATGACAGGTCGGCACAACGTCGAGGGCCGAAGGGCCTGTACTGTACCTATAATGTTCTATGTTCTATTTAGCATGGCCAGTCCATCCGGCCTGCACATCTTTGGACTGTGGTAGGAAACCGGAGCACCCAGAGGAAACCCACACAGACATAGGGAGAATGTGCAAACTCCACATAGACATTCACCCAAGGGTAGAATTGAACCTGAATCCCTGGCGCAGGGAGGCAGTACCACTGACCACAGAGCCATCGTGCCACCATTTACTTTTTATTTGTTAACAAAGGTATTCGAAGAAATTCAACATTAGTACCGATTGCAGTCCCAGCCTAATGTTTTATCTGCAAGATTCAATGGGCACTGCTTTCTTGTGTCACCATGGTATAGACTTCCTATGAATTGGCTGTTGTTCCCTATTGGAACTCAGCCCAGTTTCAGGTTGGTTGACAATTGGCCGCTTGCGACTCCAGTGTTTCATGCTTGTGCCTAAAAATCATTTTAATGAGCCTCTTTACTGCAAAATGTGTTACATAGAATGTAATACATCAATCATGAAAGTAGAGCATTCTGTCTTGTTTGCAGAAGCTGAGGAGGAAGGGCAGTATGTGAGGTCAGTTTGAAGAATCAAGGTTTTTGGAAATTTGCTGTTTTTCTGAGTCTCATTGGTGGCGAACTGTATTGAGCAATACAAAGCAGGTGGCATTGTATCGATAAACTGCTCTATTCCATTTGATTTTCAACTCCACTTGTCTTCACTGGAGGTGCATATCAAACATATTCTAATGAGAAGTCCTGAGGCATTACCCCCAATTTGAATTTAACCATATTGTTTGATGAAAATCAGTAACCTTGTTGAAATAATCTTCAGACTCCATCTAGATTTATGGGGACGATGTAAGATAAAGTAACCTCAATCCCAGAGGACCATAGGGCTGTTTTCTCAATAGAGAGAGACAACTGGTGCTGGGTTTAACCTAGGGGTCACCACACGTCAGGCAAAAGGAGAGGCTAAGGAGGATAGATCTCCATAGTAACCTCAGCCAGGATTGAACCTGTGCAGTTCTCAGCTGTTCAGCCAACTGAGCTAAGTGAGGCCCAAACAGAAATGGCTATCACAGCATCACTGACTGACCATTGGAGTAAGCCCATTGAGAAAGAATTTTCACTTTGTGAGCTTGCATTGTGTCTGTGTTGAGAACATGTTTATACATGATTTTTACATTAGATAATAACTTACTTTTAAAATTATATTATTGGTTCAAATGTTTAATGATACAGCCTAAATTCTTAATTTAAACTCATATTTTGTGGGTTCTTGCAAAATCAAAGCACATACGAACATATGGATAGTGAACAAATGGCAGGAGTAGGCCGTTAGACCAAACAAGCCTACTCCATCATTCAGTACAATCACAGCTGATCTGATTGCTCCATGTTCCCATCAATCCCCTGATAAGCTTTCACCCACACCTTGCTTTTTAAGAATCTATCTTCCTATGTCTTAAAAAGATTCAAAGACTGAGAGGATTTTTTCCTCCCTGCTGTGGTGCAATAGCAAGAAAGATGGAAAATGTGGGAATTACAAAATCACATTCTCAATGTTGATAAAAGATTTTCTGATTTTTGCCTTAAGCTGTAAATGATGACTTCACAATCTTGCACTCAGTGATGGTAGCCTAGCTTCCCTATATTTGCATCTCATTGAAGCTCCAACTCATCTTTTTTATTGGCCATTTCCAATTGTCCTTTCCTTCCCTGGCCTGCTTCCACATTGTATGAATGGCTTCATTGTTCGCACAGACATGGTGGGCCAAAAGCACTGTTCCTGTGCTGTACTGTTCTATGTTTCAATCAGTAAGTCACCTCCTACTCCCCTAAGCTCTGGCAGTAATTGTTTGCCAGATCTGGACATATCTGTAATAAGAAAAGTGGTGAATATTTCAGATCAGTGACGTTTCCTGAATTGCAGACGTGACTACAGTTTGAAGGTATTAAATTGATTGTGAAATGTTTCCAGATATCTGGCAGCCATGAAGGTGCTCTTTAAATGCAGATAACAAGGTGCAGAGCTGGATGAACACAGCAGGCCAGGCAGCATCAGAGGAGCAGGAAAGTTGATGTTTTGGGTCTGGACCCTTCTTCAGAAAACATAACTGCTTCTTTCTTTCAAAGGTCAGCGTGGGTTTCCTCCAGGTGTTCTGGTTTCATAGAATATCTACAGTGTAGAAACAGGCCCTTTGGCCCAACAAGTCCATACTGACCCTGAGAGCAGCCCACCCAGACCCATCCCCCTATAACCCACCTAACCTGCACATCCCTGAACACTACAGGGTAATTTAGCATGGCCAATCCATAGCATGCACATTTTTGGACTGTGGGAGGAAGCTGGAGCACCTGGAGGACTCCCATGCAGACACGAGGAGAATGTGCAAACTCCACACAGTTGCCTGAGGCTGGAATTGAACATGGGTTCCTGACGCTGTGAGGTAGCAGTGCTAACCACTGAGCCACCGTACTGCCCCTGGGTTACCTCCCACAGTCTAAAGATGTGCAGGTTAGGGTAGACTGGCCATGCTGAATAGCCCCTGGTGTCCAGGGATGAGTAGGTTAGGTGGATAGGCCATGGCAGATGGGGGCATATACGGAAGGGGCGGTGTTCGTCTGGGTGGGAGGGGCAGGTGTGGATTTATTGGCCAAATGGCCTGCTTCCACCTTGGAGGGATTTTTTGATTTAATTTGTTTTATTATTTCAATTTGTGACCTGTAAGCTTACTGCTGAAACTATGTGCAAGCCTCAAACTCCACACTGCAGGCCTGCCTTATGGTTTCACCACAGTTTGTAACTGAAGGCCCAGCATGACCCGTTTTGTTCATCAGGGAGCCAGACTGACTTCAGTGGTCGATGGTGCTGGGAAATCTTTGAGTAAATTCTCCTATAGGGGTAGAGCAACACCAGGTTTTGTCTGTGTGCAACAAGCAGTAAAGGATCTGGAGGGCAGATGTCTTACAGTATTCATGATGAAAAAATAAATCTGTTCGTCAGAAGGGAAATGAAAATAAATAATTGAACTGAGTGTTTAAGCCTGAGCTATCCCTGCCTCTCAGCTGATCTTACAGTAATCCATTCAGTCTCCCCTCATTCTTGTTATGCACAAACTCCAATTTCTCTGGTTTGCTTTGTCTTTCCTCTCCAGGGGATGTTGCCTGTTCTCTGGAGTTTCTTGCTGCCACTGAGCTCCTTTGCCCTGAACCCTCTATGTCTGAGTGAAGTCTATGGGAAGCTTATGGCACCTCCATCCTGTCTTCACAGTAATGTGGACACAGGCACTTATCACCTAGAATCTGCAAACAGGGACATGAAAGTTAACCCACCTTAGCCACTGAAGCTTTTCTTTTATGCTTCTGTCAGCGCCCAGAGCTGTTAGCAGCTGAATCCGTCACCAGTTCTGGGGATCTATAACTTTGCTACTCTCTGAGGTTACTTGGTGAGGATGTTGTGGATGTGCCAGTGTTGGACTGGGGTTATAGTCCAACAGGTTTATTTGAAAATACAAGCTTTTGGAGCCTTGCTCCTTGTTCACATGTTAGTGAGAGAGACACAGAACTTATAAGTAAAACATTAAAGGATCACACCATTGATGTGGATGTACTAAACAAACTGAAGATGCTGTTAAATCTTTAATCAGTTAAAAGGTTTTCATTAATTATTACGTATATGTAAATCTCAAAATTCCTTTGAAGTCCCTGTCCTGAGAGAACTAAAGGTTTTATCAGTGCAAAGGAGAGGTGACATTTTAGGTCAGACAATGCATGTTAGGTGTGAGACCATGTTTAGAATCTGTGTTTTGTTTGGAGTCATAAGTAGGAATGTATAAAATGCCATATTAAATGACTGTCTATAAATTGTGTGCTTTTTGAACAAAATAGAATGTATCTGCAAATAAAAATCACCCCATAGATTCGTGAGTGTGTGTGTGTGTGTGTGTGTGTGTGAGTGAGTGTGTGTGTGTGTGTGTGTGTGTGTGTGTGTGTGTGTGTGTGTGTGTGTGTGCGTGAGTGTGTGTGTGTGTGTGTGTGTGTGTGTGTGTGTGTGTGTGTGTGTGTGTGAGAGAGAGAGACTGTGTGTGTCTATGTGTTTGTGTGTGTGAGTGAGAGGGGGTAAGAGAGAGAGTGTACAGTGTTTTGGGGTCACCTGTAGTGTGATATGAACCCTCCTTTGCGGCTGTCCTCATGGGGGCTGAAAGTGGCTGTCAGCCTCTGCTCAGCGACTGTGTTGCTGTGTATCCTGAAGATCGGAGGCTGAATGTCCTTCACCGCTGAAGTGTTCTCCACTGGGAGGGAACATCCCTGTCTGGTGATTGTTGTGCTGTGTCCATTCATCCGTTGTTGCAGCGTCTGCATGGTCCCTCCAATATACCATGCCTTGGGGCATCTGCACAGGATCTGTTCAGATGAGGAGACAGACACCTGAAGGTGCTGAAGGATGCCCTCGTGGGAACAGGATATGATGTCAACTCATCCATCGCCAGTTCCGACGTGCCACAGTGAAAAGCCATAATGACCTCAGAAGGCAGACATGAGGTATGTCTGATAGGGTACCCTTTGCCACCCAGTATTTCCTGGGAATGGAGAATCAATGCCATGTCCTTTGCGGCCTTCAATATGTCATCAGTGACAATGAGCACCTCATGTGCCTCCACTTGTCGCCTTCTAACACCCGCCATCCATAAACAGACCATTGTTCACAGCAAACTACCCAGCCTTCAGGACAACAACACACAACCCTGTCATGGCAACCTCTGCAAGACATGTCAGACCATTGACATGGACACTACCATCGCAGATGGGAACACCATCCACCACATGCACGGCAGATACTCATGTGACTCGGCCAACATTGTCTATTGCACATGCTGGAGGCAAGGATGCCCCGAGGCACAGTATATTGGCGAGACCATGCTGATGCCATGACAATGGACACTGCACAACAATCTCCACTGACCCCTTCACCCTCTTCCAACACAAGTCCTCCTCCTGGACACCACTCCCAGGCCTCCTACCCTCCCTCGACCTCTCCATCTCCAACTGCCGTCGAGACATTAACCGCCTCAACCTCTCCACCCCTCTCACCCACTCCAACTTCTCCACTTCAGAACGGGCAGCCCTCCGCTCCCTCCGCTCCAACCCCAACCTCACCATCAAACCCGCAGACAAGGGTGGCGCAGTGGTAGTATGGCGCACTGACCTCTACATCGCTGAGGCCAGACGCTAACTCTCCGACACCACCTCCTACCGCCCTCTCGATCATGACCCCACACCCGAGCACCAAACCATCATCTCCAACACCATTCATGACCTCATCACCTCAGGGGACCTCCCACCCACAGCCTCCAACCTCATCGTTCCCCAACCCCGCACGGCCCGTTTCTATCTCCTTCCCAAAATCCACAAACCTGCCTGCCCTGGTCGACCCATCGTCTCAGCCTGCTCCTGCCCCACCGAACTCATCTCCACCTATCTGGACTCCATTTTCTCCCCTTTGGTCCAGGAACTCCCTACCTACGTCCGTGACACCACCCACGCCCTCCACCTCCTCCAGGACTTCCAATTCCCTGGCCCCCAACACCTCATTTTCACCATGGACATCCAGTCCCTATACATTTGTAGTCCGCATGCAGAAGGCCTCAAGGCCCACCGCTTCTTCCTGTCCCACAGGCCCAACCAGTCCCCTTCCACCGACACCCTCATCCGCCTAGCCGAACTCGTCCTCACCCTCAACAACTTCTCTTTCGATTCCTCCCACTTCTTACAGACTAAGGGGGTGGCCATGGGCACCCGCATGGGCCCCAGCTATGCCTGCCTCTTTGTAGGTTACGTGGAACAGTCCCTCTTCCGCACATACACAGGCCCCAAACCCCACCTCCTCCTCCGTTACATTGATGACTGTATCGGCGCCGCCTCTTGCTCCCCAGCGGAGCTCGAACAGTTCATCCACTTCACCAACACCTTCCACCCAACTTTCAGTTCACCTGGGCCATCTCCAGCACATCCCTCACCTTGCTGGACCTCTCAGTCTCCATCTCAGGCAACCAGCTTGTAACTGATGTCCATTTCAAGCCCACAGACTCCCACAGCTACCTAGAATACACCTCCTCCCACCCATCCTCCTGCAAAAATTCCATCCCCTATTCCCAATTCCTCCGCCTCTGCCGCATCTGCTCCCACGATGAGGCTTTCCACTCCCACACATCCCAGATGTCCAAGTTCTTCAAGGACCGCAATTTTCCCCCCACAGTGGTCGAGAACGCCCTTGACTGCGTCTCCTGCATTTCCCGCAACACATCCCTCACACCCCGCCCCCACCACAACCACCCAAAGAGGATCCCCCTCGTTCTCACACACCACCCCACCACCCTCCGGATACAACGCATCATCCTCCGACACGTCCGCCATCTACAATCCGACCCCACCACCCAAGACATTTTTCCATCCCCACCCCTGTCTGCTTTCTGGAGAGACCACTCTCTCCGTGACTCCCTTGTTCGCTCCACACTGCCCTCCAACCCCACCACACCCGGCACCTTCCCCTGCAACCGCAGGAAATGTTACATTTGCCCCCACACCTCCTCCCTCACCCCTATCCCAGGCCCCAAGATGACTTTCCACATTAAGCAGAGGTTCACCTGCACATCTGCCAATGTGGTGTACTGCATCCACTGTACCTGGTGTGGCTTCCTCTATATTGGGGAAACCAAGCGGAGGCTTGGGGACTGCTTTGCAGAACACCTCCGCTCGGTTCGCAATAAACAACTGCACCTCCCAGTCGCAAACCATTTCAACTTCCCCTCCCATTCTTTAGATGACATGTCCATCATTGGCCTCCTGCAGTGCCACAATGATGCCACCCGAAGGTTACAGGAAGAGCAACTCATATTCCGCTTGGGAACCCTGCAGCCTAATGGTATCAATGTGGACTTCACCAGTTTCAAAATCTCTCCTTCCCCCATTGCATCCCAAAACCAGCCCAGTTCGTCCGCTCCTCCCACTGCACCACACAACCAGCCCAGCTCTTCCCCTCCACCCACTGCATCCCAAAATCAGTCCAACCTGTCTCTGCCTCCCTAACCTGTTCTTCCTCTCACCTATCCCTTCCTCCCACCCCAAGCCGCACCTCCATCTCCTACCTACTAACCTCAACCCACCTCCTTGACCTGTCCGTCTTCCCTGGACTGACCTATCCCCTCCCTACCTCCCCACCTATACTCTCCTCTCCACCTATCTTCTTTTCTCTCCATCTTCGGTCCGTCTCCCCCTCTCTCCCTATTTATTCCAGAACCCTCACCCCATCCCCCTCTCTGATGAAGGGTCTAGGCCCGAAACGTCAGCTTTTGTGCTCCTGAGATGCTGCTGGGCCTGCTGTGTTCATCCAGCCTCACATTTTATTATCTTGGATTCTCCAGCATCTGCAGTTCCCATTATCACCAATCACCAGACAGGGATGTGCCCTCCCAGTTGGGAACACTTCAGTGGTGAAGGACATGCAGCCTCGGATCTTCGGGTAAGCGTTCTCCAAGTCAGATTTTGGGATACACGACTACACAGAGTCACTGAGCAGAGGCTGATAGCCAAGTTCAGTCCCCACGAGGACAGCCTCAACAGGGATCTCGGGTTCATGTCATACTTCTGGTGATCCTATCACGCTGCACACACACACACACTCTCCACCCCTCGCTCACACACACACACACACACACACACACACACACAGACACACACACACACACACACACACACACACACGAATCTATGGGGTGCTTCTTATTTGCAGATACATTCTATTTTGTTCAAAAAACACAATTTATAGACAGTCATTTAATATGGCATATTATACATTCCTACTTTAGAAATAAAGCAAGTCTGACTCCAAACTAAAACGCAAATGGATTTTAAACAAGGCCTTACACATAACATGCATTGTAATAAAATGTGAGGCTGGATGAACACAGCAGGCCAAGCAGCATCTCAGGAGCACAAAAGCTGACGTTTCGGGCCCAGACCCTTCATCAGAGAGGGGGATGGTGGGAGGGAACTGGAATAAATAGGGAGAGAGGGGGAGGCGGACCGAAGATGGAGAGTAAAGAAGATAGGTGGAGAGGGTGTAGGTGGGGAGGTAGGGAGGGGATAGGTCAGTCCAGGGAAGACGGACAGGTCAAGGAGGTGGGATGAGGTTAGTAGGTAGCTGGGGGTGCGGCTTGGGGTGGGAGGAAGGGATGGGTGAGAGGAAGAACCGGTTAGGGAGGCAGAGACAGGTTGGACTGGTTTTGGGATGCAGTGGGTGGGGGGGAAGAGCTGGGCTGGTTGTGTGGTGCAGTGGGGGGAGGGGATGAACTGGGCTGGTTTAGGGATGCAGTGGGGGAAGGGGAGATTTTGAAACTGGTGAAGTCCACATTGATACCATATGGCTGCAGGGTTCCCAGGCGGAATATGAGTTGCTGTTCCTGCAACCTTCGGGTGGCATCATTGTGGCAGTGCAGGAGGCCCATGATGGACATGTCGTCAAGAGAATGGGAGGGGGAGTGGAAATGGTTTGCGACTGGGAGGTGCAGTTGTTTGTTGCGAACTGAGCGGAGGTGTTCTGCAAAGCGGTCCCCAAGCCTCCAAACATAACATGCATTGTCTGACCTAAAATGTCACCTCTCCTTTACACTGATAAAACCTTTAGTTCTCTCAGGACTGTGACTTGAAAGGAATTCAGGGATTCACATTTACATATTTATCAATTAAAACCTTCTAACTGATTAAAGATTTAACATCAGTGTCTAATACTACGTTTCTCATTAACACCTGAACAAGGACTGAAGCTCTCAAAGCCCGTGTTTTCAAATAAACCTGTTGGACGAGAACCTGGCGTTGTGTGATTTCTGTACTTGGTGAGGAGTCAGGGCTGGAGAAGAAGATGTGGTGATAGCCCACGGTTTGATTTCCATGTCATGTTTTTCATTTAAAAACCTGAATGGGGTATCATTACTCCCACAGGGCTGCCTGAGTGCCCAGGAAGGTTATTGTCCTTAGGAGGCTGTGCAATGCCACAGCTGCCCACAGCCATCAGCATTCTGGGGGAGCATTGACCCATGCACAAGTGTAGTTGCTGGTGTTCCTCTGTGATTATTCCAGTCAGACACAGCCAGTGTGAGCAGGGGATTAAAGTCAAGGCAGTGAGGAAGATAATATTAATCCGCCTCAGTTTCCCAATCTGTGTGTGTGCTTGGCAGGAGCTGGTGCGGTCCAGCCTGAATACTGACACCAGCAACGGGGAGGGAGGGGACCCTGTCAGTGCTGCTCTGCTAATCTTGGCTTTTCCTTCTGGCTCCCAGCTGATTCCATGTGCTCGATAGGGTCAGTTTTCAAAGAGATTGAGCTGTCATGGGGTGCACTTCCTCTTCCCATGGCCCAGGTTTGTGAAGGTCTTCTCATGCCTGGGGGTGGGGGTGTGTGTGGGTGGGGAGGTGTCAGGGTGGGGTGTGTTTGAGTAGGGGTCTGAAGGGAGGGGTGTACAAGGGTGGAGTGTGTGTGGGTGGGAATGTGTGAGGGTGGGGATGTGTGAGGGTGGGGAGGTGTCAGGGTGGGGTGTGTTTGTGTGGGGTGTGAGGGTTGGGGTGTGTGAGGGTGGAGTGTGTATGGGTGGGGATGTGTGAGGGTAGGGAGGTTTGAAGGTGGGGTGTGTTTGTGTGGGAGTGTGAGGGTAGGAGTGTGTGAGGGTGGAGTGTGTGTGGGTGTGTGTGTGAGGGTGGGGAGGCTTGAGGGTGGAGAGGTGTCAGGGTGGGTATGTTTGGGTGAGGGCCTGAGGGTTGAATGGGTGAGGGTGGAAGGCTGTGAGCTTGGGGTCTGTGAGGGGGTGGGTTTGTGAGCATTGGGGGCTGTGAGAGTTGGGTAGAATCTGTAAGCATTTGAGCTTCGGACCCTACACAGCCTCTGCCAGTCCCCTGTGCTGTTGCTATGGTTCAACACAGCTCAGTGACACTCTGCTGCCAGGGTGTGCACAGGGTGACCAGCACTTTGACTCATTAATTCCACTGGGGAGAGGAGTTTGATTCCTGGACAGCACCTTACACAGCTGCTGGGGCTTTCTGCAGCCAGGGTCCTCCAGCAGGGATGTGCGGGTCAAAACTAGGACCTGCAGTAACTTTTTCGTTTATAAACCTAGGAAATTTCCGGGTTTTGACACAGTTTGGTCCAACAGGATCAAGGGGTAGACTCTCCCTACAGAAATACGCCTGGGCTGTCCCACTCACTCAGCCAGCTGTCATCTGTTCCATAAACAGCATGGCTAGGAGAACGAGTGGGAGCCTCGATCAGAAACCACATACAGTCACCAGCCCCGACGGGACCCTGGGTCAGAGGCTGGACGGGGGTTAGGGGTGGGGTGGGGGGGGCTGCATGGTAAATGTTACAGAAATACGCAGAGAAAGGATTGGTGGGAGGAAGGATTTCCCAGTGGCCAGGTGTTTTTGTTAGTGAAAGTGGACCTGGAGAAATTCCCCATCGCTGGGGGAATTATCCAGGAAATGGGACATTCCCTGTGCCTGCAGCCCTTGGAAAGGCTCCCCAGGTTGGGATTAGATGAAGTAGATACTTGCTCAGTGACACAGTCTAACTCCATTCTTCCCTCAACACCCACACCTTCCTCCCCTCTCCCAGGCATCCCCCAGACCCTGACCAGATAACCCTCCACACCATGACTGGACCAGATACTACACCAGCCCTCCCCCTACCCCACAAAATATCCCCCACATCCCAGGCCACATGACCCCCCCTTACTGCCCCATACCCCAAATCAAACATCTGCCACCCTGCTCCCCATCCTCTCAGACCTAACCAATACCAACCCCCATCCACTGGACTGGACCCATTCTCCCATATCCCCCGATTGCCCTAAACGTGTTGTTACTTACTCCACCCCCTCATACCTGAGCATCAAGCCTGCCTTATGTACCTGTGCTCTGACAGCAGCTGTCAGCTATATCTCTGTGATGCTGCAGAACTCCAGAACACAGGAGCTCCCCAGGTTACAAACAAATTCAGTTCCTGAGTATGTTCACCAGTTGATTTTTACGCTACTAGAACACAATACAGTACAACATAAAATAACATTTAATTCATAATAATTCACAGTTTGACGGCTGATTGAGGGGACATTGAGCAAGAGGGAGAAAGTTAATAAAAGGCTGAGAGAACATGAAATTGGAAATGGGGGCATCTTATGAGCAAATGAAGAGGAGAGAGAAGCAAAGCTTTGGAGAATTTAGCAGAGAGCTTCCCTTCAGGCAGCTCACAACAACTTTGTAAATTAGTAAAAAAGAAACTCATTCTCCTGAAATATTTTCAGTTAGTGGCAGCAAAATACTGGAGCATTGGCCCTTATGACTCAGCATGACTCTCAGTGAGTAAAAAAACAGCTTATACTAAGACAGAACAGAGGAAGAAATAGATGAACTACAAATTATCAATTGATATCATTATACACTGACAACCTGAGTTCTGTAAGTGACAGTTCACAGCTTATGTTATTTCTACTGAGGACTAAAAGTACTTTGTAAAGGATGTTATTTATTTTAGTGCTGATGCAATAACCAAACAGTTTTTGCCTGTGCTCCACAGGAGGCTGAATTGCCTCTTTGCTGTGCTCTATTGGTGAATGTGCTCCCATCCACTCACTGGCCATTCTGTTGTAAGACAATTGTTAGCCTGCTTTAAAGGAAAAGGGAATGGGCTTCTTCTGATATTGTAAAACATTCTGCTTCACGACTCTTATCACTTAAACGGTTTTACGCAGTTATTTAGATAAACCATAATTAGCAAATGTGAGCAAGTATGGAAGACCACATAAAAAGGTGTTTTCATGCTGGCCACCAAGTTACCATTTCACAAAAACTCCACAAATATCCCCATCCTCAATGATGGAAGTGTCCAGCACATCAGTGCAAAAGATATGGCTGAAGCATTTGCATGCCGAGTGAATGGTCCATCTCAGCCTCCTCCAGTGGTCCGCAGCTTCACAGACACCAGTATTCAGCCAATTCGATTCACTCCATGTGATATTAAGAAACAGTTGGAGACACTGGATACTGCAAAGACTATGGGCCCTGACAGCATTCTCACAATGGTACTGAAGACTTGTGCTCCAGAACTTGCCACTCCCCTCGCCAAGCTGTTCCAATACAGTTACAACACTGGTATGTATCCAACTTCAACTTCCCTGATATAGACTGGAACCTCCAAAGTGCAATAATTTGTCAGGTGTCCAGGAGGGATTTCTGATTCAATATGTAGATAGGCCGACTAGACGGGAGGCCATGTTGCATTTGGTGCTTGGCAACGAACCGGGCCTGGTGTCAGGTCTCTCGGTGGGAGAGCATTTCGGTGATAGTGATCACAACTCCCTGACCTTTCCTTTAGTCATGGAGAGGGATAGGAGCAGACAGCGTGGGATAGTATTTACTTGGGGCGGGGGGGGAATTACACTGCTATTAGGCAAGAACTATGGAGCACCAGTAGGGATTGGATGTTCTCAGGGAAATGCATGCTGGAAATGTGGATGTTGTTTAGGGAGCGCTTGTTATGAGTACTGGGTAGGTTTGTCGCACTGTGAGGCAAGGAAAGGATGGTAAGGTGAAGGAACCAGACGTGTGAAACACCTAGTCAAGAGGAAGAAGGAAACTTAGTTGAGGTAGAGAAAACAAGGATCGAACAGAGCTCTAGAGAGCTACAAGGTAGCTAGGAAGGAACTGAAGAATGGACTGCGGAGAGCTAGAAGGGGGCACAAAAAAGCCTTAAGTGGGTAGGATTAAGGAAAACCCCAAGGCATTCCATACTTATGTGAGGAACAAGAGGATGGTCAGAGTGAAAATAGGGCCGATTAGGGTGAGTGGAGGGAATCTGTGCCTGGAGTCAGAGGAGATAGGAGAGGTCCTTAAAGAATACTTCACTTCCGTATTCACCGGGGATAGTGACCTTGACATTTGTGAGGACAGTGTGAGACAGGCTAATATGCTCAAACAGGTTGATGTTAGGAAGGAGGATATGCTAGAAATTTTGAAAAACATGAGGATAAATAAGTCCCCTGGGCCAGACAGAATATAACCAAGGTTTCTAGGGGAAGCGAGGGAAGAGATTGCTGCCCCTTTGGCAATGATCTTAGCATCCTCACTGTCCACTGGAGTAGTACCAGAAGATTGGAGGATGGCAAATGTCAGTCCCTTATTCAAAAAATGGAATAGGAATAATCCTGGGAATTACTGACCAGTCAGTCTCACTTCTGTGGTGGGCACATTATTGGAGAGGATTCTGAGAGATAGTATTTATGATTAATTGGAAAAGCACAGTTTGATTAGAAATAGTCAGAAAAGCTTTGTGAGGGGCAGGTCATGCCTCACAATCCTTATTGAATTCTTTGAGGATGTGACAAAACACATTGATGAAGGTAGAGCAGTGGATGTGGTGTATATGGATTTTAGCGAGGCATTTGATAAGGTTCCCTATGGTCGGCTCATGTAGAAAGTAAGGGGGCGTGCGATTCAGGGAAATTTGGCTGTGGATACAAAATTGGCTGCCCAATAGAAGACAGAGGGTGGTAGTAGATGGAAAGTATTCATCCTGGAGCTCGGTGGCCAGTGGTGTTCCACAGGGATCTGTTCTGGGACCTCTGCTCCTTGTGATCTTTACAAATGATTTGGATGGGAAAGTTGAAGGGCGGGTTAAGACCATAAGACCATAACACTGAATAGCAGATATTAGGCCATTCATCCCATTGAGCCTGCTCTGCTATTTAATTATGGCTGATAAGATCCTCAACCCCATTCTCCTTCTTTCTCCCTATAACCCTTGATCCCCTTGATAATCAAGAACCTATCTATCTACATCTTAAATGTACAGAATGACCTGGCCTCCACAGCCTTCTGTGGCCGTGAATTCCATAGATTCACCACACTCTGGCTGAAGAAGTTTCTCCTTATCTCCGTTCTAAAAGGTCTTCCCTTTTACACTAAGGCTGTGCCCTCGGGTCCCAGTCTCTCCTACCAATGGAAACATCTTCCCAACATCCACTCTGTCCAGACCATTCAGTGTTCTGTAAGTTTCAATTAGATCTCCCACTATCCTTCTAAACTCCAAAGAGTACAGTCCCAGACTCCTCAAACGTTCCTTATAGGTTAAGCTTTCAATTCCAGGGACCATTCTCATGAACGTCCTCTGAACCCGCTCCAGGGCCAGTACATCTTTCCTGAGATATGGGGCCCAAAGCTGCACAGAATATTCCCAATGTAGCCTGACCAGAGCCTTATAAAGCCTCAGTAGTACATCCCTGCTTTTATATTCAAGTCCTGTCAAAAAAATGCCAACATTGTATTTGCCTTTCTGACGACTGACTCAATCTGCAAGTTTACCTTGAGAGAATCCTAGACTAGAACTCCCAAATCTCTTTGCACTTAGACTTCTGAATTTTCTCCCCATTTAGAAAATCGTCCGTGTTTTATTCTTCTTACCGAAATGCATGACCTCACACCTTCCCACATTGTACTCCACATGGGTTAGTAAGTTTGCTGATGACACAAAGGTTGGTCAAGTTGTGGACAGCGTGGAGGGGTGTTGCAGGTTGCAATGGGACATTGACAGGATGCAGAGCTGGGCAAAGAAATGACAGATGGAATTCAACCCAGAAAAGTTTGAACTGATTCATTTTGGAAGGTCAAATTTGAATGAGGAACACAGGGTTAATGGCAGGATCCTCGGCAGTATGGAGGAACAGTGGGATATTGGGGTCCACATCCAGACCTCTCTCAAAGTTGCTACCCAAGTTGATTGAGTTGTTAGAAGGCGTATGGTGTGTTGGCTTTCATTGTCAAGGGATTTGAGTTTAAGAGCCGTGAGGTTATGCTGCAGCCCTATAAAACCCTGGTTAGACCACAGTTGGAATATTGTGTTCAGTTCTGGTAACTTCATCATAGGAAGGATATGGAAGCTTTAGAGAGGGTGCAGAGGAGATTTACTAGTAAGCTGCCTGGACTGGAGGGCTGGTCTTATGAGGAAAGGTTGAGGGAGCTAGGGCTTTTTTTCATTGGAGCAAAGAAGGATGAGAGGTGGCTTGATAGAGGTGTACAAGATGATGACAGGCATAGATAGAGCTGATAGCCAGAGACTTTTTCCCAGGGCGGAAATGACAATTACATGGGTGATAATTCTAAGGTGATTGGAGGAGGATATAGGGGAGATGTCAGAGATAGGTTCTTCACACAGAGACTGGTGGGTGCATGGAATGTGCTACTGGCAGTGGTTAGTGGAGTCAGATACATTAGAGACATTTAAGAGACTCTTGGATGGGCACATGGATGATAGTAAAATGAAGAGTATGAACGATAGTTTGAAGGTTGGCACAATGTCGTGAGCCGAAGGGCCTGTATACTGTGCTGTACTGTTCCTTGATCTATGTTTCTATGTTCTAATGTGGAAAATTACCTAGGTGTGTCCTGTACACAAAAAGCAGGACAAATCCAACCCAGCCAATTACCGCCCTGTCAGTCTCCTCTCGATCATCAGTAAAGTGATGGAAGGTGTCACTAACAGTGATACCACACAGCACCTGCTCAGTAATAACCTGCTGAATGACACCCAATTTGAGTTCTGCCAGGGCCACTCAGCTCCTGACCTCATTACAGCCTTGGCTCAAGCATGGACAAAAGATCTGTCTCCGATGATTGGAGTCATACCTGACAGATAGGAAAATGGTTGTTTCTGTTGGAGGTCAGTCATCTCAGCTCCAGGACATCACTGCAGGAGTTCCTCAGGGTTGTGTCCTCGGCCCAACTGTCATCAGCTTCTTCAACGATTACCTTCCCTCCATCATAAGGGCAGAAGTGGGGATGTTCGCCGATGATTACACAATGTTCAACACCATTTGTGACTCCTCAGATACTGAAGCAGCCCAAGTTCAAATGCAACAAGATCTGGATAATATCCAGGCTTGGGCTGACAAGTGGCAAGTGACATTCACGCCACACAAATGCCAGGCTATGCACATCACCAGTAAGAGACAATCTAATCACTGCCCCTTGACATGCAATGGTGTTCCTATCACTGAATCCCCCACTATCAACATCCTGGTGGTTACCAGTGACGTATAACTCAACTGGACTCGTCACGTGAGCACAGTGGCTACAAAGTTGAGGGCAGTGTGTGCTGTGAGGAGGCTGCTAAGAGGCTACAGGGTGACTTGGGTAGACTGGCTGAGTGGTTAAATAGTTGGCAAATAGAGTATAATGTGGATAAATGTAAAGCTATTCACTTTCGTCACAAAACCAGGAAATCAGATTATTATCTGCATGCTAATATAATAAAATGTGAGGCTGGATGAACACAGCAGGCCAAGCAGCATCTCAGGAGCACAAAAGCTGACGTTTCGGGCCTAGACCCTTCATCAGAGAGGGGGATGGGGGGAGGGAACTGGAATAAATAGGGAGAGAGGGGGAGGCGGACCGAAGATGGAGAGTAAAGAAGATAGGTGGAGAGGGTGTAGGTGGGGAGGTAGGGAGGGGATAGGTCAGTCCAGGGAAGACGGACAGGTCAAGGAGGTGGGATGAGGTTAGTAGGTAGCTGGGGGTGCGGCTTGGGGTGGGAGGAAGGGATGGGTGAGAGGAAGAACCGGTTAGGGAGGCAGAGACAGGTTGGACTGGTTTTGGGATGCAGTGGGTGGGGGGGAAGAGCTGGGCTGGTTGTGTGGTGCAGTGGGGGGAGGGGATGAACTGGGCTGGTTTAGGGATGCAGTAGGGGAAGGGGAGATTTTGAAACTGGTGAAGTCCACATTGATACCATATGGCTGCAGGGTTCCCAGGCGGAATATGAGTTGCTGTTCCTGCAACCTTCGGGTGGCATCATTGTGGCAGCGCAGGAGGCCCATGATGGACATGTCATCAAGAGAATGGGAGGGGGAGTGGAAATGGTTTGCGACTGGGAGGTGCAGTTGTTTGCTGCGAACCGAGCGGAGGTGTTCTACAAAGCGGTCCCCAAGCCTCCGCTTGGTTTCCCCAATGTAGAGGAAGCCGCACCGGGTACAGTGGATGCAGTATACCACATTGGCAGATGTGCAGGTGAACCTCTGCTTAATGTGGATTGTCATCTTGGGGCCTGGGATGGCGGTGAGGGAGGAGGTGTGGGGACAAGTGTAGCACTTCCTGCGGTTGCAGGGGAAGGTGCCGGGTGTGGTGGGGTTGGAGGGGAGTGTGGAGCGAACAAGGGAGTCCGCAACAAACAACTGCACCTCCCAGTCGCAAACCATTTCCACTCCTCCTCCCATTCTCTAGATGACATGTCCATCATGGGCCTCCTGCACTGCCACAATGATGCCACCCGAAGGTTGCAGGAACAGCAACTCATATTCCGCCTGGGAACCCTGCAGCCATATGGTATCAATGTGGACTTCACCAGTTTCAAAATCTCCCCTTCCCCTACTGCATCCCTAAACCAGCCCAGTTCATCCCCTCCCCCCACTGCACCACACAACCAGCCCAGCTCTTCCCCCCCACCCACTGCATCCCAAAACCAGTCCAACCTGTCTCGTCCTCCCTAACCGGTTCTTCCTCTCACCCATCCCTTCCTCCCACCCCAAGCCGCACCCCCAGCTACCTACTAACCTCATCCCACCTCCTTGACCTGTCCGTCTTCCCTGGACTGACCTATCCCCTCCCTACCTCCCCACCTATACTCTCTCCACCTATCTTCTTTACTCTCCATCTTCGGTCCGCCTCCCCCTCTCTCCCTATTTTTTCCAGTTCCCTCCCCCCATCCCCCTCTCTGATGAAGGGTCTAGGCCCGAAACGTCAGCTTTTGTGCTCCTGAGATGCTGCTTGGCCTGCTGTGTTCATCCAGCCTCACATTTTATTATCTTGGAATTTCCAGCATCTGCAGTTCCCATTATCTCTGATACTATTATCTGCATGCTGGCAGTTTAGGAGAAGGTGAGGTGCAATGAGACCTGGGTGCCATGGTGGAACAGATTGGCATGCCAGTGCATCAGGCAGTGAGGAAAGCTATTTGCATGCTGACCTTCACAGCAAGAGGATTTCAGTTTCGGAGTAAGGATGTCTTGCTGCAGTTATACAGGGCCTTGGTGAGGCCACACCTTGAGTAACGTGTGCAGTTTTGGGATTCCTCGTCTGAGAGAGAGTCTAGTGAAGACTGATTCCTGGGAAGGCAGGACTGACATAGGAGGAAAAATTGGATCGGCTGGGCTTTTACTCGCTGGAATTTAGAAGAATGGGGAGGATCTGATAGAAACATATAAAATCCTGTTGGGACTGGACAGGCTTGATGTCGGAAGCATGTTCCCAATCTTGGGGAAGTCCAGAACTAGGGGTCACAGTCTAAGAATAATGTGAGGTGAGCCATTCAGGACTGAGATGAGGAAGAATTTCTTCTCTCAGAGAGTTGTAAACCTGTGGAATTCTCTCCCACAGGAAGCTGTTAAGGCCAGTTCATTAGATACATTCTAGAGGGAGCTGGATATGGGCCTTGTGGCTAAAGGGATTAAGGGGTTTGGGGAGAGGGTGGGAATGGGATACTTAAATTGTATGATCAGCAATGATCATATTGAATGGTATTCAGGCTCAAAGGGCTGAATGGCCTGTTCTTGCACCTACTTTCTATGTTTCTATGTAAAAGCAGATCACAGGCTAGGAATACTGCGCCGAGTAACTCACCTCCTGACTCCCCAGAGCCTGTCCACTATTGACAAGGCACAAGTCAGGAATGTGATGGAATACTCCCCACTTGCCTGGATGGGTACAGCTCCAACAATATTCAAGAAGCTTGACACCATCCAGGACAAAGCAGCCACTTGATTGGCACCACATCCACAAGCATCCATTCCCTCCACCACGGACGCTCAGTAGCAGCAGTGTGTACCATCTGCAAGATGCACTAAAGAAATTCACCAACGATCCTCAGACAGCACCTTCCAAATGCATACAGAAAGACACGGGCGGAAGATACTTTGGAAAATAGGCTGACTCATAGAAGACAAAGGGTGGTAGTGGATGGAAAATATTCAACATGGTGCTCAGTTACGAATGGTGTACCACAAGGCTCTGTTCTGGGTCCTCTTCTATTTGTGACTTTTGTAAATGATGTAGATGTAGGAGTGGAAGGGTGGATTAGCAAATTCGAGGATGATATGAAGGTGGGTCGAGTTGTAGATAGTATGGAGGGCTGTTCTAGGTTACAAAGGTACATTGATAGGATGCAGAGCTGGGTTGACAAGTGGCAGATGGAGCTTAACCCTGAAAAATGTGAGGGGATTCATTTTGGAAGGATAAATTTGAAAGCAGAATACAGGGTCAATGGAAAGATTCCTGGCAGTGTGGAGGAACAGAGGGATCTTGGGGTTCACGTTCACAGTTCCCTGAAAGCAGCTACCCAGGTGGATAGAGTTAAGAAGGCGTATGGTGTGTTAGCTTTCATTAATAGAGAGATTGAGTTCAAGAGCGGTGAAGTTATGCTCCAGCTATACTATAGATACTATACACTATAGATAGAGGATCTGGATCGGCGCAGGCTTGGAGGGCCGAAGGGCCTGTTCTTGTGCTGTAATTTTCTTTGATCTTTGTATACAAAACCTTGGTTCGGCCACATCTGGAGTAATATGTCCAGCTCTGGTCGAATCTTTACAGGAAAGATGTGAAAGCGTTGGAAAAGGTGCAAAGGAGATTTGCCAGGATGTTGCCTGGAATGGAGGGAAGGTCTTACAAGGAAAGGTTGAGAGATCTCGGGCTTTTCTCTTTAGAACGACAAAGGATGAGAGATGACTTGATAGGGATGTACAAAATGATCAGAGGCTTAGATAGAGTAGACAGCCAGAGATTTTTTTCCCAGAGTAGAGGTAGCTATTACGAGGGGGCATAGTTTTAAAGTGAGTGGAGATAGGTTCTTCACTCAGAGAGTGGTAGGAGTGTGGAATGCATTGCCAGAGAGGGTAGTGGAATCGGCCTCATTAGGAGCATTTCAGCAGCTAATAGACCTGGAGGTTAGATCAACCTTAGGTTTAGGATAAAAGTTTGGCACAACATCATGAGCCGAAGGGCCCGTACTGTGGTGTAATGTTCTATATTCTATATTCTGTGTTCTATGGTCTATGTCCTAAAATCACCCCCTTCAAGTTCCCCTCCAAGACACTCACGATCCTGACTTGGAAATAATTCACTGTTCCTTCTGTGCCACTAGGTCAAAATCCTGGAATTCTCTCTGTCAGGGCACTGTGGGTCTACCTACTGCAGGAGGACTGCAGCAGTTCAAGAAGGCAGCTCACCAACACCGTCTCGAGGGCAACTAGGGACAAGCAATAAATACTGGCCCAGCCAGTGATGCCCACAATGCACAAAAATGAATCCTTGAAAAATGACAGGAACATTTTCTGAAACTATTATTTAATAATCCTTTCCAAAATCTTGCCAACCTTTGCAATGGAACTGATAAATCCGTTACCATAATTATAGTATTAGACTGTGATCTCCAAAACACAATTGGAGGGCCAGGGATTAATTATTTGTGATGGCAATCAAATTGATTTGGTCATCACATATCACTGGTGAGCCAAGATAACAAAGTGTGGAGCTGGATGAACACAGCAGGCCAAGCAGCATCTCAGGAGCACAAAAGCTGACGTTTCGGGCCTAGACCCTTCATCAGAGACGGGGATGGGGAGAGGGTTCTGGAATAAATAGGGAGAGAGGGGGAGGCGGACCGAAGATGGAGAGAAAAGAAGATAGGTGGAGAGGAGAGTATAGGTGGGGAGGTGGGGAGGGGATAGGTCAATCCGGGGAGGACTGGTGATCCATTCCATTTTATGAAATGTTCACTTCATCGTTGTTGTCGATACTGAGGCCAAGAGAAGGAAGAATAGCAGATTTATTAGAATTTTGGGTCTTGCTTCTCGACTAGTTGCTGTCAAATTACTCACACATTTCACATTTTCATTCACACTCAACTGTTTTTATTTTAAGAATTGCTTCATTAGTTTCTTGTTGCAGCCTCTTGCAACTTTGTAATTATAGCTTTTGTAATAAATCTGACAGTGTTCTTAGCCTGGATGATTTTGTCTGGTGGTTGATGGGTTTGCTTTAATGAAGTTACTGAAAACATCAGATGTTACTTAATCACCATAGTATTAATGTGATATAACTAAAATATATTATTAACCTAATTGTACCTGGTAATAATCAAAATGAAAGGTTTGTTCTATTGACTTCTCTTCTCAGTACTATATTGTTGCTGTTCCAAGACTTCGAAGGTAGTGAGGTCATGTCTCTTTCCTGGACCCGCTGAAGATTCTATAAGTTGATCTATCATATTTTTTACCACTTAATGAACATCTTGCTCACAAGAGATTATTTTCATGTATTTTTTTGATTATTTCATTCAACAAAGATTAAGATCAAAGCAACATAAAGTTTATATTTCATTAAGGTATTTTTTCTTTCTGGGTTACTGGTCATTTTGCCACAAATTGTCCTGTGTCGATGGGAGTGCCCACACATGGCAGGTTGTAATTTGGTGACTGATGTAATAGAAACTCGCACCAACTGAGTTTGCAACTGAACAAGTGGCTAAATGATAGAGGGAGAGCGAGCAGAAATGATACAGTCAAGGTCAGATCCTGTTAAGTGAAAGAATTCTCTTCCTGTCACTGAACAGTGATGGCGGTTATTATTTAAGAAATGAAAAACCCTGGGGAAAAGTTATCATTTCATCAATTGCTGACGATACATCTGTCACTGAGTCTGTTCAGTAATGTACAGTATTGTGTGTCTTTCCATGAAGCGCATGAGATTTGTACTGAGGTCAGATTGCTGAGGGTTAGCTGCTCAGGGGCCTTGGTTTGCCCTGAAGCTGTTTCGCCAGGACCACGCTGCTGTGATGGTTTAAAACCTCCTGTGTGTTTCATCAAGAGATTTGTTAGTGACTTCCCATGTTTCTCATTCCCAGGCCGAAAGGATGCCAGCAACTTCAGGTCCTGTTCAAGGGTATTTCTCCGAATGGGCCACGAAGATAGAAAGCAGGCATTGAGTTGTCTCAATGTGTTGTGGAGGTGGTCACACCCAAGGCGCAGGAAAAAGGTAGCTGTGTGACTGTCAGGAAGGGGAAAGGGAATAGGCAGGCAGTGCAGGGATCCCCTGTGGCCGTTCCCCTCAATAATAAGTATACCGTTTTGGATACTGTTGGGGGGACAACGTACCAGGGGAAGGCCATAGCAACAGGTCAATGGCACTGAGCCTGGCCAGGTGCCACAGAAGGGAAGGGGGGAATAATAGGAGAACAATTGTAGTGGGGGATTCGACAGTAAGAGGCACAGACAGGCGGTTCTGTGGACGTGAGCGAGATGAAAGGATGATATGTTGCCTCCCGGCTTCCAGGGTCCGTGACGTCCTGGATCGTGTCTTCAGGGTCCTTAAGAGGGAGGGTGAGCAACCAGCAGGCATGGTACACATCGGTACCAATGACACAGGTAGGAAAAGGACAGAGAATGTGAAAAACGAGTACAGGGAGTTAGGTTGGAAGCTGAAGAACAGGTTAGTTATTTCTGGATTACTACCAGTGCCACAAGATAACAAGGTAAGAAATCGGGAGAGAGTGCAGCTAAACACGTGGCTACAGGGCTGGTGTGGGAGGGAGGGCTTCCATTATGTGGATAATTGGAGCACATTCTGGGGAAGGAGGGACCTGTACAGTAAGGACGTGTTGCACCTGAACTGGAACAGCACAAATATCCTGGGAGGGACGTTTGCTCGAGCTGGACGGAATGGTTTAAACTAGATTGGCAGGGGGTGAGGAAACGGATTTGTAATTCAGAGGATGAGGTATTCGTCCTTCCAACAGACACAACAGGGAGTGATAACAAAGTGTGGAGCTGGATGAACACAGCAGGACAAGCAGCATCTCAGGAGCACAAAAGCTGATGTTTCGGGCCTAGACCCTTCATCAGAAAAGGGGGATGGGGAGAAGATTCTGAAATAAATAGGGAGAGAGGGGATGCGGACCGAAGATAGAGAGAGGACAAGATAGGTGGAGAGGAGAGTATAGGTGGGGAAGTAGGGAGGAGATAGGTCAGTCCGGGGAGGATGGACAGGTCAAGGGGGCGGGATGAGGTTAGTAGGTAGGAAATGGAGGTGCGGCTTGAGGTGGGAGGAGGGGATAGGTGAGAGGAAGAACAGGTTGGCAGGCAGGGTCGAACTGGGCTGGTTTTGGGATGCAGTGGAGGGAGGGGACATTTTGATGCTTGTGAAATCTGCAATGATACCATTGGGCTGCAGGGTTCCCAAGTGGAAGATGAGTTGCTGTTCCTGCAACCTTCGGGTGGCATCGTTATGGTACTGCAGGAGGCCCAGGGATGGACATGTCGTCTAAGGAATGGGAGGGGGAGTGGAAATGGTTCGCGACTGGGAGGTACAGTTGTTTATTGCGAACCGAGCTTAGGTGTTCTGCAAAGCAGTCCCCAAGCCTCCGCTTGGTTTCCCCAATGTAGAGGGAGACACACCGGGTACAGCGGATGCAGTATATCACATTGGCAGATGTGCAGGTGAACATCTGTTTGATGTGGAAAGTCTACTTGGGGCCTGGGATGGGGGTGAGGGGGGAGGTGTGGGGGCAGGTGTAGCACCTCCTGCAGCTGCAGGGGTAAGTGTCAGGTGTGGTGGGGTTGGAGGGGGGTGTGGAGCGGACAAGGGAGTCCCAGAGAGAGTAGTCTCTCCGGAAGACAGACAAGGGTGGGGATGTAAAAATGCCTTTAGTGGTGGGGTCGGATTGTAGATGGCGGAAGTGTCGGAGGATGATGCATTGTATCCGGAGGTTGGTGGGGTGTATGTGGGGACTGGGGGATTCTTTTTTGGTGGTTACTGCGAGTGCGGGGTGTGAGGGATGAGGTGTGGGAAATGCGGGAGACACGGTCGTGGGCATTCTCGACCACTATAGGGGCGAAGTTGCGGTCCTTGAAGAATGAGGACATCTGGGATGTGCGGGAGTGGAATTCCTCATCCTGGGAGCAGATGCGGTGGAGGCGAAGGAATTGGGAATGGGGGATGGAATTTTTGCAGGAGGGTGGGTGGGAGGAGGTGTATTCTAGGTAGCTGTGGGAGTCGGTGGGCTTTAAATGGACATCGGTTTGTAGGTGGTTACCTGAGATGGAGACAGAAAGGTCCAGGAAGGTAAGAGATGTGCTGGAGATGGTCCAGGTGAACTTGAGGTTGGGGTGGAAGGTGTTGGTGAAGTGGATGAACTGTTCGAGCTCCTCGTGGGAGCAAGAGGCGGTGCCGATGCAGTCATCGATGTAACGGACGAAGAGATGGGGTTTGTCAGGTGGCCATAGGTACCTGCATGTGCCAAGCTCTGCCTGCCCCTTTGTAGGTTATGTGGAACAGTCCCTCTTTCGCACCTACGCTGGCCCTAAATCCCACCTCTGTACCTGCTGCCAGGATGAGGCATTCCACTCCCGCACATCCCAGATGTTCTCGTTCTTCAAGGACCGCAACATCCTCCCGCGTGTGGTCGAGAATACTCTCAACCGTGTCTCCCTCATTTGCCGCAACTCATCCCTCACACCCCGCCCTCGCAATAACCGCCAAAAGAGAATCCCCCTGGTCCTCACATCTCACCCCACACTAACCTCATCCTGCCTCCTTGACCTGGCATTGCTACTCAGGGCGAGTATAGCAGCTACTGAAAGGAAGTTTGTGAATGACAAGTCTCAGAGTCAGTTTGGCTTGAGGTCTGGAACAAGAAAGGGGCAGTCACTTTGTTGGGGGGATTTTTACAGACCCCCTAATTGTTGCAGAGAAGTGAAGGAGCGGATTGGGAGGCAGATACTGGAAAAGTGCAGAAGTCACAGGTTTGTAGTCATGGGTGACTTCAACTTTCCAAATATTGATTGGAAACATTTTCGTTGTAATAGTTTAGATGGAGCAGATTTTGTCCAGTGTGTTCAGGAAGGACTCCTGACACAATATGTAGATAGACCAACACGAGGAGAGGCCACTTTGGATTTGGTGCTTGGCAATGAACCGGGCCAAGGGTTAGACCTGTTGGTGGGAGAGCATTTTGGCGATAGCTATAATAACTCTGTTACTTTTACAATACTCATGGAAAAGGATAAGTACATACAGCAGAGTAAGGTTTATAATTGGGGGAAGCGTAACTACAATTCCATTAGGCAAGAACTGGATAACATAAATTGGGAACAGATGCTGTCAGGGAAGAGCGCTATTGAAATGTGGGGATTGTTTCAGGAATACATACTGCATGTGCTCGATATGTTTGTCCCTAGCCGGCAGGTTCTTGAGAGAGGCTGAACGACTCGCTTACGAGGAAGAAGGATGCTTATGTAAGGTTCAGGAAACAAGGATCAGAAAAGGCTCAAGAGGGATACAAGTTAGCCAGGAAGGAGCTGAAGAAAGGGCTTGGGAGAGCTATAAGGGGGCATGAGAAAACCTTGGCAGATAGGATCAAGGAAAACTCCAAGGCTTTTTACACGTATGTGCAGAACAAGAGAAAGACCAGAGAAAGGGTAGGGCCGATCAAGGATTGTAAAGGAAATTTGTGCACAGAGCCTAAAGGAATAGGAGAGGTCCTTAACGAATACTTTTCATCAGTATTCACAACTGAGCGGGACCTAGTTGTAGAGGAGAATGTTGTGAAACAGGCAGGTAGGCTAGAGAGGGTTGATGTTAGTGAGGAAGATGTGCTAGGAATGCTGAGGAAGTTGAAGATAGATCAGTCCCCCGGCCCTGATGGGATTTATCCAAGGATTCTATGGGAAGCAAGGGACAAGATCAAAGGCCTTTGGCGATGATGTTTTTGACCTCACTGACCACGGGTATAGTGCCGGAAGACTGGAAAGAGGCAAACATCATTCCCTTGTTCAAAAAAGGAAATAGGGATAACCCCGGAAATTACAGGCCAGTTAGTCTTACATCAGTGGTGTGAAAATTATTGGAAAGGGCTCCGAGAGATAGGATTTATGATCACTTGCATAGGCACAGTTCAATTCGTGATAGTCAGCATGGATTTGTGAGGGGTAGATCATGCCTCACAAACCTTATTGAATTCTTTGAAGAGGTGAGGTGGATGAAGGTAGAGCAGTGGATGTGGTATACATGGATTTAAGTAAGGTGTTTGATAAGTTTCCCCATGGTAGGCTCATGCAGAAGGTAAGGAGGCACAGGATAGGGGAAATGTGGCATATTGGATTCAAAATTGGCTGACCCTTAGAAGACAAAGGGTGGGAGTGGATGGAAAATATTCAACATGGTGCTCATGGTATGAGTGGTGTACCACAAGGATCTGTTCTGGACCCTCTTCTATTTGTGATTTTTGTAAATGATTTGGATGTAGGAGGAGAAGGGTGGATTAGTAAGTTCGAGGGTGGCATGAAGGTGGGTCGTGTTGTGGACAGTGTTAGAGGGCTGTTCTAGGTTACAAAGGGACATTGATAGGATGCAGAGCTGGGCTGAGAAGTTGCAGATGGAGTTTAATCCTGAAAAGTGTGAGGTGATTCATTTTGGAAGGACAAACTTGAAAGCAGAGCACAGGGTTAACAGAAAGATTCTTGCCAGTGTGGAGGAGCAGAGGGATCTTGGAGTTCATTTTCACAGTTCCCTGAAAGCTGCCACCCAGGTGGATAGAGTTGTGAAGAAGGCATATGGTATGTTAGCTTTCATTAGCAGAGGGATTGAGTTGAAGAGCAATGAAGTTATGCTCCAGCTGTACAAAAGCCTGGTTCGGCCACATCTGGAGTATTGTGTCCTGTTCTGGTCGCCTCATTACAGAAAAGATGTGGAAGCATTGGAAAAGGTGCAGAGGAGATTTACCAGGATGTTGCCTGGAATGGAGGGAAGATTACGGGGGAAGGTTGAGAGAGCTAGGGCTTTTCTCTTTGGAACGATGAAGGATGAGAGGTGACTTGATAGAAGTGTACAAAATTATCAGAGGTACCGATAGAGTGGACGGCCAGAGACTTTTTCCTGGGGTGGAGGCAGCTATTACAAGTGAGTGGAGGTAGATATAGGGGGGAGTCAGAGGTAGGTTCATTACTCAGAGAGCGTTAGGGGCATGGAATGCATTGCCGGAGAGGGTAGTGGAGTCGGCCTCATTAGAGACATTTAAGCAGCTATTAGATAGGCATATGGATGATAATATAAGGTAGGGATGGAGTTTAGATAGACCCTAGGATGAGGGTAAAAGTTCTGCACAACATTGTGGGTCGAAGGGCCTGTACTGTGCTGTACTGTTCTCTGTACTATGTTCTATTCAGAGGAGACCAGGCACCTGCTTATTGCTTGTTCAGTGATCTGATCAGAGGCAGGTTGGTGTCATGGATCATCAGCAGATTAGATCAGAAGTTGGAGTAAGCTGTGCAGATCTGTCCAGTGCTGGCTGCAGTATGTGAGTGTTTGACTGTCTCAGTGGAAATGGTGGTGGTCAGACAAGGGCCCAGGCCAGCAGAATGTAGAGCTAAATCTGCTGTCGTACCTACACTCTACCATAGCCTTGCCCAAAGAAGTCCAAATGAGGACGGTGGGCCTCAGATTGCTGCACTAATAACCCTCAGAGACTATCTATGCGAGTGATGGAAGGCTGCGTTCATTCTCCAGGCTTGTTTGCCTTATCAGACTATTGCCATGATTTCCTTCTGTTCTGACTGATCTTCTGGCTAATGTCTCAATGATCGACATCTCCTTTCTCACCAGGGGAAACACTTTGCTCCTCTTCTCTCTTCCCAAGTGAGAGGCAATATAAACACCACTCCTTGACATTCATTGGTGTTACTGTCACTGAATTCCCTCACTATCAACATCCTGGGGGTTACCAACAACTAAAAAAACAACTGGACTCTCCACAATCTGTGGTTCCAGGAGCAGACCTGAGGCTAGGAGTACAGTGATCAGTAACTCATCTCCTGATGCCCCAAAGCCTGTCCACCACCAACAAGGCACAAGTCAGGAGTGTGATGGAATACTCCCCACTTGCCTGGATGGGTGCAGCTCCAACAACACTCAAGAAACTTGACACCATCTAGGGCAAAGCAGTCTGCTTGATTGGCAAGTATTTCACGATTGTGTAGAATTTAATTATAATGAACCACTTAACATTGGTGAGAGCTGCTTTTAATTAAATGCCAGTTGCCTTCCTGACACCTGCAGTTGGGAAAGGTCGATCTGCATTTTAGTGTTGGTGTATTTAACTGCAACGACTTATCCACCTGCTGACATTCTGAATGTTTGGCAATTCACAATTCTTAATAAAAACCAAAAGAACTGCAGATACAATATATCAGGAACAAAAACTGGAAAGGCCTAGCTGGCCTGGCAGCAACTGTGAAGAAAAAATCAGAGTTAGGGTTTCAGATCCGGAGACCCTTCCCCAGAACTCAGGTCAACAGACCCACAACGTTAACTCCGATTTGTTTCTTCAGAAATTCATAATTCTTCTCAGCTCCACTGGAATTGGGTGATTTTGATCAACACTTTAGGTCAGTGACCAGTCCTTATTGACCTGAAATGTTGTATCTTTCTTCACAGAAGTACTGCTCCACCTGTGGAATTAGTCTGAAAAGTTATCAACTAATTTTGAACATTTCATTTGTGTTTTGAGGTAGAGAGTTCCAGATTTCTGAGATCTTTTGTATGAAGAGCTATTTCCTGACGTCACTTCTTAATGTCTGAGTTTGAATTTTGCTGGGACATCCTCTTGTTCTGAACTGCTTCACCAGAGAAATGAGTTGTTTGCCTTCTGTTTATCAGGTATGAAATTAAAAATTACAGTGTGGGAGAAAATCAGCTAGTTTATAAATTAAGATAAGTTTGTAAGATAAGTCCCCTGGGCCGGATGGGATTTATCCTAGGATCCTCTGGGAAGCCAGGGAGGAGATTGCCGAGCCTTTGGCATTGATCTTTAACTCGTCATTGTCTACAGGAATGGTGCCAGACAACTGGAGGATAGCAAATGTGGTTCCCCTGTTCAAGAAGGGGAGTAGAGACAACCCTGGTAATTATAGACCAGTGAGCCTTACCTCAGTTGTTGGTAAAGTGTTGGAAAAGATGATAAGGGATAGGATTTATAATCATCTAGAAAAGAATAAATTGATTAGGGATAGTCAGCACGGTTTTGTGAAGGGAAGGTCGTGTCTCACAAACCTTATTGAGTTCTTTGAGAAGGTGACCAAACAGGTAGATGAGAGTAAACCAGTTGATGTGGTGTATATGGATTTCAGCAAGGTGTTCGATAAGGTTCCCCACAATAGGCTATTGTACAAAATGCGGAGGAATGGGATTGTGGGAGATATAGCAGTTTGGATCGGAAATTGGCTTGCTGAAAGAAGGCAGAGGGTGGTAGTTGATGGGAAATGTTCATCCTGGAGACCAGTTACTAGTGGTGTACCGCAAGGGTCGGTGTTCGGTCCACTGCTGTTTGTCATTTTTATAAATCACCTGGATGAGGGCGTAGAAGGATGGGTTAGTAAATTTGCAGATGACACTAAGGTCGGTGGAGTTGTGGATAGTGATGAAGGATGCTGTAGGTTGCAGAGAGACATAGATAAGCTCAGAGCTGGGCTGAGAGGTGGCAAATGGAGTTTAATGCGGACAAGTGTGAGGTGATGCACTTTGGTAGGAGTAACCGGAAGGCAAAGTACTGGGCTAATGGTAAGATTCTTAGTAGTGTAGATGAGCAGAGAGATCTCGGTGTCCATGTACACAGATCCTTGAAAGTTGCCACCCAGGTTGACAGGTCTGTTAAGAAGGCATACAGTGTTTTAGCTTTTATTAATAGAGGGACAAAACTCTGGTGCGGCCGCATTTGGAGTACTGTATACAGTTCTGGTCACCGCATTATAAGAAGAATGTGGAAGCTTTGGAAAGGGTGCAGAGGAGATTTACTGGGATGTTGCCTGGTATGGAGAGAAGGTCTTACAAGGAAAGGCTGAGGGACTTGAGGCTGTTTTCGTTAGAGAGAAGAAGGTTGAAAGGTGACTTAATTGAGACATATAAAATAATCAGTGGGTTAGATAGGGTGGATAGGGAGAGCCTTTTTCCTGGGATGGTGACGGCAAGTACGAGGGGGCATAGCTTTAAATTGAGGGGTGAAAGATATAGGACAGATGTCAGAGGTAGTTTCTTTACTCAGAGAGTAGTAAGGGAATGGAACGCTTTGCCTGCAACGGTCATAGATTCGCCAACTTTAAGTACATTTAAGTCATCATTGGACAAGCATATGAACGTACATGGAATAGTGTATGTTAGATGGGCTTGAGATCGGTATGACAGGTCGGCACAACATAAAGGGCCGAAGGGCCTGTACTATGCTGTAATGTTCTATGTTTATGTAGAGAGAGAGATAGTTATTGTTTCAAATCCAGTCTGGGTCAATTTTGGAATAAAGGAGGCAACGTTCCTGTGGTATTATTGGTGGACTGCTAGAGAATGTTCTGGGGACCTGTGTTTGAATCCTGCTATGGCAGATGGCGGAACTTGAATTCAGTAAAAATCTGGAATCTAATGATGACCATGAATCCATTGTCAATTGTCGGAAAAAACCCATCTGGTTCACTAATGTCCTTTAGGGAAGGAAACTGCCATCCTTACCTGGTCCGGCCTACATGTGACTCCAGTCCCTCAGCAAAGTGATTGACTCTTAACTGCCCTCTGGAAAATTACTGATAGGCATTAAAAGCTGGCCTGGCCAGCGACGTCCTCATCCTGTGAATTTTTTTTTAATTCCAAATCTCAAATTATGTGAAATACCAAATTAATATCACTCCTCATCGACCAGCCTCAGATGGGATATCATTCTGCTCAATCCTCTGAGTTCCGCACTGCCCAGGCCTGAAGACAATGCGCCTTAGCTAAAAGAATTACTTCCTTGTATTCAACAAGATTATTATCAGATTCTTGGCCAAAACAAGGTGGTGTAAGTAGAATTTGTCAGGGCGAAGAAACAGTCCTGACTAATATTTTATTCCATTTTAAAATGGAACTGCCCCTTGTTGCTTGGCAACTGAATATTTTGGATTTGACTGACAAATTCTAATGAAATGATGTGTTATTGAATCTGTTCCTGAGAAAATGATAAATTCATTAAAACCCTCAATTGTTTCTGAAAATTGGTCAATAACTCCAAAGGTTGTCTCCTTGGCCCCTTTCCTACAGATTATTATGAATACTCAGTTACAAATGAAATGCTGAACTGATGCTTCCAGTTCTGGAATTTTGAATATTTTATTAATTAGTGATTCCGTGGCATTTCTCAGATTAAAGAACCATTCAGAGCAGGAGCTGTTTATGAAAAGTTCACTGGGGGTGGAAAGAATTACAGTGAGTTTGGAGTTAATTCACAACAGGTTTGAATATGAAACAGATCAGAGACAAACAAAACCTGCAGATGTTAGAATCCAAGGGAGACAAACAGGAGGCTGGAAGAACACAGCAGGCCAGGCATCATGTAGAAGAAAGGAGCAATCAACATCTTGTGTCGTACCCTTTTCAGGACTCCCTGGCTTACTGTGTTCTTCTAGCCTCCTGTTTGTCTACCTTCAGTTTGGAACAGGCTGGAACAGAAGGTGCACAACATTTGCCTTGTATCAAGCCCTGAGCTGAACTTCCAACCACACTTCATCATCTTTACCCATGACTGTGCCCATTTATACCGAAGTGCCATACCTAATACGATGGTACAAATGATCTCCTGTGTGCTGTTACTACTCCATTGGTGTGCAAGTGAAAGGAGACAAATGCAGGGGTGGGATGGAGGATTTGAGTGCCCATATTATGGTGGCTAGTTTGTGGATCATTTTGCTTTCAGCATTTGTCTATTCCCGAGGCTGTCCAAATGATAAGATTTTGATTTCACACGACATATGAAGGGGAGAGGTCGGTTTTAGCCTGCTTTAGTTCTGTGTTACAAAAGGAGGTTTTCAGGGTTCAATTAGCATGATGGATATTGAAGGGAGTTGTCTTTGCTGAGTTGGGGAAATGTTATGAGTAGGCCTCCACTCTCTGTAAATCATTCCTCAGTTACTGTGTCCTCTGTTGGCTGGTAATGCAGCTAGTCAAGGCTTCAAGGCTTCAGTTAACTTGGAGAATTTGGAAGAAATATATAACTTCTAGCTGCCCGTTATTTCCCCAAGAACTTGCTGAGGTGTATAAGAAGCAGCTAATCATTTACCACGGCCTTTTCTGCTCTGCAAAAACTGATGTAGGAGCCAAAGTCAGAAATCACATGACACCAGGTTATAGTCCAAAAGGTTTATTTGAAATCACAAGATCTTGGAGCAATGCTCCCCCATCAGGTGACTAAGGACCAAGGCTTCAAAACCTTGTGTTTTCAAATAAATCTGTTGCACCATAACCTGGTGTCATGTGATTTCTGACCTTGTCCACCCCAGTCCAACTCCAGCTCCTCCACATCCTGGAGCCAGTGAAAGAAGAAACGTGTATCTGATCAGAATTTCTTCTAACACGGATGATGCCGTTTGGCCCATTGTAATTTTGCTGGCTCTCTGACTCAGAAATTCGCTGAGTGCCATTCCCAAGATTCCTGCACACTTCCCCTTTCAGTCTGATGTAGCCGTACTGTTCACAATGGGCAACAAAAACAAGTACTCTTTAACTGAGAAAATGTCAGTTAGTATGGGAGATTAAATGGAAAAGAATTTTAGGAAACCGATTACATGCTGTTTCGAGAATAAGGAAGGAATCTGGGGAGAAACGAAACTAATTTTGCTGAAGGTGTTGTAGTTTGCAAATTATTTTGACTGACAAAACTACTCCAGGTATTCCAAATTCATAACAACACTAACTCTTCTCTATTCTTTCCTGCCAACACTTTTCCTCTGCATTTCTGAAGAAGGGCCTAGGCCCGAAACGTCAGCTTTTGTGCTCCTCTGATGCTGCTTGGCCTGCTGTGTTCATCCAGCTCCACACCTTGTTATTCTCACTTCCTCTTTTTTTTTAACCCCTGTTTTTGCTTCTGTCAAACAATTTATCCATTGTACCTTTGATTCCTCCAAAATAAGTTGATTGCTTTTACTCATTAAATTCTAGATCAGAACTAATGCAAACTTTGCAAAACTGACCTGTGGTTGGTTAAAGAAATGGTCCCGGGGGAACATCTGTTCAACTGAGACTTTAACTGATAACACCTTACAACATAAGAACGTTAAAACTAGGAGCAGGAGTAGGCCATCTGGCCCCTTGATTCTGCCCCACCATTGGATAAGATCATGGTTGATCTTTTTGAGGCTCAGCTCCACTTACCCGCCCACTCACCATAACCCTTAATTCCTTTACAGTTCAAAAATTTATCAAGCCTTGCCTTAAACACATTCAGCGAGGTAGCTTCAACCGCTTCACTGGGCAGGGAATTCCACAGATTCACAACCCTTTGGGTGAAGAAGTTCCTCCTGACCTCAGTCCTACATCTGCTTCCCTTTGTTTTGAGGTGATGCCCTCTAGTCCTAGATTCACTTGCTTCGACCATATCTGTTCCCTTTATAATCTTATATGTTTCTATAAGATCTCCCCTCATTCTTCGGAATTCCAATGAGTATAATCCCAGTCTACTCAGTCTCTCCTCATAATCCAACCGTCTCAACTCTGGAATCAACTGAGTGAATCTTCTCCGTACCTCCTCCAGTGCTAGTATATCTCTTCTCAGGTAAGGAGACCAAAACTGTACACAGTACTCCAGGTGTGGCCTCACCAGGACCCTATACAGCTGCAGCATAGCCTCCCTGTTTTTAAACTCCATCCCTCTAGCAATGACAGACAAAATTCCATTTGTCTTTTCAATTACCAGCTGCACCTGCAATCCTACTTTTAGCGATTTATGCACAAGGACACCCAAGTCCCTCTGCACAGCAGCATGCTGCAATTTTTTGCCATTTAAAACACAGTCCATTTTCCTGTTATTCCTACCAAAATGGATGACCCACTTATCAACATTGTACTCCATCTGCCAGACCTTTACCCACTCACTTAGACCATCTATATCCCTCTGCAGGCTTTCAGTATCTTCTGCACACTTTGCTCTACCACTCACCTTAGTGTCATCTGTAAATTTTGACACATCACACTTAGTCCCCAACTCCAAATCATCTATGTAAATTGTAAACAATTGCAGTCCCAACACTGATCCCTGAGGCACACCACCAGCCACTGACCGCCAACCATTTACCCCTACTCTTTGTTTTCTACTAGTCAACCAATCCTCTATCCCTGCCAATACATCACCTGTAATACTGTGCAACTTTATCTTATGCAGCAGCCTTTGATGTGGCACCTTGTCAAATGTCTTCTGGAAATCCAGATACACCACATCCACAGGCTCCCCATTGTCCACCATGCAAGTAATGTCCTCAAAGAATTCCACCAAATTGGTTCAACATGACCTACCCTTCAATAAGCCATGCTTATTGAATGGGACATTCCCAATGGGACAATTTATCTCCATGTTGCCTTGTTATTTCTTCCTTAATGATGGATTCAAGCATTTTCCCCACTACCAAAGTTAAGCTAACTGGCCTATAGTTACCTGCTTTTTGCCTACTTCCTTTCTTAAACAGTGGCGTCACATTGGCTGTTTTCTAATCTGCGGGAACCACCCCAGGGTCCAGTGAATTTTGGTAAATAATTACTAGTGCATTTGCTATTTCCCCCATCACCTCTTTTAGTACCCTAGGATGCATTTCATCAGGGCCAGGAGACTTGTCTACCTTTAGCCCCATTATTTTGCCCAGCACTGCCTCCTTAGTGATAATGACAGTTTCTAGGCCCTCACCTGCTATAACTTTCTTGCCATTAGTTTTTGCATGTTATTTGTGTCTTCCACAGTGAAGACCGACACGAAATAACTGTTTAATGTCTCAGCTATTTCCTCATTCCCAGTTATTAAATTGTCCTTCACATCCTCTAAAGGACCAATGTTTACCTTCCCCACCCTTTTACTATTTACATATTTATAGAAACTTTTGCTGCCTGTTTCTATATTCTGAGCTAGTTTACTCTCATAATCTATCTTACTTTTCTTTATAACTTTTTTTGTGGCTTTCTGTTGGCCTTTAAAGATTTCCCAATCTATTAGTTTCCCACTAATCTTTGCTTTTTTGTCTGTTTTTTTACAATCTGATACTTTGCTTTATTTCCTTAGACATCCGTGGCTGGCCCTGTCTTTTCCTACAGTTCTTCCTTATCACTGGAATATACTTCTGCTGAGCACTGTGAAAAATTGTTCTGAAAGTCCTCCACTGTTCCACAATTGACCCACCATAAAGTTTTTGCTCCCATTCTACCTTAGCTAACTCCTCCCTCATTCCATCATAGTCTCCTTTGTTTAAGCACAGGATATAGGTACTGGATTTAACCTTCTCATGCTCCATCTTATTTTAAATTCAACCATACTGTGATCGCTCCTTCCGAGGGGATCACTAACTGTGAGTTCATTAATTATTCCTGTCTCATTACACAGGACTATCCTGTCATTAAACAGATCTCGGATAGCTTGCTCCGTCATAGGTTCCATTAGATATTGTTCATGTTTTATAACTGAGAGCAGACATGACTCATCACTTGGTGTTGGATGTGCTGAGATTCTGATCTGCTGGTGTCCTTACCGTGCTGACGGACCTATAGCTGTTCTTTTTGTAGAACTGCTCTGTATATCTTTCACAAAGAAAATTGATGTAAGCTGACTCAGGAAATCTTGGTGGTTGATTTGCTGTCTCAGGAACTTTCATTCAATCGGAAGGGATGGTGGGAGTTGGACAAGGAATGTCCCCTTGAAGAGGGCAATGGAAGCAGATTCAGTAAATTCACCAAGAGGGAAATAAGTCAATATTTAAATAGGAAGAATCCTGAAAAGGGAATGTGAGAGGAGTGGAATTAATTATTAACAAGCTCTTTCAAAGAACTGGCATGTGCTTGATAGGCTGAATAATCTCCTATGGTTACTGATGCGATGGCAGTGCAGTGGGGTTTAAATGGTGGAATTAAAAAGCGGTTAAAAAGCTGATTCCTGCTCATGTGTGGAATGAACATCCAGAGGAAGTGGTGGTTGCAGGTCCAGGTACAACATTTTAAAAGACATTAGATAAGCACGTGATAGGAGTATGTATAGGCCAAGTGTAGACAGGTGGGACTAGTTTACTTTGGCAACATGGTTGGTATGGACCATGTTGGGTCTGTTTCCATGCTCTATGACTCAGTAAGCAGATTTGCTGCTTAGAATTACCTCAAGAGCAGTTCTGAGGACCCGAAATATTAACTCTGCTTTCTTCTTCACAGATGCTGCCAGACCTGCTGAGCTTTTCCAGCAATTTCTGTTTTTGTACCTCAGGAGCAGATTGCATAACAAAGCTGAGTAAATTTAGAAAGAACAGAACTAAAGCTTAAAAGTAAGATAATAAAATGTGAGGCTGGATGAACACAGCAGGCCAAGCAGCATCTCAGAAGCACAAAAGCTGACGTTTCGGGCCCAGACCCTTCATCAGAGAGGGGGATGGGGTGAGGGTTCTGGAATAAATAGGGAGAGAGGGGGAGGCGGACCGAAGATGGAGAGTAAAGAAGATAGTTGGAGAGGAGAGTATAGGTGAGGAGGTAGGGAGGGGATAGGTCAGTCCAGGGAAGACGGACAGGTCAAGGAGGTGGGATGAGGTTAGTAGGTAGATGGGGGTGCGGCTTGGGGTGGGAGGAAGGGATGGGTGAGAGGAAGAACCGGTTAGGGAGGCAGAGACAGGTTGGACTGGTTTTGGGATGCAGTGGGTGGGGGGGAAGAGCTGGGCTGTTTGTGTGGTGCAGTGGGGGGAGGGGACGAACTGGGCTGGTTTAGGGATGCAGTTGGGGAAGGGGAGATTTTGAAACTGGTGAAGTCCACATTGATACCATTAGGCTGCAGGGTTCCCAGGCGGAATATGAGTTGCTGTTCCTGCAACCTTCGGGTGGCATCATTGTGGCAGTGCAGGAGGCCCATGATGGACATGTCATCTAAAGAATGGGAGGGGGAGTGGAAATGGTTTGCGACTGGGAGGTGCAGTTGTTTGTTGCGAACTGAGCGGAGGTGTTCTGCAAAGCGGTCTCCAAGCCTCCGCTTGGTTTCCCCAATATAGAGGAAGCCACACTGGGTACAGTGGATGCAGTATACCACATTGGCAGATGTGCAGGTGAACCTCTGCTTAATGTGGAATGCCATCTTCGGGCCTGGGATAGGGGTGAGGGAGGAGGTGTGGGGGCAAGTGTAGCATTTCCTGCGGTTGCAGGGGAAGGTGCCGGGTGTGGTGGGGTTGGAGGGCAGTGTGGAGCGAACAAGGGAGTCACGGAGAGAGTGGTCTCTCCGGAAAGCAGACAGGGATGGGGATGGAAAAATGTCTTGGGTGGTGGGGTCGGATTGTAAATGGCGGAAGTGTCGGAGGATGATGCGTTGTATCCGGAGGTTGGTAGGGTGGTGTGTGAGAACGAGGGGGATCCTCTTTGGGCTTTTGTGGCGGGGGCGGGGTGTGAGGGATGTGTTGCAGGAAATACGGGAGACGCGGTCAAGGGCGTTCTCGATCACCGTGGGGGGAAAGTTGCGGTCCTTGAAGAACTTGGACATCTGGGATGTACGGGAGTGGAATGTCTTATCGTGGAAGCAGATGCGGCGGAGGCGGAGGAATTGGGAATAGGGGATGGAATTTTTGCAGGAGGGTGGGTGGGAGGAGGTGTATTCTAGGTTGCTGTGGGAGTCGGTGGGCTTGAAATGGACATCAGTTACAAGCTGGTTGCCTGAGATGGAGACTGAGAGGTCCAGGAAGGTGAGGGGTGTGCTGGAGATGGCCCAGGTGAACTGAAGGTTGGGGTGGAAGGTGTTGGTGAAGTGGATGAACTGTTCGAGCTCCTCTGGGGAGCAAGAGGCGGCGCCGATACAGTCATCAATGTACCGGAGGAAGATGTGGGGTTCGGGGCCTGTGTAGGTGCGGAAGAGGGACTGTTCCACGTAACCTACAAAGAGGCAGGCATCGCTGGGGCCCATGCGGGTGCCCATGGCCACCCCCTTACACCCCCTCCCACCCACCCTCCTGCCAAAATTCCATCCCCTATTCCCAATTCCTCCGCCTCCGCCGCATCTGCTCCCACGATAAGACATTCCACTCCCGCACATCCCAGATGTCCAAGTTCTTCAAGGACCGCAACTTTCCCCCCACAGTGATCAAGAACGCCCTTGACCACGTCTCCCGTATTTCCCGCAACACATCCCTCACACCCCGCCCCCGCCACAAAAGCCCAAAGAGGATCCCCCTCGTTCTCACACACCGCCCTACCAACCTCCGGATACAACGCATCATCCTCCGACACTTCCGCCATTTACAATCCGACCCCACCACCCAAGACATTTTTCCATCCCCACCCCTGTCTGCTTTCCGGAGAGACCACTCTCTCCGTGACTCCCTTGTTCGCTCCACACTGCCAAAAAAACTCCACCACACCCAGCACCTTCCCCTGCAACCGCAGGAAATGCTACACTTGCCCCCACACCTCCTCCCTCACCCCATCCCAGGCCCCAAGATGACATTCCACATTAAGCAGAGGTTCACCTGCACATCTGCCAATGTGGTATACTGCATCCACTGTACCCGGTGTGGCTACCTCTACATTGGGGAAACCAAGCGGAGGCTTGGAGACCGCTTTGCAGAACACCTCCGCTCAGTCCGCAACAAACAACTGCACCTCCCAGTCGCAAACCATTTCCACTCCCCCTCCCATTCTTTAGATGACATGTCCATCATGGGCCTCCTGCAGTGCCACAATGATGCCACCCGAAGGTTGCAGGAACAGCAACTCATATTCCGCCTGGGAACCCTGCAGCCTAATGGTATCAATGTGGACTTCACCAGTTTCAAAATCTCCCCTTCCCCAACTGCATCCCTAAACCAGCCCAGTTCGTCCCCTCCCCCCATTGCACCACACAACCAGCCCAGCTCTTCCCCCCCACCCACTGCATCCCAAAACCAGTCCAACCTGTCTCTGCCTCCCTAACCGGTTCTTCCTCTCACCCATCCCTTCCTCCCACCCCAAGCCGCACCCCCATCTACCTACTAAGCTCATCCCACCTCCTTGACCTGTCCGTCTTCCCTGGACTGACCTATCCCCTCCCTACCTCCCCACCTATACTCTCCACTCCACCTATCTTCTTTACTCTCCATCTTCGGTCCGCCTCCCCCTCTCTCCCTATTTATTCCAGAATTCTCACCCCATCCCCCTCTCTGATGAAGGGTCTAGGCCCGAAACGTCAGCTTTTGTGCTCCTGAGATGCTGCTTGGCCTGCTGTGTTCATCCAGCCTCACATTTTATTATCTTGGAATTCTCCAGCATCTGCAGTTCCCATTATCTCTGAAGCTTAAAAGTAGCCTGGAAATCACTAAGAGCTGGGAAAACTGAAAGATTACTCTGGATATAATTGGTAACTAGAAACACAGCCAGCCTGACTGACAGAGATCACAGAAACGGGAAGATATTCCCTCACCTTCTCGGGAATTATTCCTGTTCTGTGGAAACATCATCTTTGTAAGCAAATGCCTGGAGGCCATTGAATGGGAAGATGGTGTTTCTCTTTTGTGGAATATAATTTTCTTAAAAGTTTCTGACTGATACAATGATGTTTCAGCAACTGATTAAATACAAAGCAAAAAGTTTCGGAGAACAATGGTAAGGGAATGTAAAAGCTGAATTACTATACCGTTTATCTACAACACTGTGTATTTGCAGCTGAAACAACTTGCAAAACAAAATAAGTCACTGATTGGAACAGAAATACTGTATAAATTCCAATTGATAACATTCACCAATCTCTATGAGTTTTCATTCCAACTCAGCGGTGCTTTCCTTCTCATCTTGTTGATAGGCTCTGGGATGGACTGAGAAACCCAAACCACAATCTGGAGGCTCTGCTACATGTGGGAAGCTGTTGCTGGGTAGCTCAGTGCCTCTCTGTGTTGGTGCCACCCCAAATGAACCCCCTTCCATTTTGGTTAGTCGCCATCAGTTGCTAGAAAGGTTTGATATCTTCAGAAATACTTCAGGATGAACCCAAAGTATTTCCATGGAGGTGTCTTTGAGTGATGCTGAATGTTTATATGTGGGGGAAAACCTTCCTGTCGCACCACCTTTCCTGACAATGTACGTTGAGATCTTGTGAAGTCCCTGCAGCTTTTGAACTGAAGGCAGCAATGCAGCAGTGAGGTCCTGGTGGAACTAATGGAACAAAGGACCAGCCCTGAAAAGTGATTACAAACATCATTGAACATCTCATTCTGACATCAATAGGCTTTTTGTTCACTCTGACTCTCTGCCTAGGCCATTCCTTTCTCCATGTAGTCATGGGCATTACTGGCTAGGGCAGGGTTGGTGCCCACCCCTAATTACCCAGAGGGCAGTTAAGAATCAACCACATTGTTGTGTGCCTAGAGTCACATGTAGGCCAGACCAGGAGGGTGTGATAGACTTCTGATAATAGTGTTTCAAATAACATTTTATCACAATCAAACAGTGATTACATGGTCACCATTACTCCAGCTTTTTATTTCAGATTATTTATGAAGTGAATTCAAATTTCACCAGTTTGCCATGGTGGGATTTGAACCCAAGATTCCAAAATGTTAGTCGAGGGTTTGGGATCTGTGGGTCCAGTGACACACCACAATGTTACTGTTGCCATTGCATGAGGAGTTCTATCACCTCATCCATGAGTCAGAGAATTCTTGCCAGTTGTTTCTTTGTCAAAACCCATGTGGTTTTCAGTGTTTTGGCACCGTCTTCCTCTTCAGCTTGTTAGTTCTCAGGCTGCAGAAAGTCTTTGTTGAATAGTTGCTCTCCATGAAAAATTCCACCATGCCAGCCTCATCCACCTTATCAAAGCCAACCTCCCTCACTAACATCCTGATTTCTTTCTGACCCTCAGGGGCACTGTCAGAGACTCTTCTTAGTCACTGACATAAACAGGCCACAGGAGATTTTCACAAGGTGTTAGAGCCAGAGCTAGATGTTGGGCCAAATGGCCTCTTTCTGCACTGTAACCATTCTGGGATATGTTGTGGCCATGCCCAAACTCTCGGACTGATAGCACGTTCTTGTAATCTATAACCTCGACGTGTTGGAAGATGGTGCAGTGGAGGTGGTCAGCTTTGAATGTTGCTATCCCTCACTGCTTCATGGCCTGTGTGGATAGACTGGTGTTGGGCATCTGGAAAAGCACCTACACGTTTTCAGAGACTTCATCAAAGGTTGGCAGAGACCTGGACAACCTCCAACAGGAGCAATGTTAGCAAGTTTTGATAAGATTTGTAGCCCAGGTTGAGGTTCTGGATGTGAGTTTCCTCGCTGAGCTGGAAGGTTCGTTTTCAAACGTTTTGTCACCATTCTAGGCAACATCATCAGTGAGCCTCTGGTGTTATGTCCTGCTTTCTATTTATCTGTTTAGGTTTCCTTGGGTTGGTGATGTCATTTCCTGTGTTGGTGATGTCATTTCCTGTTCTTTTTCTCAGAGGGTGGTAGATTGGCTCCAAATCAATGTGTTTGTTGATGGAATTCCGGTTGGAATGCCATGCTTCTAGGAATTCTCGTGCTTGACTCTGTTTGGCTTGTCCTAGGATGGATGTGTCGTCCCAATCAAAGTGGTGTCCTTCCTCATCTGTATGTAAGGATACGAGCGATAGTGGGTCATGTCTTTTTGTGGCTAGTTGATGCTCATGTATCCCTGTGGCTAGCTTTCTGCCTGTTTGTCCAATGTCACAGTTCTTGCAAGGTATTTTGTAGATGACTTTCATTTTGCTTGTTGTCTATATCGGGTCTTTTATGTTCATTAGCTGCTGTTTTAGTGTGTTGGTGGGTTTGTGGGCTACCCTGATGCCAAGAGGTCTGAGTAGTCTGGCAGTCATTTCGGAAATGTCTTTGATGTAGGGGAGAGTGGTTATGGTTTCTGAGCCCGTTTTGTCTGTTTGTTTGGGTTTGTTCCTTCTCATTAACATTGACACCCAAGAAGACCTTCCACATCAAGCAGATGTTCACCTGCACATCCACCAATGTGGTACACTGCATCCGCTGTTCCCATTGTGGCCTCCTCTACATTAGGAAAACCAAGCGGCGGCTTCGGGACCACTTTACAAAACACCTTTGCTTGGTTTGCACTCAACAACTGCAACTCCCAGTCACGAACCATTTCAAGTCCCCCTCCCATTCCTTAAATGATATGTCCACCCTGGGCCTCCTGCAGTGCCACAACAATGCCATCCAAAGATTCAAGCATTATCTGCAGGAACAGCACCTCACTTTCCGCTTGGGAACCCTGCAGCCCAATGGTATCAATGTGGACTTCACAAGCTTCAAAATCTCCCCTCCCCCGAGCACATCGCAAAGCCAGGCCAGCTTGTCCCCGCCTCCGTAACTTGTCCTTCCCCCCACTATCCCCTCCTCCCACCTTAAGCCCGACCCCTATCTCCTACCTACTAACCTCATCCTGCCCCCTTGACCTGTCCGTCCTCCCTGGGCTGACCTATCCCCTCCCTATCTCCCCACCTATACTCACCTTTACTGGCTCCATCCCCGCCTCTTTGACCTGTCTGTCTCCTCCCCACCTATCTTCTCCTCTATCCATCTGCTATCCACCTCCCCCTCTCTATTTATTTCCAAATCCCCTTCCCCTGCCCCACTCTCAAGAAGGGCCTAGGCCCGAAACATCAGCCTTCCTGCTGCTCTGATGCTGCTTGGTCTGCTGTGTTCATCCAGCCCCACACCTTGTTATCTTTAACAAATCAATATTGTGTAAACTCAGGGCAGGTGTTGAAATATGCAGATAGCATTCCCTCCAAATCATTGAAAGGTGTGACAATCTTCCTTTCATTCTCCCCAGTAGCTAATAAAATATTTTATTATAACCACTGCAACACGAGAAGAAGAGGGAGGTTTGTGCATATTGCTTCTTTCAGAGATTGGTTTCACACCATTAATATTATCCCTCCATGACTTGCTAGGTCGTGGCATTCTGGATTTTATTTGGTTTTGCGTCGGATTCAAGCTCATGTCAAAGCTGGGTTCAGTTAATATATTTAGCCAAGTGACAGGAAACAATGTAGTTGTTCCGGATTTCAGAGGAGGCTGAGCTTAAGCTGCTCACTCGCCTCAACATGTTGGTCAGTGGCTTGGAGAGTTGGGCATTGTGTGTGTTAACATGAAACTCTGTAACTCTAGCAATGAGAAAACAGCACAGTGTCTAGTTCACACAGTCCATCACACATCAAACATGGGGCTGGATTTTACTGGCAATCCAGAGCCTGCTCCATGTACAAGCTGTGAGGAGGAATTGGGCACTACCTTCAGCTCGGTGGGGAGCAGAACCTCCTTCAGAGACGGGCAAAGTCTCCCCTTGTAACCAGTGAAGACCTAGCTGTCAAAAAATTAAATCCAGGGGAGCTGGTCACTCTCGGGTAACTCACCCTCAACATTTCAACCAGGATGTGGGGAGTTAGCTCTCACTGTAATACTTGATGGGTAACACAGTGTTCACATGATGTTTCCTGGGAGGAATGGAAAACCAGTTTTATAAACCTGGTCAGTTAGCAGGGTGGTATATGTGGGCAATTCCTATGTGACTCTCCAAGTAATCAGAGCTTGTCCATGAATTTGCTCTGGTCATACTTCTTATTATAACGTGCCTACGCTTTCTTGGTGGTTTCAGTTACACTAGCAGCAAATGCAGATGAAGCTTGAAAGAACTGGGTCTGCATCAGCTCCAGTCTGGTCTGACCTCCCAGATATAACAATGGACCTAGATCTGATCTTGACCCCTCTTGCCTCTTTAACTGACTTAGCTGTGAAATGCAACACAATCTATTCCCTTTATCATCTGTTATTGGGCCAGACCAAACCCCCTCAAAATAGATTAAGAAGGTAGCCTAGACCGTAGCTTTTAGAACATAGAACATCTAACATTACAGCGCAGTACAGGCCCTTCAGCCCTTGATGTTGCACTGACCTGTGAAATCAATCTAAAGCCCATCAAACCTACACTATTCCATTATCATCCATATGTTTATCCAATGACCATTTAAATGCCCTTAAAGTTGGCAAGTCCACTACTGTTGCAGGCAGGGCATTCCACGCCCTTACGACTCTGAGTAAAGAGCCTACCTCTGACTTCTGTCCTATATCTATCACCCCTCAATTTAGTTGTTTATTATTTATTAAACAACTGCACCTCCCAGTCGCGAACCATTTCCACTCCCCCTCCCATTCTTTAGATGACATGTCCATCATGGGCCTCCTGCAGTGCCACAATCATGCCACCCGAATGTTGCAGGAACAGCAACTCATATTCCGCCTGGGAACCCTGCAGCCCAATGGTATCAATGTGGACTTCACCAGCTTCAAAATCTCCCCTTCCCCCACCGCATCACAAAACCAGTCCAGTTCATCCCCTCCCCCCACTGCACCACACAACCAGCCCAGCTCTTCCCCTCCACCCACTGCATCCCAAAACCAGTCCAGCCTGTCTCTGCCTCCCTAACCTGTTCTTCCTCTCACCCATCCCTTCCTCCCACCCCAAGCCGCACCTCCATCTCCTACCTACTAACTTCATCCCACCTCCTTGACTTGTCCGTCTTCCCTGGACTGACCTATCCCCTCCCTACCTCCCCACCTATACTCTCTCCACCTATCTTCTTTTCTCTCCATCTTCGGTCCGCCTCCCCCTCTCTCCCTATTTATTCCAGAACCCTCACCCCATCCCCCTCTCTGATGAAGGGTCTAGGCCCGAAACGTCAGCTTTTGTGCTCCTGAGATGCTGCTGGGCCTGCTGTGTCCATCCAGCCTCACATTTTATTATCTTGGAATTCTCCAGCATCTGCAGTTCCCATTATCCCTGCTGAGTTTCTGTATTTGGTTCTTGATATCACCTATCATTTGAAGAAACAAAAACCAAATACAGTAATCCAACTTAGAACAGCTGTGGTGTCAATTAGTTTATGAATGTCTGTGCGCACTGTGTTTACTCCAGATATTACTTTGTGAACTTCCTCATGCTGAGACTGTAGGACCAGAGGATATATCTCAGGAAAGGGACCTGTCCACTTAGTATGAGATAAAGAAGAATTTCTTGAATCTGTAGAGATCTTTACTGCAGATGGTTCTTCTGACTGGGTCATAAAATATAGTCAGGTTGAGATGGAAGGAGATTGAGGGTTATGGGGGACAGACAGGAGAGTGGAAATGTGGATAATCATATCAGCCATGATCTCATTGAATGGCAAAGCTGACTCAATGGCTTAAATGGCCAACTTCTGCTCTTACATTCTATGGTCTTTCGACGTGCGGGTACGGTGACACTCAGGCCTTTCTCTTGCTGCAATTTCCTTAGGGGCTGTTTCACTTGCCCGTAAGGAAGAGGTGTCTCAATCTGTTGATGCAGTGGGACTGTCTGTGCTTCAGGCATCAGGCATCGGAATTGGAGCTGGATGCTTGTTCCATTGGTCCTTACATTAATGAAGTCTTAATATCTCCTGAGCCTTGCTGTAAAAGAGGCTGTGTGGAAGTGATATTGACAACCAGCAAAGAAACAAGCAACACGAGGACTCAGCATTCCCCACAACAGGGGGTGAGTGTGGGGGAAGGGGACAGGGAGTGCAGTGTGCGGGAGGGGGACAGGGAGTGTGAGGGATGGTGACAGGGAGTGCAGTGTGAGGGAAGAGGAGCAGAGGGTGCTGTATGGGGTGGGACAGGGAGTGCAGTGTGAGGGAGGAGGAGCAGAGGGTGCTGTGTCGGGGGTGGGTACAGGGAATGCAGTGTGAGGGAGGGGGACAGGGAGTGCATTGTGATCGAGGGCGGGACAGGGAGTGCAGTGTGAGGGAGGGGACAGGGAGTGCAGTGTGAGGGAGGAGGAGCAGAGGGGGCTGTGTGGGGGGGGCGCAGGGAGTGCAGTGTGAGGGAGGGGGACAGGGAGTGCATTGTGATCAAGGGCGGGACAGGGAGTGCAGTGTGAGGGAGGGGACAGGAAGTGCAGTGTGAGGGAGGAGGAGCAGAGGGTGCTGTGTGGGGGGGGCGCAGGGAGTGCAGTGTGAGGGAGGGGGACAGGGAGTGCATTGTGATCAAGGGCGGGACAGGGAGTGCAGTGTGAGGGAGGGTGGCTCGTCGGTACAATGTGAGGGAGGGTTTGGTCATTGCAAGGTTGATCATCGTCTTTGTTCTTCAAGTCAGGAGGTCTGTTACCTGCAGTTTACAAATATTTCTAAGTCCTAAACTATTCAAGTGCAGGGTTTACATTCTTAGGTTTGCTGTTTTTTAAAAGATCATGTTTGTCTTTACCGATTCTTACTTTACTCATTTACCTTGCTGTGTTATAATGGTAGAGTGCGATGTTCTGGCGGCAATGTCACTGCGCCAGTAATCCAGGCTCTAAACATTCTGGGTGTGTATCCACAGCCGATGGTCGAATCTGATTTCAATAAAGTTCTGCAATAAAATGTTAGCCTAATACAAATATGTGACCATTGTTGATTGTCATAAAAGACATTTGATTCTTGATATCCTGCAAGGAGTGAAATCTGCCTCCCTGATCTGGTCTGGTTTATGACTGTCCAGAGACATAGAAATGTGCCCACTGTCTGAAACGGCCTGAGCAGGCCAGCACTCAGTTCCAGTGTCGTTGAAATGGGCAGTGATTGCTGAGATAGCCAGTGATTCCCACAGCCTATCAGTGGAGAAAGTAAGAGGACCTATATAAATTGTCTCTTTATGAGTTGTTATCAAATTTTGAAAGAAATAAAAAAGGATTAACTTGACTTTCTGCCAAGATGGAAATGAGAGTCAGTGCATTGGTTAAGAGTGAAGAAAGCTTTGAATAGAACTTATTGTAAAGGACAATGTGTGTCCTACAGATGATTGGACTCACTAATGACACAGCTGTCCAGCTCAGGCCAAGGCTATTGTTCTTCAGGCCAAAGGGGGACTGTGCCTGTAGTTTTCAAAAAGTTTGATTCCACTGATACTGTGTAGCATGAAGAAGAAACTCAGAAAGATTGAAGATTGGGATGACAGCCCGAAAATTAACTCAGAGAAACAAATGGATGAAATCCTGCTCTTATGATGCTGCTTGGCCTGCTGTGCTCATCCAGCTTGACACCTTCTTATCTCAGATTCTCCAGCAGCTGCAGTTCCTACTATCTAGGATGAAATCTGTGCCATTTGTACAATTTGGCAGAAGATATTTGTACTCAGTTCTGTTCCTGTAATTCTCAGTAATCAGTAAAGTTAGTGTAGTGCATTCTCAGTAATCAGTAAAGTTCGTGCAAAATGTTCTCGGTTACTAGCAATGTCCGTGCAGTGCATTCTCAGTAATCAGTAAATTTCGAGCAGTGCATTCTCAGTAATCAGTAAAGTTAGTGCAGTGCATTCTCAGTAATCAGTAAATTTCGAGCAGTGCATTCTCAGTAATCAGTAAAGTTAGTGAAGTGCATTCTCAGTAATCAGTAAATTTCGAGCAGTGCATTCTCAGTAATCAGTAAAGTTAGTGCAGTGCATTCTCAGTAATCAGTAAAGTTCGTGCAGAGCATTCTCAGTAATTAGCAATCTCCGTGCAGTGCATTCTCAGTAATCAGTAAAGTTCGTGCAGAGCATTCTCAGTAATTAGCAATCTCCGTGCAGTGCATTCTCAGTAATCAGTAAAGTTTGTGCAGAACATTCCGGGTAATTAGTAATGTTCGTGTTGTATATTCTCAATGGCCATTAGCATTTCTCAGTAATCAGCATTGCTAGTTCTGTGATGTTAGTGCAGTGTAATCTCAAGAGTCAGTAATATTTTAATGACTGAGGAGAATCATCGGACCAAACGTTCTCTTTCGCTTTCTTTCAAATATCATTTTATGTTCTGTCAGATTTAAAGTAAACTTGGTGAACATCTGATCTAAATGACCACATCAGTGACAGCTCAGAATCCCTATAGTACTGAACTGAACTCAGCCTCAATATCTGTACATCCATATCAGTAGTGGGACTTGCTCCCACAACGCACTCATGTGCAGAATGGCACAGTTCCATGGCTAATGTAGAGTTGCAGAAAAATGGTGAAAAAATAGCACAGAATCTTAAATTGGTGATGAAAAGTAGGGAAAGGGGACAAAGGAACTGGAACTAGACTGAGAAACTGATGGACATGATAAAGTTAATACAAAAGTAAAATTTCACAAATCAGCTGAAATATTCAGTCAACAGGTGTAAAATCTTTCCAATTTTAATGCACTTTCTGACATTAAAGTTTTTCACTTATGTATTTCAAAACATAATTATTTTTAGTATGACCAGAGATAATGGGAACTGCAGATGCTGAAGAATCCAAGATAATAAAATGTGAGGCTGGATGAACACAGCAGGCCAAGCAGCATCTCAGGAGCACAAAAGCTGACGTTTCGGGCCTAGACCCTTCATCAGACCAGACCCCATCCCAGCCACCAAGATGACTTTCCACATCAAGCAGATGTTCACCTGCACGTCCAACAATGTGATATACTGCATCCGCTGTACCCGGTGTGGCTTCCTCTACATTGGGGTAACCAAGCAGAGGCTTGGAGACCGCTTTGCAGAACGCCGACACTCGGTTCGTAGTAAACAACTGCACCTCCCAGTGGCGAACCATTTCAACTCCCCCTCCCATTCCTTAGACGACATGTCCATCATGGGCCTCCTGCAGTGCCACAATCATGCCACCCGAAGGTAGGAGGAACAGCAACTCATATTCCGCTTGGGAACCCTGCAGCCCAATGGTATCAATGTGGACTTCACCAGCTTCAAAATCTCCCCTTCCCCCACTGCATCCCAAAACCAGCCCAGCTCATCCCCGCCTCCCTAACCCGTTCTTCCTCTCACCTGTCCCCTCCTCCCACCTCAGGCCGCACCTCCATTTCCGACCTACTAACCTCATCCCGCCCCCTTGACCTGTCCGTCCTCCCCAGACTGACCTATCCCTTCCCTACCTCCCCACCCATATTCTCCTTTCCACCTATCTTCTCCTCTATCCATCTTCAGTCCGCCTTCCCCTCTCTCCCTATTTATTTCAGAAACCTCTCCCCATCCCCCTTTTCTAATGAAGGGTCTCGGCCGGAAATGCCAGCTTTTGTGCTCCTGAGATGCTGCTTGGCCTGTTGTGTTCATCCAGCTTCACACTTTGTTATTCTTAATATGACATTTAGTGATTTAAGTGAAGCTACAGGAACCTAGTTTCAACAGAGGTAGAAGCCCCCATGTTATTTTTATCCATTCCTTAACTATCATGTCCATTGTCAGTGAAAATTTGTTAATTCCTCAATCATCTGCATATTGCAATATATTAATGAAGAGCTTTACTAAGAATAGAAAATATGGGTAAGTGTGACTAGCTTGGCAACCCTACTGAAAAGGTGTATGATAGGCAAACAAAATACAGCTAGGCTTGCATGGATTCTCTATCTCCATCAGTGTCATCATAACCAAGTTACGAATTGCTCCTCAAACAGCAGGCAGAATGAGAGTGTGAAGGCCATTAATTCAATAGTAAGATGGAAATTCTCTTCAGTTGCATCCAACTCACTGCCAGCTGCGTGTGGTTCAGAGTAGGAAGAGTTAAAAGCATGATTTTTACAGTCAGGAGTTTAAAAGATTGAAAGAAGAATCTAAAGACAAAGGCTGTCATGCCAGTTGTGTGTTAGATGCAGCCTTTACTTCCACCAAACATCTGGTCAACCTGTGTAACTATCACGTCATCACATTATAGTCCTTGCTGAAGATCCTGTTTCAATGTTTGTTGTGAAAGGAGGATTGAGAAAGATTCTCATTTGAACAGAGAACGACAAGAGGTTAATTGTCTAAGATTTTAATGCATCTTTCACTGAACTCTTTGACCAAGCCTGAGGGCTCTGGTCTGAATTACATTTGATATAGCTTTGGTTGTGTTCAAATGAAATGCCTCAGAAATATAATTCTGTGGTATTATTTCTCATGCCTGAGGTTAATGAAGAAGCTGTGGGAATAATAAGGTGACTATGGGAATGGCAACTTAATGCAACTGAGAAACTATTCTTTAAAACTGGTCAACTGGATGAGAAGAAACTGGGGAAAAAGAAACATTTTTATTTATTCACAGGATGAGGATATTGTTGGTTAGACCAGGTTTTATTGCCAATCCCTAATTGCCTAGAGGGTGGTTAATAGTCAATCACATTGCTGTGGGCCTGGAATCACATGTAGACTATACCTGGTAAAGATGGCAGTTTTCATCCCTGAGGGGTTTTTCTAATAATAGACAAGGGTTTCATGGTCATCATTAGACTCTTAATCCCAGTTCCAACATCTGCTGTGGGACGATTTGAACCTGGGTCCCTGGAACCATTCCCTGTTTCACTGGATTAATAGTCTTGCAATATTACAACAAGGTTATCACCTCACCATATGTGTTTGAAGAAAGTTGTTTAGCTTCTGCATTGGAGTCATAGAGACATAGAAACAGTTCACCATGACTATGCTGACGAATAAATGTAAAAATATTCTTAACCCCATTAACCTGCACTTGTTCCATAGCCTACTGTGCCCTGGCATTTTTAATGCTTATCCAGATGCAGCTTAAATGTTATGAGATTATTTACCTCCACAACCCACTCAAGCAGCATATTGCACATTTCTGCCACCCTCCAGTTGAAAAATATTTTCCTCAGATCCGCTCTAAACCATTGACTCCTCAGCTTAAACTTGTGTCCTCTAGTCTTATCTATGCTGGTAACTCCCTTGTCTCACTCAAGCTCATCTACAATAAACCACTGCTGCAATTTGCAGACTTGATACATTGCATCTTGCCCAGTGAGTGAGCTCGGGAGCTGGTCTGTGCTTTATAAAAACTACACTTCCAAAGGTCCGATTTGAAACATCCACCAACTAGTTGAAGAGTGCAGCCTTAGGAAGATATTTGTACTGCGGAAAGTGTCTTATGTTTCTACACAACCTTTCACCACTCAACATAAAAAGGTGTAAGAATTCTCTCTAATTGCTGCAGTGTCTGTTAAGGACAGGTGGCTTATCACTGTCTCAAAATGAAGACTTAATATTTAGAAGGAAGGTCATATTTTACTATAGTACTAATTAACAAGACCTATCCTCCCACCGTTCCTCATTTCCTGCATTTAGGGTAAGCAATGACCTCACGCTGCTATTGCTGTACTACTAATCCAGAAAACCAAGTAATTTCTGGGGACCCATGTTTGAAACCTGCCACAGTAGAATTTGAATTCAATAAAGATCTGGGAACTCGTAGTCTAATGACAACCATCAAACCAGGAAAAATGCCATCTGTTTCACTAATGTCTTTTCAGGAAGGAAACTGCCATCCTGACCTGGTTTGGCCCACGTGTGATCCAAGGCACACAGCAATTTAGTTGACTCTCAACTGCCCTCTGGGCAGTTCGGGATGGGTAATAAATATTAGGCTAGCCAGATACACTCATGCCCCATGAATGAATGGAAAAGGTTTGAAAGATATTAATAATCACGTCTCATCTTTGTTCACTGCTTTACGGAATAGAAGTTTCAAGTATTGCAATAGACTCAGATTGCCCAAAAGCCTCAATGTCAAAATTAACAGTTTCCAATGATTTATTATCAGACATTGGAACAGGTATCCTAGTGATTCATATAAATGATACAGCTCAAATAGCCTAAAATTGACTCCTTTGGACTTTTCATTCCCAAAGCCCATCCTCATGGCAACATGAATCAAGTGTCTTTATATCCAGGGTAAAATGCTAATTAGCTGTGCATTCCATCTTGAAATTAAATAGAATAAATGAACAAAAAGAACAAAAGAGAACAGGACCTTTGGTTCACCACGCCTATGCTGATAATTATACCCTGACCAAACTAAAAAGGAAACCTTCGGCCCTTATTTGATCCGGATCCCTGTATTTACCCCGCATTCATGTAACCATCCAGATGCCTCTGAAATGTCGCCAACGTGCCTGCTTCCACCACCTCCTTTGGCATTGCTTTTCAGGCTCCGACCACTCTCTGTGTGAACACCTTCCCTCACCTATCTCCCTTAAACATGCCCGCTCTCACCGTGAGCCTGTGTCCCCTTGTAATTGAAATGTCAACCCTAGGAAAAACCCTGTGACAATCCACCCGATCTGTGCCTCTTGTAATTTTGCAGACCTCTACCAGGTCTCCTCATAGCCGCCATCTTTCCAGTGAAAACAATCCTAGTCTTTTTAACCTTTCCTCATAGCCAATGCACTCAAGACCAGGCAACATCCTGGTGCACCTTCTCTGTATTCTCTCCGAAGCTTCTACGTCCTTCTGGTAATGTGGCAACCAAAACTGCTCATAACACTCCAAATGCAGCCTAACAAGAGTTTTGTATAGCTGTGACATGTTTTGCCAACTCTTGTACTCTGTGGCCCAGCCGATGAAGGTAAACAGGCCATATGCCTCGTTAATTACCTTGGTCACATGTGTTGCCATTTTTAGGGAATTGTGGATTTGCACACCTAGATCTGTCTGAATGATAATGTTCCTAAGGGTTCTGCCATCTACAGTATAATACACACCTAAATTTGATCCTCCAAAATGCATCACCTCGTATTTGTGTGGATAAATCTCCATTTGCCATTTCTGTACTCAAGTCGCCAACCTATCTATATCCTGTTGTATCCTTTCATAATCATCAGCACTATCAGCAACTCCATCAATCTTTGTGTCACCTGCAAACTTACTAATCAGATCACCTACATTTTCCTCCAGATCATAACAGAGGACCCAGGACTGATCCCTTTGGAATACCACTAGTCATCAGTCTCCACCCTGGAAAAACACATTTCCACTGCTACTCTCTGTCTTCTATGACCAAGCCAGTTTTGTATCCATCAAACCAGCCCCCTCTGTAGCCCATGTGATTTTAGTTTATAAACCAATCTGCCTTGTGAGGCTTTATGAAATGTTTGACACAGCCCTTCATGCATCAATTATCTTTGTCACCTCTTCAAAAAATGCAGCCAGGTTTGTGAGACATGACCTTCTGTGCACAAGACAATGCTGCCTGTCACTAATCCACCAGTTTCTTCCAAATGTGCATTTAACTCTCCAAGAGCTTCCATGCCACAAACGCCAGGCTTACTGGCCTGTAATTTCCTGGATTATCCCTGCTTCCTTTCTTAAACAGGGGGACAACATTCGTTAATCTCCATTCCTCTAGAACCTCACCTGTGTTTTAGATGGATGTGAAGATATCTGCTGATGCCCCAGCTATTTCTTCCTATACTTCTCGCATTTAACCTGGGATAGATCCCATCTGGCCCTGGGAACCTGTCTACATTAATGCAATTTTGGGTGCCCAAAACCTCTTCCTTCAACATAGTGACATTTTATTACTTTCAAATAGCTTGTGTGTAATGGCCATAAAACCTAGCATCCATGACCAAACCTTGTCAGATACAGAGACTAACAGTTAACCCAGAGTCTTCACAGATGATCTAGCCATTTTGTACAAATCTAAAACTTGCACATTTTTCTCTGTAAGATGACCTGCACCCCATCTTTAAACTTTACCTAACATGTGATCCAAATGTCTCATTGGGCTTAAACCAGAACAGGTCGCATGACTCCCTCATTCCTCCATTTTCCACCGAGTTAAAAGACAGTCCCATAACATAACAGTCCCCTACATTTCAACATAATTTAACAAAGAGTTAAAGGCAGTAGGAGAGGGGAATCAGGAAGGCAAAAAGGGACATGAAATAGCTTTAGCAATTCGGCTTAAGAAGAATCTAAAGGGATTGTACAAACTCATTAAGGATAAAAGGCTAACTAGGGAGAGAATAGGGCCCCTTAAAGATCAGCAAGACCACCTATCTGTGGAACCGCAGGAGATGGAGGAGATATTACACAAGTATTTTGTATCAATGTTTACGGTGGAGAAGCATATGGAAGATAGAGAGCTTGGGAAAATGAACAGTGATATCTTGAAAAATATCCCAATTACAAAGGAGAAGGTGCTGAATATTTTAAAATGCATAAAGGTGGCTAAAGCCCCAAGACCTGATCCAATGTACCTGAGAACTCTGTGGGAAGCTAGGGAAGTGATTGCTGGGTCTGTTGCTGAGATATTTCTATCATCGATAAACGCAGGTGAGGTGCCTGAAGACGGTAAGTTGGCTAATGTTATGCCACTGTTTATGAGAGGTGGTAAGGAGTAGCCAGGATACGATAGGCCAATGAGCCTGACACCAATGGTGGGCAAGTTGTGGCAGGGAATCCTGAGGGACAAGGATTTACATCTATTTGGGAAAGCAAAGGCTGATTAGGCACAATCAACATGACTTTTTGCATGGGAAATCGTGTCTCATTAACTTGATTGAGTTTTTGGAAGATGTAATGAAGAGGATTGATGAGGGCAGAGCGGTGGACATGATCTATATGGATTTCAGTAAGGCATACAATGAGGTTCCTCATGGTAGCCTGGTTAGCAAGGTTAGATCACATAGAATACAGGGAGAACTAGCCATTTGGATATAGAACTGGCTCGAAGGTAGAAGACAGAGGGTGGTGATGGAGGGTTGCATTTTAGACTGGAGACCTGTCACCAGCGTTGTGCCACATGGATTGGGGCTGGGTCCATTGCTTTTTGTCATTTATATAAATGATTTGGATGTGAACATAGAGGGTATGGTTAGTAAGTTTGCAGGTGTAGTGGACAGTAAAGAAATTTGCCTCAGAGTTCAATGGGATCTTGTTTTGCTGGGCCAATGGGCTGAGGAGTGGCTGATAGAATTTAATTAGATAAATGTGAGGTGCTGCATTTTGGAAAGGCAAATCAGGGCAGGACTTATACACTTAATGGTAAGGTCCTGGGGAGTGTTGCTGAACAAAGGGACCTTGGAGTGCCGGTTCATAGTACCTTGAAAGCAGAGTCTCAGGTAGATAGGATAGTAAAAAAAATGTTTGGTACACTTGCCTTTATTGGTCACTGCATTGAATATAGGAGTGGCAAGGCCATGTTGTGGCTCTACAGAACATTGGTTCAACTACTTTTGGAGTGTTGTGTGCAATTCTGGTTTCCCTGCGATAGGAAAGATGTTGTGAAACTTGAAAGAGTTCAGAAAAGATTTATGGGGATGTTTCCAGGGTTGGACAGTTTTAGCGTCTGCAGAGGAAGAGTCTGAATAGGCTAAAACTGTTTTCCTTGGAGTGTCAGAGGCTGAGGGGTAACCTTATAGAGGTTTATGAAATCATGAGGGGCATGGATAGGGTAAATAGAAAAACTCTTTTCCCTGGGGTGTAGGAATCCAAAATTAGAGGACATAGGTTTATGGTGACAGGGAAAAGATATAAAAGGGAACTAGCGGGCAACTTTCTCACAGAGAGGGTAGTATGTGAATGGAACAAGCTGCCAGATGAAGTGGTGGAGGCTGGTACAATTACAGTATTTAAAAAGCATCTGAATGGATATATGAATGGGAAGGCTTTCAAGGGATATGGGCCGAAAGCTGGTGAATGAGACCATATTTATATAGCATATCTGGTTGGCATGGAAGCATTAGACTGAAGGGTTTGTTTCTGTGCTGTATATTTCTGTGACTACATGTCTCTATAACAAGAATATCAGTATCTCATTGCAATACACTAGATTTGTTAAGCTAGACAAGGTGATTTTGAATCAATACAGGAGACCAATTGTTCTGTCTGACATGGCTTATTTAAACAACAATCCAATGATACATGTCCCTACAGTATATTGTGCATTTTATATATGCATAAAGAAAGTAGGAGAGTGATTGAATAGTGGCAATCATTTCCCAATGCATTGGAAAGGCAATAGCACAAGAAGTAGTTTTGTTCATTTAGTCATGAGAAAAAACGCACCTGTTCAGTTTACTGAGAAATGTCTCAAAGACCTGTATGTACAAAGGATAATACTATCAGATAGCAGCTCTTGTCATGTAGACCAAAACTCCCTATTCAATTATTCCCAACCATTTTGTCATTGAGAATCAATAAGGGTGGGATTGGAGCTGCTCCGGGATCTGCTGTTTTGTTGGAATTACAAATGTTTCAAAAGACCTACGACCAGCAGAGTTGACTAAGAAAGGAACATTCTAAAACATGGTTAAATATTCCTCATTGAAGAACAATTAGCAGGAAAATGAAGATTGAAGGAGAGACCTGTAGTCAACACAGTGTGGAGCTGGAGGAACACAACAGGTCAGGTAGCATCAGAGGATGAGAGAGGGGAAGTTGTGGTCCTTGAAATAGGGGGAAATCTGGGATGTCCGGGAGTGGAATGCCCCACCTTAGGAGCAGATGCAGTGGAGGCAGAAGAATTAGGGATAAGGCATCGCATTCTTGTATGAAGGTGGGTGAGAGGAGGTGTAGTCCAGGTAGCTGTGGGAGTCATTGGGTTTGTAATAGATGTTGATACTGAGACGGAGAGATCGAGATGAAGAGGTCCAGGAAGGGGAGGGAGATATCGGAGATGGTGCAGGTGAATTAGAGGTTGGGGTGAAAAGTGTTAGTAAAGCCAATGAACTGTTCAAACTCCTCATGGGAGTGTGAGGCAGTGCTGATACAGTCATTAATGTAGCAGAGGAAGAGGTGAGGGATACTGCCAGTGTAAGAGTGGAAGTAGGACAGTTCCATGTATCCTATGAAGATACTGGCATAGCTCAGACCCTTCCAGTCGCCAACCATTCTAAAACAACACCTCCTGGTCACGAACCACCTTAACTCCCCCTCCTACTCCCTGGGTGACATGTCCATCCTGGGCTTTCTCCTGTGCCACAATGATGCCGCACACAAACTGGAGGAGCAGCACCTCACATTCTGCCTCAGGAGCCTACAGCCCAATGGCCTCAAGATAGAATTCACCAGTTTCAAAATCTCCCCACCCCCGAACTCATCCCACATCCAACCCTCCCACTCATCCTGGCCTCCATGACCTGACACAACCTGCCCATTTTCTCCCCACTTATCTGCCCCACCCTTCCCACTGACCAATCCCTACTACTTCTGCATTCGCCTATCACTATCCCGCCAACCTTCCCTGATCCCTACCCATCCTCCCTCTCGCCTCCATGGTAGTGTGGATGTGCAGAGGGATCTTGGTGTCCATGTACATAGATCCCTGAAAGTAGCCACCCAGGTTGATAGTGCTGTTAAGAAGGCTTACCGTGTGTTAGGTTTTGTTGGTAGAGGGATTGAGTTCCGGAGCCGTAATGTCATGCTGCAACTGTACAAAATGCTAGTGCGGCCTTATTTGGAATATTGCGTGCAGTTCTGGTCGCTCCATTACAGGAAAGATGTGGAAGCATTGGAAAAGGTGCAGAGGAGATTTACCAGGATATTGCCTGCTCTGGAGCGAATGCCTTATGCAGAAAGGCTGAGGGACTTGGGTCTGTTCTCATTGGAGAGAAGGAGGCTAAGAGGGAATGTAATAGAGACATACAAGATGATCAGAGGATTAGACAGAGTGGACAGTGAGTGTCTTTTTTTGAGGATGATGATGTCAGCTTGGACAAGGGGGCACAGCTACAAATTGCGGGGTAATAGATTTAAGACAGATGTCAGAGGTTGGTTCTTTGCTCAGAGAGTGGTAAGGACGTGGAACGCCCTGCCTGCCAATGTAGTTAACTCAGCCACATTAGGGGCATTTAAACAGTCCTTGGATAAGCATATGGATAATGATGGGATAGTGTAGGGGGAGGGGCTTAGATTAGGGCAGCCCGGTGGCTCAGTGGTTAGCACTGCAGCCTCACAGCACCAGGGAACCCGGGTTCAATTCCAGCCTCGGGTAACTGTCTGTGTGGAGTTTGTACATTCTCCCCGTGTCTGCGTGGGTTTCCTCCGGCTGCTCCAGTTTCCTCCCACAGTCCAAAGATGTGCAGGCTGGGTGGATTGGCCATGCTAAATTGCCCGTAGTGTTCAGGGGGTGTGTGGGTTATAGGGGCATGGGTCTGGGTGGGATGCTTCAAGGGGCAGTGTGGACTTGTTGGGCCGAAGGGCCTGTTTCCACACTGTAGGGAATCTAATCTAATCTAGTTCACAGGTCGGCGCAATATCGAGGGCCGAAGGGCCTGCTCTGCGTTGTATTGTTCTGTGTTCTATCGTCTATGACCAGACACAACCTGTCCATTTTCCTCCCTACTTATCCACACCACCCTTTCCACTGACTAATCACCACTACCCCATACCTGCGTCCAACTATCACCATTCCACCTACCTTCCCCCAGCCCCATCCCTCCTCGGTCTATTTGGTTCCTAGTTCCTTGTCCCCCCTCACTCCTGATGAAGGACCCCAATTGAAATGTTGACTTTCCTGCTCCTCTGGCACTGCCTGGTCTGCTGTGTTCCTCCAGCTCCACACTATGTTATCTCTGACTCCAGCATCTGCAGTTCTTGCTATCTAGGAGAAACTTGTACGTGTATAAAATCTGGCACAAAAGTTTATTGTCATTCAAATGCAGTTATAATGTATTCACTGATCTAAAATTGCAAACATGGTAGTCAATTTGTTCCCAGGAACGTACAACTAAGCCATGTGGTAACAACCAGAAAATATCTGACAGTGAGTTAGAAACAAAAGTGCTGGAGATCTCAATGGCTCAGGCCACATCCATGGTTCTGCTGTGATGCCCGGCATGTTTAGTTTTCAGTTCAGATTCCAGCATCTGCAGTAACTTGCTCCTACATTGTGTTTTCTCTTTCATAGTGATTTTGATTGATGTTAGCCTGGATATTGCAAAGAACACTTGTACTCCTCTTAGAAAAAATGCCCCAGGAGAGGGCCAATTGGATCTTAGTTTAATGTCTCCGCTGAAAGGTAGCTCATCCAACATTGCAGCATCCCCTCAGCTGTGCACTGAACTGTCAGCTTAGATTTTTGTGTTCTTCTCAGGTGATTCTGTCTCTGATATTCGCCTATGTTTCCAGAATGATAGCTTAAGTGAAGCACATTGTACAGTACTGTTGTTGCAATGAAAAATTTTGCAGACCACATACTACAGCTTCCTCCAATTTCCTCTAAACCTCTCAGCAGATGAGGAAGAATTAATTTTGAAAATCCCATGGAGTTTAAACTGGATTTTACTGTTTAAGATGTGGTGTCATTTTAGTACAGAGTTGTCCTACATAAACCAACCTATTTAAAGGAACTGTTACAACCGATGGTTAGTGAAAGCATAATGCAGCACGATGAAGATTTATTGTTAATCATGTGTATAATAGAAAGGCACAAAGGATTTCACACAAGTAAATTTGGCCCCCACGCTTACAATGACACCTATTTGTTGACACCTAAATGAGACGACATTTTTTCAGCCAGAGAGTGGTGGGCTTGTGGAATTCATTGCCACGGAATGCAGTGGAGGCCAGGATGTTAGATGCCTTCGAGGCAGAGATCGACAAATTCTTGATCTCACAAGGAATCAAAGGCTACGGGGAGAGTGCAGGAAAGTAGTGTTGAAATGCCCATCAGCCATGATTTAAATGGTGGAGTGGACTTGATGGGCCGAATGGCCTTACTTCCACTCCTATGTCTTATGGTCTTATGGCCTTGTTACTTGATGGTTATGAGCTTTATTGTTCGGAAAGTGGTATACGCAGCTGGTATTTCATACAATTGAAAGAATTTCAAATAATTTTACAGATATTTAGATTTAACCCAAGATGAATATTACTTTTATTATTGTAAGTTAAAAGAAACTGACTGGATTCTAATCTCTTTGCCTTCTGCCTGTGAACTGAGTGGTTTACATTTGAAGTGTCTGTGTAATGTTTCCCAGACTTCCCTTTTGGTAATGCCAATTTTACAGAATAACTGACAGCAAACTGTGTTAAGCTTGAAATTGGCATTATTATTTATTCATATAATCACCGACACCTTCTCCAGGTCAACTAGAGGCAGGCAGTAAATGTTGGCACAGCCCATGATACCCACATCCCATGGAAGAAAACAAATCAAATGCAATGGCTTCACACAGAAACACAAAATCCAAAAGAAAGAGTTTTTGAACTAAGGAAGTTAAAACAAATGAATGTAAAGGTGAGGTAAAGTTGGCATATTTCCAGAAGACCTACACAGATATTAGTAAAGCCTTTGACAGTTTCCGCATGGAAGATTAATTAGTAAAGTTACGTCACATGGGATTCAGGTTGAGCTTGCCAATCAGATATAAAATTGCCTTAACAGTAGGAGACCGAGGGGAGTGGTGGAGGGTTATTTTTCGGACTGGAATCTGTGACCAGCAGACCAGTGTTCGGCAGGGATTGGCACTGGGTCCATTGTTATTTGTCATTTATATAAACGATTCAGATGAGAATTTAGGAGACACGGATAGTAAGTTTGTGGATGACACCAAAATTGCTGCTAAAGACAAAATGTGAAGAAGATTATCTAAGATAACAATGGGATCTTGATCAATTGGGCCAATAGGCAGAGGACTGGCAGATGGACTTTAATTTGGATGAATGTGAGGTATTGCATTTCGGTAAAACAAACAAAGGCTAGGCTGATGCAGCTAATGATGGGGCCCTGGGTAGCATTGTCAAAAAAAACTAAGAGTTTAGGAACATAGTTCTTTGAAAGTTGTGTCACAGGTAAACAGGATGGTTAAGAAGGCATTCATTGCTTAGACCATTGAGTGCAGGAGTTGGAATGTCATGTTGAGATTGTCTAGGATGTTGGTGAGACAGTTCTGGAGTACTTTGTACTGTCTGGTCATTCTGCTATAGGAAGAATTTTATTAAATTTGAGAGAGTTCAGAAAAAAATTGTCAGGATTTTGTCAGGGCTGGAGTGTTTGAGTTATAAAGAGAAGCTGGATAGGCTGGAATTTCTTTTCACTAGCGTATAGGAGATTGAGGGGTGACTTTTAGAGGCTTATAAAATTGTGAGGGGCATAGATAAGTTGAATAGCAAAGGTCTTGGGTGGGAAGTCCAAAACTAGAGGGCACATTTTTAAGGTCAGAGGAGAAAGCTTTAAAAGGAACCTGAGGGGCAACTTTTTCACACAGAGGGTGGTTCCAATGTGGAATGAACTGCCAGAGGAAGTGGGAGATGCAGGTAAGTTATAACATTTAAAAGACATTTAGATAGGCACATGAATAGGAAAGGTTTAGAGGGATGTGGACCAAATGCAATCAAATGGTACTAGTTTAGTTTGGAAAACCTGGCTAGCATGGATGGGTTGGTTTGAAGGGTCTGTGTCGGCGTTGTATGACTCTATAATTCTACGACTCCAAGACCATAGGCCTACTATCTCAGGAGAGAGAGAGAGATATGAAAATTCAGTTGGATGGACAGCTGGGTTGTGTTGTATAGTGGCATCTACACAGTGGGTTTAATTCCCACTCCGGCTGAGATTACCATGAAGGTGCGAGCTCCTCAGTTTTGCTTCTTGCCAAAGCATGTGACTCTCAGGTTAAATTCACGGCCAATCATCTATGTCTAATCAGAGAATGGGACTACAGCAACTTTACCTTTTAAACTAAATAGATAGGTCTGTCAGAGCAGTTCTGAGGAAGAGTTGTACTGGACTCGGAATGTTACCTCTGTTTCTCCACTGACGCTGCCAGGCCTGCTTAGTCTCTGCAGTATTCTGTATGCTAGCTGGAGAATTCCTTTGATTCTGTTGGATATGACACAACAGGATGATTCTTGTAGTTGGTACCCACATTGCAGTCAAGAATCACTCAGAGGTGGGTTTTGCGGACCCTTTGACTTAAGGAAGACTTTGTTATCAGCCTGTTGATGGCAGACAAGCTGGATATGAAAAGCACACTGAGATAAGAGCTCAGAAATATCCTATTAACCTTCTTCATAGACCAGAGGAGTTTTGGTCATGTGGCACTATCCATGGATGAGTCGGTGGTTAATGAGGCAAGTTTCTATGTCTCTGATTAAATGCCATTGTTCACTTTTGGAGTTGGTGGGTTCCTATTAGCCTGTTTGCAGGCACAATGATTATCAATGAAGTCTCCTTTAATTATTCGCCCCAGCTTGGAGATTTAAGGTCAGCGCTCTCATGGGGTCCTGTGGGTACAAGGAGAGAATTTCCGCAGGTTGATATGCTCAACTTTGTCCTTCTAATTACTGTTGGGGGTTTTAGACTGTGGCTCGCTGATGAACAATGTGATATGTAGCAGCCATTTTAATCCGACAAAGTCCATTTCAAAATTAAACTGCAAAGTGTATTTTATGAATAATTTAAGTTTTCTTTCATGTCCTGTGGACTTAACAGTATTCAGTTTTCAAGGTTATAACACATTCCTGACAGATCTCAAAGTCTTTCTAAATGCTTCCTAGCTGAGCTTCCAACTTCTTACAAACTATTCAGCATATTGTACAATGACACATCTCCCAGATTTCAGCCTGTTTTGATGAGATACTGATTTCTGTTTAATGACTTTTTACATATTCCAATTTGTTAATTTTTATTTATCTTTAGCATGTCTTCATCGCCACTGGTGCCTTAATTAACACACAGCTAAGATAATGTTACCCAACTTTGACAATTGTCCTTAAATGTTTGGCCATTATTCAGTTGGAAGATGATTTACCTGAGAAAGGTCAATTAGAGGGAGCTGATGACCTAGTGGTATTATTGCTGGACTGTTAATCCAGAGACCCAGATAATGTTCTGGGGGCTGGGATTTGAATCCTGCTGAAACAGATGGTGGAATTTGAATTCAATAAAAATTTCTGGAATTATGAATCTAAGACCAGGAATCCATTACCAATTGTCAGGAAAAACCCACCTTGTTCACTAATGTTCTTTAGGGAAGTAAACTGCCATCCTTATCTGGTCTGTCCTACATGTGACTCCATACCCACAGCAATGCAGTTGACTCTTAACTGCCGTCTGGACAATTAGGGATGGGCAATAAATGCTGCCCCGACCAGTGACGTCCTCATCCCGTTAATGAATAAATAAAGAAATACAGGTGGAAAGATGATTATTAGATAGAGTTAGAGTTGAATTCAGCCTCCAACAATAGTCTTCCCTACTGGCAGCAAGGGGAAATGTCATTCCTAAAAGCCACCAAAATGTGCAGAAAACTCAACCTTCGGGGTGACTAACCAGAGAAAAGCTTCCCCCATACATTGAACTGCTAGTATAACTGCCAGTCACAGTTCCTTTAATCACAGAAACTTGTAAAGTAGGAGCAGCAGGAGGCCTTTCAGCCCTTCAAGCCTGCTGCACCATTCAATATGATCATGGCTGATCATCCAATTCAGTTCCCTGTTCCTGTCTTCTCCACATTCCTGACAGATCTCAAAGTCTTTCTAAATGCTTCCTAGCTGAGCTTCCAACTTCTTACAAACTATTCAGCTTATTGTACAATGACACATCTCCCAGATTTCAGCCTGTTTTGATGAGATGCTGATTTCTGTTTAATGACTTTTTACATACAACCCTTCCTCTGGGTTCTTTGATTTGCTCTCACAGTCCAAAGATGTGTAGGCTAGGTGGATTGGCCATGCTAAATTGCCCGTAGTGTTGAGGGATGTGTAGATTAGGTGGGTTATAGGGGGGTGAGACTGGGTCTGGGTGGGATGCTCTGAGGGTCGGTGTGGACTTGTTGGGCCAAAGGGCCTGTTTCCACACTGTAGGGATTCGATGAATCAGCTGCCCCCTCAGCCTTCTCAGCTCTAAGGAAAACAGTCCCAACATATCTAGCCTCTTTTCATAGCTGACAGTTCCAGCCCAGGTAGCATCCTGGTGAATCTCCTTTACTATCTCTCCAATGCAATCACATCTGTCAAAGTGTGAAGGCCAGAACCACACACAGTATTCTAGCTGTAACCTCGCTAACATTAAATACAGATCTGTGATAATCTCCATGTTCTTGCATTCAGTCTCTCAACTAATGAAAGTAAGCATCCCATCTGCCTTTTGAACCACCCTGGCTACCTGTCCTGCTACCTTCAATGATCTATAGAAATGCACATCAAGGTCCCTCTGATCAAAAACCCAAAGAACTGTGGATTCTGGAACTCCAACAAAAACGGAAAGCTCTGGAAAATCTCGATCAGCAGATCTGGCAGCAGAGGGAAAATCAGTTAGCTCCCACATCCAGGACAGGGATTGGCTGATTCGTGTGTGTGGAATGATGGAGAGGACAACAGGCTTTTTTTTTTGCCTGCTGACCACCAAAGGGTCCACAGCAACAGAGCGATACTAATTGTAACGTGCGCCAGTGTTCTGTCCCACAGCTCTCTAGTTATCTTTCAAAGGCTCAATCTGTTAGAACTACATTTCTATGATTATGGACTGTGTGAGAAACTGGATAATTTTGAACTTCTTGGAAAATTTCTCAATCAAACAGAATTTTTCTTACCAAAAGTGAAACAAACTCATGCGGCTTCTTAGAAATGAGGCCAACAGTTTAATGTGAGGTTTGATCCACCTGTTAACAAAGAAATTCAATTGACTTTGGAAAATAAATCCAAGTAAAGCTTTTAGAGAGATGAGGCATGGGGTTTATTGCCTATTAATGCCAGAAAATCTGACTTCAGCAGAGCTCACAGGGTCTGTGCTGTTGGTTGCCTAGCAACACTTTGTGACTTTGATTTTTGGGAATCAGAACAAAGATAAACTTGCAGTAAAAGCTACAAGGCCCTTTGTCCCTTTCTTAGTTAAAGCATTTGGGAGACTGATAAAGTTTCCACATTTCAGTATTTTGACTACCTTGTAACTCAGAGAAGCTGAACAGTATTCTCTTTCCAAAGAATTGCAACCAGCCTGATTTATACCTGAACTGAAGCCTGGTTGGAAGATCTTCCATCAGTTTATGACTGTCAGCAACTCAACTTTATCAACAAGACACACAGTAGATTGTGAAAATGCATCAAATTTTGTCTTTTGGTTTATAGATCATTGGTCAATAAAGGTATTTTCCTTGTGCTTTCATCGAAATATAATCTCTGCAGAATCTGATATTGTTTTATGTTGTGAGTGTGACTGTTTTCGGATTAAAGGGAGTATAATTCAAATTCTGAACTATGATTAAAAATGAATAGTTGTTCCATTTTTAATAGAAATGAGTTTTGTTTTTAATAAACAGGTTATGTTTGAGTCCATTAAAAAAAAACCTGGTGAAAGTATCTTTTATTCTCAACAGAGAGGGAAGCTTGTGGCCATTTTGGTGGGCGAATCAGAAAGTTTCCATGATTGGCGCATTCTTCCTGTCACAGTCTTAACAAACACTAAAACTTTCACAGCATAGACCTGTCACCAAGTGTAATGGATTACAACCCTCAGCATCTCCTGATTTAAAATAGCTCAGCTCCCTATGCCTCTAATAAATGACATAATCGAAACTTGATCATAATGAACATTCAGTGTGAGGTGTGTAAATGGTGCAGAGTCGGGTGTGTAAATGGGGGTGTGTGCAAGGACTGGGATTAATTCCGAAACATGTGGGATTTGATCTGAACATAGTTCAGGGGAAAGGAAGAATTCCTCCAGGGAATGTGGCATAGAGCTATCAAGAACGAAACAAGTGGATCTGAAAATAAAAGTCTCCTGCATCATTTAAGGACTTTCGCCCACCTCATCCTCTCAAACTATTAACCCTTCCAAGATATCAGTACCAATCATGGAGCTGGACCACATGACCCCAGCTGCAGTGGGGGGACGTAGAGAGGACGAAAATTGCACACCAAGAGCAAACAAGTAGCACAGGTGAACTATAATTGTAAATGACTCAGAGACAGCAAGTACTGCCAATGCTGGAGTCAGAGATGACACAGTGTGGATCTGGAGGAGCACAGCAGGCCAGGCAGCATCAGAAGAGCAGGAAAGTTGATGTTTTGGGTTGGGATCCTTCTTCAGACCCATTTCTGTCAGAGATCCTGGAACGGTGTGCTGCAAACACAATGCTTTTTAACAGAACTTGCTGGAAAAGCTCAGCAGGTCTAGCAATGTCTGTGAAGAAAAATCAGAGTTAACATTTTGGGTCCAGTGACCGTTCACAGATGCTACCAGATCTGCTGATCTTTTCCAGCAACTTCAGTTTTTGTTCATGATTTAGAGCATCCACAGTTTTTTCAGTGTTTACATTACATTTTAATATGGGCAGATCTGAGACTAAACACAACGCGTGGGATATGCTGGAGACAGGCCTACCCTTATCATTCTACACTGTACCCACTTTGTGAGTGAGCAGACAGCATCATTGATGGTTCCTCACATTTCTGTAGAGAATGCTTCATTCTATATATCAGCCTCTCAAGGGAGAATACTGCTGTCGATGGCTGGGAGCTACACCCCGGGCGACTGATGCTTCTGTTCTCCCTCATAGAGCAGTGGTCTGCTGAGTAAAGCTACACGGAGCTATGCCTCTCATTGGTCTAATTCTGTCCTAAAGGATGCTGAAGCATTTCAGGGCATTTTACCAGTCTACACACACTCTAAAACACTGAAGCAATAAAGCAAGAGTCAAAAGGACATCTTGCAGGATCCCTGTCAATCAGTGGTATCATGAGGGACTTTGCTACACATTCGGACATTATATCCAGACGTACACCTGAAGACTTCTCCCACATTAGCATCATGAGATGGTAGTGCACTGCATCAGCCTGGCTGGAGCCTCAGCTGTGTTGTATCTTCATTCTGTCAGTCTAAGGGTTTTGTAAAGATTTCACGATCCATGTAGGGGAGGGGTTTAGCCTTGTCTGCCAGCAGCTATTCCTGGACAAACTAGTTCGCTAATAAATATATATCATAGCAGTTCCCAGACATCAAGCACAGAGTCCCAGAGTTTGGCTTCAATTGTCATAACTCATTGTGAACATTGATGAAGTGAAAGACTTTCCTGTTGGCCAACTGTTTGTTTTCTGCACATCACTAAGAGAGCATTCAAAGAGCAATGGGAGTACAGGCAATTCCATCCTACACTGATGGGAAGCTCAGAAAGATAACACAAATTTATTGAAGGAATTCCAGAGCACTTGCAGCCATCTCACTGAAGCCTCACATTGTACTCTCACACAGTGTGTCAGGAAAGCTTCGCAAGGAGGTCTGTGTCCTTTCTTGACAGGGACCTGTGAATTGTGAGCTCTTAGCAGTTGTATATTGAACATCTAAATGTCATGCTACATTGGAACTAGATTTTTCCCAGCAAGCTACCCTGAACAACCGCCATCAACCCACCCCCCACCAAATAAAACACTCCCTTCCACATCAATGTGCTTACATACTTGTGCACACACACACACATGCACCCACATACACCTATACACTCATATACAAACACACTCATACACACACTGACACACACTCACACTTCTCTACACACACACACACACACACAAACATACACACACATGCGCGCGCACACACTAGCACACAAACTGTCTGTCTCCCACACATACATACACACACTCTGACATACACACACATGCACACACACACAAAATCTGGCAACTGAAAAGCTTTGTGTTCCGGTGTTTGCTATGGGCTGTGATTTATACATGGGAAAGTCAGATTTTACCCCTCAGTGTCTTGTTCTTATGACACTTGTTTAGCGTACAGGACAGGGATGCAATTAGTGGGCACAATGAAATGCTTATGATTCATTGAAGCAATGATCTTTAATCTGAATTCTTAGGCAATGAATGCCCTTCTGATGAAATGCAAACTAAAGGCAGATGAGTGACATTGCTAATCCAGTAAAGGCATGATTACTGCAATTGATGAAGGGTCTAGGCCCGAAACGTCAGCTTTTGTGCTCCTGAGATGCTGCTTGGCCTGCTGTGTTCATCCAGCCTCACATTTTATTATCATTACTGCAATTAGCCCTTGTTCAGTTTCAAAATCAATATTTTTTTTACTCCACTTCTGAAGCGAGAAAGGTAACTTACTCTGTCCATTTAGCAAGTAGCTGCAGCTATTTTGTGAAGTTGACTTTTGCTGTTGCATAGTGAGGCCTGTGAAGCACCATTTCCCCCAATTCTTCGTATTCCCTTTTCTGTTCCTGCAATGGGCCTCTGTGACCTTGCAGCTACCCTAGAATCAAGTTGCTCACTTTTCCCTGGACTCCTTGGTTTGCCCCTCTATTAACCCCTGGCCATTACTGACTGGGTCCTCAGACCTGAGTGCAATCCACCCACCGTACCACATCCCCCACCTTCTTGTGCCCCCCCTGCCAAATACCACCCCAGACTGATTTTTGAACAATAGTCTGATTGACTGACCAGTGAAGCCTGGACTGGTTCTACTAACCATACAGGACTGATTGTGGTTGTATACCTGTGATGCAAGGGCAGAGACCCTGCTATCAATGAGTCTCAAACTGACCATGGCTAAACCTTTGGACTGGATTTGGACAGCTCTCTTTCAGCTCTGTCAGATTCTGCGCTTTTGAGTTACACCGCGGGTCAGTTGTTGATGTATGTGTAGTGTGTTTGCCATCTAAGCTGCAGATGTGTGCTCCGGGGGACTCTTTGACATAGCACAGTGTCACAGAACAACATTCCTCCCCCGCTCAGTGACTGATCGATTGACTGTTCTGTTCTCTGTGTGAGATACATTTCTGAATCCAAAGTAGTGCCTGCCTAGGCCTGCCCACAACAGGACCTGACAGAAACACATCAGCCCGAGACATCCCTGAGCTGCCGAGTGAAGGTTGGAAGTGGTGTGTGAGTTCCTCTGAGAGCAGGGCAATGCTACGCAGAAACTGGTGCTTTGCTGATTAATATGAATAAAGATTTGAGGAGGATGTGACCATGGATCAAACAGTGATGTTGTGTTGTGCTGGAAAAACTCTTGGACAATGGCTGGGACAACCAGCCAGCAGCTGCTGCTGGGGACAGAGAGGACAGTGCAAAAGGGGGTAGCCGGACGAATAGGAGAAACCAAATCTACATGATTTATTAAACTAGAAAAGTACAAGAGAAATGGTGTTGTCATATTATTTTTCTCAACAGTTAAGCTTTACTACTGATAGAAATAATTCCTTTGGCTTTGATTGAACTTGACATCACTAACATCTTCACAGACATTTATCTAATTTTAAGCAATCAAGCGTAAGAGTGAAGAAGAATTTACTTCAGTTTTAACTATTTAACACCCTCATCTTTTGGAATGCAACAGATCAGCACTACCAGTACAAAAATATTTTCCTTATTCTTTCATTGCTTGTGGTAAAAACTTTTATTGTCCATCCATAATTGCCCAAGGAGTAGTTAAGGGTCAACCACATTGCTGTGGGCCTGGAGTCACATGTGGGCCAGACCTGGTGAGGATGGCAGTTTCCATCCCTAAAGGGTTTTGTGGATCAATTGATTTTCGATGATAAATGTTGGCAATGGAACTTTTTGGTTTTGCTGCAGAGTTGTGCCATTTTCCTTGCTGAGGAAATTTGGGTGTAACTGATTAACACTGATTCCCTTGATTGCAGACACTCATTCTGAGCATGATATGGCTATCATCATTGTCTGTCACTCTAATGTCAACCTTCACAGCACCCAATTTCTTTCAGTTCTGAGGAAGGGACACTGGACCCGAAAGTTAACTCTGTTTTCTCCTCCACAGATGCTGCCAGACCTGCTGAGCTTTTCCAGCAACTTTGTTTTTGTTCCTGATTTACAGCACCCACAGTTCTTTTGGTTTTTATCCAGCTTCTTCTACCTGCTCCAGTAGTCAGCATAATGGAAGGGTCAGTACAGTTATCAATGTGAGGCTTTAATTTTACCCTGCCTGCTGTTTTCCTGCAGGGTTGCTCTATAGAATGACATGACCCAGTGATTCAAATCTGGTCTCTGGCATTGATTGTCTTGATCAAGAGCAAACATAGACTCGTAGTGAGCAAAACTTTAGTTTATTAGCAAGATTAATTCTTTTTAAAAATTACATGATTATGTAAAAAGTTTTAGCACCAATTTTTGACCAATTTTATTGCAGTTAACAAAACCAATCATTCCTCACTGCCTCAATATGAATAACAGTGTTCTTGTTCCAAATTTGTCCATGACTTGTTCCTCCACAGCTGTGTGATGGATGTGATTGTACTGGAAAGGGTCACTGAGATGGAGCCTGTTCATAATAAAGAGAAGCTGGATAAGCTTGCATTCAGTTATTTAGAGCACAGAAGATTGAAAGGAGACCTGGCTGACATGCCGAAGATTACAAGGGGCATGACCAAGGTGGACAGGGAGTAGCTGTTTCACTCAGTCGCAGGGTCAATAAACATGGAGCCACACTTTTAACATGAAAGGAGGATGTTTAGAGGGTCCTTGAGTAAACACTTGTTGATCCAGAGGGTGGATGGAATGCACTGTCTGGGGGAATAGTAGAGGCAGGAAAGGTGATGGCCTGTAAAAAGGTTCTTGAATGAGTACTTGAAATGTCAAAACATTCAAGACCATCAGTTGGGTGCTGGAAAATGGGATAAGCGTAATTCTGCACAGACTTGATGGGCTGAGGGCCCCTCCTGTGCTGTGTGACGTCCTGTCCCTTTGACCATGCTCCACGCTCACACCCTTCTGTGTTCTTCCAATCCTCCTGTCCACCCGTGAGTTTCATTATACCAGTTTTCAGCTGCCTTAAGCCTCTGGAATTATGTCTTTGGTAAAACACTCACCATCTCCCTCTCTTGGTCTCTCTCTGTCTCCCTCTCACACACTCTTCTCCTTCTCTCTCTTACTCTGATTGTCCTTCCCTCCCTGTCTCTCTTGTTCTCCCTTGCAATGTCTCTCCCTCTCCCCCCTCATTCTTCACCTCTCTATCTCTCTCACTCTGCCCCCACTCTCCCTCTCACTTTTCCTCTCTCATTTCCCTCTCTGTCTCTCTTCTCCTCACCCTTACTCTCCACCTCACTATCTCTCTCCCATTCCCTCCTCTCTCCCTTTCCCTCTCCATCTCTCTTGCTTTCTGTCTCCTTCCCTTTCTCTCCCTTCTTCTCCCTCTCTCTTGCTCTCACTCTCTCTCTATCTGTCTTCCTTTCAGCTGGTCCTTTAAAACCTACCCCTTTGAGCACCCATCAGATGTCTTCTCCTATGCTTCAGTGTCAGCTTTATTTGATAAATACCTCTGTAAAATGTCTCGGAATGTTTCACTACATTAAAGCTGCTCCATGAACACACGTTCATGTTATTGCTGTTTAAGGCTCAGTGCTAGCTTTTGTAGTTTACATAGACTGGAGATTGATCCTCGGTTTAGAAACTGGGGTTTGGCAGGGATATGACTGATGTTGTTAAAATGATGAAAGGATTGGATTATGTTTGGTTGAATAGGTTTTTCAATTGTTTTGGATAGTGATAACAAGACCCGACAATGTGTATATAATATCCTGAGACAAGAGTCCCACTAAGTATTAGGAAGATGCCGCTTCACAAAGAGCAGTCACTGCCAGATTTATGACCAGCCACCAGTGATCACAGATTTCAGGCAGTCTTCAAAGGAAGTTGTCCATGACCCTAAACCAGCCTGTATTTTGATCTTTTCTAACAGACCCTTATTACTCCCCTTCAGTTTCCTTTCCATGTTACAACTTTGCTGATATCTGCCTTTTATTATCTTGGGGATTTCTGTTTGTTGATGATTGTCTGTCCATTGATAACATTTAGAATGCATTTACTTTGGTGGGAACTGACATACAAATGAGGAGCAGGAGCCCACCCCACCCACCTGCTACTCCAATCAATATGGTCATTGCTGATCGGTTAGTGACTCAAATAATAGCATTCTCATCGCCAACTCCACCCAGCCCCTCAGTAATCTTTGATGAATTGGGGCATGACACTGGTGGTAGGGGTTTGCAGAACAGGATATGGGATGCAGTGGATTTAATTTGCTATCCTGCCCGATTGCTGTTAAGCTGGGGTCCATATAACAGCAGGAACTTCCAACAAAGTTTCCATATACTGCTCCATGAAGTCAGTATGAAACCATCCAGATCCCAGCTTTGATCTTTACTCTGTGTGGTCATAGCCAGAAATCATATGTAGTCAGATCGAGTTTGAACCCCTCCTCAGATACTTTCTGTTTGATAACAGAAGGCCCTATAAAGATCCCCATTCCTGATCTCTGTTTCCAATTATGTATATTTAGGATAAACTTGACAGGTCACACCCAAATATAAATCTAAGTCACAGCTCCAAACCTTGTCTCTGTCACACGAGCTGTGTTTGCACTAGATATTTATCACTCAGTGATATAACCTCATTCTTTAGTTACACAGAAAAGCTACAGCAAGAAGATTTGCTCATGATGGATCTTGTGGGCAGGTTCTAAACCAGATACCAGGAATTCAGCGTGAATCAAAGTAATTTATTTTTGAGAAAAAAATAATCAGGCAGCTTCATTTTCTCAAGGGCTACTTTTCAATTTTCAGGGGGTAGTTTTTGGCTTCCAGGAGTTCCTTCTTTCATTTTCAGTAACTGCTTTATGAAGTGTGATAGTCACACAGTCATATTCTTTGTACATGTTGAGTTTTCTTTCTAAGATTACCTCTTTCAATCAGTCAAACACCATGAAAGCCAAATGGAGAGACTTCCTCTGTCTCTATAGATTACTTAATCTTTTATTCATCAAAAAATATTTAACTTGTTCATGACAATCACCCTGAAGATTGCAGACTGTTACTGAATGCTGCATTTTACTTAGACCGTGACTGTTTCTCTGAAGACAATGCACTCTGAGTTACATTAAAGGAAGCTTGTGAAAATTAAATAAAGTTCCAGACCCCAGTGTTCTGGCTGCCTGTTCATTTCCGCAGTCCAGTGCTTGTACAGTAAAGCACGAGTGTAGCTGGTATTTTAATTTGTAACTGAGACTTTTGGAAACTTCTCTCCTGCCCAAATATCACAGTAATATCTTCCTTCTAGCTACATCCCCAGGCTTGCATCCAGCCCCTGCAGATTTTCCAGGCATCCTGGCCATGGATTCATTGGAGACAGCAATGATTGAGGTCCTTTATGGAGGGTCCACTCCTAGTCCCTGTCTGAGTTCCCAACTGCTCTGCTCCTCTTTCCTTATCTTGCATTTTCTCCTCAGTCCCTAGAAGATATTCAACAGGTCAGATTCATCATCCAGCAACTGGTCAAAGCAATTAGTGACAGCCTTGCACAACAATGCCTGTATGGTGGCAGTCCGACTGGCCAAACTATCCACTCCTTGACTGCCAATCATAGATTCCCTCCTCCTGCCCTTTCTGCTCCTCCAATCATGGATCTGTCTCTGGAGGAATGGTAAGAGCAGGAAAGCAGTTAGAAATAGATTTAAAATGATGGAATTCTAAGATGCAGATAGCAGGTATCCAGAGATGGAAATGCCTCTTCCCTGGTGAAAAACGTGTGTGTTTTTTGATGCTTTGTGACATTTGGAAGATGGAATTCAACCCGGAAAAGTGTGAAGTGATTCATTTTGGAAGGTCGAATTTGAATGCAGAATTCAGGGTTAATGGAAGGATCCTGGGCAGAGTAGAGGGACAGAGGGATCTTGGGGTCCACATCCGAAGATCCCTCAAAGTTGCTACCCAAGTTGATAGGGTTGTAAAGAAGGTGTATGGTGTGTTAGTCTTCACTGGCAGGGGAATTGAGTTTAAGAGCCACGAGGTTACGCTGCAGCTCTATAAAACCCTGGTTAGACCACACTTGGAGTACTGTGTTCAGTTCTGTTCACCTCATTGTAGGAAGGATTTGGAAGCTTTAGAGAGGGTGCAGAGGAGATTTACCAGTTAGCTGCTTGGACTGGAGGGCAGGTCTTCTGAGGAAAGGTTGAGGGAGCTAGGGCTTTTTTCATTGGAGCAAAGAAGGATGACAGGCGACTTGATAGAGGTTTACAAGATGATGAGAGGCATAGATAGAACTGATAGTCAGAGACTTCTTCCCAAGGCGGAAATAACTATTACAAGGGGGCATAATTTTAAGGCGATTAGAGGAAGGTATAGGGGAGATGTCAGAGGTCGGTTCTTCACACAGAGAGTGGTGGGCATGTGGAATGCGCTGCCGGCAGTGGTAGTGGAGTCAGATACATTAGAGACTTTTAAGTGACTCTTGGATAGGCACATGGAGGATAGTAAAATGTAGGGTATGAAGGGTAGATTGATCTTAGAGTAGGATAATAGGTCAGCACAACATCGTGGGCTAAAGGGTCTGTACTGTGCTGTACTGTTCTATGCTCTATATTTTATGTTCTATTTCCAAAATGTATTGTTTACTCGTCAGGCGGTAGGTAAATGCAGCCTGATATCCATTGAGATTATTTTGTCTTCTCAACATCTTTGATCTTTCACCTTTTCCACTTGTGGTTTTTCAGAGGCAGTTTTGGAGATTTTGTGGATGAATTTTTCCACCATTCCTGTGTCTATTGGAGTTAAATTGAATGATTTCAGTGGCTGGATTTACGCTGTGCACATGTTGGGGTAATTCTGATTGGCTCCTGCAAGAGCATGAGTCAAAAATGAGTTTATTCCATATAACCAGCAAATACTGGAAACTCTCAACAGTTCAGGCAGCGACTGTAGGGACAGAGAAATAGAGTTAACTTTTAGAGTTAATCATTCATCACCTTTGACCTGAAACATCATGGTCACTGTTTGTCCCACCACAAATACTTCCCCATCTGTTGAACATTTACAATAGAAACATAGACGGCAGGATTAAGAATAAGTCATTTGGCCCTTCGAGCCTGCTCCTCCAGTCAATATGATCTTAGCTGATCATTTATCTCAAAGTCATATTCCAGTTTTCTCCCTATATTCCATGATGCCTGTTATCTCTAAAAAATACTCATTTCTTTCTTGAATATATTTAGTGATTTATTCTCCACAACTTTCTGTAGTAGAGAATCCCACAGGTTTAGGATCCTTTGACTGAAGAAACGTTTCCTCATCTCAGTCTTAGACAGCCCATACTGTATTCCGAGACTGTGACCCTGACTCTGGAGTTCCAATCCTGGAAATCCTCCTCCATGTATTGAATCGGCCCATCCCTGTTAGAATTTTATATGTTTCAGTTGGACCCACCCCATCCTTCTAAACTCGAGTAACGCCCAGATAAACTAATCTCTCCTTATAGGACAGTCCTGCCATCCCTTGTATAAGCTGAGTGAACGCTCTATGGCAGGGCTATTCTTTCCAAGGCAGGGAGACCAAAACTGCTGCAATATTCTAGCTGTGGTCTCACCAAGACCCTGTTTCACTGCAGTAAGCCATCACTACTTCTGAACTCAAATTCTGTTTCAATGAAGGCCAATATAGCATTTATCAGTTATTTACTGCACCTGCCTGTCTACTTTTATTAATGGTGTACAAGGACACTAAGATCCCGACATACTTTTGCATTTCCCAATGTATCACCGTTTCAAGAATACACTGTCTGTCTGTTTTTCACACTACAGTGCATAACCTTATATTTAGCTACATTGTACTGCATCTGCCATGTATTTGTCAACACACTCAACTTTTCTGAATCACCTTGGAACCTCCTTAAAATCAAAATTCTGCCCGGTTTGTGATTTCTGCAAGCTCAGAAATATTGCATTTGGTTCCCTTGTCCAGGTCATTTCTGTACATGGTGAATAACCGGGACCTAACTGCAGACACTTGCTGCATCTCACTCATCCCTCCTGACCACACAGGAAAAGATCCATTTATTCCCACACTTTGTTTTCTGTCTGTCAGACAATTCTCAATCCATGCTCGTATATTCCCCCAAGCCCACATGCTTTAACACTGCCCACTAACCTCATCTGAGGGGCGTAATCAAATGCCTACAGAAAATCCAAATACACCACATCCACTGTACCTCCTGTGTCTATTATACTAATTATAGCCTCAAAAAATCTCCAGTTGATTTGTTAAGCATGATTTGACTTTCATAAGCCTCTGCTAGTTTTGTCCAATCCCACTAACGATTTCCAAATGTTTTTATAAGAGACTTCAGCATTTTCCTTACTGCCGATGTTCGACTAACTGGGCTGTCAGCTGCTTTCTCTCTCTGTCCCTTTTTAAGCAGTGGGATTACATTTGTCACCCCATCCCTCACCTCCAGAATCTATTTTTTTCCAGTGATTTTCAAATTTCTGTTTCAAATTTCCAGCATCTGGACTTCTAGGGCTGGTAAACAATAAGGAGACAGTAACTAAAGCCTGTAAGGAACGAGATAATGAAGACTGTGTGACTAAGGGGAAGAGTAGGCAGACAGCAGATGATGAACGCAAAGGGACAGGTGGTCTGAGGTGCATTTGTTTCAATGCGAGGTGTAGTAGGTAAGGCAGATGAACTGAGGTCTTGGATTAGTACCTGAGAGTATGATGTTATTGTGATTACTGAGACTTGTTTGAGGGAAGGGCAAGATTGGCAACTAAATATCCCAGGATATAGAAGCTTCAGGTGGGATAGAGAGGGAGGTAAAAGGTGTGGAGGAGATGCATTTCTGGTCAAAGAGGATATCACAGCTGTGCTGAAGGAGGGCACTCTGGAGGACTCGAGCAGTGAGGCAATATGGGCGAGCTCAGAAATAGGAAGGGTGCAGTAACAACGTTGGGGCTGTACTACAGGCCTCCCAACAGCGAGCGTGAGACAGAGGCACAAATATGTAAACAGATTATGGAAAGATGCAGGAGAAACAGGGTGGTGGTGATGGGAGATTTTAATTTTCCGAACATTGACTGGGATTCACTTAGTGTCAGGCGTTTAGATGAAGCAGAATTTGTAAGGAGCATCCAGGAGAGTTTTCTCAAGCAATATATAAATAGTCCAATTCGGGAACGGGCCGTTCTGAACCTGGTGTTGGGGAATGAGCCTAGCCAGGTGGTTGAAGTTTCAATAGGGATAACTTTGGGAATAGTGATCACAATTCCGTAAGTTTTAGAATACTGATGGACAAAGACAAGAGTGGTCCTAAGGGAAGAGTGTTAAACTGAGGGAAGACCAACTATAGCAAAATTTGGCAGGAGCTGGGGAATGTAGATTGGGAGCAGCAGTTTGAGGGTAAATCCACATTTGATATGTGGGAGGCTTTTAAAGAGAAGTTGATTAGAATCCAAGACAGACATGCCCCTGTGAAAATGAGGGATAGAAAGGGCAAGATTAGGGGACCATGGATGACAGATAAAATTGTGAGGCTAGAAAAGAGGAAAAAGGAAGCATACAGAAGGTCTAGGTGACTGAAAACAGATGGAGTTTTGGAAGAATATTGGGAAAATAGGACCAATCTGAAACGAGGAATTAAGAGCGCTAAAAGGGGTCATGAAATATCTTTAGCAAACAGGGTTAAGGAAAATCCTAAAGCCTTTTATTCATATATAAGGAGCAAGAGGGCAACTAGAGAATGGGTTGGCCCACTCAAGGACAAAGGAGGGAAGTAATGCAGGGAGGCAGAGAAAATGAGTGAGATTCTTCATGAGTACTTTGCGTCGGTATTCACCAACGAGAGGGCCATGACAGATGTTGACGTTAGGGATAGATGTTTGATTACTCTCGGTCATGTCAGCATAAGGAGGGAGGATGTGTGGGGTAGTTGTAAGGCATTAGGATGGACAAGTCTCCAGGTCCAGATAGGATCTATCCCAGGTTTCTGAGGGGAGAGAGAGAGAAGAAATAACTGGTGCCTTAATAGATATCTTTGCAGCATCCTTGAGCACAGTGAGGTCCCAAAGGACTGGAGAATTGCAAATGTTGTCCCCTTGTTTAAGAAGAGTAGCAAGGATAACCAGGTAATTATAGACCAGTGAGCCTGAGGTCAGTGGTGCAGAAGTGGCTGGAGAAGATACTGAGGGATAGGATCTATCTACATTTGGAAGAAAATGGGCTCATTAGTGATAGACAGCATGGTTTTTTGTAGGGAAGGTCATGTCTTACCAACTTGATAGAATACTTTGAGCAAGTGACAAAGATGATAGATGAGGGAAGGGCTGTAGATGTCATATACATGGACTTCAGCAAGGCATTTGATAATGGTATGCCTATAATAAGCCTATGGTAGGCTGATGGAGAAAGTGAAGTCACATGGGCTCCAGGGTGTACTAGCTAGATGGATAGAGAACTGGCTGGGCAACAGGAGACAGAGAGTTGTAGTGGAAGGGATTTTCTCAAAATGGAGAACTGTGACCAGTGGTGTTCCACATAGATCCGTGCTGGGACCACTGTTGTTTGTGATATACTAAATGATCTGGAGGAAGGTAGAGATGGTCTGATTAGCAAGTTTGCAGATGGGACTAAGATTGGTGGAGTAACAGATAGTGAAGGGGACTGTCGGAGAATGCAGCAGAATATAGATAGATTGGAGAGTTGGACAGAGAAATGGCAGATGGAGTTCAATCCAGACAAATGTGAGGTGATACATTTTGGAAGATCCAATGGAAGAGCGAACTATACGGTAAATGGAAAATTGGGGAAAATTGATGCACTAAGAGATCTGGGTGTTCAGGTCCATTGTACCCTGAAAGTGGCAACGCAGATGGATAGAGTGGTCAAGAAGGCATACAGCATGCTTTCCTTCATCAAACAGGATATTAAGTACAAGAGTTGGTAAGTCATGTTGCAGTTGTATAGGAGATAATGGGAACTGCAGATGCTGGAGAATCCGAGGTAACAAAGCGTGGAGCTGGATGAACACAGCAAGCCAAGCAGCATCTTTGGAGTTGGCCAGCTGTGTTCATGCAGCTCCACACTTTGTTATCTTACAGTTATATAGGACTTTGGTTCAACCGCATTTGGAGTACTGCGTACAGCTCTGGTCACCACATTACCAATGGGATGTGGATGCTTTGGAGAGGGTGCAGAGGAGGTTCACCAGGATGTTGCCTGGTATGGAGGGTGCTAGCTATGAAGAGAGGTTGAGTAGATTAGGATTATTTTCATTAGAAAGACGGAGATTGAGGGGGGACCTGATTGAGGTCTACAAAATCATGAGGGGTATAGACAGGGTGGATAGCAAGAAGCTTTTTCCCAGAGTGGGGGATTCAATTACTAGGGGTCATCAGTTCAAAGTGAGAGGAGGAAAGTTTAAGGGAGATATGCGTGGAAAGTTCTTTACACAGAGGGTGGTGGGTGCCTGGAAGGTGTTGCCAACGGAGGTGGTAGAGGGAGGCACGATAGCCTCATTTAAGATGTATCTGGACAGGTACATGAATGGGCAGGGAGCAGAGGGATACAGATGCTTGGAAAATTGGCGGCAGGTTTAGCTAGAGGATCTGGATTGGTACAAGCTTGGAGGGGCCGAAGGGCCTATTCCTATTCTGTAATTTTCTTTGTTCTTTTTTTTTGCCTTGGTTGTGCCTCCAGTGATTTTATTAAAGACTATCCAATGATGTGTAAAGTGTACACCATAGACACGGGCCATTTGGCACATCTCAGCCGTACAGCAGATGAATACTGTCGTACCTCAACCGATTAGAAGAACCTTTTCTCTGATTTGTGTTTGTCTACGTTGTATTTTACATCAATACCCTTCGCGTTGGCTATTCCTTGTTGTAGCACTTTCCACATTGCCACTACTCTTCACTGAAGAAGCTTCTCCTGAATTGGAATTACAGGTGAGTAAATGATCACAAAAGCACTGAAACCTGAATTTGTAAAGGCTATTGATGCTAAAATAAAGACAGCATTTTGCTCTGCTTCTGTTCTATATAAGGAATCTTTCAGAGCTGTGCAGCAACTCAGAAATAAAGACAGACATAATTCTAAAGAATGGCCTCATTAAAGATCACATGCATCTTTTCTTGTACAGGGTGAGGTTCTCACACTGGCATGATAAATCATCCTGGCATTGACCTGATTCCAACTTTTATAGATCACAGCAAGGCAGGTGCTGCTTTGAGAGGCCCTCAAGCAGAACAAATACATTAGCAAAAGTTGTTGCTTAGTCTTCTGTGACCTTTGAAACATAGATTTGTCTGTTGCTACCAGCAATACTCAGGACTAAAATAAGGCTGATTTGCCTCTTCAAATGACAATATCTGTTTGGTGAAACCTCAGTAACACCTTGCTGAAATTTGAGTTTTCATGGATTACCATCGGTCACCGGGTAAACACAGGCAAAACTGAATTCAGCTGCTTCTCACATTACCAAAACACTCCCGATCCTCATTACACTGGCTCCAACCAGGAGCGGTGTATGACCAATGGCTGAATCAGATATCCGTTAACAGTGAGGGAAAAATCATACTTCATCTCTACTCACCTTGAGTTTAGGAGGCACACTGAAAAGCAGAGGTTGTTTTCCCTGTCCCAGTCAGACCTCAGACATACAGAGCACACCATGTAAATTCAGAGGGCAAGGTTGTGTAATAAAAAAGAAAGTTCAGAAGAGTCATTTCACTTCCTCGATGCTCTGTACCTCTTGTCAATTAATGACTGTCCTTAAGATTTCATGCTGTTGGATTTCAGCTTCTGTTTTGTTTGAAGTATATGCACGTACAGATACAGTGCATCTGTTATTGCAAGCACATTGCAATGCTACAATCCCAGTCCATCACTCCCTTGAAGTTACAGGATTCATTTCCAGAATTAGTCCTTTGCCTGGCAGACTAACTAAAATGCAGATTGTAGGTTGAAAGGAATCATTAGAAGGAGTAGAAAGACATGTGGAAATGTTGTTTCCCCCAAGAGGGTGGTGGGTATCTGGAATTCTCTGCCCAGTTTCATGGTTGAGGGAGAAATCTCTCACCTTGTTGAAAAGGAACCTGGGCAAAGTTTGGCATCAGAGGGTTGAGTGCTCAGTTTAAAATATTCTTGCTGCTTTTAGCTGTTCCTCTGAAATTGACACCAGTCACATGAGGGTGTGCAAAATTGAGCAGCTTCCCATCGCATGGCAAAGACCTTGTCAGACTTTCACACTAAGCTGTACGTTCATTGGGAAAGGGGAGAAAGTGACTGAGACAGTTGTACTCCTGCAAATGTAATTACATCATAAAAACTTCTCAGTAATGGGGTGAAGTTAAGTAAATGATGATCTAATTAAAACTTACACAAACCTTATTAGCCTGAGCCTACAGGAACTGAATGATGGTTCAGAGACTCAGTTTTTGAAGCCCTTTGCCTGTCTTCATCCATCAACAGTTGCCTTTGCTGTCAGACCCATCCTGCCTCACCCACCCACCCCCTGCCTCACTCACCACCTCCCCACCCACCTCCTGCCTCAAATCACCCACCCCCTCACTCACCACCTCCTGCCTCACCCACCTCCTGCCTCACCCATCCACCTTCTGCCTCACACACCCACCCCCTCATTTACCTCCTCACCCACCTCCTGCCTCATTCACCCAACCCCTCACTCACCACCCACTCACTCACCACCTCCTCACCCACCTCCTGCCTCAAATCACCCACCCCCTCACTCAGCACCTCCTCCTCACCCACCTCCTGCCTCAATCACCCACCCCCCCACTCACCACCCACTCACTCACCAGCTCCTCCTCACCCACCTCCTGCCTCAACCACCCACCCCCTCACTCACCACCCACTCACTCACCCACTTCCTGCCTCACCCACCACCCATCACTCACTTCCTGCCTCACTGACCCACCTCCAGGAGTCACCAAGATTCCTGGTGAAGTTCCTTAACAATATTTCCGAACAACGGTCACCTGGTTTCCAAGACATCACAGCAATGGGGTGGTGCTAGTCTCTGTCTATCAGAGCCACTCTCCTGGGGCTTTGGTCACATGGGATCGCAGTGCTGCCCAGTGAAATGCCTGAATGTAGTTATTTGACTTCAGGAGTGCCAGACAGAAATATATGGTTCCCACAAACAGTGATGTGAAAATAACAAAAAAAAACTGTTTTGGGGGATACATATTGGGTCAGGAGAATATTATAACATTCTTGTTTCTCATCAAAGGTCCTTTGGGATCCTTTAAACTACACAGAGCAGTTGGTTGCTCAGCTTAACCTCTTATACAAATTTTCTTCTGAAGCTGCCCCTCAGACCTGAGCATGAATGGATCCATTAACCCTACTATGGGGAGGGAGACGGGGAGGGGGGCAGAAGGTGTTTGAAGAGGCCAGTGGGTGGGGTGCTCAGGGTTTCACACACACCTTCGTCTGTTTACACGCAGACTGTCTCTGGGTCAGTCAGAAACCCTCCAGATGGTTATCACCTTCACCAAAGCTTCTTCTCCATTTTGGGCCATCTTGGTTTAAGAAATTCCCATGAGTCAATAGGGATACTGAAGATAATAAAATGTGAGGCTGGATGAACACAGCAGGCCCAGCAGCATCTCAGGAGCACAAAAACTGACGTTTCGGGCCTAGACCCTTCATCAGAGGGGTGGTGATGAAGGGTCTAGGCCCGAAACGTCAGCTTTTGTGCTCCTGAGATGCTGCTGGGCCTGCTGTGTTCATCCAGCCTCACATTTTATTATCTTGGATTCTCCAGCATCTGCAGTTCCCATTATCAGGGATACTGATGTGTGTTTTTTTTTAAAAGGAAGGTTTTGAAGATATCTTGAATTATTTTCCTCAGCCTTCCTGGTAATGGCTAGCCATGATGGAGTTCAGTGTAGAAATCTGGTTTTGAAAATAGTGTGCCAGGAATGTGAATGATGTGACCTACCCAACACAGTTGATTAACAGCAATCAGTGCCTCATTACTGGGGATGCTAGCCTGAGAGAGGTGACTGATTTGGGAGCATTGTTCTGCCATTTGATTTACAAGATTTTGTAGATGCATCACTGGTAGTGTGCCTCTCGGCAATTGAGACATCTGCTGTACTTTGTCCAAATTTTTGATTCATACAGAAGGATAGTAACACTGCCGCCCTGGAGACCATGAGCTTTGTTTTGGGGTTTGAGGTCTCCATCTACAAATACTATTTTTGCTCAGAGAACCAAAAGGTTGCACTGGCATACGGGAGGCTGTGATGAGCTTTGTCAATCTCTGTGCTCACTGGCAAGATGCTTCCAAGGCATGAGGATTGATTTACATTGTGAAGTAGCTTGTCGTGGATAGGTATAGCGTTACGCTGAAGGACCGGGCTGGCAGAAGACAACTGTTCCCTGGGAAATTTACCTAAGGCCTGAGTGTCACAACTCAAAGTGTATTCTGCAAACTGCAGCTTGGTGACAGAGATTGAGGTTCTTATCTGGAAGCAACACAGGTTGAACTTTCTCGCCCATCCTGCGGATTAACTCCAGACCAGCAGGAAACTTCATGGATACAAGCTGAAGTGGTCAGTGAGGAATACTGAGGAATGTTAGTGTGAAAACAGCCTTACTCATCCCCAGTTTGCACTCACATTGACGACGATGGTGAGGATGGTGACCTATATGCTATCATTCTGCAGGCAAAGGATGATGAGGAATTTCTGTGAGCACCCACATTCACAGAGAACCCTCTGCAGTTCGCCATAGTTGACAAAGTCAAAGCCATTGGTGGGGACAGAAAAATCCTCCATTAGAGGTTGTTGGAGCTGTCTTTGGATTTGACTTTCTGTGAAGAACATGTTCATTGTGCCATTTAATGAACAGAAACAGATGGTAACTCAGCCAGTGAGAGGGGGGAGCTTTCGGTCATTTTTGTTATCACCTTCTCTGCAGGAGTCAAGAGGGAGACTCTCTGCCAACAGCTTCAGATATGATAAAATCTGCCTTAATTCCTTTTTTAAAGAAATTGTGATCATCAGCTAGGGAGCATTGTGATGAACAGCACAGCACTCCCTCAGTACAGCACACTCTCAGTACAGCACTCCGTCAGTACAGCACTCTCTCAGGACAGCACTCTCTCAGGACAGCACTCACTCAGTACAGCATTCCCTCGGCACAGCACTCCCTCAGTACAGCACACTCTCAGTACAGCACTCCATCAGTACAGCACTCTCTCAGGACAGCACGCCCTCAGTACAGCATTCCCTCGGCACAGCACTCCCTCAGCACAGCACTCCCTCAGTACAGCACTCCCTCAGCACAGCACTCCCTCAGCACAGCACTCCGTCAGTACAGCACTCCCTCAGTACAGCATTCCCTCAGCACAGCACTCCCTCAGTACAGCACTCCCTCAGCACAACACGCCCTCAGCACAGCACTCCCTCAGCACAGCACTCCGTCAGTACAGCACTCCCTCAGTACAGCACTCCATCAGCACAGCACTCCCTCAGTACAGCACTCCCTCAGCACAACACGCCCTCAGCACAGCACTCTGTCAGTACAGCACTCCCTCAGCACAACACGCCCTCAGCACAGCACTCCCTCAGTACAGCACTCCCTCAGCACAGCACTCCGTCAGTACAGCACTCCCTCAGTACAGCACTCCCTTGGCACAGCACTCCCTCAGCACAGCACACCCTCAGCACTGCACTGCCTCGGTACAGCACTCCCTCGGTACAGCACTCACTCAGTACAGCACTCCCTCAGCACAGCACTCCCTAGGTACAGCACTCCCTCAGCACAGCTCTCTCTCAGTACAGCACTCCCTCAGCACTGCACTCCCTCGGTACAGCACTCCCTCGGTACAGCACTCCCTTGGCACAGCACTCCCTCAGCACAGCACACCCTCAGCACTGCACTGCCTCGGTACAACACTCCCTCAGCACTGCACTGCCTCAGTACAGCACTCCCTCGGTACAGCACTCACTCAGGACAGCACTCCCTCAGCACAACACGCCCTCAGCACAGCACTCTGTCAGTACAGCACTCCCTCAGCACAACACGCCCTCAGCACAGCACTCCCTCAGTACAGCACTCCCTCAGCACAGCACTCCCTCAGTACAGCACTCCCTTGGCACAGCACTCCCTCAGCACAGCACACCCTCAGCACTGCACTGCCTCGGTACAGCACTCCCTCGGTACAGCACTCACTCAGTACAGCACTCCCTCAGCACAGCACTCCCTCAGGACAGCACTCCCTAGGTACAGCACTCCCTCAGCACAGCACTCTCTCAGTACAGCACTCCCTCGGTACAGCACTCCCTCGGTACAGCACTCCCTTGGCACAGCACTGCCTTGGCACAGCACACCCTCAGCACTGCACTGCCTCGGTACAACACTCCCTCAGCACAGCACTCCCTCAGTACAGCACTGCCTTGGCACAGCACTCCCTCAGCACAGCACACCCTCAGCACAGCACTCCCTCGGTACAGCACTCCCTCGGTACAGCCCTCCCTTGGCACAGCACTCCCTCGGCACAGCACTCCTTCAGTACAGAACTCCCTCGGTACAGCACTCCCTCAGCACAGCACTCCCTCAGGAAAGCACTCCATCAGCACAGCACTCCCTCAGGACAGCACTGAAATGTCAACCATTGTTACTCCTTCCCCAGAGCCCTTAGACGCGGAATGTGAGAGTACTGCTAACTTAAGCTTTGCTGACAACTGGAGAGCAAAAAAATTATAACCTGATGATCTTTGATGTTCAACCAAACATCCTTTGTCCTCCAGAAATAGCAGGACCTGCAAATGTTGGAGAATCTGAGATAACAAGGTGCAGAGCTGGATGAACACAGCAGAAAAAAATCTGAAGAAGGGCCTAGGCCTGAAATGGCAGCTTTCCTGCTCCTCTGATGCTGCTTGGCCTGCTGTGTTCATCCAGCTCTACACCTTGCTCTCTCACGCTTTCTTCTCCATCTGTGATATTTTCCTAAATAGTGGGGAAAGAAACAGACTTGTTGATGCACTTGGGAATTTCGCCAGGAATTACAGCAGGAGTCCTTTGTCGTTTGAGTGTCAAGGCCAAACCTGGATGACTACCAGCCTCAACTGGTGGAAATTAGTTAGTGAGACATCTGCTTACTTTGTGCACAAAGTGGATGCAAAACATATTAATGTGACAGTAGGATGTCCTGCATCCAATCAGCACATGGTCTCAGTGCCAGAGTCATGGTGCCTATCTAATCATTGTCCACATCAGACAGTTCAAATAGACATTATCCCTTTGAATATGTAATTCAGGAGCCTCTCACCTTTTGAAGGACCTCTCTCTGACACTTGGCCACCTCAGGGTTGCCCAGCTACTATTACCCTTAACCAACTCTTATTCCCCTGAAGAAGAGGGTTCTGAGGAGCCTGAACCTGTGATTGATTCATTCTCAGTCAATCTAACCCCTTCCCAGTATTCACTGCAAGCTAACAGAGGAGCAGTGTGAAAAGTTGGTCTCTTCTGTAATTCGTACTGTCTGTGCTGGAGCAATGGTTAGCTACAGGAGGCCATCCTGGAGGAGTTAGCTGAGGCCAAAGTGCTCTAAATCCAGATAGCCAGCAGAGGAGGAGCAGAACTACAATCTAATCTTTGAAGACTACTAAGGTTTTATTTACGGAGATACATATTGCAAACCTGTGCCTCCAAGTAATGTCCTACAAGTGAATTCCCAGTTCATCCTGCAGTTATAATCCAATCAGCTATCAACAGGTACCACGCCCCAGGTGTCCCAATCTGGGTGGATCACACACCTTGAGTTTATGGGCCCCGATGAATCATCTTCCTGTGCTTCAGCTGTGTCTCTTGCTATGGCCTTGTGGGTTCCAGTTGTAAACTGAGTGATTGGAAAAGATGATTTGTGTAAGACTGTAATATACTTTAAAGAAATCACTACTAATTCGATATGTTAACCCATTAAGATATGAATTGGGGTCAGGATGGTCAGATTTGTATTTCCAATCCACCAAAGAAGCCATGATCATTATTTCTGAGACCTCCAAACTGATCTAAGGAGGGAATGCCAATGCATCTGCACCCTTTGTTCCAATAGGAAGATAAATCTAATAAGGCATATTTTGGCGAGTGCTTAACTTTCCCTTCTGCATATTCAATTAGTGCTCGGTGTCTCCTAGCAACTCCATCCATGGAGACATGCAAATAGCGTAAGGATTCATGCGAGGTGGGTGGAATGTTTACTGACAGGTTAAGGTGCTGCAGGATTCCAGGTAGAACTGTTACTGTGCTGAAGAGTTGGGAGTCGTAGCCCTGTGAAAGGATTGAGCATTTTACACTCGAGGGGACAGAGGCTTAAGGCAACCAATGATTATTCTGAAATAATAAGTATCCTTTTTATTGTATCCTTCAGATGCTTCAAATAATGGTGTGATGTAATGCTCGCATGGATCGGTCATTCAGCCATACACTGATGACACTTTGCAATTTTTTGCAGATATGGTAGTGCAAGTAGTATTGGAAGTACAGAATTGTACAGTGAGGGTGCTGACCTTTGGATAATGGGTTATCTGAAAAAATGTAATCCATAAAGGCAACAAATCTCAGAGAAGTGAACTGTACTTTTCATTACTCATGGAGCTGCAGGACTTGGGCATCATCTGAGGGTTCCAGAAGGTTTGCACAAGGTCAAACAAGAGAACGTCTCTGTAAGCAACAGTTGTTGTTTATCACTGTTTAAAATTTGAGTCGAGAGTTGTTGTAATCTGCTGTCCGTGGCAAATGTTTAAACATTTAGTCTCTATATCTTGACATCAAAGTGAGTATGGCAGTGGTATGAATGCTCCCATTGAGTGGTCTCATGTTCCCAGTAAGGTTGCATCTCAATTATTTTGTAACCCTTTCAGTAATTTTCTTTGGCAGTTAGTTAAGTCAGTTTACAATTTAGAGAGATGCCAGTTAGGTCACTTCATAAATGACTGAGGAGCTGGACTGGGATTTTCTGGACTGAATTTGACAGTTTTGCTTATGATGAAAATAAGCCATGAAGCTGATGTGTGAAATGCAATCAGCATACAGAGAAAGATTCATTGTGGCATAATTGCTGTTTATGACATATTTGAAACCTATAATTTCAACAGCTTTGCTGTTTGTAATTTGTTTTTCCCTTTGTTTGTCATGGCACCACCTCTTAAATAATCTATCTGAGTTTAGCCAGTGCTAAACCAAACGCTAGGGGATCCCAGCAGATTCAGAAAGAGAGCTTATCCTCTGCCTATTCCCAGCAAGTGTTAACATGCTTCCACTGTCAAACAGCTTGGTATCAGGGCACTGCTCTCCAGGGTGCACAGTATCATCCCACACAGTTGATCTCTTCATGGGCTCAACTCCAAACAATGAAGGAAATCTGCTGGCTCCTCTTCAGTGGTGACTATGGTTTGTCCAGAGTTTTTGTCATTAAGTTTTCAAGAATATTTGTAGCTTGGGTTATTGCTGAGGTTGTAGATAAGCCCCCAGTTTGGTTGCAAACTTTTCATCACCTTGCTAGGTAACATCATCAGCGCGTCTCTGATGAAGCATCGGTGTTTTGTCCCACTTGTTATTTATATGCCTCAGTTTGTTGGGGTATTTGGTACCATTTCTGGTTCTGTTTCTCAGTGGTTTGTACACAGGGTCTAATTCAATGTGTTTGTTGATGGAGTTCCAGTTGGAATGCCAGGCTTCAGGAATTCCCTGGTGCATGTCTGTTTGGCTTGTGCGACTATAGATGTGCTGTCCCAGTCGAATTAGTGTCCATGTGTACTGAGACCAGTGACAACTGGTTGTGTCTCTTGATGTCACTCAGAGTCATCAAGAGACATGACCAATTCTCACTGGTCTCAGTACTCATGGACAATGAGGGACACTAATTCGACTGGGACAGCTCATCTATAATCACACAAGCCAAACAGACATGCACCAGGAAATTCCTGGAGGCCTGGCATTCCACGTGGAACTCCATCAACAAACACATTGAATTAGACCCTGTGTACAAACCACTGAGAAACAGAACCAGAAATGGTACAAAATACCCCAACAAACTGAGGCATATAAATAATGAACAAGGCAGTACACTGATGCTTCACCAGAGGCACAGTGACAACATTACATAGCAGGGTGATGAGACATTTGTAACCAAACCCACTGGCTCAGCGAGCGTGTCTACAATCTCAGTTTTTGCCATGTATGTGCATTCACTTTGCATTGCTTTCACCTGACCATGTTTTGTCTTTATTTATTCTTTGATGGGCTCTGGGCATTGCTGGCATGGGCCTGAATTTGCTGCCTATCCCTAACTTGTTTGGCCATGTCAGAGAGCAATTAGGAGTCATTCACATTCCTGTGGTTTTACAAATGAGTATAGGAATTAGGAAGTGCAGTGGGCCTGTCAGCCAATCCAGCCTGTTCCATTATCCAGTAAGATCGTGGATCATTGGGTTTTAGTCTTGAATTTGCATTCCTACCTATCCCTGATAATCTTTCAGCTCCTTGCTGAACATGAATCTATCCACCTTGGCTCTAAAAATATTTACAGCATCAACTTCCAACATCTTTTTGGGAAGATTTGCGAAAGCTCACAAACCTCTCAGAGAAGAGAAAATGTTTCCTCATGTCTGTTTTAAACAGTGATCCCTGTTGACAGATTCTCCCACAACATCTCCCCTGTCTCCTGGTGATCAGATTGAGTGTGATGTCAGATTTCTTTCCTTACAGGATGTTTGTGAACCAGATGAGATTTTAAAAGAATCGATGATAGCTATATAATCACCGTTACTGGGGTGGTTTTAAAATCCCTGACTTGTTAAACAAATTTAAATTCCATCAGGTGCCATGCTGGGATTTGAACCCCCATTCCCAGAGCATTAACCACAAGTCCAATGATGTTTCCACACTGCTACCATATCCTCATGAGAACATGGTGATGAGCTTGTGTCACAAATGATTGATAATCACCTAATGCTGCTGTACCCACAATGCTGTCAGGGGCAGAGTTCCACAATTTTGACCCAGTGACGGTGAAGGTATGGTGATATATTTCCAACTCATAATGGTTAGTGACTTGGAGGGGAACTTGAAGGTGGTGGTATTCGCACATATCTCCTACCTTTGCCCTTCTAGATGGAAGTGTCCATGGTTCTGAAAGGTGCTGTCTGTGGATCTGTGCCAAATTTTGGCAGTACATCAGGTCTGGACACACTGCAGGACTGAAAGTTGTGGTGGAGGGAGTGGACGTTTGTGGATGTGGTGCCAATCAAACAGGCTGCTTTGTCCTGGATGGTGTCAAGCTTCTTGAGTGTTGTTGGGGCTGCACCCATCCAGGTGAATGGGGAGTATTCCATCACACTCCTGAGTTGTGCCTTGTTGGTGGTGGACAGGCTTTTGGAGAGTCAGGAAGTGAGTTACTCACTGCAGTATTCTTAGTTTCTGCCCTGCTTCTACAGTCACAGAATCCATATGGCTAGTCTAGGTCAGGTTAATGGTAGCCAGTGGTACTGATACTGGGGGATTCAGTGATGGTCACACCATTGAACATCTACAGGGATGGTTAGAATCTGTGCTATTGGAGATGGTCATTGCCTAGAATTATTGTGAGCAGCACTTGCTACTTGCCACTTTTTAGCTGGATATTGTCCAACTTTTGCTGAATTTGGACACGGACTGCTTCAGTATCTGAGTAGACATTGTACAATCATTGGCGAACATCTCAACCTCTGACATTATGAGGGAGGGAAGGTCACTGATGAAGGTAGATGAGTTGCTTGACTAGAATCACAGAATTGTTAAGCCAGAAAAGGAGAGCAACTGGCCCATCATCCCTGCACAAGCTCTTCAATGAAGCATCATTACCTGGGGGCAATCTCCTGCATTTTTCCATACCCTGTGCAACATTTTTATCCAAGTTGTCATCTCGATTGCCTCCAACACACTTCCAGGAAGTACATTCCAGACACTAAATACACACTGGGTGAAAAATGTCCTTGTCACATTACCCTTGCTTCATTTGCGTATCACTTCAATCAATATCCTTTCATTTTTATTTCTTTTTACAACCAGAAACAGCTTCACCTGATCTGTTCTGTCCATTCTGCTCATGATTTTGAAAACTTCAATCATATTTTCTCTCAGCTTTCCTTTCTGCAAGGAACTTCTTCAATCTTTCCTCATAACTGACGTTTCTCATCTGGGAAATATTCTTGTAAATCACTTCTGCACTCTCGACAATGTGCTCACAGATCCAGGGGTTCAGGGAGAGAACCCTTTGAAAGTAATGCCACGGGTGGACAGGATGGTTAAGAAGACATTTAGCACTCTTGCCCTCATTGCTCAGAGCATTGAGTATAGGAGTTGGAGCATCATGTATTGGATGCTGCTAAGGCCATTTTTGGAGTACAATGTGCAGTTCTGATCATGCCACTGTAGGAAGTATATTATTAAACTGAAAAGGGTGCAGAAAAGATTTACAAGAGTATTACCAGGACTGGAGTGTTTGAGTTATAGGGAGAGGTTGGGTAGGCTGGGACTTTTTTCACTGGAGCCTAGGAGGTTGCGGGGTGACCTTATAGAGGTTTATAAAATCGTGAGGGCATTGATGAAGTGAATGGCAGATGGATTTTCCCTGGAGAGGGGAAGTTCAAAGTTATAAGCTCTATTTTTAAGGTGAGAGGAGAAAGGTTTTACAGGGAATTGAGGCGTAACTTTTTTACACAGATGGTGGTTCGTATGTGGAATGAGCTTCCGGGGAAGTGGTAGATATAGGTACAGTTGTAACATTTAAAAAAAAACATTTGGATGAGTACATGGATAGGAAAGGTTTATAGGGAAATGGGCATAATGCAGCCAAATGGGCCAAGTCTAGATTACAAAGCTTGGCTGGTATGGACGAGTTAGACTGAAGGGTCTGTTTCTCTGCTGTATGACTCTATCACTCTCGCATTCCTATAATACAGTGCCCAGAATAATATACTGAATGAGGTCTGACAGGTCTCTCTGATGAAGGGTCTAGGCCCGAAACGTCAGCTTTTGTGCTCCTGAGATGCTGCTTGGCCTGCTGTGTTCATCCAGTCTCACACTTTATTACCGAGGTCTAACAGGTGTCTTGTACAGATTCAACATCACTTCCTTGCTCTGTGTCCATAATAATAAAGCCGAGGTCACTATATGCTTTATGAACAGCTCTCTCTATCTATCCTGCCAACTTCCCTGAACTGTGCATTTGTATACCAAGGTCCCTCTGCTCCTTCACTCCTGAAGAACTGTACCCTCTATTTTATATTGTGTTTAATACCCTCCTAACCAAAGTGTATCATTTCATTTTTCTCTGTATCAAACCTCATCTGCCACCTATCCACCTATAACTTCTTATTCTCTCTACTAGAGCCAACTGTATATCCCAAGAATTTTGTGATCCTCTCTTACCCTTCTGTATTCAAGTGAGTACAAGCCCAGTCAAACCAATCTCCATTCATACAACAGTCTTGCCAGTTCTGGTATCACGTAGAGAATTCTCTCTAACTGCATTTTATGTCCTGTTTGCTAATTCTGAAACTAGCTCTCTAGTTTCTGATTGACCACATTCCTCCTTCTTTCCTAGGCCAATGGTACTAGCATGGGCCATGATCTCTGCGAAAGGATATCCTGTAGATGCTGTGTGATATCCTGGATCAAGGCACCAGGGAGACTGCATCCCTTCCAGCAGTCACTTTGATGGCCATAAAATACCTGTCTGTTCCCCAAAGTAATAGATCCCCTGCCACTATTGCTGCTGCTTTCTTTTTCCTTACCCCTTAGACAGTCAGACCACTCGTGGTGCCAGAAAGCTGGTTCTATCAGCTCTTCCCTGAGGAACCAGAACCTTCGCCAGCTTCTAAAATGAAAAACTGATTTGTGAGTGGGGCCTCAGGGGACTCCTGACTATTGGCCTGACTCTCTTTGACCTGTCTGATGGGCACCAATTCCTTGGTTTCCACCAGTCCCTTAAGCTGTGGTGTGGCCAGCTGTTTGTCTCTTGCTATCCATGTAGCTTTGAGCCTCACGGATGTGCCACAATATCTGCAGCCACCGTTCAAACTCTGAGCCCTGGAGCTCCTGGCTCAGTAGACGGGAGTATTTCCTGTACATACGCATGAACGTACACACATATTGTTTTCTGCCTTTGTTGCTTTGAAGTGCTGTCTCTATGTTATTTTGAAAATATTATCTGATCCAAATAAAAATGACACCCATTCCAGAAACCATAGCATCACATCCTAAAGATCAGAGGAATATTGTTACGTTTCCATTGAATGTGGAATGCTCAGAACTGTAACCATTACATTGGGGAAGGATTCCAGCTGAATTCAGCTTATAATTGGAGTGTGTGGTACAATATGCTGTCTATTGTCAGCTTCTATTTTTAAACTTGGTTTTCTGAAAAACCATATTGAATTCTCTGCATATGAACGATGTTAGGAAAGAGCTTCCACTGGCTCAAAGATGTGCAAATAATTCTTTAGAAGTGAATCTACATCAGAGCAGTGAATAGAGTGAGTTCAGCACTTAGTGACAGAATGGCAATAAATAAATGCAAACGAAAGAGACAAGGGCAGGAGTAGGCCATTTGGCCCCTTAAATCTAGTCTGCATTCAATAAACTCATGACTGCTGTGTTTGTTCCAGATTCGACATTCCCATCTACCCCTTGATAATCCTTGGTCCCCTATCTGACAAGAATCTCTCCACCTGCGCCAAAAATAAGTTCAGTGATTCCAATTCCACTGATTTCTAAGGCAGAGAGCCCTCAAGGTGCACAGCACTCTGAGAGACAAACATTTTCCTTATCCGTGTCCTCTTTCAAAATGTTCAATAACATTTTTGCAGTTGCTTTATCTTTGACTATTATTTCATAAAACATGAAATATGAAATGGAGTGTGATTTACAAACACAAAACAGAAGTTTGAAGCATTTAAACATCTTAAAGGATTGACAGAAAGCATAAGAACCTTAGATGTTCAGGAATAAACGGTTTACTTGCTTAGTTTAATTAATTGAATGAAAATTGATATACTGTGTGAATTAGTAAATGATTGCTTCATGAAAATGGTGGTAAATGATGTCTTTATGAACGCATTAACATCTTTACAAATTAATTTTAGATGTGATGAGTAAATAAATTATAACTGGATTAACAAGCTGTCGGTTTAATCAGTGAGTTGATTCCAGATTTATTTTAATCTGAAGCAAATCATCCTAAAGTACAAATATTAGCAGGACAAACTCTTATTCCATTCATCGTTGTCTTGACCCATTTGTTTGCGCTTGTTCATCAGTTCAGTGCTTAATGCAATACAGCGTATAAAGCCTGTGCTGGTATTCACATGACTAATACTCTGAAACACAGCAAAGCTTCAAACAGCTCCAGTCTACGCACAGTCGGTTCCCAGCTGATAGACAGAATGTGGGGTGGGCTTTGTCACCAGACTTCTGGATTTTGCATGCCCAGATATATGTGCAACCACTCTGTGCCCAGGAACCTGCTGCTATTTTTAGGGTTCTGGCAACTAAAGCATTTTGAAACTGGGTAGTGGAGAGCTGAAAGTGGGGAAATATGAAGTCTTTATTGAATGCCTTAAAGATAGAAGGTAAGCAATCTATGAAAAAAAATATTGTGACTAATTTACGAAGGGATTTGGAAGTATGGTGATGTTAATATTCAGATTTTAATTGAAGACTTAATTGAAGATATTTCAAAATAACTTTTCAGTGTTCTATTTCGAATGTTCTATTTTAAGAAAATGTTTGATCAATAGTCAATTTGATCATTTTAAATCCATGAGCTAATTTAGCAGAGAGGATTTCTCTCTGTCAGGCAACTCCTAACAGTACTCGATTTGACAAGTGATTAAAAAGGGAAAGAGACGACTTTTGCACACAATTACTTATGACGATTGATAGTGCAAGGCAGCTTAACTGAGACTACCCTGAGAGATAAAATCATACCGTAACTGCAACAATTAGCTGGGAAAAACGTGGTTTATTATTTATGTATCTGCTGTGAAACAAGAGTTTCTAATCAGTGTAACAGGATTGTTAAATGCCTGAATGCTGGCATACATTGTTTTTGGCAGGTCAGCACCTAATTAATTCATTCATAATCATTTCATTGGAAGAGACTAGTTCAATTTAGCTTTTATAACCTGCATCAACATTAATTGTAAATCATGCAGCAAGATTACTTAATCTAAAACCTTACAGTGTACTGAGTGCAATACTGAATTTAACAACAAAAATTTCACAAAGTCCCAAAAATATTCAGAAGGTTTTGCATTCGTTGTCCTTGATGTAGAAGACATGATACTGTTGAACAGTTGCATTTAAGGAGCCTGTTTTCCTCAGGAAATATCATTGATATTTCATGTACAAATTCAGGTTTAAGTGTGTCTTAAAGAAAACAGGAGATGCTTGCCGAGTGTTGATTCAGCCCGCTGATGACTAGGTGAAATCGTCTGGTGCTGGAGTGTGACTGTGACAGTGAGCATGTGGATTCATGTATGTAAAAGAAAGCAAAACACCCACATACCTGATGCCTACGCATCACATAGCTGGAAAGACATCTGACTTTCAGTAGAACGGAAGTCAGTTTAAGGTGTTAAAGAAACTCTTTAACAATAATCACGAAGATTAAGAACCTTCGTTCAGTTGAACATTGACAGCAATGGGGAAAATAGAAATACGTGGTAAATGGCAAACCATTTGTGGATTTCGATTGAAATGTACTACAGGATTATTTGATTCTGCACTCATTCTTGTATGGAATTAAACATCTGACATGAAAACCCAGTAAAGGACTACACTGAGAATTACGACATTTCATACTGGCCTATTTGCTCCTGGTCCAGCAGCATTGCAAAAAGAAATGTTCACTCATTCATGGTGAAGAGATCTGAGAAAAAGCACCTCCTCTGCATGAGGTTTTTGGGGGGTGGTGGTGGTGTTTGGGTGGGGGGGGGAGGGGTTGGGGTTACTTAGTTCAGTTGGCTAGAAAGCTGGCTTACAATACAGAGTAATGTCATCAATTCCCACACTCAGGTCCTGGTTACCTCCAAGGGCTCTTCTTCGCAACCTTTCCCATCATCTCAGATGTTGTCCCCTTCAGGTTACCACCGGTTATGTCTCCCTGATAAGAGAGCAGACTGTAGCACCGTTATCTTTTACTGATGAGGTGGAGCCAGTTGGCAGGGGCTAGAAAATTCTATTACCACTTTTTATGCAAATGAATGGCCATTTTGAATGACATTGAATTGCCATTTCTCTGTGGTCATTGCTGCAGGTGGTTTATTTTTGGTATAGTGCAACCATTTTAGAGAAAGAAAGGTTTTCAATGATATAGCATTCCAATACCACCAGCGACACCCAAAATGCTTTCTAATCAACAAAGTACTTGTGAAATGTAGCCACTGTTGTAATGTAGAGAATGTGGTAGCTCAGTTACACAGAGCAATCTCCCATAGGCAGCACTTTAATAACAACAACATAATCAGTTTCAATGATGATGACTGAGGAGTAAATGCTAGACAAAGCCTTGACAATAGGTCACTTTGTCATTTATTGAAATAGTGCCATGGAACCATTTACATTCACTTAAACAGGAAAGTAGGGCTTCCATTTAATGTCACATCTAAAAGATAGCATTTCTGACAACGCAGTACTCTCTCAGAAGGAGCTGAGCCATGTCCAACACTGTCTCCAATTCGGCAAAGATTCACTATGGTAGGACTGAAACCATCCCTTTAGCTGGCTCTGCTTTTTCCTTTCCAAAATGATCCAGCAGCTCTAACCCCCCACAGAGCACTCTTGAACCTGCTCTGAACTTCCACCTTTGTCTCGTTTCTTTCCTATTTCCAATCATGTCCTCAGGCCACTCTGTGTTTGGGATTCACCTCCTGCTATGTTGAACTTTGTCACTTTCAATTCCTGGCCACTCAACCTCCCTTCCCACTCCCCATGTTATTTAATATCTACACCTCCCTTTCATCTTCAAACTCCTTGCACATTCTTGAACTCCCCCATCCCCTTCCCACCTACCCCGGCCCAAATATGCCCCTCCCTTTCCTGGAGCTCCATGTTTGAATCACTCCACCCAGATCTCCAACTCTGGTGCAGTTGTAAAAGTGTTCCTATCAGTGCCACAGATGATATCTCATGTGCCTGTAATGAATTTGAAGGTCCCCTCCTCATCCTTTTCAATCTGTCTGCAGCCTTTAATCACCTTAATCACTCTATCTTCAGTAGCCATGCCTTCAGCCTTGGTCTTTAGATCTGGACTTTCCTCTCTCAACCTTTCCCCCTCTCTCCCCCAATGTGCTTCTTAAAGTAACTTGCCAAATCTATCACTTTAGCCAGGTTCTTGGTAATCTGCCTGGTATATTGCCTCCTGTAGCGTAGTATCTAACTTTAATCCATAATGCTTCTCTGAAATGGCCTGAGATCTTTTATTCTGTTAAAGGTGTTATATAAATAGAGGTATTTTTTGGAGGTAAGACTGATTTCTTCAGGATATTGGATCTTTTTAGAATTTGAAAGTTTGGAGATCAGACAAATTCCACCAGAGATAATACAATGAATGAAAGTTCACGGTGAAGGCCATATGTTAGGATTCATATTAACCCTGTTGTTAAAAACTTACAGCTGCATCTCATCTTCAGCCTAGTTGTGGACTTGATTTCCACAGTGTGAGTTTATGCATTGGAGTGGGGTTTCTAAGCATTGGGCTGAGAATTTGAGTGCTGGGCATGAGTTGGGTGAATAGATCTTCTGGCTTCACCTCACTTCTCCTTGCAACTTTAACTGGGTAACAACTGAGGACTGAGAGATCCAGCTGGTATTTGTTAGCCTTGTGGATCACCAATGAATGGATCTTACAACACAGTGGTACTGTTCCTATATCTGATCCAGAAGGCCTGAATTGAAGTCCCACTTGCTCCAGAGGTGTATCATGTCTGAATAGGTTCCAGTTGTAAGTCTCTGAATGCTTTCTTATTGGAGAGGTCAGCACAAAGCAGAGATACAATGCTGGGCCTCCTTTCATCCTGAATACCATAATAGCAGCATCCATTGCGGCACGGTGGCTCAGTGGTTAGCACTGCAGCCTCACGGCACCAGGGACCCGGGTTCAATTCCAGCATCAAGCAACTGTCTGTGTGGAGTTTGCACATTCTCCCTGTGTCTGCATGGGTTTCCTTCGGGTGCTTTGGTTTCCTCCCACAGTCCAAAGATGTGCATGTTATGGTGGATTGGCCATGCTAAATTGCCTGTAGTCTTCAGGGGTGTGTGGGTTATAGGGGGATGGATCTGGGTGTGATGCTTCAAGGGGCGGTGTGGACTTGTTGGGCCGAAGGGCCTGTTTCCACACTGTAGGAAATCTAAAAAAAATTGTGGCTACTCAGTTACAACAAAAAACACAATACCAGTAACATGCAATTCTCATCAGAAGTGGCACTTAATGTTTAGATGGTTCAAGCACTTCTCTTCAGATTTTACTTTTTTTTGGTCTATTCATTTTCTCCTATTAGTTGTAACACAAAGATACTCTTGAAATTGTATAAAATCAGTCACAAAATGTTAAGGGGTATGATCTGTAATAGCCTCCAAAGGGCATATTGACATTGCAGTAACTGGTGGTGCTTTGCCAAATGCACATGAGTATCAGTTATTAATGTGATTGTGCTCCCATATAAGCCATTCCATGGGAATCAGATCAACTTGCTTGCTCTGAGCAGAATGTGTGATCTTTGGGACTTTGAATGGCCCAACGTCTCCCAATTCTGAATGTAAGACATGTTGTTGGTAGCTTAAAATGCAGATTGCAATTTTTCTTTCTAAAAGTTCTCTTGCTTTGGAGAAGCGAAGATTTTCCAGTCTCAGCTACTAGAACAATAACTCTTCATGGGGATGTGGTAACTGGAAGTCTGAGGGGAAAGCTGATAGGAACCAATTTATTAAACCAGAGTTTACACCCTCCAGTTAACTTTCTTGAACCACTGCAGTCCACGTGCTATAGGTAGACCCACAATGCCCTTAGGGAGAGAGTTCCAGGATTTTGACCCAGCGACACCGAAGAAACAGGGATATATTTCCAAGTCAGGATGGTTAGTGGCTTGGGGAGGAACTTGCACGGGGTGGTGTTCCCATGTCTCTGCTGCCCTTCTTCTTTGAGATGGAAGTAGTCATGGCTGCCTGGTGCTATCAAGGGATCTTACTGAGCGTTGGTGGTGGAGGGAGTGGATGCTTGTGGATGTGGTGCTAATCAAGTGGTTGCTTTGTCCTGGATGGCGTCAAGCTTCTTGAGTGTTGTTGAGGCTGCACTCATCCAGGCAAGTGGGGAGTATTCCATCACATTCCATCTTGTACCTTGTAGATGGTGGTCAGGGTTTGGGGAGTCAGGAGGTGAGTTGCTCGCTGCAGGATTCCTAGCTTCTGGTCTGCTCTTGTAGCCACTGTGCTTATGTGCTGAGCCCAGGTGAGTTTCTGACCAATGGTCCAGAATGTCAAATGTCCAGGCATAAGAAAAAATAATGTAAATTAAAATCTAATCTTGTCTTAATCTCTTTTTTCCTTTACAGTGCCCTTTCGAGAGGCACCGACTTACTCCAATCGGAGGAGGGGACCTCAGAGCACTCTGTCTGCACCACGGATCCTTCTCCGTTCTAATAGCGACAATAACCTGAATGTGAACGAGATCCCAGACTGGACGGGGAACACGCCTGCTACTTCACACCGAAGCCTTTCACCACAACGACTACAACAGATGCAGAACAATCCTAATGGCACTGTAAACAGTGGGACTGGTACCCATGGCTCCCGGAGCCGTTCACCATCCCTGAATCGGATTGGGGAAGAGGCTCAGAGATCACAGCACAGGCAGATCAGGTACGGAAACTTCACTGCACAATAAGGTATTGGCAGCTTTCATTGCTTTAATGCCTTAACAATCACAGGCTAAAGCAAAGGCAGAGGAGCGTTCAGTTTTACTCAGTGAGGTTTTAAGATCTGAAATACCCTGCCTAAATGTTTGTAGCAGCATATTCAATTTTAACTTTCAGAACAGAATTCAATAAATACTACGAGGGAGTTATTAGAGGTTGTGGCCAAAGAGCCAACCAGAGGGACTAATCAGATAGACAAATAACCAGGACTAACATAATGGGCTAAATGGTCTTCTTTTGTGAATTGTGATGCCTCCTGTTTTTGCTGGGTTAGCACGTGCTGCCTCATAGGGGCGGCTATGTGGAGTTTGCACGTTCTCCCCGTGTCTGCAGGGTTTCCTCCGGGTGCTCCGGTTTTCTTTCCACAGTCCAAAGATGTGTAGGGTAGGTGGGCTGGCCATGCTAAATTGTTCCATTGTTTTCAGGAAAGTGTAGCTTAGGTGGGTTATAGGGGGATGGGTCTGCTGGGGTGCCATGAGGGTCAGTGTGGACTTGTTGGCCGAAGGGCCTGTTTCCACACTGTGCGGATTCTATGATGATTACCTAGAGCTCTCTGTGCTTGACCTAGTTTTTCTCCTCTCTTGAGGAGGTCAAAAAACCAAAATCTCTTGACTCCATTTTCAGCTTCCACCCTCTCTACATTGAAATGGATCTCCCCCATTTACTTTGCCAATGGCGTCATTTACTCTAACCAGAAGTAAATATTGAACCTGACATTATTTTTTCTTGCATTTTGTTGTTCTTTACTATATCTCCTGCCATTTCCCAAACTTCTCATCAGAGCATAAACTTACTCTTGGCCTTCCTGACAAGTGAATATTTCCTGCATTCATCTCAAATGCCAAATCATCGACTTTAGTCAAAGCATTGATCCTGGTAGAAATAGCAAAACGACAAATTTCAAATAATTGTGTCCACTTTGGCTGCACCTCCGCAAACCACACACCAGTTCAGCGCCTAACATAATTAACCATTACACTGTGGGCCAGGATACTGAGAAATCAACTTCCCACCCCAACTGAACAAGTTGAGCTTATCTTGAGGATTGAAGTTTTCGTCACTTTAGAGATTTATTTTGTCAGCCTTGAAGGTGTTGCTTATGCAGATGTCTAAGATTGTGCCACGATAGGGTTTCAGAGACCAGCTTGTGAGACTGTGTGAATAAGTGTGAGGAGGCCATGACAGGCCAACACCACCGTCTGTACCTGTGCACCAATCCCAGGTCAAAAACAAGTGGCCCAAGCTTCTGAGACCCAAAGGTGATCATGAATATCTTTGGTCCAAGTTAATATAAAGTTAATAGAGAGCTGTGACCTCTCAATTTCTGTTCATTTCCATATTGTGGTTTTTTGTATCTCCCCATTTTAATCCCTGCTTTGTAGGTGACTGTGTTTCCAGCCTCTAGAAATCCATCCCTGGCCTCCTGCCCCTCGATGTTGTCTTTCCTCCTTTGAGGTATACCTTAGACATTGTTCCATCACTGTTGCTGGGTCAAAATCCTCAAACTCCCTTCCCAACAGCATTGTGGGTTTACCCAAACCCAAGGCCTGTAGTGGTTCAAGAAGACAGCTAACCCTCTCAATGGGCAACTAGGCACAGGCAATAAATTCTGGTGTTTGTTCTTCTGCCCTGAAACGCTTTGTATGATACAATCTGCCTGTAGAGCACACAAAACAATACTTTCCACTGTATCTTGGGATATGTGACCACAATAAATCAAATCAAATCAAATCAAATCAGTGTAGCCCGCATCCCATGAGTCAATTAAAAAAATGTCCTGTTTTAAATGTTGTCAGGATCCTGCTGTACGCAGACAGAGCTGAGAAACGCTCAAAACTCAACATTAAGCTCATGGTCTACAGGCCAGCAGTATTATCTACAATCCCATATGTGTCAGAGAAATGGACAATATCCTGCATCAGGCACCTCAAATCCCTTGAGAGATAGCATCAGCAATAAATGCTGCCTGGTCAGTGATGCCCTCATCCCGTGAATGAATAAACAGAAAAAAAGCAAATTCACTGGCAGGATATTCCGTCCAGTATCAGTGTCTTGTCTCAAGGCAGTATTGAGGCACTGGTTATGGCCAATCAGCTGTGTTGGGGAAGCCTTACCATCTTCATATCTGACACAAGACTTCTAAAACAATCTGTCTATCTTTCTACATGCGTTGTATCTACATGGCACACAGCAAAAATCCACTCATGCTCCTTAAACAGCCATCTCCAAACCCACCGAACACTCCCACCTGGAAGGATAAGGGCAGCAAATACATGGGAAAACCAATCCCTGCAGGTTCCCCTCTGAGCCACTCACCATCCTGACTTGAAAATACATCACCTTTCCTTCAACAATGCTGGGTCAAAATCCTGGAATTTCCTCCCAAAGGGCATTGTGAGCACATGGACAACAACTAGGAATGGGCAATAAATATTGGCCAATCCAGCAACACTTCCATCCCTTGATTGAATAAAAAATGGAAGCAAACATTTTGGCCAAACTATCAGACAGCCCCCTGTCCCAAGAGTGCTTCCTGCAGCCTGGTGTCAGATATTGTTCAATAATTCAGTTGTAAGGAACTGTGGGATGTTTACACCACATTAAGGACATTATATAAATAGAAGTTATTGTTTGATATGAAAAGGGAATGAAGATGCATCAGAGTATAATTTCCTTCATTCTAACAGTGACTACACTTCGAAAGTACGTAATTTGGGGATGTCCTAAGGTTGTGAATTGTTGCATAAAAGCAGGTCTTTTTCCTTTTTGTACAAATAGTCATCGTTTTCTGTCTAAATTATACTTATTAATAGCTTTGAAAAGCCTTTATCTCTGTGAGTTCTGACGGTTTATGAGTTGACTGCTGTGAATGGAATGGTTTTGTTTGTATGTTTAATCACTATGCAATTCCAGATCAAGCACTGTGCCAATTAATAGCAAATCTCTTGCTGCTGCAATGGAGAACTAGGTTGGAACAATTTACCAGTGCCACCTTATCCTTAAGTTATATTTGGGCACAGCCACAGGTCATCACCTACAATGAGTTCCTCACCTTGGACAACACAGTCAGTTTCGGTAAAACCCAAGATTACATCCACTTTTCTCCTACCTATTGCCTCTTAGTGATACTGCAGGAGTGAGCAGAGGTCCCAGGGGCTCTAGGGAGCAAAGAGGTGATTTTCCCTCTCTGGTGCAAATTTCCAGCAATGTAAAACTTTACCTTTATCTTCTATGTCCAGAGTCCACCTCGCTAAGTAACAGAAAATGCAGGAAATGCTCAGCAGATCTCGCTGACATAGAGAGAGCAACAGAGTTTCAGGTCATTGACTTTTCATGAGAATATCTTTCTTACATTCTCATGACACATGTTACATAAGAATTATCAACTATTAGGTCATTTGACCCGTTAATCCTGCTCCTGTATTTACAAAGATCATTGGCTGGTTTCTTCCCTATTTCCACTATCTTGGTCTGATCCATCTCCTTGCTTTCACTTCACACTCACAAACCCACTGTGACTTTTCCCAATGACTCAGAATCAAATCTGGGTCCTCTGTTCGATCCTGCCCTGAATCTATTCTTGTTCTAGTCTCTGCAGATGAAGGGAAAGATCCTCCCAGTATCCTGATAGTACCCTGTCAAACCCTTCATTAAGTTTGCAGAAACATGTTCCTAGTTATGGTTGCCAAGGTACTAGGACCAAATGAGATGTATTCAGGGATTCATTAAGATTGATAAGTCTCCAGGGCCAGACCAGATTTATCCTAGGTTGCTCTGGGAAGTGAGAAAGGAGGTTGCTAAGCTGCTGGCGAAGATCTTTGCTTCCTCACTCTCCACAGGAGTCGTACCAGAAGATTGGAGGGAGGCAAATGTTGTTCCTCCTTTCAAGAAAGGGAATAGGGAAATCCCTGGAAATTACAGACCAGTCAGTCTTACGTCTGTGGTCAGCAAGGTTTTGGAAATAATTCTGAGGGATAGGATTGATGACTATTTGGAAAAGCATAGCGTGATTAAAGGGAGTCAGCATGGCTTTGTGAGGGGCAGGTCATGCCTCACAAATCTTATTGAGTTCTTTGAGGAAGTCACGAGACAGGTTGACGAGGGTCGAGCAGTGGATGTGGTGTACGTGGACTTTAGCAAGGCATTTGATCAGGTTCCCCACGGCAGGCTCATTCATAAAGTCAGGAGGTATGGGATACAGGGTGATTTGGCTGTCTGGATTCAGAATTGGTTGGTTGACAGGAGGCAGAGAGTGGTTGTAGATGGTAAGTATTCTGCCTGGAGGTCAGTGCTGAGTGGTGTCACGCAGGGCTCTGTTCTTGGGCCTCTGCTCTTTGTAGTTTTTATAAATGACTTGGATGAGGAGGTTGAGGGATGGGTTAGTATGTTTGCTGATGACACAAAGGTTGCAGGTGCCGTTGATAGTATCGAGGGCCATTGCAGGCTTCAGAGAGACATTGACAGAATGCAGAGCTGAGCTGAGAAATGGCAGATGGAGTTCAACCTGGATAAATGCAAAGTGATGCATTTTGGAAGGTCGAACTTAAATGCTGAATATAGGATTAAAGGTAGGATTCTCAGCAGTGTGGAGGAACAGCGGGATCTTGGTGTTCAAGTGCACAGCTCCCTCAAAGTTGCCACCCAGGTGGATAAGGTTGTTAAGAAAGCATATGGTGTTTTGGCTTTCATTAACAGGGGGATCGAGTTTAAGAGCCGTGAGGTTATGCTGCAGCTCTACAAAACCCTGGTGAGACCACACTTGGAATAATGTGTCCAGTTCTGGTCGCCCTATTATAGGAAAGATGTGGAGGCTTTGGAGAGGGTGCAAAGGAGGTTTACCAGGATGCTGCCTGGACTGGAGGGCTTGACTTACGAGGAGAGGTTGACTGAGCTCGGACTTTTCTCTCTGGAGAGAAGGAGGAAGAGAGGTGACCTGATCGAGGTGTACAAGGTAATGGGAGGCATGGATAGTCAATAGCCAGAGACTTTTCCCCAGAGCAGGATTGACTGCCATGAGGGGTCATAGTTTTAAGGTGTTAGGAGGAAGGTATAGAGGAGACGTCAGAGGGAGATTCTTCATCCAGAGAGTTGTGAGCGCATGGAATAGTTTACCAGTGGTAGTCGTGGGAGCGGAGTCATTAGTGACATTTAAGCGACTGCTGAACATGCACATGGACAGCAGTGAATTGAGGGGAATATAGGTTAGGTTATTTTATTTTTTGATTAGGAATATTCCACGGCACAACATCGTGGGCCGAAGGGCCTGTACTGTGCTGTACTTTTCCATGTTCTATGTTCTAATCCACTTGTTAGATCTCTATTGGAGTATTGTATACAGTTCTGGGCATCATTTTATCAGAAAGATGTGAATGCGTTGGAGAGAGCGCAGAAGTGGTTTACAAGAATACTTCCAGTGTTTGAGGAACTTCAGTTATGAGGATAGATTGAAGAAATTGGATTGTTGTCCTTGGAGAGAAAAAACATAAGAGGAAATCTGATGGAAGTTTTCAAAATCATGAGTGGGATGGATACGGTAGATAAGGAGAAACTGTACCTAATCATAAAATTAAAAAGAAGAGGACATAGATTTAAAATGATGTGCAAAAGAAGCAAAAGTGAAATTAATCCTGATTCCTAACTCTGACCCTGAACCCTAACCCTGAACCCTAACCCTGAGCTATAAAACATAATCTTTAAACCCTAACCTTTAGCTGGAACCCTAACCCTAACTTGAACTTCCAGAAATGTGGTAGAGGCAGATTCAATTGAGGAATTCATGAGAGCATTATATGGTTTTTAGAAATAATGTGTAAGGATGTTGGGGGTAAAACTGAAGATTGGCACCAGGCAATGATACTCATTTGATAAGCCAATGTAGGCACTGTTGGTGAAATGTCCTCTTTCTACCCACTAATAGGTCAATGATTCTTTGACCTATGCTGCAGCTGTATAAAACTCTGGTGCGGCCACACTTGGTGTATTGCATACAGTTCTGGTCACCGCATTATAAGAAGGATGTGGAAGCTTTGGAAAGGGTGCAAAGGAGATTTACTAGGATGTTGCCTGATATGGAGGGAAGGTCTTACGAGGAAAGGCTGAGGGACTTGAGGTTGTTTTCGTTAGAGAGAAGAAGGTTGAGAGGTGACTTAATTGAAACATATAAAAAAATCAGAGGGTTAGATAGAGTGGATAGGGGGAGTCTTTTTCCTAGGATGGTGACGGCGAGCACGAGGGGGCATAGCATTAAGTTGAGGGGTGAAAGATATAGGACAGATGTCAGAGGTAGTTTCTTTACTCAGAGAGTAGTAAGGGTATGGAACGCTTTGCCTGCAACGGTAGTAGATTCGCCAACTTTAAGTACATTTAAGTCGTCATTGGATAAGCATATGGACGTACATGGAATAGTGTAGGTTAGATGGGCTTCAGATTGGTATGACAGGTCGGCACAACATCGAGGGCCGAAGGGCCTGTACTGTGCTGTAATGTTCTATGTTGTATGACTCTAAAAATGCAATCTGACAAAAAAACGTAAAGATTGAGTACAAAAGCACTAACATGTGCAAAAAGGAAAAGATTTAGCAAAAATGAACATGGGTCCATTAAAGGCAGAAGTAGGACAATTTACACTGGGGAATAGGAAAATGGCAGAGAAGCAGAATTATTACTTTGTGCCTGTCTTCACTGAGGAAGAAAAAAGTAATTTCCTAGAATTAGAGATCCAAGTGGTTATGGAGAATGAGGAGATAAAAGAAATTAGTACCAGTAAGAATGGTATACTGAAGAAATTAGTGGACGGAAAATTGTTAAGTTTTTGGGAGCTGGTGGTCTACATTCTAAAGTAATGAGTGTGTTGGCTATAGTGATAATTGATGCATTGGCAACCAAGTTCCATTTTTCCCTAGATTCTGGAATGATACCTGTAGATGGGAAGCTTGCAAATGTCACTACAATGTTTAAGAAAGGAGCAACAGGAAAAAACAGGGGTCAACAGACCCAACAGCCTAATATCAGTAGAAGAGAAACTGCTAGAAACAGGCAGAATAATACCTTGATAATAAAATGTGAGGCTGGATGAACACAGCAGGCCAAGCAGCATCTCAGGAGCACAAAAGCTGACGTTTCGGGCCTAGACCCTTCATCAGAGAGGGGGATGGGGGGAGGGAACTGGAATAAATAGGGAGAGAGGGGGAGGCGGACCGAAGATGGAGAGTAAAGAAGATAGGTGGAGAGGGTGTAGGTGGGGAGGTAGGGAGGGGATAGGTCAGTCCAGGGAAGACGGACAGGTCAAGGAGGTGGGATGAGGTTAGTAGGTAGCTGGGGGTGCGGCTTGGGGTGGGAGGAAGGGATGGGTGAGAGGAAGAACCGGTTAGGGAGGCAGAGACAGGTTGGACTGGTTTTGGGATGCAGTGGGTGGGGGGGAAGAGCTGGGCTGGTTGTGTGGTGCAGTGAGGGGAGGGGATGAACTGGGCTGGTTTAGGGATGCAGTGGGGGAAGGGGAGATTTTGAAACTGGTGAAGTCCACATTGATACCGTATGGCTGCAGGGTTCCCAGGCGGAATATGAGTTGCTGTTCCTGCAACCTTCGGGTGGCATCATTGTGGCAGTGCAGGAGGCCCATGATGGACATGTCATCAAGAGAATGGGAGGGGGAGTGGAAATGGTTTGCGACTGGGAGGTGCAGTTGTTTGTTACGAACTGAGCGGAGGTGTTCTGCAAAGCGGTCCCCAAGCCTCCGCTTGGTTTCCCCAATGTAGAGGAAGCCGCACCGGGTACAGTGGATGCAGTATACCACATTGGCAGATGTGCAGGTGAACCTCTGCTTAATGTGGAATGTCATCTTGGGGCCTGGGATGGGGGTGAGGGAGGAGGTGTGGGACAAGTGTAGCATTTCCTGCGGTTGCAGGGGAAGGTGCCGGGTATGGTGGGGTTGGAGGGCAGTGTGGAGCGAACAAGGGAGTCACGGAGAGAGTGGTCTCTCCGGAAAGCAGACAGGGGAGGGGATGGAAAAATGTCTTGGGTGGTGGGGTCGGATTGTAAATGGCGGAAGTGTCGGAGGATAATGCGTTGTATCCGGAGGTTGGTAGGGTGGTGTGTGAGAACGAGGGGGATCCTCTTGGGGCGGTTGTGGCGGGGGCGGGGTGTGAGGGATGTGTCGCGGGAGATGCGGGAGACGCGGTCAAGGGCGTTCTCAATCACCGTGGGGGGAAAGTTGCGGTCCTTAAAGAACTTGGACATCTGGGATGTGCGGGAGTGGAATGTCTTATCGTGGGAGCAGATGTCCAAGTTCTTTAAGGACCGCAACTTTCCCCCCACGGTGATTGAGAACGCCCTTGACCGCGTCTCCCGCATCTCCCGCGACACATCCCTCACACCCCGCCCCCGCCACAACCGCCCCAAGAGGATCCCCCTCGTTCTCACACACCACCCTACCAACCTCCGGATACAACGCATTATCCTCCGACACTTCCGCCATTTACAATCCGACCCCACCACCCAAGACATTTTTCCATCCCCTCCCCTGTCTGCTTTCCGGAGAGACCACTCTCTCCGTGACTCCCTTGTTCGCTCCACACTGCCCTCCAACCCCACCATACCCGGCACCTTCCCCTGCAACCGCAGGAAATGCTACACTTGTCCCCACACCTCCTCCCTCACCCCCATCCCAGGCCCCAAGATGACATTCCACATTAAGCAGAGGTTCACCTGCACATCTGCCAATGTGGTATACTGCATCCACTGTACCCGGTGCGGCTTCCTCTACATTGGGGAAACCAAGCGGAGGCTTGGGGACCGCTTTGCAGAACACCTCCGCTCAGTTCGTAACAAACAACTGCACCTCCCAGTCGCAAACCATTTCCACTCCCCCTCCCATTCTCTTGATGACATGTCCATCATGGGCCTCCTGCACTGCCACAATGATGCCACCCGAAGGTTGCAGGAACAGCAACTCATATTCCGCCTGGGAACCCTGCAGCCATACGGTATCAATGTGGACTTCACCAGTTTCAAAATCTCCCCTTCCCCCACTGCATCCCTAAACCAGCCCAGTTCATCCCCTCCCCCCACTGCACCACACAACCAGCCCAGCTCTTCCCCCCCACCCACTGCATCCCAAAACCAGTCCAACCTGTCTCTGCCTCCCTAACCGGTTCTTCCTCTCACCCATCCCTTCCTCCCACCCCAAGCCGCACCCCCAGCTACCTACTAACCTCATCCCACCTCCTTGACCTGTCCATCTTCCCTGGACTGACCTATCCCCTCCCTACCTCCCCACCTACACCCTCTCCACCTATCTTCTTTACTCTCCATCTTCGGTCCGCCTCCCCCTCTCTCCCTATTTATTCCAGTTCCCTCCCCCCATCCCCCTCTCTGATGAAGGGTCTAGGCCCGAAACGTCAGCTTTTGTGCTCCTGAGATGCTGCTTGGCCTGCTGTGTTCATCCAGCCTCACATTTTATTATCTTGGAATCTCCAGCATCTGCAGTTCCCATTATCTCGAATAATACCTTGAGATTGATGGTATTATATCTGGCAACAACCGCACACTGAATACCCACATTGCACATTCATCAGCGATAACATCACAGCATGAAGGGTTCACTCACTGTTAGTTCATGATCAGAGCATAAGGATCAGAAACCGGGTGTGACAGGTGTCCACCAAACCATTCTGTGGATGGATGAAGGCAATGGTTGGAATCTCACAGGGGACATTGGGAACTATTCACTGCACTTTCCACACTTTTGCTAACTAGTGAGTTGCTCACTAGACCAAAGCCAGTCCCAGTTAAAGGAGGATTATAGCTAGTGAGACACTTTGTTGACACTACAACTCACCTCGTTAAATATTCAGCTTCAAATCAGTGTCAAAAGAAAAGTCACAGGAAGCATGTCCAAGCTAAGGGGATCAGTGAGAGTGCAGGAGTGGCACATGGTCTTAAGAAATGAGTGCACAAAAGGCAGGACCCTGGCATTTAAAATCACCATAACATCTAATAGAACAACTAAGAACTGTTGAGTTTCTGTCAGATATCGTCAGATGTCCCTTTTACTGTTTTATGAAAGAATCTGTGGATATCATTTTGCTCAAATGTAAGGAAACATTAAAACTTTCACATTGTATTTAAATCAAATCAATGAGGTAATGAACATTGAGTCTATCTGTGATTCAGGCACCTGTATTCCTGTCAGGAGCCTTGAGATGTTCTGTTACATTAGAGCTGCTTTCTAGATATTATTTACTGAGCTTCATAAAACCAGGGACCCTTTCACAGTTTGAAATTGTAGTGTCATTGACAGTAAGAGAAATTATCAAATCATAGACACTTCTGGAAGCATTATGACAACTTAGGTTTATTTGTTCAACAACAATAACAAAAATTGCTGGAAAAGCTCGGTAAGCCTGGTAATATCCATGGCGAGAAATCAAACTTAACATTTCAGGTCCAGTGACTTCCTTCGAACTATTCTGAGGTTGGGTCCTCAGTTCTGAGGAAGGGTTGCTGGACTTGAAACGTTGCCTCTGATTTCTCTCCACAGATGCTGCCAGATCTGCTGAGATTTTCCAGCTTCCCACACCACACACACTGCGGTGGTTCAGGGCAGTGGCTCACCACCACCTTCTCTAAGGGAAATTAAGAAAGGGCAATAAATGCTGGCCAGGCTAATGACACCCCCACCCCATGAAAAGATACTGGATGAGCCTGGGGGCAGGGGACTTGACACAGAGAAGTTGGAGAAACTCTGGGTATTCTGTTTAGAGCACATTGTGCTATGATAGAGGGAAACACTTCATCTCAGAGTCGCCAGAATTATAACAGCGTTTAGGATTCACATCAACCATTGCCTCATTGAACTCTGGCACAATGATCATCAGGGGCTGCTCCCATTCATACATTCACTGTCATGGAGGTAGAGAGCAGAAGATGATGTGAAGCCTCAGAAGCTCTGGGCTCTTCAGCAGAGTTGAGGATCATTGAACAGTTCTCAAAATGAAGCCACGTTCTTTGGTTTTACATCTGGCAGTATTTTTTTGGACCAAAAATATAATATCTTCAATCTCAAGTTACCATTCTGTGTGTTTCTAGCAGTTTCTCTTCTACTGATATGAGGCTGTTGGGTCTGTTTAACCCTGCTGTTTCCATGCTGTATAACTGGTTGAATGGCTGATTAATGCACAGTCACAAGCAGGTATGGGAACAATTTCAATCAAGCTTGTTACTCTTAAAAATGTATTTGTTTAAGCTCTACCACGTAATGCTGAATCTGAGAGAATGAACACAATGAAACACATCACCAATTTCCTGTCTAATCAGTGCAGGGAGAAGGGTGAATTGAATGGTAAGGAGCACTCTGCAGAGGGGTTCATGTGAGCTAACATTGAGAGACACCACTGGAGCATATGGTTTCCCTGAGCTGGAGAGAGCACCATATATTGAGCTGGTTCAGATACTTTCCCCTAGGAAAATATCAGAGCTGAAGAATACATTGAGGTTTTTTGAGAACATCTGTAGCTCAGGTTGTGGATGGGTTTGTCGACCTGATCGCTGAGCTGGGGTGTTTGATTGCAGACGTTTCACACCCTTCTTGGTAACATTACCTGTGCGCCTCCAGTGAAGCGTTGGTGTTCTATCCCGATGGTTATCTATGTGCCTCGGTTTGCTGGGATGGTTGGCATTACTTCCAGTTCTGTTTCTCAGTGGTTTGTGTATCTGGCCCAGTTCAATGTGTTTGTTGATGGAATTCTGGTTGGAATGCCAGGCCTCCAGGAATTCTCTGGCATGTCTCTGTTTGGCTCGTGCTATTATGGATGTGTTATCCCAGTCAAATTTGTGTCCCTCATTGTCCATGTGTTTTGAGACCGGTGAGAATTGGTCATGTCTCTTGGTGGCTGGTTGGTGTTTGTATATCCTTATTGTCAATTTTCTTCCCGTTTGGCCTGTCGAATGTTTCTCATGGTCCTTGCATGGTATTGTGTATATTACATTAGTTGGTCGTGGCTATGGGACTCCCTACCTTCATCAGTCGCTATCACAGGGTGGCGTTGGTTTGTGAGCTACCCTGATACCTAGGGGTCTGACTATTCATGTGGTCATCTCTCTGTCTCTAATGTACATTAAGGTGAATAGTGTGTCTGGTCGTGTTGTGTCTTCTGACTGTGGTCTGTCGCGGAGGTAATGGCAGATTGTGCTTTTTTGTGTCTCCATTCCTTTTAAAAACTCCATATGAGTTCTCCTGTTCTGCTTTGTGCAATTCCAGGTTGTTGCAGTGCAGAATCTGAAGTAATATCAACCACCCCAGCAAACTGAGGCATATAAATAACTAGTGGGACAGAACACCAGCGCTTCACCGGAGGCGCACTGATGGTGTTACTGAGCAGGGTGACAAAACGATCAAGCACATTGGCTCAGTGAGCAAGTCTACAACGAAGGATACATTGTTTTGGGTTGATTCTGCAGACTGAGGCAAGGTTTGAAAAAATATTGATGTCCACCAAACTAAAGAGAAATGCAAAATGCCAAAATACCAGAAAGTAAGAGGATGCCCACATGAAAGGACAAAATAAGGTTATTTCACCCCCTAGATACATTGATAGAGATCTGATTAATTCAACAGTAATTAAAATGTGATACTACCCTTCCAAACTGGAAATGAAACTTCTCTTTATGTTTATGTAACTTTACCCCTATACTCAGGCCCTCTTTTAAAAAGTGCCTTCTTGCTGTTGCTCTGTTCTTCTCTCTGGAGAGAGGTTGTGGGAGGGAGGAGGGGTGATGTAGTGGTAGGCTAGTCATCTGATCCCTATGTTAGTAATCCAGAGGCCAGCTAAATTTCTGGCAATGTGGTTTCGCATCTCACCAGAGAAGATGGTAAAATTTGAGTGCAATAAAAGATATAAAAAGCCAAACTAACGACAACTATGCAACCATTGTCAATTGTGATAAAATCCAATCTGGTTCACTAATACCCTTTAGGGAAGAAATCTGCTGTCTTTACTGGTCTAGTCTTCATGTGACACTGTACCATTAATTATTAACTGCCATCTGGAAAATAAATACAGGCCGAGCCTGAGCCCCACATCCCACAAACCAGTAAAGAAATGACTTATTGTGTTGAATCTTATTACACAAACACATCACCTGACCTTGCTTGATGCCACTCTCTGAGCATGGGCAATGATGCATGGCAATTATCCCATCAGCTGTACAGTTGCATTAGGAATCTTTATATGCCAGCAGTTTTGTTAAACAGTTGACAACAATTAATTGCTGTAAGGAGAGATATCAAACTTCAAACAATTTATTAGCTGAATAGGAACTGTTACAAGTTGGGGCAGACAGAGATCTAAATGATCTTATGTTTACAGTGTAGGGACTTTTATCTTTATATCTTTTTTATCTTTTTATTTTTGGCTTTAAAAACTAAGGATTGCAATGAGAATTAATGGTTTTTAAAAACAGAATTTACCAGGATGGCTGCATAATTTTACAGCCAGAAATTTAATATTGTGAGCTGTCATGAACTTTGTCTTCTGACTCGGGGTTCATGCAATCTGCAGACAATCAGGAGCTGAAGACTTTTTTATAAGTGAAGCAGATTGGTTCTCAGCTAACTGAGCAGTTTGGAACTGGGAACAAGTTCCAGAGACACAGACACAGAGAGAGAGAAAGACCCAAAGGGTGTTCTCTTCTCCTCAGCAGAAGCTGATGTTCTCTGCAATAAAACAAACTTAGTTTAAACCTAAAAAAAACAGTTTCCTTTTCTGCAGCAGTTGCTTGATTAATGACTTTTGATAAATCAGAACGATTTTCCAGGTAGACAAACAGGAGTTTGGAAGAACACAGCAGGCCAGGCAGCATCTGAAGGGTAGGAGCAGTCAACATTTTGGGTATTACCCTTCTTCAGGATTCAAGGAAGGGTCACCAGACCCAAAACATTAACTCTGATTCTTTTCTTCACAGATGGCATCAGACCTGCTGAGTTTTTCCAGCAACTTCTGTTTTTGTATATATTTTCCCTGTATGTGCCTGTGTCTGAGTATGTCTGCACATGTGTATGTGTCTATGTAGCATGTGTCAGTGTGTGTATGTGTGTTTGTATCTGTCTATACAGGTGCATGTGCAAGTTTGTAGTAGGATTAGAGTTTGAGGTAGAACAGTTATATGCCAATGATTGACACCTGTTACCTATATTTGTAATCTAGTGATTTGTACTAAATTATAATCCTTGGTTTCATGCAGAAATCTTGTCCATGCTTTGTATGCACCCTTGTTCAAAAGTCAGGGAAGGTGGTGAACAGTGTGTAACTTAAAAAATTGTAAACATTAGGTACGACTCCAGGACTGACTCAATTTACGGCATCACACCAGCAGATGCTAGCAACGTTTGGGTACTCCTCTGTGATTGAAATTGGATTGGATTGGGTCAGATGGGAATAGAAACAAGCATTTGGGTGTGGTTTAGTCAATCAAATACAAGTGAAGGAGACTGTGGGCTCTGTACAGCATTTAAGACCAGGCACTGGAAACAGCAAAGAATACCCTGCAGGTGACAAAGTTGTGGCTGGCAGCATTAAAGAAACTTTCAAAACCAAGGAATATTTACTTAGCAAGTAAACTGGAGGTGGCATTATCTGACAGAGCTAAAAAGGCAAAAGATATTTTAGGTACTAGCACCGCAGTTGGATTTAGAGGAATTTAGAGGAATCTTGATCTCGCAAGGAATTAAGGGCTATGGGGAGAGTGTGGGTAAGTGGACTTGAAATGCCCAACAGCCATGGACTCGATGGGCCGAATGGCCTACTTCCACTTCTATGTCTTATGGTCATATGGTCTTATGGAGCCTGTGGAATCCATTACCACAGGAAGTAGTTAATGCCAAAACACTGAATATATTCAAGAGGCAACGAGATATAGCACTTGAGGTGAATGGGATCAAAGGTTGTGGGGAGAAAACAGGATTAGACTATTGAGTTGAATGATCAGCCATGATTGTGAAGAATGGTGGAGCAGTCTTGAAAGGCTGAATGGCCTCCTCCTGCTCCTATCTTCTATGTTTCTATGTTTCAATATTACTCCTCAATGTCCTACACTTCAGTGAGAAAGGTGCTAAACTATCCATCCTTTCTTTATAACTCAAACCTTCCATATCGGCAACTTCCTAGTAAATCTCTTCTGAACCGTCTCCAGCTTAATCGTCTCCTGCCTATAACTGGGTGGCTAGAACTGGACAATAGTATTCCAGAAGAGGCCTTAATAAAGTCCTGTACAACCTCAACATGATATCCTAACTCCTAAACTTGAAGGACTTAGCAATGAAGACAAGTGTGCCAAACATATTTTTAACCGTGATAACAAACTGTGAGGCTGGATGAACACAGCAGGCCAAGCAGCATCCCAGGAGCACAAAAGCTGACGTTTCGGGCCTAGACCCTTCATCAGAGAGGGGGATGGGAAGAGGGAACTGGAATAAATAGGGAGAGAGGGGGAGGCGGACCGAAGATGGAGAGTAAAGAAGATAGGCAGAGAGAGTGTAGGTGGGGAGGTAGGGAGGGGATAGGTCAGTCCAGGGAAGACGGACAGGTCAAGGAGGTGGGATGAGGTTAGTAGGTAGCTGGGGGTGCGGCTTGGGGTGGGAGGAAGGGATGGGTGAGAGGAGGAACCGGTTAGGGAGGCAGAGACAGGTTGGACTGGTTTTGGGATGCAGTGGGTGGGGGGGAAGAGCTGGGCTGGTTGTGTGGTGCAGTGGGGGGAGGGGACGAACTGGGCTGGTTAAGGGATTCAGTAGGGGAAGGGGAGATTTTGAAACTGGTGAAGTCCACATTGATACCATATGGCTGCAGGGTTCCCAGGCGGAATATGAGTTGCTGTTCCTGCAACCTTCGGGTGGCAGCATTGTGGCAGTGCAGGAGGCCCATGATGGACATGTGCATCAGCATCTGCAGTTCCCATTATCTCTGATAATATTTTTAACCGTCCTGTCTATATGTGATGCAAATTTTAAAGAAATATGTACCTGCACCCCTAGGCCCGTCTGTTCTACAGCAGTACTCAAGGCCTTCCCATTAATTGGCTCAAAGGTAGAAGACAAAGGGTGGGGGCCGAAGGTTGCTTTTCAGTCTGGAAGCCTGCAGCCAGCGGTGTGCCACAAGGATCAAGGCTGGGCCCACTATCTTTGTCATTTATATAAATGATTTGGATATCAATATAGGAGGTACGATTAGTAAGTTTGTAGATAACACAAAAATTGGACGTGCAGTGGACACTGAAGAAAGTTATCTCAGAGTACAACGGGACCTTGTTCAGATGGGCCAATGAGCCGAGGAACGGCAGATGGAGTTTAATTTAGATAAATGTAAGGTGCTGCATTTTGGAAAGGCAGGCCAGGGCAGGGCTTATACACTTAATGGCAGGGTACGGAGGAGTGTTGCTGAACAAAGAGACCTTGGAGTGCAGGTTCCTAGCTCCTTGAATGTGGTGTCATAGGTAGCTAGGATAGTGAAGAAGGTATGCTTGCCTTTATTGGTCAGTGCATAGAGTATAGGAGTTAGGCGGTTTTGTTGAGTCTGTACAGGACAGTGGTCAGACCACTTTTGGAATACTGTGTGCAATTCTGGTCTCCCTGCTATAGGAAGAATGTTGTGAAACTTGAAAGGGTTCAGAAAATACAATGATGTTGCCAAGATTGGAGAGTTTGAGCGACACGGAGAGGCTGAAGAAGCTAGGGCTATTTTCCCTGGCGTGTCGGAGGTAGAGGCGTGACCTTGTAGACGTTTATAAAATCATGAGGGGCATGGATAGGGTGAAGAGCCAAGATCTTTCTCCCAGGGTAAGGAAGTCCAAAACTAGAGATCATAGGTTTAAGGCGAGAAGGGAAAGATTTAAAAGCGATCTAAGGGGCAACTTTTTCACACAGAGGGTGGTGTGTGGATGGATTAAGCTGCCAGAGAAAGTGGTGGAGGCCGGTACAATTACAACGTTTAAAAGGCATCTGGATGGGTACATGAATAGGAAGGTTTAGAGGGCTACGGGCCAAAAGCTGGCAAAGAGGACTAGATTAATTGAGGATAAAATTACTGCAGATGCTGGAATCTTACTGGAAACAACCAATGCTGGAGATCACGGTGGCTCAGACAGCATCGCTGGACAGAGAGAACAAGCTAGCATTTTCAAGATAACAAAGTGTGAGGCTGGATGAACACAGCAGGCCAAACAGCATCTCAGGAGCACAAAAGCTGACGTTTCGGGCCTAGACCCTTCATCAGAGAGGCGGAAGGGGAGAGGGAACTGGAATAAATAGGGAGAGAGGGGGAGGCGGACTGAAGATGGAGAGAAAAGAAGATAGGTGGAGAGGAGAGTATAGGTGGGGAGGTAGGGAGAGGATAGGTCAGTCCAGGGAAGACGGACAGGTCAGGGAGGTGGGATGAGGTTAGTAGGTAGGAGATGGAGGTGCGGCTTGAGGTGGGAGGAAGGGATGGGTGAGAGGAAGAACAGGTTAGGGAGGCAGGGATGAGCTGGGCTGTTTTTGGGATGCAGTGGTCAGCCCAATGGTATCAATGTGGACTTCACAAACTTCAAAATCTCCTCTTCCCCACTGCATCCCAAAACCAGCCCAGCTCATCCCCTCCCCCCACTGCATCCCAAAACCAGCCCAGCTTGTCCCCGCCTCCCTAACCTGTTCTTCCTCTCACCCATCCCTTCCTCCCGCCTCAAGCCACACTTCCATTTCCTACCTAATAACCTCATCCCACCTCCTTGACCTGTCCGTCTTCCCTGGACTGACCTATCCCCTCCCTACCTCCCCACCTATACTCTCCTCTCCACCTATCTTCTTTTCTCTCCATCTTCGGTCCGCCTCCCCCTCTCTCCCTATTTATTCCAGAACCCTCTCCCCTTCCCCCTCTCTGATGAAGGGTCTAGGCCCGAAACATCAGTTTTTGTTCTCCTGAGATGCTGCTTGGCCTGCTGTGTTCATCCAGCTCCACACTTTGTTATCTTGGATTCTCCAGCATCTGCAGTTCCCATTATAGAACATAGAACATAGAACATTATAGGTACAGTACAGGCCCTTCGGCCCTCGATGTTGTGCCGACCTGTCATACCAATCTGAAGCCCATCTAACCTACACTATTCCATGTACGTCCATATGCTTATCCAATGACGACTTAAATGTACCTAAAGTTGGCGAATCTACTACCGTTGCAGGCAAAGCGTTCCATACCCTTACTACTCTCTGAGTAAAGAAACTACCTCTGACATCTGCCCTATATCTTTCACCCCTCAATTTAAAGCTATGTCCCCTCGTGCTCGCCGTCACCATCCGAGGAAAAAGACTCTCCCTATCCACCCTATCTAACCCTCTGATTATTTTAAATGTTTCAATTAAGTCACCTCTCAACCTTCTTCTCTCTAATGAAAACAGCCCCAAGTCCCTCAGCCTTTCCTCGTAAGACCTTCCCTCCATACCAGGCAACATCCTAGTAAATCTCCTCTGCACCCTTTCCAAAGCTTCCACATCCTTCTTATAATGCGGTGACCAGAACTGTACACAATACTCCAAGTGCAGCCGCACCAGAGTTTTGTACAGCTGCAGCATAACCTCTTGGTTTCGGAACACGATCCCTCTATTAATAAAAGCTAGAACACTGTATGCCTTCTTAACAGCCCTGTCAACCTGGATGGCAACTTTCAAGGATTATCTCTGAAGCTAGCATTTTCAGTCTAGGTGACTCTTCATCATAGCTAAAGTGAAGTGTGGAGGGGGACAGCATTTTCATTACAGTTTGTCGAGGGGGATGGTCTGCAGGGGTAGTGGATGTAGGGTGCTGGTGGAGAAAAGATGGTAACAATTCAGTTTAAGTGTTTGGAATGTGAGAATGGCAGAACAACGGTGTGTCTCCTGCCAATCTTGAAAGGACAGTAACTGGGATGGGAGTGGGGTGGGGGAGGACATGATAACAAGCTAAAAGAAAAGGAAGAAATGGTTCACAAATTAAAGGTGTTGAAGTCAATATTAAGTCCAGCAGGCTGCAAAGTGCCTAGTCCGAAGATGAAATGTTGTTTTTCTAGTTTGTGCTGTGATTTCCTAGAGCACTGCAACATGCCAAGCACAGACACTTGAGCATGCGACCAGGATGCTGTGTTAAAGTGACTGGCTACAGAACAGTCGGGATCATGCTTGTGCACAGACTGGAGGCGTTCGCAAAGCAGTCACACAGCCTGTGTTTCGTTTCTCCATTGTAGAGTCGGCCACATTGAGTGCAGCGAATACAATACATAGGGTTAGAGGGGGTACCGGTGAATTGCTGCTTCCTCTGGAAAGGCTGTATAGCCCCTTGGATGATGAGCAGGGAGGAAGTGAAGGGGCAGGTGTTGTACCTTTAGCAATTACATGGGAAAGGGGCTGGCATTGGCGGTTGTAGAGTAGACAAGGAATCATAGAGAGAGCAGCCCCCGCAAAATGCAGACGAGGGAGTGGGCGGAAGGTGGTGGAATAGAGGTGTAGAGGGATTGGACATCCATGGTGAACAGGAAGCAGTTAGGACAAGGGAACTGGAAATTAATTTAGGATATCTGGTCAGCATGGACAAGATGGACCAAAGGGTCTATTTCCATGCTATATAACTCAATGACTCTATGATTGTATTAGGAAGGAACGGTGGCTATAGAAATAAAAAGACAAGAAATGGAAATGATAAGATAGAATTAGAAGTGTAAAAGAAAGATAAAGTAAGGGAAAATTAATATGATCTTAGAGCTGTGCAGTTGAAATAGGATGCAGGCCCTGGTGGGGAGATTTTTTTGTATTCATTTACAGGGTGTGGGGATTGCCAATGAGGCCAGCATTTATAGCCCACCCCTAATTTCTCAGAGAGCAGTTAAGAGTCAACTACATTGCTGTGGATTGACAATCACATGTAAGCAAGCAATTTCCTTCCCCAAAGCAAACCAGATAGTGTTTTTTTCTTAATTACTATGATTAGCAGCAACTTCTAGTCTTTTTTTAATAATTGAATTCAAATTCAACCATGACAGACTTTGAACCTTGATGCCTGGAATATTACCTGGGTCACTGCTTTGATAGTTTCTCGTGGTAATACCATCAGGCCACCGCCACCACCACCCCCCCACCCAACCGAGTTGAAATTTGAAGACCAATGAGGAAATGTTGAAGTTTGCACAGGCCTTACCAAAAGTTTGGAGAAAAGGGTGTGGAGTTGTTCTTTACATAATGTGAGAAAATGGCTCGCCAAACAAATTGGACAACAAAGAACTGGATGTTGCTCAGGCTGAGTAAATTGACAGGCAAAGTACAGGAAATGCATGTTTTACTGTCATGGCAGGTTTCTCGGGATTATAATGCAGTGAAGAAGACTATAACAGCTGCATATGAGTTTGTGCTTGAGAATATCAACAAAGCTTTCAGAGTTTAAGGAAGCATCCTGGGTATACCTATATAGAATTCAACAGGGTTAAGCCAAGTCATTCTGACAGGCAGAATCAAGCATTCAAAGCTGAAACCACACATAAAGCTCTTTGAGATACTTTTCACTTAGAGGAATTTAAAAATTCATTACCTTCCACTGTAAGAAAACATGCTGAGGACCAAAGGGTTGCAACAGCTAGACAGCCAGCAATAATGGCTGATTATGAGCCAATCCACAGAACTAAACATTTTATCTGTCACCTTCATAAATTTTAAAGCAATACAAAATGGGACAGCAATAGGAATGCAAGTAACCAAGGTAAAGGATGGAGAGTTGGGAAGGGTTGAAGGTCTCCTCCTCAGATCAGAAGGGAAAGAACTGATAGTGGAAGTGAGAATCAAAATCCAAGATGTTTCCATTGAAAGAAGATGGGACACATTCATTCAGAGTGCTTGGAGTTTAGAGGACAAGCTGTCAGTGTTATTGGAGTTTATAAGAACAAATCTGACAAAGGAGATTCAGAATAAAATGCCATGGAACAGATTGAAGCTTGGACCAGACCTAAGAGGGTGGGATTGACACTGCTGTGTATACAGAAGAAGCACATGGAGTAGATGAGAGATACGAAAGGTTTTTATCGAAAGGGAAGATAATCCTTTTTTCTTCAAACGAAGCATCTAGGCTCCTAACTAATCTAAAGGATTCATGGGTCACTGAAACTCTTTCTGGAGAAGGATTTAGGTTTCTCTCCTGAGAGTCCAATGAAAGCCAAAGTGTTGGTAAAGGAAGAGTCACTCATCTTGAAACATTAACTCTGATTTCTCAGCAGAGATGCTGCCAGATCTGCTGAACTTTACCAGCAATTTGTACTTTTGTTTCTAATTTACAGCATCCATAGTTCTTTTGGTTTTTATTCAGGAAATCATTTGTAGTTTTTGAATACATAAATTGAAGTCACCTGTGAATCATTCACAAACACAGGGAGATTTGAAGAAAGACCATCAGGCTCTGAAAGCCATGATTAAAGTACTATCACAAATAAACACACGATTGAGATAAAGGATTGGATTTCTTACTGTTTGCTGTCAGAGATATCCCAAATTAATCTGCTGGATTTTCACATGGATGATCCCTGGAATGGTAGGTTTAGCATATGATGAACGGCTAAGGATCCTGGGATTGTACTCATTAGCATTTAGAAGGTCGAGGGGAGATCTAATAGAAACTTACAAGATAATGTATGGTTTAGAAGGGGTGGACGCTAGGAAGTTGTTTCTGTTAGGCGGGGAGACTAGGACCTGTGGGCACAGCCTTAAAATTAGAGGGGGCAAATTTAAAACTGAAATGAGACGACATTTCTTCAGCCAGAGAGTGGTGGGCTTGTGGAATTCATTGCCACAGAGTGCAATGGAGGTCGGGACTTTGGATGCCTTCAAGGCAGAGATTGACAAATTCTTGATCTCAAAAGGAATCAAGGACTACGGGGAGAGTGCAGGGAAGTGGTGTTGAAATGCCCATCAGCCATGATTTAAATGGCAGAGTGGACTTGATGGGCCGAGTGGCCTTACTTCCACTCCTATGTCTCATGGTCTTATGGTCTTATGGATTTAGCCCATTTCAATTGATTTAGGCCCATGAGATTAGAGGTCCACTGATGAGAAAGATGAATCCTCAATGCTGAATTCTGTCGATTTTTTCTAGAAAGACTCACAGAAGCGTGTAAAGCAGCGCCACAGAAACAGTCAATAATGAGAGAGTTTCAGGTGGGAGGTGAAGTTTTGATATTGTTACTTTTATAAGGTAACCTTCCAAAGACAAAATTCAGTGCACCATGTAAGGTAGTGAGGTGGGTTTCTGTCGTGATTTATCTGATAAACACTGCTGATTGTAGAAAGAGGATTTGGTGATGTCACATAAACATGCTGAGCAGGTATCTTCAGAGAGAAATCAATAGAGATGAATGAAATGTCTAGTGGTAAGAGGAATGGAAAATGATAGAGATCTTGAGAGTGTGGTCAGAGAAAAGGGAGACAGTTCTCTAAGCGAACATCCTACAATTTGACAAATATAGAAATACCAGGACTGTTATACACTGTGCTCATATATTTAGAGAATGTAAACAGGAGAATCTTGTACAATTGCTAAGCATATATGAGGTAATCTGAAGATACACTTGGATATACTATATTAACGAGGCATGATGTGGCTGAAGGAGAGTCAGGATTGAGAAAACAATGTGTTTATTGGTTAAACCCTGAATAAAACAAGCTCAGGTGGAAATAGCCATTCAGCAACCATTTCATTGAACCTCATGATAGCAGCTGGAGGTCACCAATCATGTTGGTTCCTAAACTGGATTGATCAATTTGACTTTGTATTGATGATAAAAAGGTGAATAAGGTCAGAAAGAAAGATCTGTACCCAATCCCACACCTGGAAGACTGTATTGTTGGGGTTGGCAGTGCCTCATTCCTTTCTAAGATTGATTAGAAATTAGCCATTAACATTACAGGGCAAAAGAAATTTTCACTGTTGTGACACCAACTGGGGTCCACCAATGTCAGGTGGTGTTATTTGGGTTAAAGAATGCTGCAGCTACATTCCAGAGGCTTGTCGATCAAATCACAGCCGGAGTTTGTAACTGTGTGATGTATTTGGATGGAGTTTTAGTTCACAGTTACACTTTTCAAGATGATGTAGCACAGACCAGAGACCTGTTTAAGCAATTACAGTCAGCAGATCTAGTAAAAAAATTAGTCGAAAGTAGATTTGGAATAGCTAAAGTGAAGGCTTGTTAGAATTCCATGTTCATAAAGTTAAATTTTTAAAAATCACAACGTTTTTAGGAATTGTAGATTTTACAAAAAATATGTCTGTAATTTCAGGATGGTAAGTGCACCTTTAACAACTTAAGCAAACAGCAAAAGTGATCTGACCAGCAAAATGCCAGGCAGCATTTGAACAGCTGAAGGAACTCTTAGTAAATAATCTTGAGTGTTAGCTTCCCCTGCCTTTTCCAGACCTTTCAAAATGCTGATTGATATTAGTGCCATGGGAGTGGGTGCTGTCTTGGTCCCGAATGATGTTTCTGGAATGGAAAAGGCAGAGGGGTCCCTCTTAAGAAAGTAAACCAATAGCAGAAATGCTATACCATGTAAAAAGAGATTTTGGGATTGACTTTAGCTTTTCAAAATGGTGAAGCCCAATCCAACATGGTAACAAGGAAGCATTAATTTACACTGATCATAATCCACTAACCTTCATTGAAAAGTTGAAAAATCAGAAGATGAGACTATTCAGAGGGAGTGTTTTGTTGGAACCAGGTTATAGTCCAACAAGTTTATTTGAAATCACAAACTTTCAAAGTACTGTTCTTTTGTCAGGTGAAGTCCAGCATTGGAACCTCCACATCTTCGTTGCAACCATTCAATATAAAAATTGTTCATTTTCATAGAAAAATAAATATGATTGCAGATACATAATCTCAAATGTTAAATGTTTTAATATGTTAAAATTTAAGACATTCTAAGATTATGTCAGTTTATATAAAGGGGAAGAGGAATGGGTAGATGTAAATCTTGTTTATTACATGTTAATAATGAAACACAGCTTTTACATGACCTTTAAATTTCCTTCATGATGGAGGCCCGTGTCTGTGTCTTTTGGTTTTTGTGTTTTTAAAACTATGGTCCAGAATGAGAATTTATTTAGAGGTGAAGCTGAGCTGTTCCCCGCTGATTGAGCAGATTGGAACAGGATACAAGTTGTGGAGACATAGAAACAGATTAAGCTTGATGAAAACCACTTCCCTGAAGCAGTTGTTATGACCTTTGAATTGATAAATCAGAGACATTTCCAGGTACATCTTACAAACCAGTGGAAGTTTCCAGAAGAAAGACAACTGAACATCAATGTCCTCATCAGCTGAAGTAGAATCATCTCAACATCAGAATCAGGAAGCAAATACCATGAACTGACTTTCCAGTTTTAGTCCACCTCCACCAATAATCTATTTACTCCATTTTCATTTGTGTGTGTGTGTGTGTGTGTGTGTGTGTGTGTGTGTGTGTGTGTGTGTGTGTGTGTGTTTGTGTGTGTGTGTCTGTGTGTGTGTGTGTGTGTATGTGTGTATACAAACATATACGGGGAAATTTGTGAAGGGATTAGACTTTTAGTTAGTACGACTTTAAATGCCAATGGTTTATATCTGTTTGCCTGTAGCTCTTGTCTAATGACTTGCTTTAGATAATTTAGAAATTTACAAATGATATGTATAGGTGAGGTGCATGGGCCAAAATGTAGCAGCCAGAGTTTAACATGGATAAGTGAGATTATCCATTTGACTGGAGGAATAAAAAGGCAACTTATTGTCTAACTGGTGAGACATCACAGAGTGCTTTGGTGCAGACGGATTTGTTGTTCTCAAGTATGAAACACAGAAAATTTGTATGTAAGTACAGCAGATAGTAAAGAAGGCATCTGGAATTTTGGCATTCATTGCTAAAGGGCTGCAACATTAAAGAAGGGAAGTGTTGCTGCAATTGTAAAAGCATTAGTGAGAATGCCCCTGGAGAATCGTCTACAGTTTTCATCCTGTTACTTAAGGAGGGATTAAGTTGTATTTGAGGCAGTTCAGAGGAGGTTCACTCAACTGATTCCAGAGATGAGGGAGACAGATAGAGCAGTTTAGTCCAATAGCAAAACAAAGGGAGATCTAATTGAGGTGTAGAAGATGCTAAAGGTGATTGATAACGTAAATATAAAGAGGATGTTTCCACATGTGGGGCAGTTCAGAATGAGATGTCATAGTTTTAGGGTAAGGGGTAACAGATTTAAAACAGTGATGAGGAGGAATTATTTCTCTCAAATGATCATGAATCTGTGGAATTCTCTAGTTGAGTGCAGTAGATGCCAGGTCATTGAGTGAATTTAAGGAGGAGATAGATGTTTAATGAGTAATGTGTTGAAGTGTTTTGGGGAGCTGGCAGGAAAGTGGAGTTGAGGCCAAGATGAGATTAGCCAGGATTGTATTAAATGGCAGAGAGGGCTCAAGGGCTCGTTTGGCTCCTCCTGATCCTAGCTATTATGTTCTTATGTTCTTGTTTGTAATAAATAATAATTCTTGTTTAGTGCAGAAATCCACCATTCTCTGAAAGTCAGGTAAACTAGGGCACTGCGGAACGATTCTGGGAACAGAGGGGCTTTATTTACAGTCTGCTACCTCAGTGGGTGAAAACAGTGACAGGTTGCCAGTAGTAGGTCGGAATAATTAAGTCTTGATGTGACAAATGAGGATTTCAGCAGCTGCTACTTCCCTTGCTCCCACACCATTACCTGGGAAATCTCCCAAAGATCTAGTCTTTGTTCACTGCCATTTCTCACCTGAATGCTGCCCCCTTCAGTAAATCATGGCATCAGTTTCCATATCTTCAGTGAAAATAATTCCCCTCCATCCCAACACCTCCAGGCCTGGCATTCCAACCAGAACTCCGTCAACAAACACATTGAACTGAACACGATGCACAAACTGCTGAGAAACAGAACCGGAAATAATACCAATCACCCCAGCAAACTGAGAGATATAACTAACAAGAGGGACAGTACACCCACGCTTCACCAGTGGCGCACTGATGATGTTACCTAGCAGGACGATGAAACGTCTACAATCAAACACTGCGGCTCAGTGATCAAGTCTACAACCTCATCTACAACCCGAGCTAAAAATCTTCTCAAAAAATTATAGGTGGCAATAGTTAGGAAACTTGGCCTTCATCTGTTTCAAAAGTGAAAATAAGAATGATGGTGAAATAGATAAGTCTGTGAAAGTTTGTCTTTGGGGCAGCACGGTGGCTCAGTGGTTAGCACTGCAGCCTCACAGCGCCAGGGACCCTGGTTCGATTCCAGCCTCGGGCAACTGTCTGTGTGGAGTTTGCACATTCTCCCTGTGTCTGCATGGGTTACCACCGGGTGCTCCGGTTTCCTCCCACAGTCCAAAGATGTGCAGGCTAGGTGGATCGGCCATGCCAAATTGCCTGTAGTGTTCAGGGATGCGTGGGTTATAGGGGGATGGGTCTGGGTGGGATGCTCCAAGGACTTGTTGGGCCGAAGGGCCTGTTTCCACACTGTAGGGAATCTAATCTAATCTAAAATATATAAGCAAACACTAGGATTTTCTGTGAAAATATTGGTTGGTTTTGGCTAACTGAGAAAGATTGATGAGGATAGCAGCTTCAGTTGGTGTCCTGAAACTGAAAAAAAGAGGAAATCTCCAGTGATGTTCTATGGTTGGAGATCTGACAAATCTCTGTCAGTGTTTGCGATGTCAATTCTGAGTAATCCAAGATGGACCATGAGAAAATAGTGGCTGTAAGAGCTGCTCCTTTTTTGAGGTATTTTCAGTGTTGGAGCTGACTTCCTCAAATTCTAGGAGCAGCGATTACTGTTTTGTAAACTGTTGCGTTGTTTTGGAACTTTAGGGAAAAGAAAAATTATCAAAACAGTGGTACTGTAAAATGGAGGAAGAGAGACGAAGGTAGTGACCACATGGGAAGTGATTCAAACAGAGAAAGAAACCTACACTGTTGTCAGGACCAGCAGTGAATCTGCACAGCCTTTGCTGTTTGGTTTCCAGTATCTCTCAACATCAGAGTTAAAGGGATTCTAAGGGGCAACTAAGGGGCAGAGGGTGGTGCATGTATGGAACATCTGCCAGAGATAGTGCTGGAGACTGGTACAATTACAACATTTAGCAGGCATCTGGATGGGTATGTGAATAGGAAGGGTTTCAAGGGGTTTGGTCTAAATGTTGGTAAATGAGGCTAGGTTTATTTAGGATGTCTGGTCAGCATGGATCAGTTGGACTGAAGGGTCTGTTTCCGTGGTGTATATCTCTATGACTCAATAATTGTGATGATAAAGACAGGGCTGAAATATTCCAGCTGGTCAGGAATTCACGAAAGAGACACAAGCCTGGGTTCCAATATGGCTTCAAATAAGACCAATGTTACTGCTAACGGCTAGAACTGATGGAGCTGTAGAATAGAGGAAAGTAGTGTTATCACAAGCAAAAATTTCCTCTTCTGTTTTAATGTGTGCAATGAAAATTTCAGGTCAATAAACTGCCACCATATGCCACATGACCAATTGGAAAACTCCAATTGAAATTTAAAGTAGATCGGCGAAGGTTTTTTTTGTTTTAGGATGCAGATGGTTGGATTTTAAGTGACTCTGCTAACGGCTGTACCAATCCTGATAATAGCCCAGTGCATGTGTGGATACAGGAGATGGAACATAACATTCAATGAAGGCCAAGTATCTGTTGAGAGGGACATGACAAGGAAGATTTGTCATGATTTTTCACTGCTAAATGAATTATTTGTGATCTCCAAAATGGATTTGAGGTCAAGATACCAATTAGTTGAAACTAGTCCCAAAATTCCTCATGTTTTATTGTTAACTATTTGCATTGACTAAAAAGACTGAGGTGGAAAGATATGGAACAAAGGCAATGCAGTCATCTCCTGTCACTGTACAAATAAATGGAATGAAGCAAATGAGACAAACAAAGCATGAGAGATGAGGTTAAAGAGAATAATGATGGAATCATTGATGAAAAGTTGAATCAACTTTCCTGAATGCTGAGCATTGCTCAGGACACATGAATGATGTTACCATATGAGAAAGTTGCTTCCGAACGAGAACAGAACTGACGGAATCATAAGCCAAACATATGTTACCAGCAAATACAAGTAACCTAACAAATGAGAATCATTGAAGCTGCTTCAACACCTGGAATCTCTACAATGGAAAATAAATATAGACTCCTTTTGACAACCAGTTGCTTACATGACATTACCAGTAATGAACTGCACTGGTTTCAGATTCCTAGTCCAGCTGTTGTCTGCTGTTATTTACATTCTACACAAGCTTCCAAGCGCCTCAATTCCTTTGTATTCATTCATTGGATAAGGGCCTTGCTGGCTGGACCAGCATTTGATGCCAGTCCCTAGCTGCCCAGAGAATGGTTAAGTGTCAGTCATATTGCTGTAGGTCTGGATGTGGACCAGACCAGGGAAGGATGGTGGATTTCCTTCTCTGGAGGACATTGGTAAACCAGATGAGATTTCTTTTTAATGACAATGGACAATAAATGATTCAATTCAATTCAATTAATGCTGTTACCATCAGGCTAGCTTTTAATTCCAGATTTAATTATCTGCCGTTGTGGGATTTGAACCTGTGTCCCAGATCATAAACTGGGGTTCTAGATTACTAACCCAATGATATTACCACTGCTTTCCCACCTTCCCCACACAATGATATTGTCCTTCTGCTTCTTTCTGCCTTATATACTTATCTCGGTTCCAGAATGCATTTGATAAAGTGTCTCATCAAAAGTTACCATGGAAAATAAAAGCTAATGATGTGGGTGTAACATATTGCCATGAATCAGTGATTAACTTGTGAACAAGAAGCAGGGTATAGCTATAAATGAGCCTTTTCCAGATCACAAGAAGAATATAAAGGTGTAGAGAGGTTAAGTGAGTAGGTAAAGATGTGGCCAATTAAGCATAATGTAGGGAAATGTGATATTTTCCAGTTTGGCAGGGAGAATACAAAAGAAGCATTTTCTCTAAGTGGTGGGAGATTGCAGAGCTCTGAGATGCTGAGGGATCTGAATATCCGAGTCATGAATAATAAAAGGTTAGTGTGCAGATACAGCAAGTAATTGGAAAAAGGATTAAAATGTAATCATTTATCATGGAGGGGAGTGAATACAGAAATAGGGAGGATCCGCTTCAGTTACACAGGATGTTAGTGAGACTGCATCTGGATTACTGTGCACTGTACTGGTCTCCAGTTTAAGGAAGGATCTAAACATATTGGAAACATTTCAGGAGAGGTTTACTATATTAATATCTAGAATCAGATAGATTGTCTTAAGAGGAAAGGTTGGACAGGCTGGGCTTGTATACATAGGAGTTTAGAAAAGTCAGAGACAACTTGACTGAGACATAAAATCTTGCGGAGTTTTGATAGGGTAGAAAGAATGTTCCCTCTTGTGGGAGAAACTGGAACTAGGAGTCAGAATTTAAAAAACCAAGGATAGCTCATTTGAAAGAGAGGTAAAGTGAATATTCAGAGATAACAAAGTGTGAAGCTGGATGAAGACAACAGGCCAAGCAGCATCTTAGGAGCACAAAAGCTGACGTTTCGGGCCTAGACTCTTCTTCAGAAAAGGGGGAGGGGGAGAGGGAACTGAAATAAATAGGAAGAAAGAGGGAGGCGGATTGAAGATGGGTGGAGGAGAAGATAGGTGGAGAGGAGACAGACAAGCAGCGGGGATGGAGCCAGTAAAGGTGAGTGTGATGGAAATTGAAATTGTAGGGGTAGACAAAGGGTTAAATCTCACAATGATCAGCAGGATGATGTACTGATTTATGGAGAGTTACAGTAATCAATAGAATGCTGTACCTTAATAGAATGAAGCGCTTGAGCATTGGTCAAGGGAGTGTAGAACAGTGGTCCCTAGGTTAGCTATTAATGGGAGCTTAATTGCTTGTGGCAGATGTAATCATAAATATGAAACTGGATACAGACACAAGATGGCTTCTCGATGCAAGTTAGCAAAAAAATGGCTTCTAGGCTGCAAACTGTTTATTATTTCTGCTAAAGCTACATAATTCACGAACCCTCAGGCCGCTGCAAAGAAAGATAGTAGACAATGCGCTTTTCAAAATACAGCAGGAACCTGATAAGATAGAGAAGCACTCACCGCTCTGACTGACCTTCAAGTGCAGATGCAATGGCTCTCTGTCGTAAGGTAAAACTGATCTAAGTGTAGTGACATAAATTGTTTACCAGTTAATACCATTGGGCATGCTGATAATTTTGAAGAAAATAGGTGAGCAAAAAGGTATAAAAAATAGCAACCTCCAAGGATCGGGGGGCGATCGGAAAAACCACTTTCTGATTGTCACAGCTTTTGTTTGCAATAAAAGTTTAACTTCCCAAAGAATTCTCCGTGTCTCCTGGTAGTTTCTCCGCTACAAGTGGAAGTGTGGAGGTTGGGAGGGGATAGGTCATTCGAGGGAGGACAGGCAGGTCAAGGAGGTGGGATGAGGTTCGTAGGTAGGAAATGGAGGTGTGGCTTGGGGTGGGAGGAAGGGATGGGTGAGAGGAAGAACAGGTTAGGGAGGCAGAGACAGGTTGGACTGGTTTTGGGATGCAGTGGGGGGAGGGGAGATTTTGAATCTCGTGAAGCCCACATTGATACCATTGAGCTGCAGGGTTCCTAAACAGAATATGAGTTGCTGTTCCTCCCACCTTCGGGTGGCATCATTGTGGCACTGCAGGAGGTCCAGGACGGACATGTCATCGAAGGAATGGGAGGGGGAGTTGAAATGATTCGCGACTGGGAGGTGCAGTTATTTATTGCGAACCGAGCGGAGGTGTTCTGCAAAGCGGTCTCCAAGCCTCCATTTGGTTTCCCAAATGTAGAGGAAGCCACAACAGGTACAGCAGATGGAGTATACCACATTGGCAGATGTGCAGGTGAACCTCTGCTTAATGTGGAAAGTCTTCTTGGGGCCTGGGATAGGGGTGAGGGAGGAGGTGTGGGGACAAGTGTAGCATTTCCTGCGGTTGCAGGGGAAGGTGCCGGGTGTGGTGGGGTTGGAGGGGAGTGTGGAGCGAACAAGGGAGTCCTGGAAAGACTGGTCCCTCCGGAAGGCAGACAAGGGTGGGGATGGAAAATTGTCTTTTGTGGTGGGGTCGGATTGTAGACAGCGGAAGTGTCGGAGGATGATACGTTGTATCCAGAGTTTGGTGGGGTGGTATGTGAGGACAAGCGGGATTCTCTTTTGGCGGTTATTGTGGGGATGGGGTGTGAGGGATGTGTTGCTGGAAATGCAAGAGACATGGTCAAGGGTGTTCTCAACTACTGTGGGGGGAAGTTGCAGCCCTTGAAAAACAAGGATATCTGAGATGTACTGGAGTGGAATGCCTCATCCTGGGAGCAGATGCGGCAGAGGCGAAGGAATTGGGAATAGGGGATGGAATTTTTGCAGGAAGCTGGGTGGGAGGAGGTGTATTCTTGGTAGCTGTGGGAGTTGTTGTGCTTGAAATGGATATCAGTTTCTTGGTGGTAGCCTGAGATGGAGACTGAGAGGTCCAGGAAGGAGAGGGATGTGTTGGAAATGGCCCAGGTGAACTTGAGGTTGGGGTGGAAGGTGTTAGTGAAGTGGACGAACTGTTCGAGCTCCTCGTGAGAGCACAAGGCAGCGCCGATACAGTCATCAATGTAACGGAGGAGGAGGTGGGGTTTGGGGCCTGTGTATGTGCGGAAGAGGGACTGTTCCACGTAACCTACAAAGAGGCAGGCATAGCTGGGGCCCATGCGGGTGCCCATGGCCACCCCCTTAGTCTGTAGGAAGTGGGAGGAATCGAAAGAGAAGTTGTTGAGGGTGAGGACGAGTTCAGCTAGGCGGATGAGGGTGTCGGTGGAGGGTGACTGGTCGGGCCTGCGGGACAGGAAGAAGCAGAGGGCCTTGAGGCCATCTGCATGAGGAATGCAGGTGTATAGGGACTGGACGTCCATGGTGAAAATGAGGTGTTGGGGACCGGGCAATTGGAAGTTCTGGAGGAGGTGGAGGGTGTGGGTGGTGTCACGGACGTAGGTAGGGAGTTCCAGGACCAAGGGGGAGAAAATGGAGTCCAGATAGGTGGAGATGAGTTCGGTGGGGCAGGAACAAGCTGAGACAATAGGTCAACCAGGGCAGGCAGGTTTGTGGATTTTGGTAAGGAGACAGAAACGGGCCATGCGGGTTTGGGGAACAATAAGGTTGGAGGCTTTGGGTGGGAGGTCACTTGAGGTGATGATGTTGTGGATGGTTTGGGAGATGATGGTTTGGTGCTCGGGGGTGCGGTCATGATCCAGAGAGCAGTAGGAGGAGGTGTCGGAGAGTTGGCATGCCTCAGCGATGTATAGGTCAGTGGGCCATACTACTACAGTGCCTCCCTTGTCCGCAGGTTTTATGGAGAGCATGGGATTGGAGCGGAATATTTTTCTACCGGAGGCTTGAGTTTTTGGAAATCTCTTCCAAAGTAGTAGATGTAGAGTCATTGAATATTTTTAAGTCAGTGGTTGTTAGATTCTTATTAAATAAGTCGTTAAAGGATTATCAGGATGTGCTGAATGTGGATTTGAAGTTACACACAAATCAGCAATGTCCTAACTGAATGGTGTAGGAAGCTCAAGGTGCTGCATGGCCTTCCCTTGCTCCTGGCTCCTATGTTCCTGTGTATCCATCCCATTGCCTCAACTTCTCCCTGTGGGACCAAGTACCAATAATGTGTAAAGATGTTTCTCCTGAATTGCTGCCTGAACTCATTAGTAAATATCTTATATTAATGGCCCCCAGGCCTGGCCTCCTTCACATCTTCTCAACATTGATCCTATTGAAAACCTTCATAATTTTACAATTTTACAAACTCCTATCAGGTAAGCTCCTAGCCTTCCATTTTCTGGAGAAAATAACTGCAGCATGTTCAGACTCTCCTGAAAGCGTGGGGCTGGATGAACACAGCAGGCCAAGCAGCATCTCAGGAGCACAAAAGCTGACGTTTCGGGCCTAGACCCTTCATCAGAGAGGGGGATGGGGTGAGGGTTCTGGAATAAATAGGGAGAGAGGGGGAGGCAGACCGAAGATGGAGAGAAAAGAAGATAGGCGGAGAGGAGAGTATGGGTGGGGAGGGGATAGGTCAGTCCAGGGAGGACGAACAGGTCAAGGAGGCAGGATGAGGTTAGTAGGTAGGAAATGGAGGTGCAGCTTGAAGTGGGAGGACGGGATAGGTGAGAGGAAGAACAGGGTAGGGAGGCGGGGATGAGCTGGGTTGATTTTGGGATGCAGTGGGGGAAGGGGAGATTTTGAAGCTTGTGAAATCCACATTGATACCATTGGGCTGCAGGGTTCCCAAGCAGAACCTCAAGCCGCACCTCCATTTCCGACCTACTAACCTCATCCCGCCCCCTTGTCCTGTTCGTCCTCCCCGGACTGACCTATCCCCTCCCTACCTCCCACCCATACTCTCCTCTCCACCTATCTTCTTTATCCATCTTCGGTCCGCCTCACCCTCTCTCCCTATTTATTTCAGAATCCTCCCCCATCCCCCTTTTCTGATGAAGGGCCTAGGCCTGAGTCGTCAGCTTTTGTGCTCCTGAGATGCTGCTTGGCCTGCTGTGTTCATCCAGCTCCACACTTTGTTTTCTTGGATTCTCCAGCATCTGCAGTTCCCATTATCTCTGAACAAATAATGATTGACCATTTGACAGTGAGAGAAACAAACTATGTACCTATCCCCTGGACAGTTTGTACAGTGCTGAGCTAACTGAAGAGGCAGGAAGGTAGCTGACGAAATGTAAACAGAAAGATGATACAGCCCACACTGACCGAGGGAATGGTCACAAAGGCCAGTGTCTGGTAATTGAAATCCTCTTCACAAGATTACCTCATGATATCCAACTGGTGTGGTCTTTGAAATCTAAAACCTCTCCTTGTTCAAGTATTGCTTTATCACTTTAACAGCAACTCAACAAGGTTCAAAATTCTTCAGCGAAATCACATCCTGATAACAGTAACATCAGGAATTCTGAAAAAGAATGCTTGTGATTAACCATGAATCCAGAAAACAGACTTTTCTGCAAAAGTATACTGTAGCATAAAAGAAACGTTCAGCTCTTACAGCGGAATATGATAATACCGGCCTCTGTTGTCATTAGCAGCCATTTAGAACAATGTGCCAAGGTCCCACCTTCTCAGCCTCTCTTCTAGCCTGAAGTGTGGTGACCCTCAGGTGAAACCATCACTAGTCACCTCACTCTAATGATACAGTGGGACTTTTGCAACTTATTCCTGCAGTGGACTATCAACATAAATGGCTCAAATTTTATTCCAGATTGAAAGGAAATTCCCTCATCCTCAATTTTCCCCCAGAGATATGTAGCTGCTTAGCTATTTGTATGATCAGGTATCTAACATAGTGGTGCCATCCTTTCATGGTGACCCATGGTCTCATTAACTATCAGATTGAAGAATCCTCATTGAAACATGTAGATTGCAAATCTGGGATCATAAAACGAAATGCAAGTTACATTTAGGCATTAATAATAACCTTTACATTTTATAGAAAGAAATCTAAGGATTGGGCATGTACAGGGGGTTAAGGAAGATTCATATAAGGAAGAAAAAACTGAAATGAAAGTTTGAGATAGTAGGAACTGCTGATGCTGCAGAATCTAGGATAAGAAGGTGTGGAGCTGGATGAACACAACAGGCCAAGCAGCATCAGAGGACCACGAAAGCTGACGTTTTGGTGATAATGGGAACTGCAGATGCTGGAGAAGCCAAGATAATAAAATGTGAGGCTGGATGAACACAGCAGGCCCAGCAGCATCTCAGGAGCACAAAACCTGACGTTTCGGGTCTAGACCCTTCATCAGAGAGGGGGATGGAATGAGGGTTCTGGAATAAATAGGGAGAGACGGGGAGGCGGACCGAAGATGGAGAGAAAAGAAGATAGGTGGAGAGGAGACTATCGAGCAGTTTCAAGGCTGAAGAGATTACAAGAGAGTTGCAGTGGGAGAGAGATTCCCTGAGGTTGGTCCGGAGGGAGGAGGGTAACTTCTTCAAGTTAGGCATTCCGGAAGAGGCTTCGCAGTGAGGTTAAAATTGTATCAGTGATAATGGGAACTGCAGATGCTGGAGAATCCAAGATAATAAAATGTGAGGCTGGGAGTCCGGCTCCCCCTCTCTCCCTATTTATTCCAGAACCCTCATCCCATCCCCCTCTCTGATGAAGGGCCTAGGCCCGAAATGTCAGCTTTTGTGCTCCTGAGATGCTGCTGGGCCTGCTGTGTTCATCCAGCCTCACATTTTATTATCTTGGATTCTCCAGCATCTGCAGTTCCCATTATCACTGATACAATTTTAACCTCACTGCGAAGCTTCTTCCAGGGATGCCTAACCTGAAGAAGTTACCCTCCTCCCTCCGGACCAACCTCAGGGAATCACTCTCCCACTGCAACTCCCTTGTAATCTCTTCAGCCTTGAAACTGCTCGATACTCTCCTCTCCACTTATCTTCTTTTCTCTCCATCTTCGGTCCGCCTCCCCCTCTCTCCCTATTTATTCCAGAACCCTCACCCCATCCCCCTCTCTGATGAACGGTCTAGGCCCGAAACGTCAGCTACTGTGCTCCTGAGATGCTGCTGGGCCTGCTGTGTTCATCCAGCCTCACATTTTATTAAGCTGACGTTTTGGATCTGGATCCTTCTTCAGAAATGAAGTTTTCAAATGTGAAGTTACATTCCTTCCAAAGTTATGGATCTAATGATTTTTGCTAAAATAAACACCAAGTCAAAGCTTCATTTCTGAAGAAGGCTCCAGACCCGAAACATCAGCTTTCTTGCTCCTCTGATGCTGCCCGGCCCATTGCGTTCATCCAGCTCCATGCCTTGTTATATCTGAAATGAAAGTTCTACGTCTTTAAAAAAATCTAACATTGTTAAAAGGAGACATGAAGGTGAAGCTTTATGTTTACATGGTTAGGACTAGGACATAAGAGACCAGCCTTGAGAAGAATACACAGCATTACATTTGCAACACTAAAGAAGTTGTTCACATCCTCAAAAGACTGATGAAAGAAAAGATTGTAACTCAACTCACAAGGCCCTGATTATACGAATGTGTACATTAATTGCGTCTTCTTCATTGAGAAAGGGATCACGGAGACTCTCAATCTCTGCTACATTCCTATGGGAACAATCTGACCAATCAGAATCTACTGGCCTTGTCCAAGAATGAAGATTGACAGCCAACGCTTCCTGATGTGTCCACATGCCAACAATACCCTAAACAATCAGTGCCAGCTTCTCATATTGTCTACATTGGCGTTCCTTTCTCATGCCTAGGTATTTGTGCCCATGTCCTGATGGGTATAAGATGAGAAGTTTTGACTTGGTGTTTCTTTTAGCGAAAATCATTAAATCCATAAAGCTGGAAGGAATGCGACTTCACATTTGAAAACTTCATTTCAAGGCTAGAGGCGTTGTGTAGCAATAATTATCACTTAAGTCAGAATTACTGTCTTTCTTATTACAGTAGGAGGCAATAATTCTTCATTCAGGCATGATAGTGATCGCTGTAAAAATGCAGTGGGGTTATAGGAAACCACACAGCCACTGAAACAGCAGGCTACCACTGACAGTAACATCCAGTCTTCCACATTTGAATGTCCATGTGCAAGTTTCAGAAGGTGCAGTCAGTGTTACCCTGCTATAAGAGTGAGGTTTGATAGCTTCAAGGCTGCTTGTGCACAAATTTTGAGAGCAAAGTGCTTAACAGTTTCTAATTCAGAAGCAAGGGCACTGATTAAGCTAAGCAGTTAGACAATTCCATTGGTTGTGACAGCTTTAATTGTAACATCCAGCATGTGAATGTGTAACTTGTGATTGAACTGTAATTGTTTAAATATTCACTAAAAGAGTGGTCTTTAGGATGACTCAGTAACTGCACTGCTGTTCTGGGTTATCACTATTTTTTTCAGCATGTTTCATGCTGTCACTGTTAGGACAAGAGCAATAAATGGAACAACATTGAAAAGTGCATGTTTTTACACTAACAGCACACTGCCAGCCTGAGAGACTGAGAGAAATGATAGGCACAGGAACATAGGTGTGAATCAAAAGGTGCTTAGTTGATTAGTTCAACCTCTGCAGTGGGCACTGCAGCAGTAGAATGAATCTCAACAAATCAAAAAGCCAATAACATCACCTCTTCCTGCAACCTCTGCTGTCCAGCGAGGCAGGAGTAGCAGCGCTTTGGACCATCACCAGTGTGTTTGATTGCTGGTCAGATAACATCTTAACTTGTGATATGGGTTCTGTGTCCCTGGGCTTTCTAGCTGACAATAACTGGGGAGTACACCATCACATATACCGCATCAGGTCACCTGGCAATGGGTTTTAACGATATCTTTGGCAACATGGTCCACAGCCAAAAACAAACTAGTTCAGAAAAAAACTAGGTTTGTACAAATTCCATAAATGTTTCACACAAGGGTCTCCTGCCGTTGTATGTCTTTACATGGCTCAGTATCAACTTAGACAGATCACTGCCCTGTGAAGTGCCTTTAGACACTGTCCAGGGGGTGGTTGTGTGAGGTAGCTGGGCAGGCCGGGCCTGTGATTGCAGGACCCAATAGAATGGAGAGTTACTCCTTTACTCTTCTCGTGTGCACCAATGGCAGGAATGACACCTTCAATGATACAAGCACACGGGGTTCCGAGGTCGGGAATTATTGTCACCGTGAGGAAATGTTCATCATCTGTCTGGCTGTGCAATAATAACACAATCATGAATCATAGAATCCCTACAGTGTGGAAGCTGGACATTCAGCCCATTGAGTCCAGACCAACCCTCCGAAGAGTATCTCACCCACACTCATCCCTCTACCCTCTCCTTGTAGCCCTGCATTTTCCACGGCTAGCCTGCACATTCCTGAACAATATATCATGGCCAATCTACCAAACCTGCACATTTTTGGACTGTGGGAGGAAACCAGAGCACCCAGAGGACACCCACGCAGACACGGAGAGAATGTGCAAACTCTGCACACACAGTCACCTGAGGTTTGAATTGAACATGGGTCCCTGGCGCTGTGAGGCGGCAGTGCTAACCATTGAGAATAATTGAGATAAACAGTTCATCTGATAGCTTTTCTGCATTTCATTGACTTCAATGTAAGAAAATACAACTGTGTAGTTAGTTGCTGGTGCTTATTTGTAAACATCTAAAAAAAATTGTTAGGTAAATTCCCCCACCATGTACTCCCAGCAGTCAGCATTAGACCTGCTTTCTCTAGAATTTAGAAAATTAAGGGGTGATCTGATTGTAGTCTTCAAGATATAAACAGTAAGAGTGTGTTGGTAAAGATAAACTATTCCCACTGTTTGGGAATTCTAGATCTGGGAACATTGTCTAAAATTCAGGAAAGATGTTAGGAAGTATTTCTACACGTAAAGGGTGGTGAAGGTTTGGAACTCTCTTCCACAAAAGACAGTTGTTACTTTGAAATCTGAGATAGATCAGGTTTTGTTAAGCAGAAGGGATATGGGCCAAAGGTAGGTGAATTGAGATCAGCCACAATCTTTTTTTTAATTCATTCACTGGATGAGAGCGTCCCCGACCAGGCAGAATTTATGCCCCATCCCTATTTGCCCAGAGGGCAGTTACGAGTCAACAACATTGCTGTGGTTCTGGAGTCACATGTAGGCCAGACCAGGTAAGGATGGCAGTTTCCTTCCCTAAAGGACATTAGTGAACCAGCTGAGATTTTCCCCAAAGACTGACAATGCATTTATGATCATTAGATTTTTAATTCCAGGTATTTTTATTGAATTCAAATTTCACCATCTGCCATGGAGGGATTTGAACCTAGGTTCCCAGAACTTTATCTGCATTAACAGCCCAGCGATAGTCCCACTCGGCCATCTCATCCCCAGAAGCCTCCCTTATTTAATGGTGAAGTAGGTTCAAGGGGCTGAATAGCCTATTCCTGTGTTCCTAGTATTGACAGCTGTCAGTCTCCTCCTTATACACCCTTTGTACAATAGGTGAACTTATCCTTTCATTGTTCACTCATGTATAAACTAAACCCAAGGGATGAAAGCTGTGGGCACTGAACGTGTGCCATACTACTGTCAGAATTTAACTCACATTTTCTAACAGTTTAGATAATGATTACATATTGTATTCCCTCTTTCCTGTTTACAGATTCTCAATAATTGGGAGTGATCTGTTACTTAGGCAGATGAGAGTTAAGGCAGCAACTGGTAGAATGGTAGACATCGATACTGTTAATGGGCCAAAGGGATTTCCAGGCAATGTGGGGATTGATCAGTGAGCTGGCTCAATTAGAAGTTTCAGGACATGAACAACTTCTGTAATTACAGCATGTTTAAACCTCATGTTATTTTGGTTGGGAATGTCAATAATGAGGGGCCATTAACTGAATAAGGAAAGATATTAGAAGAAATCCCTACAGACAGTGAGTTTTGGACCATAGAATGCTTTGACACTGGGTTGAAGTGCATATGTTGGCAACTTTTTAAAGTAAAAATCTGACAAACACTTAAACCGAAGAGAGAGGAAGTGGTTGATTTAAATTCCTTTGGATTCCTGCAGCAGAGTTAGTGACTGTACTGATTATAACAAGGTCAGCCAGCTGGACTATAGAGTATGAGTTCCCTGACTGGACCAGGTTCATAGCCCCAATCAGGGACCCCTGGCCAACAGATAAAGTTGTGTTAGGGATACTGATACTGTGGTAGCTGACTCTGAAAGAGGCAGTACTATAGTGAAGGACTGTTCATGTGCAAATATAGGGAGACGTGGTGATGGGATACTGGCCTCTGTGCAGTTATTTCAGTAATGATGGGCCGAATGACCTCAGTCTGTCTCATTAACAGAGATAGTTTGAAAATAGGTAGAAATGACATCTGCTGCAATCATTGTGAAAGCTATCTGAAAGCACAGATAATCTTGTTGGCCATTGGGCAGTCAGTGACATCAAAAGCAATACATTGAAAGATGTTATTAAACTGATGTTGTGGTAATGAAATGGAGTTGAAATGTTCCTCACACAGGCACTAAATTTCCCATGTGAACTTCTGATAAGGTGATAGGATATAGGAGCAGAATTAGGCCATTCAACCCATCAAGTCTGCTCCACATTCAATCATGGCTGACATGTATCTCAACCCCATTCTCCTGCCTTCTCTCTGTAACCCTTGGTTCCCCTTACTTACCAAGAACCCAATGTGATCTGATTTTGTAGTTATTGAAAGATGTGCCATCGTTGCTTTGTAACCAGCAGGTGATATAACCAGTTTGAGACCTGCTGGTTACTATGGCAAACTATCCTTAACTTCTGTCAGGCTAAGAGTTGACTTCCTAGTTGTGACTGAGTGAAGCAATTGGCTGACCAGGCCCTTCAGTTTATATGTTTCCTTCTCTATCACGTCTGTGGTAGCCTTGTGTCATTACGCACTTTCCTGTTCAATTGTTGTTTATAGTCCTCTGGTCTGATCCAATCACTTAATCTAAACTATGAACATCCTTTCTCCCCCGGTACTCCTGCATAAATGCTGTTCCCTCCACTCTCCACATCAGCTCAAATGAAGAGTCATCTAGACTCAAAACATTAGTTTGCTCTCTCTTCATGGATGCTGCCTGACCCCATGTCATCTCCATCTTTGGTTGTTTTCAGTACAGATAGGCTGGAAGCTTGGGCAAAGAAATGGCAGGTGGAATTTAATCCAGACAAGTGTGAAGTGATGAATTTTGGAAGATCTAATGCAGGAGAGAAGTATACAATAAATGACAGAACCCTTATTAGCATCAACATACTGAGGGATCTGGGCATATAGGTCCACAGTTCCCCTAAAGTGGCAACAAATGTGGATGAGGTGGCCAAGAAGGTATATGACCTATTTGCTTTCATTGGTGGGGATGTAGAGTGTAAAAATTAGCCAGCCATGCTGCAGGTGTATGGAGCTTTAGTGAGGCCACATTTGAAATATTGTGTACGCCTCTGGTCTCCATGCTACTAGAAGGGTGTAGATGCATTGGAGTGGGTACAGAAAAGGTTTCCCAGGATGTTGCCTGGTTTGGAGGGTTTTAGCCATGAAGACAAATTGGACAAACTTGGTTTGTTCTCACTTAAACATCAGAGACTGAGCGGTGACCTGACAGACGTTTACAAAATTATAAGAAGCATAGATAGAATGAATAGTCAGGATCTTTTGCCCCATGGTAGAAATGTCAACTACCAGGGCACATAGGTTTACACTAAAAGGAGGGCACATAGGTCTACACTAAAAGGGAATAAGTTTAAAGGAGATGTAAGGGGCAGTTTTTTTTTCATACAGAGGGTGGTAAGTAACTGGAATGTGCTGCCAGAGGAGGTGGTCAAGGTGGATACAATAGTGATGTTTACGAGGCTTCCTGACAGATATACGAATAGGCAGGGAGTAGAGAGATACAGACCATGTAGAGGTGAAAAGCTTTTCAGTTAGCAAGGTACCATGTGTTGGCACAGGTTTGGTGGGCCGAATGGCCTGTTCCTGTGCTGTTCTGTTCTTTGTTCCAATCATCTTTTCAAGTCCTTTCAATTCAGCAGATACAGGCCATTTGACACACTAATCGGCCAGCGCCTCAGCTATTGAGTAGACACAGCAGTTTATCGCCAAGTAGAAAAGAAGAATAGCTCTACAAGAAGCTAGAAATGTTGCATTTTTTTGAGTCTGGAGCCTTCGTGTCACTGTATAGTTCTCTCAGGGTCTGTCCATCTCCCCACAGATCAATCAGACAACTGTTGTCATGTGGGTGACTCCAGATCCACACAACTAATCCTGATGGAAAGACCAATCAGCAGGCAGTATCTGTGTAAACATACACCAGCCCACAGTATTGACAGAGTGCAGCAGTCCTCTCCCACTGCTGGAACACAACAACAGTGTAAATACGACTCATAATGAGCTCTGGTAACTCCATTTAACACTGCATATTCTCCCTCCACTGTTTTCATGATTTAAAGCAGTAACTGCTTCCCATTTTTGTCTATAATCAAAAAAAAGAAAAAGTAAAGCTGTGGTCTTTACAATCCAAGTGCATTACTTTTTAATTGGATAGTACCTGTTGAGAGAATGCCAGCAGTTATTTAGGCTGCTGTAATGAAGTAACTATTGATCTCACTTCGTTATTGATCACCACAGCACTTGTTCCGAAGCTGATTAAATCTTATTTATTGCACCAATCTTCCTTAAAACCTGACTTTCTGGGTCAGGAAAGAACTCCTGACTGATTAAGGGAAAGAAATAATTTGCAATTAAATAGAGTCTTTCAGGACTTTGGAGCATCCCAAAGGACAGCACAGCCAGTTAAGGGCTTTGAGATAGGTAGGTATGTTGTAATGTACAACCAATCTAAGCACAGCAAGCTCCCAGAAACAGAAATCTTTTAGTCAGCAGATCACTTGTTTCAGTGATGTCAGATAAGGGATAAATATTCCCTTCTGATATTTTCTCTATTTTTCCTCAAGATGTGCCAAATTCTTGACCAAGTTTGACAGCCACCTTAAAGGACCAATGAGACTTTGCTAGCTCATTCAAGAGGTGCTGAGAGGTGGTGTGCTGCTGGCCAAGGAGACAGAGTCAGGGGACACCATGGGAGGAGGGGATGTGGGGTTAGGGTGGGGGGAGAACCAAGCACAACATGGGATGGAAAAGGTTAGAAGGTCAGGAAGGATAAAGTGGGGAACGGGGACATTCAGAGGTGCCATTGTAGGGAAGGGAGGGAGCCAGATGGATTTTTAGTGTCCATCGTGTGGGGATAGGGGCTCAATGAGAGTCGGGCAGTTGCCGGGGTTTGTTAGGGTGAGGAAGATATGGGAGACAGGGCTGTCATGAGGAGCAGTGTTTGCAGCAACAGCAAAGAACAGCCTAAGACAGCCAGAGTGTTGGGACTTGGGAGCGAGGAAGCACGTGTTGATATCTCCGTGACACTCCCATACTCTCCTGAGTGCCATTAATCAGCAAACTCTGCCTGGGCTTATGGACAGTGAATGAGTAAGTGACAGGGAGGCTGAGTGAGTGGGAAGAGGATGACGATGATTGAGTGAGTGATTAATTCATGAAAATGGAGTGGTGAGCCTGCCACACATCCAAGCCCTGCAACAGCCCATCAATAAATCGGGCTAGGAGATGAGCAAATGCAGGCTGAATAACAACCTGTTAATGTTAGTCAAAGCCAACTCTTTAGCTTGGTATCAGTCTTTAGCTCCTTGCTTGGAAATCTTGATCTGGAGCTGATTCTGTGTCTCTCTTGCTCTGCTTCTTAACCAAAAAGCTAGCTCCTGAGAAAATGGCTTTACTTTTATATAGAAAACAGCTAGCATCCTCAAAAAGAAACACACATCGTTCATTGAATTTGTCTGTGAGCTGTCTTGGTTAGTCTGGAGTCAAACACAGTAGCTACTTCGGACACAGCAAGATCCTATAAACAAGACTAGAAAGTATTTGGTTCACTTGTTTTTATCGCTATCAATTGGTTTGGAGTATTGATCAGGACATTCGGAGAGCTCAATTTTCTTCTTTTCACATGGGATCTTTGATTACTCCTGAACCACTTGGCAGTATTGGCTTAATCGCTAGCAGAGACTCCAGCACCAACAATGCAGCAAATATTTCATTGGAGTAGCAGGCTTTTGCAACAGAGTTTAAACTGACAGCCTGTTGATGCAGAGAGAAGAATTCCAGTGACTGAGTCAAATTGATAGAGAGTGAAAGCCCCTGCCTACCTAATCATCCTCCCAGAACCAGAACTTGCCCCAGTTCATCTGGATTTTTGAGCACAAGGACACTGGCACATCCTGTTCATGGTGATGGATGAGGAACACATCCTAAACAGGTTAACAGCTGAACCAAAATAGTCCGGACAGCAGCTTAACACAAATTTGTGAAGTAGGTCACTAAAATTAGCCCGCTGAAGAAATGAAACCAGGAGCGATTTGATGTGAAACTCCCTGTCCTCAATGCCTCCATTGCTTCTCAAGGAGAAGTACTTTGATATTAGCCTAGTTTTCAAACATATCTAGGTTGGTTGACTGCAGTTTTCAATGTCAACTACTTGGCTGCATTTTAAAGTAGTTAGCTTGTTTTCAGGCTACTTCCAGTTCCAACCTTCCTCTTCAAAAATACATTGATTCCTTCACAAGAGAAGTGTAGAAACTGAAGTATCCATACAATATGCAAGAATTCATCTAATGGTAACTACTCTTGCCCTGTAGAGTTCTTTACGCTGTTATTGTTATTTCTGCTTAATTACAGTCCTGCTGTTATTAAAGAGACAGTCTTTGGATTGGAAAACCAGGGACCAAAGCGGAAACTTTACAGTGCAGTTCCTGGAAGGCAGTTTATTGTGGTGAAGTCCTATCAGCCTCAAGGCGATGGGGAGATCCCTCTCAGCAAAGGAGATCGAGTGAAAGGTCAGTGCTCATTAACTTCTTGCATAATGACCCAATATAGAGAAAACATCCAGCATTTCATTCTTTCTCAACCAGTAGCAATTGTGCATTTGTGCTCTTTGACCAAGATTTTGATCAGCTATCCTAATATCTCTACAAGGAGACTGATGTCACCACCTTCTGTTGTTTCATTACATTAAAAGCACTTCTGTTGCTGTTATTACAATTTATTTTTAGTTCAAAACCCAACTCTTAATTCACAAAAATAATATACAATAACCACCTGTCATTCATGGATATAAAAATAATGTGACAGTACTGTATTTTGGCAAAATACTCATTTATTTTAAAACTTACATCATAACAACTGCTTAAAACTCATTATTGAGAGGAAATGGCCTTCAGTTCTGAGTCAGTTCAGTCAGGAAGAAAATCAAGAAGTGCTTGCTGTTGTTATAATTACTCAAGCTGTAATTAATGACGTTATGACAGGGTATCTGGCCAACAAGGGTTTGTGAGAGGGAAATCACATTTAATCAACTTATTGGAGGTTTTGAAGAGATAAAACAATCTGGAGACAAAGGGGAATCAGTGAATAAAAACCAAAAGAACTGCAGGTGTTGTTGGTCAGAAACAGAAACAAAGCTGCTGGAAAAACTCAGCAGGGCTGGCATCATCTGTGAAGGAGAAAACAGAGTTAACGTTTCGGGTCTGGTGACCCTTCCTCAGAACAGTAAATGTTTTATACTTGAATTTCTGGAAGACATTAGATAAAATGCCACAACAAACGTTATTGTGGAAAATAGACATTCATAGTGTAAGGGGTAATGTATTAGCATGGATAGAAGAATAGCTGGCTAAGTAGAGAATCATGTAAACAGGTCTTTTTCAGATTGGTAAAATATAGCGAGTGGTGTGCCATTGGGATCAGTGCTAGGATCTCAACTCTTCACAATTTGTAAAAATAACTTTAAAGAAGGGATGGATAGCATAGTTGTTATATTTGCAAACAACCCACAAAAAAAAGGTCAGAAGATAAATTCCAAAGAAGATACAAGAGGATATACACAAGTAAGTGAGTGGGCAAAGATCTAGAAAATGGACTATTACGTGGGACCATGTGAAATTGTCCATTTTTGGCATAAAGTATAAAAAAGAATCATAACCTCTCCATGGTGAGAGACTGAAGAGCTCTAAGATGCAGAGGGATCTGGGTACCCTAGTGCCTGAACTGCAAAATGTTGGTATAAAGGTACAGCAATAATCAGGCAGGTTAATGAAATGTTATTGCCAGAGGAATTGAACACGAGAGTGTGGAGGTGATGTTTCAATTATAAAGGCCACATGATACAACATCTGCAGGTAATGTGTACAGTATCGGCCTCCTTAGAGTTGAAGACAGTTCAGAAAAGGTTTACTGAACTCATACATGGGACAAGAGAGCTGTGTTATGAGGAAATATTGGACAGCCAGGTTTGTACCTATTGGAATTTCAAAGAGTAAGAGTTGACTTGATTGAATTGTGTAAGGTTCTAATGGGTGGGTTGCTGGTTAGATGTGGAGAAGATGGTTCCTCTTATGGGAGAATATAGAACTAGCAGTCACTGTTTAAAAATCAAAGCTTGGCTATTTTAAAGTGGGATTAAGTAAAAGCTTCTTTTCTCACAGATGGTTGTAAGTCTTTAGACTCCTTTTTCTGAAAAAGTAGCACAAACAGAATCCTTAAATATTTTTAAGGCAGAGGTGGATAAGATTCTTGATAAACAAGGGCATGAAAGGTTATCAGGGTTCGGCACAATGTAAATTCAATGTTACAGAGAGATCAGTTATAATCAAATAGGAATGGTGGAGTAAATACAAGGTGCTGAATGTTCCTACTTTACATATTCAGCTGAACTTACTTCTGTACAAACCTGAATAGAAATTTTGAATTCTCTTCCCCAAAATGTAACGGACACTGGGTCGATTGTAGCTTTCAGGACTAAGATCACTAGACTTTAATTTGGAAGGGGAACTTAAGTTCAAATGAGAAACCTAAGTTGGGGTCCAGATCAGTCCTGATTGAATAGGAATGGCTAGTCAGGCTTCAGGTCTTTCTCCTTTTTCCATTAATGTAGAGATGACAGAAGTGGATTAACAGTTGCTGGGAAAAGAAAACAAAAACTGAGACCCTTGTTCAATCCCGTCGAACGAATATAAATCATCTTTTCTGCACATACTATCAGTTAAATCTGGATCCTGACTGGGCCTCTCTCTGAAAGGAAATCCCACAATGAAGTGCCTCTGCCCCACAGACCAATCACTATCAAAGCCCCTCTTTAAATGACGGATAATCGATTGTTCTTAGGAATTACAGAAATGTTACAGCACAGAAAGAGGCCATTCTGCCCATCCCATGTGCACTGGACCACTAAAAGAGCCTGGTGGCTTAGTGCCATTGAACGCTGAAGTGACTCTTTATACTATAGAAGTAGGCTCATTTTTCAGAGATATAAGTTGCATATAGTTCTTTCTTGTGAAGTGTGAGTGAGTACCTCAGGTGACATTCTATTCAGCTCATTTTGTTTTTGACAAAGCTTGATCTTTGGTACTACTTCTAATGTAATACCTCAGCTGTTATTGATTCACACATTAGCAGAGTAACTCTGAAAGGAGATTCCGAGTAAATGTTTGCAAATTCTGGGACTTTGGCTAGTCATTGCAACTCTCCAGCAGAACCTTGAAAATGTCCCTGATCATATTGTAGTCATTTATATCAGGGATACTTTGACAACCTGAGGTTAGATAAAAGGCACAAGTCTCAGACAGGAGTTGACCTTCTCATACAGCTCCTGAGCTGCTGCTCCCTCGGTACCACTTCTTACAACAGGGAGATGTATAATCTCACCCTCTGGTTTCAATAACACCATTATTATCACCTTACTTTAATATTGAGAATACTAGTTAATTCCAGAGTGTATTTTTCCCGATGCTTGTTCTAAACATTTTGCTTGGCTCGGATAGTCAATGCTATCCCTGCGAGAGATTTGACTGCATATAATAGAGATATAGGATTAGAGAGGAGATGAGGTAATCTTGAGAACAACATGTGAAGACTCTAAAATTTCACAAGACATGATTTCAACCCATCACGATTCAACCAGAGCTTGAGAGAGTGTGAAAGAGAGCACTGACTTTGCAAGGATCTGGCAGTCGGTCACAGATGTGGACACATTATCTGCAGTGAGCAGAATAGACAGCTGTCAGATACTGGGGAGGGGTGAGGCAGTGGCAGGGACCATGTCAGATGGCTGAGCTAATATCTCAAGCTGAAATAAAACTCTTCCTTTTGAGGCTCCACTGATGCAAAACTGCCAACCTTGATTTAATGCTTCTGTTAAGTTGTTGATACTTGGGGTTCTGATTAGGCTCTATCCATCAGTAAACAGAAGTAGGGAAACCATTTTCTCAATTTGCAGGCTACAAAACCCAAACTGGGTAATCCGGCAAATGAGAAAAAAAAGGAAAGAACTTGTATTTTCCTGGTGTTTTCGTACATGCTGATGAGGGTGCCAAAGGCCCAGTTATGAAAAGACTTCTTCTGAAGTCCATTCCCTCTTATTATGTTGGCCAATTTGTAGCAGCCAATTTACACACAGCAAGATCCCATCAGGAAGTGAACAGCCAGATCAATAGTATTTAATGATGTTGGGTAACCAAGAGATTTTTGACAAGAAACCAATTTTTTTTAAAAACATCTTGCAGCAAATTGGGATTTAAGCTAGAGATCCACCATAAACGAGTTGGTTGATTGATTGGTTGTTTATTTTTAAATTGTCACGTTTTCTGAAATACAGTGAAAAGCTCAATTTACAAATGGTACAGGCAGATCCCAGCAAACAAAAGGTGTACAGATCAAAAAGACTTAGAGGCATACAGGTCACATTGCAGGATACATTACTTGTGGCTGGAGTCCATTCAACAGTCTGACAAAGGCTGGGAAGAAGCTGTTCCTGAACCTGCTTGTGCATGTGTTCAGGCTTCTGTACCTTCTGCCTGACGGAAGAGTTTGTAGGATGTCATTACCCAGGGTGTGATGGGTTTTTGATGATGTTGGCTGCCTTTCCGTGGCAGTGAGCCGTGTAAATCGAGTCCATGGATGGAAAGTGGCTTCTGGTGATTGTCTGGCTGTGCACAGCACCTTCTGTAGTTTCTCACAGTCCTGGGCAGAGCAGTTTCCATCCCAGGCCGTTATGCACCCGGACAGTATGTGTTCAGTGGTGCACCTGTAGAAGTTGGTGAGGGACCTTATGGACATTCCAAATTTCCTGAGCTGCCTGAGGAAGAAGAGACATTGTTGTGCCTTCTCCAATGTCGCATTTACGTGGGAAGTCCAGGACAGATCATCTGTTATTGTTACTCCAAGGAACTTGATGCTCTTCACCCTCTCGACCTCATTCTGTCAATGTAGATGGGGGCATGTTCTCCTCCCTTCACTCTGAAGTCGATGATCAGTTCTTTAGTTTTGCTGACATTGAGAGACAGATTGTTTTCATTGTGCAGTGTCACCAAGCCGTCTATCTCCCTTCTCTAGTTTGACTCATTGTTCGATATCTGTCCCACTATGGTGGTGTCATGAGCGAACTTGTAGATGGTGTTCGTTCAGAATTTGGCAACACAGCCATAGGTGTACGGGGAGTACAGCAGGGGAAGTGGTAATATCCAGAGGCCCGTAGTCTGGGGACACATATTTAAATCCCATTACAACAGCTGTTGGAATTTAGATCCGTGACTAATGTAATGCTATTGTTACACACTGTTATTACCCACTAATTTATTCTCTGTCTCATCATATAGCTGTTGTCAAGGGCAAATAGATTCCTCCTATCAGAGATAATAAAATGTGAGGCTGGATGAACACAGCAGGCCCAGCAGCATCTCAGGAGCACAAAAGCTGACGTTTCGGGCCTAGACCCTTCATCAGAGACCCTTCATCTGATGAAGGGTCTAGGCCCGAAACGTCAGCTTTGTGCTTCTGAGATGCTGCTGGGCCTGCTGTGTTCATCCAGCCTCACATTTTATTGTCTTGGATTCTCCAGCATCTGCAGTTCCCATTATCACTGATACTATTTTCCTCCTATCAGAGTCTTCTTTCCCCTTTTAGTCCTTAACTCCACCCGTAAGGATTTTGCAGCTTCTGATCCATGATCATTTCTTGTTATTGTACTTATTCTATCCTGCACCAACAATGTTAATCCAACACCCTCTCTTTCCTGCCTTGCCTTACAAAAGGTCACGTACTCCTGAATGTTCACCTTTGGTTTCCTTGTAAATACTGGCCCAGTGAAGCCCATACCACAACACAAAGGCTGTTCTTCGAGTTCATTTGAAAACAGAGTGCTTGACCTTTAGTCTGACAGCAATATGGTTTAACCTGATCTCCACTGCCCTTGTAAACTTTCCTTCAATGTCATCCTATTGCTCAGACATAACATTTGCCAATTTAAATATCAAATATGTAAAAATTCATGAGAAATTATAGAATCATAGAATCCCTACAGTGTGGAAGCATGCCATTCAGTCCATCAAGTTCACACCACCCCTCCGAAGAGCATTCCACCCCCCCCTCCCCCCCAGCCGACAGGAAACAGAGGCTAGAGAACGCAGGGAAATAAGTATTGATGATTTGAGTTTATTCACAGAAGAGGAAGTCCTGGAGTTCTTAGAAGACGTAAATGTGGATAAATCTCTGGGACCTGATCAAGTGTAACTCAGGATGTTGTGAGAAGTTAGGGAGGAAATTTAGGCATCCCTGGTAGAAATACTTGTATCATTTATAACCAAGGGTGAGGTTTCAGGGAACTGGAGGGTGCTAATGTTGTGCTTTTTTAAAAAAAATGGCAATAAGGAGAAATCTAGGAACCAATCAACTGTTAGTCTGAAATTGGTGGTGGGTGAGTTATCGGACATCATTCTGAAAGACAAGCTTTACATGCATTTGGAGTAGTAGGGAATGTTAAGGGATATTCAGTGGTTTTGTGCAAGGGAAATCATGTCTCACAAACTTGACTGAATTTTTAAGGAAATAGCCAAAATGATTGATGAGGGCAGAGCTGTCGACATTGTTTACTTGGACTTTAGTAAAGCTTTTGATAAGGTTCCACATGGTAGTCTCATTAGTAAAGTTATATCACATGGGATTCAGAGCAAACTTGCAAATTAGAACATAGAACATTACAGCACAGTACAGGCCCTTTGGCCCTCGATGTTGTGCCGACCTGTCATACCAATCTCAAGCCCATCTAACCTACACTATTCCATGTACCTCCATATGCTTGTCCAATAACGGCTTAAATCTACCTAAAGTTGGCGAATCTACTACCGTTGCTATTAGATCTCAGCATTGGTTTTACATAGGAGACAGAGGGTGGTGGTGAAGTGTTGTTTTTCACACTGGAGTCCTGTGACCAGCTTGGATCCAATGTTGTTTGTCATTTATGTAACTGGTTTGCATGAGAGTATAACTTACGGTTAGTAAGTTTGTGGATGACCCCAAAGTTGGTGGCATAGTGAGCAGTGAAGAGGATTATGTAAAATTAGAAAGGGATATTGATCAATTTTATAAATAGGCTGAGGAATGGAAAAGTGAATAATTTGGATAAATGTGAGATATTGCATTTTGTTAAGAAAAACAAGAGCAGCATTTATACAATTAATGGTAGGGCCCTGGTAATGTTTTAGAACAGAGAAACCTTGAGGTTCAGGTACATAATCCTTTGAAATTTGCGTCACAGTTAGACAGGGTGGTGAACAAGCGATTTGGCACAATTGTCTTCATTGCTTAGACCTTTGAGTATAAGAGTTGGGATGTAATATTGAGGTTGTACAGGAGAGTGGTGAGCCTCGTATGTAGTACTGTGTCCAGTTCTGGTCACCCTGTTATGGGAATGATATTATTAAACTGGAGAGGGCTCAGGAAACATTTAGCAGGATGTTGCCAGGTCTGGAAAGTTTGAGTCATAAAGAGAGGTTGGATTGGCTGGGACTTACTTCACTGGAGCATAAGAGGTTCAGGGCTGACCTTATAGAAGCTTGTAAAATCATGAGGGACATAGATAAGGCGAAAAGCAAAGGTCTTTTCCCTAAGATGGAGGAGTTCAAAACTAGGGGGCATATTCTTAAGGTGAAAAGAAAGAGTTCCGGAACCAAGAGGTTATGGTGAAGCTGTACAAAACTCTGGTGCGGCCGCACTTGGAGTATTGTGTACAGTTCTGGTCACCGCATTATAAGAAGGATGTGGAAGCTTTGGAAAGGGTGCAGAGGAGATTTACTAGGATGTTGCCTGGTATGGAGGGAAGGTCTTACGAGGAAAGGCTGAGGGACTTGAGGCTGTTTTCATTAGAGAGAAGAAGGTTGAGAGGTGACTTAATTGAGACATATAAGATAATCAGAGGGTTAGATAGGGTGGATAGGGAGAGCCTTTTTCCTAGGATGGTGATGGCGAGCACGAGGGGGCAGAGCTTTAAATTGAGGAGTGAAAGATATAGGACAGATGTCAGAGGTAGTTTCTTTACTCAGAGAGTAGTAAGGGAATGGAACGCTTTGCCTGCAACGGTAGTAGATTCGCCAACTTTAGGTACATTTAAGTCGTCATTGGACAAGCATATGGACGTACATGGAATAGTGTAGGTTAGATGGGCTTGAGTTCGGTATGACAGGTCGGCACAACATCGAGGGCCAAAGGGCCTGTACTGTACTGTCATGTTCTATGTTCTATGTTCTAAAAAGTACATGAGGGACAACTTTTTTACACAGAACGTGATTAGTGAGTGGAATGAACTTTCAGAGGAAGTTGTGGACGCTCGTACAGTTACAACATTTAAACGACATTTGGATAAGTACGTGGATAGGAAAGGCTTGGAGGGTATGGACCAAATGCAGTCAAGTGGGCCGAGTTTAGTTTGGGAATACAGTCAGTATAAACTTGGGTCTGTCTCCATGCTGTACGATTATATGACTCTATGACCTACTCCACTACCAGATCTCTGTAACCGTGCATTTCCCATGGCTTATCCATGTGACCTGCACACCCCTGGCTGCTATGGGCAATTTTGCATGGCCACTCCACCTAACCTGCACATGTTTGGACTGTGGGAGGAAACCAGCGGACCCAGAGGAAACAGACACGGGAGAATGGACAAACACCACACAGACCTGAGGATGGAAAACTCCTCTGTTTTTCTTCTAACGTACTCTGATTTAAATAAGTGAATAGATTATGCTAAAATAGAATCAGAATTTCATGCAAGTGTGTTCAGTATTTGACCATTTTAATATTATCCTTTCAAGACCAATGTGTTAATCACTTCTGAAAATAAATTAATAATTTAGTGTCTGAAATAGTTGTTAGACAAACAGCTCTTAGAAATGTAAATTAATCTATTCTGATTTTGACCAACCCAATGCAAGTGAAAGCATGTAGGAGCACGAGGAGGTCATTCGGCCTGTTTATTCTGCTCTACTGCACCATTAGATTCTGGCTGATTACCTGCCTCTGCGTCACTTTCCTGTACTAACTGCATATCCCTATAGTCTTAGATTGCCTGTAACATAGGGTGAAATTCATGAATAGGTTTCTGACTTTCACAGAGCAGCTTAGACTGGATTTTTTGTAATTCATTGTTTGAAATTATTTGTAGACCTGCATTAAAGTGTTTTTAACTTGGAAACATATTTACTGAAAGATTGTTACTCATTGTGTCTGTAATAAATGTGTAGATGTATAGTGGGTTTAAATGCAACACAGAATTTGTTTGTATATGGTTATAATATCTGATAGGAAAGATACGAGAGGTCTTTTGCCAGACAATCCCAGGAAGTTGAGAGGTAAGGATAAGGATTTGAGAAAAGCGCTGAAATCATCTCTGTGGATTTGGGCTGTCTGAGATTCAAAACAAGTGTCACTAGGGACATTCACAGGATAAACCTTCAGATAAACTCTGATTAAAACTATACAGCTAAGTCTTGAATAATGATTGTGCTAACATCAGAAGTTTTGTACTGAGTCCCAGGAATTATTGTTAGTATGGACATTGTTCCACTGATCATCTCCCATATTTCTCCCACACGACTTGGCGTGCCCTCCTCTGTGATTGGGTGCCGCTACTTTCAAACTCAGCTGTAATTTCCCTACAAAAGGCCTGCGACCGAGACATAGGAAATCTATCAAGGGTGACAACTGACACAGAATTCAAACTGGGCTCTGCTGAGACTGTTCTCGAAGACATTGTTGAAATCAGCATTAGAAGGTTTTGTGATTAGCTGATAAAGGTAGAGGAGGGAACGCTTCCTGCATTAGCAGCAGGCACTGATTCAGTTACAGCGGTTGATTTGGATGCATTAAGCTGACACAGATGGAAGACAGGCAACAATAACTTCACCAGACGGGGAGAGTCACAATTGTTGGCTGCGTCTGACACAGCTGGCAATGTTGCTGTTGCTGCACTGTGTTTGACACAATTTAGCAACTGATCTGCTCCTCGCGAATGGAATAGTTAACAAACCAGCTTAGATACAACAAAGGTTCTGGAATGTATCAGCATCTGCACTAATTAATAAAGAAAACACACCCTTTGTTGATTTAAAGTGAAAACAAGTGGCAGCAGAGCTCAATTGGAAAACAGAAACCAATTCATTTTGATCTCAGATTACAAAGTGTGAAGCTGGATGAACACAACAGGCCAAGCAGCGTCTCAGGAGCACAAAAGCTGATGTTTCGGGCCTAGATCTCGGCCTTGCCTCTGTTGGCTTTGCTTCTCTCTCGGACCATGGGTTTAAATCCCACTCTAGGAAGTTGACCACAAAATCTAAGATGCCTTTCCAGGGCAGTATAAACACTGTTGGAGATGTTAATTTGAGGCATTGAGTACCCCTTTTTGAAAAAAAATCATATGACACTTCTGAAGAAGAACAGAGAAGCTTCCCCAGTTTTTTGGCTGATATTTATTCCTCAATCCATGATCACACACCAATTATTGGTTCAGTATTATGTTCCTGTTCATCAGAGCTTTCTGTGTACAATTTGATTGATGTGTTTTAAATTATAGAATAATTGACCACATTACAAAAGGTACTTCACGAAATGTAAAGCACTTTGGGATTTCTGAGATTGTGAAAGGTGCTAAATAGTTAATAGCTTTCTTAATTTTGTTTAGTTTTTCTTCCTAGTTTTATTCCATCCTTGCTTTCCTTAGGTGAGATATACAATTTTCCTAATGACATGATCCAATATTCATCCGTTGTATTCTCACTTACTGCAACCGTGAAGACTTCATAATGCACTGCACTGAGAACTGTCTGCACAGGCCAAATTTTCACCACCTGGCAGAATATCAACAGAAATGGACAGTCAGACATCTGTGTCTTCAGATGACCTTGTTATAAATTCTTGGCTGAGTTCCAGGGCTCAATAATGAATCAGCTCAACAGGAACATATTCATATAGGCAGAAGTGGAGTGTTAACTTTAATTGAAAGCTTTTTGAGTTGATAAGTTATTCATATTTTGATCTGTTTCTTCAATGCCTGTGTATTTATTTCAATCAGACGAAGAGATCTGAAAAGAGAACATAGAACATAGAACACTACAGCACAGTACAGGCCCTTCGGCCCTCAATGTTGTGCTGACCTGTCAGACCGATCTCAAGCCCATCTAACCGACACTATTCCATTTATGTCCATATGCTTATCCAATGACGCCTTAAATGTACCCAAAGTTGGCAAATCTACTACCGTTGCAGGCAAAGCGTTCCATTCCCTTACTACTCTCTGAGTAAAGAAACTACCTCTGACATCTGTCCTATATCTTTCACCCCTCAATTTAAAGCTATGCCCCCTCGTGCTCGCCATCACCATCCTAGGAAAAAGGCTCTCCCTATCCACCCTATCTAACCCTCTGATTATTTTATATGTTTCAATTAAGTCACCTCTCAACCTTCTTCTCTCTAATGAAAACAGCCTCAAGTCCCTCAGCCTTTCCTCGTAAATCCTTCCCTCCATAGCAGGCAACATCCTAGTAAATCTCCTCTGCACCCTTTCCAAAGCTTCCACATCCTTCTTATAATGCGGTGACCAGAACTGTACGCAATACTCCAAGTGCGGCCACACCAGAGTTTTGTACAGCTTCACCATAACCTCTTTGTTCTGGAACTCGATCCCTCTATTAATAAAAGCTAAAACACTGTAAGTCTTCTTAACAGCCCTGTCAATCTGGGTGGCAACTTTCAACGATCTGTGTACATGGACACCGAGATCTCTCTGCTCATCTACACTACTAAGAATCTTACCATTAGCCCAGTACTTTGCATTCCAGTTACTCCTACCAAAGTGCATCACCTCACACTTGTCTGCATTAAACTCCATTTGCCACCTCTCAGCCCAGCTCTGCAGCTTATCTATGTCTCTCTGCAACCTACAGCATCCTTCATCACTATCCACAACTCCACCGACCTTAGTGTCGTCTGCAAAAGCTTCAGCTACTGAAGCAATAAATGATAATGGCTGATTGTAGACAAAATGTGGAGCTGCTGGGATTGGACTGGGGTGAACAAGGTCAGAAGTCATATTACACCAGGTTATAGTCCAACAAGTTTGTTTGAAATCACAAGCTTTCGGAATGCTACCCCTTTGTCAGGTGAAGTGGATTTCACCTGATGAAGGAGTAGTGCTACGAGAGCTTGTGATTTCAAATAAACTTGTTAGTTTATAATCTGGTGTCATGTTACTTCTGACAATGTGTGATTGACGTTCTTATAAGTTTGTAAGAACAGCTGTTTTTTAAAGTTGATTCTGAATTGATTTTTTTATTGTTGAATGTTTGTTTGTTAAAAGACAATTGGTGCGATACACAAAGGATAGAGGGTGCAAGGGTCATGATAGGGACATAAGACCTTGGGGGAACATGCGCAGAAGAACGTAAGTTTGGCTTTTGTTGTGTGTGATAAAAATGGACGATCAGTAATCAGCTTGCATCATCTAACTTTAATACCTGGCACCTTTTCTGGACTAAAATTGTTTCAAGTGATCATCTGACACAATTGAGCCAACTTCATAAAAACATCAGTAATTAAGGTCCAGTCTGAATTGTGACTAATATCAGTTATAAGATATAGGACAGAATTAGGCCATTTGGCCCATCAAATCTGCTCCACATGTCATCAAACTGACTGGAAGTTATCAGTTAGAAATGTATAGATATAATGGGAACTGCAGATGCTGGAGAATCCGAGATAACAAAGTGTGGAGCTGGATGAACACAGCAGGCCAAGCAGCATCTCAGGAGCACAAAAGCTGACGTTTCGGGCCTAGACCCTTCATCAGAGAGGGTTCTGGAATAAATAGGGAGAGAGGGGGAGGCGGACCGAAGATGGAAAGAAAAGAAGATGGGTGAAGAAGAGAGTATAGGTGGGGAGGTAGGGAGGGGATAGGTCAGTCCAGGGAAGACGGACAGGTCAAGGAGGTGGGATGAGGTTAGTAGGTAGGAAATGGAGGTGCGGCTTGAGGTGGGAGGAGGGGATGGGTGAGAGGAAGAACAGGTTAGGGAGGCGGGGACAAGGTGGGCTGGTTTTGAGATGCAGTGGGGGGAGGAGATGAGCTGGGCTGGTTTTGGGATGCAGTGGGGGGAGGGGATGAGCTGAGCTGGTTTTGGGATGCAGTGGGGTGAGGGGAGATTTATTTTGTTTCATTTGCACATTATTAATATTAAGATAAAAGTCCCTTATAGGTTATCAACCTGGCACAAAACAATGAAACCAGACTTAGGAGCACACCAATTAGCTATGTTTCATGCAATAGCTTTTTAGCAGAGCAGAAAGAATAAAATAGATTCAAACAGTAGAAGTGGAAGGCTTGCCCTGTCTCTCCCTCTGTTATCGAAAAATCATCATGAGGACGGAGACCAGTGAAAAGCAAATTGGGGAAACATCCCCACTGTGACTGGGGATCAGTTAAATAACTATGGTCTCAGGCTAAACTTAACACATAAAGCACTCTCAGGATTTTAAAGCTGTCTATTCTTGATCTTCCTTTTTGTTTTTGATAGTTTCCCCTTTTTAAAATTGACACCTGTGATACCCCTCTGAGGGGATATGTACCCTAAAGGAGCTAGCCAACTTTTATGAATATTTAGGTGGTGGGAGCTGTGTGAGATACTTGTGCAGACAATGGAACCCACCATATCAAGAGCACATTATCCCATACCCAGCAGCTGGAATGAAGGCAGGATTCTTGGATTTGTGTCCTGTCATAGACTAATACAGCATGGAAACAGACCCTACAGTCCAAACAGTCCATGTTAGTTTTAAACATCTCCAGAGTCAGCTTGACTCAGGACCATAAAAGTTTTTTCATAAATATGTAAAGAATGACATGTCTCCTTGGGACTATATATTAGAATGGAAGATGGGCTACCATATCACTGAGCTATCAGGAGAGCTTTCCTACTTGGAAAAATCACAGTGGACATTTTTAGCGTGCATAACAATGTTGAAGTTCAAAGTAGTGAGGGGAATACTTTGAAACAGCATGGGACCAGGAGTCTTTGAGCTCAGGAAAGTTGGACTGACAACAGCCCTCAGATTGTTTGAGCTGTAGTTTGTTACAAGTCTGTAAAAACACAGCAGCTGGATACTTACAGGACTGGTGACTTTAAAAACCGATTCATTCCTTCTGTTCAAGTGAGTTCAAAGTAGAAAAGGAAATATTCAGCCTGGATATTCTTACATTTGGACAGGGAGTGCTTCAGTACCTGAGGAGTCACGAATGGTACTGAACATTGTGCAATCATCGGCAAACATCCCCACTTCTGACCTTATGATAGAGGGAAGGTTAATGATGAAGCAGCTAAAGATGGTTGGGCCGAGGACACCACCCTGAGGAACTCCTGCAGAGATTGACTTCCAACAACCATAACCATCTTCCCATGTGCCAGGTATGGCTCCAACCAGCAGAGAGTTTTCCTCTTGATTCTAATTGACTCCCATTTTGATAGGGCTCCTTGACGTCACATCAGTCAGAAGCAGCCTTGATTTTAGATTTAACATTTGAAGCCTGGACATCAGCAGAATTGTACTCCACCACAGCCTGCAGTCTCATGGCCCGACATAGCTCCACTCAACCGTTTCTATCAAGCTGGGGATCAACCCCGGTTTAATGGAGAATGTGGGAGGGCATGCTTGTGCCAATCAATAGACAGAGATAAGTAATCTCACAGCCAATGGATCAGATCAAACAAGTCACTGGAGGAGGAGACTAACTCCATCCTCAGTTACAGAGAAGCCGAACTCATCAGTGCAAAAGACCATTGAAGCACAAAAATCATTCAGCACAGAAAGAGGCATTCACCCCACAATGTTTACACAGGTTGAGAAACATCCAGGTGTCCATTCTAATCTCACTTCCCAGTCCCTGGTCCATAGCCTTGCACATTCCAGCACTTCAGGGGTAGAGTGATAATGGGAACTGCAGATGCTGGTGAATCCAAGATAACAAAGTGTGAAGCTGGATGAACACAGCAGGACAAGCAGCATCTCAGGAGCACAAAAGCTGACGTTTTGGGCCTAGACCCTTCATCAGAGAGGGGGATGGGGAGAGGGTTCTGGAATAAATAGGGAGAGAGGGGGAGGCGGACCAAAGATGGAGAGAAAACAAGATAGATGGAGAGGAGAGTATAGGTGGGGAGGTAGGGAGGGGATAGGTCAGTCCAGGGAAGATGGACAGGTCAAGGAGGCGGGATGAGGTGGTAGGTAGGAAATGGAGGTGCAGCTTGAGGTGGAAGGAAGGGTTGGGTGAGAGGAAGAACAAGTTAGGGAAGCAGAGACAGGCCGGGCTGGTTTTGGGATGTGGTGGGGGGAGGGGACGAGCTGGGCTGGTTTTGTGCTGCAGTGGGGGGAGGGGACGAACTGGGCTGGTTTTGGGATGCAGTGGGGGAAGGGGAGATTTTGAAGCTTGTGAAGTCCACATTGATGCCATTGGGCTGCAGAGTTCCCAAGCGGAATGTGAGTTGCTGTTCCTGCAACCTTCGGGTGGCATCCAGGTTGAAGGTTTCTCCCTCAACTAACAAACTGGATGGTGAATTCCAGACACCCACCAACCTCTGGGATATGATGTGTACATTAATAAAAATAAATTGAGTGAATGGCACTTTGTGAGGAGGTGTTTGTTTGTAATGCACTTATCAATAAACAAATAGTTATGCAATTATGTAGACTGCCTCCAGCTCTATCTATCTGCACCTAGCTTTTTGAATTCTAATATCACTTTTCATAGAGTTGACAGTGGGTGGGTAGTTTTCCCTGTCTGGAGAATCTAAAACTCGGGGCCACAGTCTCTGAATAAGAGGTCATCCATTTAGGACTGAGATGAGGAGAAATTTCTTCATTTAAAAGAATCTGATGAAGAGACAGTCGGGGAGTAAAGTGAAAGAATTCGGGTTCAGCAATCACTCTGCCATAATCCCGTTTCATGGCAAGATCAGGTTTGAAATGTGAATGGCCCACAGCAGCTTATATTATTGAAGGACAATAATTACATGAGCATTGAACCCAGCCCTGAACGTGTGTGTTTACATTCTGGTATTGCAAATAACAGGCCGTACCCAAAACAAGTGCAACCTTAGTAGCCTGGTATTACCATTAGTTTCGTTTGGGATATGTACAAAATCAAATCAGAGGCAAATGTTTATAAAGTCTGTGCAGAGCCTACCTTGGTCACAGCTCACTAAGCTAATGGTCACACAATCAAGTAATCTCATAACTTGGTGACCCCTGGAAGAACATCATCTACTGTAATAGGAGGCCATTCCCACGTCATGACCAATTCTCACTGGTCTCAATACATATGGGCAAAGAAGGACATGAATTTGACTGGGACAACACATCCATAATATCACAAACCAAACAGAAACATGCCAGGGAATTCCTGGAGGCCTGGCATTCCAACTGAAACTCCATCAACAAACACATTGAATTGGACCCAATATATAAATCACTAAGAGCAGAACCAGAAATAATACCAACCACCCCAGCAAACCGAGGGATATAAACAACAAGCGGGACAGAACACCAACACTCCACTGGAGGCGTACTGATGATGTTACCAAGCAGGTTGACAAAACAACTGCAATCAAGCCCACCGGCTCAGCGAGCAAGTCTACATCCTCATTTCCACTTCATTATACAAAATTGCACCAGGAACAGGCCATTGGTCCAAGGGCCGTCTGCTAATGTTCTTCTCCCAGCACCATCAGTAGATCCTACTTTCTTCTCTTCTTTCCCCCCCTCTGTATCACAGACCCACAGAATTGTTACAGCACAGGAGGCGACCATTCAGCCCTTTGTGCCTGTACCAGCTCATTAAATGAGTAATTTTCTCCTGTTTGTCCCTCTGTACTCTTTGCACAATATTATTATTCAAATAACCATTTGATGCCCTGTTCAATACCTCAGTTGAATTTACCACCACCACATTTCCAGGCAGTGCATTGCAGACCATAAGTACTCACTGAGTGAAAAGAGTTTATCATTTCTCCGTTGCTTCTTTTGCAGATCACTTTAAATGATCGCCCTCTCATTCTTTTCTTGTATGAGTGGAAACAGCTTCTCCCAATCAATGCTCTCTAGCCTCACCTTAGTCTTGAAAACCTTGATGAAATGTCCTCTTATGTTTCTTTGAGAAAGTGACAATGTTGATAGATGAGAAAAGGGCTGTTGATGTCACATACATGGACTTCAGTAAGGCTTTGGATAAGGTTGCCCATGGTAGGCTGATGGAGAAAGTGAAGTTGCATAGGGTCCAGGGTGTACTAGCGAGATTGATAGAGAACGGGCTGGGCAACAGGAGACAGAGAGTTGTAGTGGAAGGGAGTTTCTCCAATGGAGATCTGTGACCAGTGGCGTTCCACAGGGATCCATGTTGGGACCACTGTTGTTTGTGATATACATAAATGATCTGGAGGAAGGTAGAGACGGCCTGATTAGCAAGTTTGCAGATGACATTAAGATTGGTGGAGTAACAGATGGTGAAGGGGACTATCGGAGAGTGCAACAGAATATAGATAGATTGGAGAGTTGGGCAGAGAAATGGCAGATGGAGTTCATACCAGGCAAATGTGAGGTGATAACAAAGTGTGGAGCTGGATGAACACAGCAGGCCAAGCAGCATCTCAGGAGCTCAAAAGCTGACGTTTTGGGCCTAGACCCTTCATCAGAGAGGTCCGGAGGGAGGAGGGTAACTTCTTCAGGTTAGGCATCCCTGGAAGAGACTTCGCAATGGGGTTAATATTGTATCAGTGATAATGGGAACTGCAGATGCTGGAGAATCCCAGATAACAAAGTGTGGAGCTGGATGAACACAGCAGGCCAAGCAGCATCTCAGGAGCACAAAAGCTGACGTTTCGGGCCTAGACTCTTCATCAAATGTGAGGTGATGCATTTTGGAAGATCCAATTCAAGAGCCAACTATACAGTAAATGGAAAAGCCCTGGGGAAAACTGATGCACAAAGAGATCTGGGTGTTCTGGTCCATTGTACCCTGAAGGTGGCAATGCAGGTGGACAGAGTGGTCAAGAAGGCATACGGCATGCTTTCATTCATCGGATGGGGAACTGAGTACAAGAGTTGGCAGGCCATGTTACAGTTGTATAGAACTTTGTGTCGGCCACATTTGGAATACTGTGTACATTTCTGGTCACCACATTACCAAAAGGATGTGGATGCTTTCGAGAGGGTGCAGAGGAGTTCACCAGGATGTTGCCTGGTATGGAGGGCGCTAGCTATGAAGAGAGGTTGAGTAGATTAGGATTATTTACATTAGAAAGATGGAGGTTGAGGGGGGATCTGATTGAGGTCTACAAAATCATGAGAGACAGGGTGGATAGCAAGAAGCTTTTTCCCAGAGTGGGGGACTCAATTACTAGGGGCCCTGAGTTCAAGGTGAGAGGAGGAATGTTTAAGGGAGATATGCGTGGAAAGTTCTTTACGCAGAGGGTGGTAGGCTCCTCGAATGCGTTGCCAACTGAGGCGGTTGAGGGGGGCACGATAGCATCATTTAAGGTGTATCTAGACAGATACATGAATGGGCAAGGAGCAGAGGGATACAGATCCTTGGAAAATAGTCAACAGGTTTAGATAGAGGATCTGGATCGCTGCAGGTTTGGAGGGTCGAACGGCCCATTCCTGTGCTGTAATTTTCTTTGTTCTTGTTCTTTCTCCAGGGAGAACAGTCCCAACTTCTTCAATCTATCCTCATAATTGAAGTTCCTAAAACCTTGGAAGTATTCTTGTAAATCACTTCTGCACTCTCTCCAAAGCATTCAAATCCTTCCTATAATGTGATGCCTAGAACTGTGCACAATTAACTTACCCAACTTATCCTTAAAGGTATTCATCCTATTTGCTTCAACCACTCCAGGGGCTAGTAATCCCCAGCCTCAGCACTCTGGCATTGCCTAATGAAACATTGATGTTAGTGTTCCAGTGGGAAAGGAAACCAGGTGAAGTACTCAGATGTTCACCTGCACATCTGCCAATGTGGTATACTGTATCCATTGTACCCGGTGTGGCTACCTCTACATTGGAGAAACCAAGCGGAGGCTTGAGGACCGCTTTGCAGAACACCTCCACTCGGTTCACAATAAACTGCACCTCCCAGTCGCGAACCATTTTAACTCCCCCTCCCATTCTTTAGATGACATGTCCATCAAGGGCCTCCTGCAGTGCCACAATGATGCCACCCGAAGGTTGCAGGAACAGCAACTCATATTCCACTTGGGAACCCTGCAGCCCAATGGTATCAATGTGGACTTCACAAGCGTCAAAATCTCCCCTCCCCCCACTCCACCCCAAAACCAGCCCAGCCTGTCTCCGCTTCCCTAACCTGTTCTTCCTCTCACCCATCCCTTCCTCCCACCTTGACCTGTCCGTCTTCCCTGGACTGACCTATCCCCTCTCTACCTCCCCACCTACACTCTCCTCTCCACCTATCTTCTTTTCTCTCCATCTTCGGTCTGCCTCCCCCTCTCTCCCTATTTATTCCAGTTCCCTCTCCCCACACCCCTCTCTGATGAAGGGTCTAGGCCCGAATCATCAGCTTTTGTGCTCCTGAGATGCTGCTTGGCCTGCTGTGTTCATCCAGCTTCACACTTTGTTATCTTGGATTCTCCAGCATCTGCAGTTCCCATTATCTCTGAAGTACAACTGACAGTCGGGTTACCATCAGCTGTGACAAAAGTGTCAATTTCCCATCAGCTTAACCCAACCATAACCGGCCATGTATAATCCCCAGGATATGTTCCTGCTATCATTGAACAAATACTGGATCATTGAATGTCCTCGGAACAGTATGAACAGACCCTGATTGAGCTAACCCCCATAAACAGCCCCCTTTGTTTGTTCACTGTTAGATTTTGTTAAAGTGGTGAACTTGACCCAGCTCACTTGATATGTTAAATCCTAGTAAACATTTGCTTTTTATTCTTCTATTTATTGGTGATTTTTCTTTCAATGGCTCTGTTTATAGTTAATTTTGAAATGTTCTGATATAAAGGAGTTGGTCTGGCTTGCACAGTTAAATATATTTCCACATGTAGATGCAGAGGACTAAAGCTGGAGCTGGCAGTTGGAGTGCAGCTCATTCACCAACTTCCCATAGCATGGAGAACTTCCAATGCCCACCAAAACTCAAAAGAGGCTACTCTCAATGAGCACAGGGAGGTACAGAACTCTCTCAGGCCTGGCATCTGTCCCTGGCACAGCAACTATTCAAAAGGAAAGTGGTTTTTAGGTTGCCATCTTTCAAGCTGTCAAACCAGTGGCCTATTTAGCGACATGAAACTTCAATTGCCACACACTCAGTAAGGTCCCAACTCCTCCTGACCTAGATGCGATACCATATAATAACAACATGCAAACTCTTCACCTGTCTTATATAAAGCTGCACACTTTGGTCAGAAGTGTTATTGATCACATGACATCCCAATAAAGTGATAACTGATCATGTGACGTCTGAACAAATGAGTGTCGTTTTTAAACTAGTGTCATATGGGCAGCATTGAAAGGAAGATTGGCCGCTGTGCCCTATCCCAACCACAGGCCTTGGTCACATGACATGTTCACATGACTTTCACAAGTGTGACCTTATGTACCCGATAAATGGTGAAAGCGACCTCAGTCGTGTGTTTGATGGTAGTTTTGTGTAAGAAGTTTAAAACCCAGGAAAATGAGCAGGTGAAGAGGCAAAACTGTGGAACACCCTATTTCCAAACACTCAGTTTCCTAGGATTCCTCCAAATTCCTATGAATCCCAAAATTTATGAGGCCAACCCAGCACACCACCACCACCTCCCCCCCCCCCCCCCACCACCTCCACTGAATGTGACATCTCTGATTCCTGATCCTGACTGATTCCCTGTTCAGCTTTGACTTGCTGGTTCTCTCATGGTAAGATCACACATCATAGGACAGTAGTCATGGTCATATTACTGAATGAATAATCCCAGACGCTCAGCCTAATCTCCTGAGACACAAGTTCAAATCCCACCAGGCTTGCTGGGGAAGTTAACATTCAACTAATTATTAATAATTGGAAACAAATGCTAGTCTGAGGTGAATTGTTGGATCTCGCAGACAGTAGGAGACCATTCAACCGATTCTAAGATTCAAGAGGAATCTCAGGTCAAACCTCAAGGCTCCATTGAAGACTGTAGAATGTTGTGATATCAATAACTGGCAGCTTCAGTTGGAGGCAATGGTCTGGTAGTATTATCACCAGACTATTAATCCAGAAACTCAGCTAATGTTTGGGGACCTGGGTACAAACGTTGCCACAGCAGATGGTGGGATTTAAATTCAATAAAGAATCTGGTCTAATGATGGCCATAGTCAATTGTTAGATAAACCCATCTGGGTCACAAATGTCCTTTAGGGAAGGAAATCTGCCATCCTTACCTGGTCTGGCCTACATATGACTCCAAACCCACGGCAATATGTGGTAGACTCTTAACTACACTGTGGGTGCTTAGGAATGTGAGCTAAATACTGGCCTAGCTAGAGTGCCCCATGACCGAAAAAAAGCAAAACCTGTGGATGGACCAGAGTACTGCCATCAATCCTCCTTTCAATGCTGCTCATATTTCACTCATTTTAAAACTCAACTCCTAAAACATAGAAGATGTATAACCCATACATCTCCATCACACAGGGATGTATTTGCAGATATCACTACAATCAGGGGTGGTGTGTGATAGAAAGCATTGATGAGGCTTCAGGTGTGTTCTCACTAGATATTCTCAGTTACCACTTTTGATTTTGGTGTGGTAGCAGGTAGATTCTATCTAAAGCTTTTAAAATGATCTCTTGTGAAGGAGTGATTCGTTAGCTGGTGATCCCAGTTTGCCAGGCTTTCCAAATGAAAGTACTCATAAACAGAATGTTTAAAAGTTCTTTATTCCTACATATTTTAGAAAGGTCCCCTCAAGTCAGTTCTTCAATAAAATAGAGATAAAATCCTCTAGGCTTACAACATTAGTGTAATGATGACTGTCAGCTCATCAAATTTTTTTGTCTCATCCTTGAGTTTTACTCGATCCAAATACATGGAGACAATGAAATGGATCTGATTCATATTCTGGATGTGAGTTTGCTCGCTGAGCTGGAAGGTTAGTTTTCAGACGTTTCGTCACCATTCTAGGTAACATCATCAGTGAGCCTCCGACGAAGCGCTGGTGTTATGTCCCGCTTTCTATTTATCTGGTTAGGTTTCCCTGGGTTGGTGATGTCATTTCATGAACCCAAGGAAACCTAACCAGACAAATAGAAAGCGGGACATAACACCAGCGCTTCGTCGGAGGCTCACTGATGATGTTACCTAGAACGGTGACGAAACGTCTGAAAACTAACCTTCCAGCTCAGCGAGCAAACTCACATCCAGAACCTCAACCTGAGCTACAAATCTTCTCAAAACTCGCTGAGTCACATTCCTTTGGCAGGTCTTGCCTTGGACAACGCCCCCTTCATGGTAAGCTACTGCCATCAGTGAGTGAAAGTTCAGATAATGCTTTTATTTGGTTTTCCCATCACAATATCATCTGTAATACATATGCACGGTTATAAATTTTTTACTGTTGAAGTATTCAGACACATTCTTATTCATAGATAACAAAGTGTGGAGCTGGATGAACACAGCAGGCGAAGCAGCATCTCAGGAGCACAAAAACTGACGTTTTGGGCCTAGACCCTTCTTCAGAAAAGGGGGATGGGGAGAGGATTCTGAATTAAATAGGGAGAGAGGGAGAGGCGGATCAAAGATGGATAGAGGAGAAGATAGGTGGAGAGGAGAGTATAGGTGGGGAGGTAGGGAGGCGATGGGTCAGTCCAGGGAGGACGGATAGGTCAAGGGGGCGGGATGAGGTTAGTAGGTAGGAAATGGAGGTGCGGCTTGAGATGGGAGGAAGGGACAGTTGAGAGGAAGAACAGATTAGGGAGGCGGGGACAAGCTGGGCTGGTTTTGGGATGCAGTGGGGGGAGGGGACAAGCTGGGCTGATTTTGGGATGCAGTGGGGGGAGGGGAAGGGCTGGGCTGGTTTTGGGATGCAGTGGGGGAGGGGAGATTTTGAAGTTTGTGAAGTCCACATTGACATCTTTACACAGAGGGTGGTGGGCGCCTGGAACGTGTTGCCAGTGGAGGTGGTAGTCGCAGACACGTTAGCGTCTTTTAAGATATATTTGGACAGGTACATGGATGGGCAGGGAGCAAATGGACACAGACCGTTAGAAAATAGATGACAGGTTAGACAGAGGATCTTGATCGGTGCAGGCTTGGAGGGCCGAAGGGCCTGTTCCTGTGCTGTAGGTTTCTTTGTTTCTTTGTTTGTTTGATACCATTGGGCTGCAGCATTCCCAAGCGGAATACAAGTTTCTGTTCCTGTAACCTTCGAGTGGCATTGTTGTGGCACTGCAGGAGGCATGATGGACATGTCGTCTAAGGAATGCGAGGGGGAGTTGAAATGGTTTGCGACTGGGAGGTGCAGCTGTTTATTGTCAACCGAGCTTAGGTGTTCTGCAAAGCAGTCCCCAAGCCTCTGCTTGGTTTCTCCAATGTAGTATTGTGAACCGGGCGTAAGTGGTTTCAAGCCGCACCTCCATTTCCTACCCACTAACCTCATCCTGCTCCCTTGACCTGTCCGTCCTCCCCGGACTGACCTATCCCCCTCCACTTCCCCACCTATACCCTCCTCTCCATCTATCTTCTCCTCTATCCATCTTCAGTCTGCTTCCCCCTCTCTCCCTATTTATTTCAGGAGCCTCTCCCCATCGCCCTCTCTGATGAAGGGCCAAGGACCGAAACGTCAGCTTTTGTGCTCCTGAGGTGCTGCTTGGCCTGCTGTGTTCATCCAGCTTCACACTTTGGTATCTCAGATTCTCCAGCATCTGCAGTTCCCGTTATCTCTGATACATTCTTTGTCATTCTGTCCATGTCCTGCTAGAACAGAACTTGACTGACAGAGAAACCAAAAGGATTCTTTGAAATTCTGGAATCTATGGCATTCTGAAGTATGTTTTGTACCAGCCAATTTTATGGTTGGAGTTCAGCTTGGGAGAACAATTTAGCTCCTTTGAACTTAGGATTCAATTCACACAGAGTTGGAAGCTGCTTGGAAATCCCTTCAGGGAAACGCTTAGATGTCTCAGATTGACATCTTCTTTAGTAACACAGAACTGAGCGATATCAATCTGTGCAATGATCCTAGAGTGGAAAAGGTCATTGCATTTCATGTCCTCCAGCTCATGCTTCAGTGTTCCTTGGGCGTGAAGGGTTAGTTGATGGAATTGCTTTTTCCTTGATGTGCAATATGGCACCAGGCACAATCACTGTAAATCCCAGACTGACTCAATCTGAGTATCAGAGATAATAGGAACTGCAGATGCTGGAGAATCCGAGATAACAAGGTGTCGAGCTGGATGAACACAGCAGGATCTCTGATAAAGGGTCTAGGCCGGAAACGTGAGCTTTCCTGCTCCTCTGATGCTGCTTGGCCTGCTGTGTTCATCCAGCTCTACACCTTGTTATCTCAATATGAGTATTCTTGGTCTCTCCTGCCACCTTGTGTACATTAGTGATCTCATGGTGAGAGCTGGAAATGCTCAAAGTCCTGGCACTGCTGGTCGACTCAGGTCTGTCAGGTCAAAAGCCTTAGTAGCATTGCTTGTGAGTGCCCCAGTGCTTGGGGTTGGTTACCAGAGTGTGCAGTTAATGGAATGATTTCAATTTTACCACTGAGTTCAAATGATCCCAGAACATGTCATTCAGAATCCGAGCTGGTAATATTTTTTACACTGGCGTGAATACAAACGCCTCAGTTTTGAGGATGTGTTTGCCAGTTTTCTTTGGGTCAATGATGTTGACTCTCACAATAGCTTCTAGTTGGATTTCACCCCACAATGTGTCCCATTCACAGTGAGGAGCCTCTACATCCTCTGCTGAGAAGCTGTTTCTCTCTGAGTTTAGGCTCAGGTCTGTCATTGTGAATGTTGTGTATTGGCTCCCATTTATACAGGTCTCTGGTGCTTTCCTTCTCACTGTTGCCACTTCACTGCACCTACCTTCTGCCTGGCTGTTCCAGCTACAACTTGAGAGTGAGATATCTTGCAGAGGAAAATCCACCATCATTTTGTACCACCTACTTTGCGAAGATCTTGGAATGCGTGACTGTATCGTGGTGGATGTGATTGATTGCACTTGTCTTACAGCTGTTTGTGCCTTGTATGCTGCACCTGATATTTGTGGGTAAATTGTATCAGTGATAACGGGAACTGCAGACGCTGGAGAATCCGAGATAACAAAGTGTGGAGCTGGATGAACACAGCAGGACAAGCAGTTTCTTAGGAGCACAAAAGCTGACGTTTCTGGCCTAGACCCAATGAAGGCCTGCTGTGTTCATCCAGCTCCACACTTTGTTATCCATGACATAATTCTGGCCAGTTCTTATTGTTACAAAATTAATGGATTAACATTTGGTCAACCCCAATACATGTGGCTGATCTGCATTGCCCAGTAAACATCCAATTCCCCATCACAAGTTTGGCAAATTGACAACTACCTCCAGCATCCCTTTGGTGATGTTTCAACACAGTTTTCAGTCTGTTCACACCAAAGATAGGAATGAAAATTTACTCTAAAAAGTGATTAAGATCTGAAGAGAAATGTCTTTACACAGAGGGTTTTTGGAACATGGAATGCTTTGCTTCAGGTGGCTGTTGAAACAGAGATTATTAATGAACGAAGAGAGTAAGATAAATATATGGAAATGAGAAAGTGACAGGACTGTAGAGAGAACATGGAGTGCTGAGGTCAGTTCTGAGTTATCTCAAATTGTCAGTTCTAGTAAATGGGCCAAATAGCCTCCCATTGTGCTCTGAATGTTCAAGAATTTCATTGAAGCGTAGACCAAAAGGAAGGTCTTCCAGCCCATTGTGCATGTTCAGTGCTGTGTCTGATGAGTTCCTATTCTGTACTCTATCCCCACTGCTCTGCAAACTACATCTCTTTAAATATTTCTCAATTCCCCTCTTGTAAAATACTCAAAAGTCTGCTTCTGTTCCTCTTTCAGGCTGCACACCTCCAATTTTCGTGTTGTTCTGTTACATCATTCACCCAAACTTCAATATGTTTGAGCTGACCTCTACTATAAAACACATATCGTATTCCCTTAGTTTTGGATTAAATGTAGGACAGAAGTTACTTCACTTTCAAAGATAATATGAAATAAATTGGTCCTTTGAGAGCTTTAACCTAAAGTCTTTCAAAGTATTTTTAACCTTTCATACATCATTCTGAACAGTTTTAATATTTGGACTTTATTTAGCAAAGACAGCACCTCAGTGAGTGTCCATTCCTCATTAAGTATAAACAGCTGATGCTACACATTGCGGTTTAGATTTTTTAGGTGTGTGGCTGAATTAGCACAGAGCACATTGTATATTATATCACATTACTGACCAATTCAAACAAGAAGCTATTCAACTATGTCAAACTGAAAAATGGTGAATACTTACTGGGAGAACTCACCCAACTCAGTTTCAATACTTCGCAAAATTTACAGTAGCTTCTCGAACAAATTTCAACAAAATGTGTCTTTTCTCAGTAATGCTCAATATGGTGACTTTCAGACCATGGCTGTAGCTAAAGGATGAAGGAAAGAACACAGATTGGCATGTTATGCCCACCTCTAGAAACTGGAACCCATCTAAAACATTGCTGCCTGTATTCTAGCACACCATGTCATATTCACTTACCAACTGTGGTCTGTTTTGGCCTCAATGTCCAATAGTAGCTCAATTTTAAAATTCTCATTCACGTTCCTCCTAACCTAAAACTGTCCCTGGCCCACAACCCTTTGTGATACCCGTATTCCTACAATGTTAGCTTCTTGACCATCCCTGGTTTCATCGCTGTCCTATTGTTAGCCTCGTCTTCGCCTTGCTCAGTCCTGAAATCTTCCACCGCACTTAGTTTGTCAAGAACTGTGAAGTGTTTGACAACATTGAATGCACAGCATAAATGTTGTATTTGTTGATAGCCTCACACTCTAAAGAATAAGGTTGGTCACTGTGGACAGAAACGTTTATGTCCTTCAGCCTGTGATAATATTCTGATCTTTGGAGACTTCAATAGTGAAAATAAATGTGTACAATTTTTCCTTTCACTCTCTGCACACACACTAACAAACTTGCAGCAAGTGCATTTTCATAAATCTGACATATGAAATCTCTACAGTATGAAATCAGGCCCTCTGGACCAACAAGTCCACACCGAACCTCAGAGCATGCCACCTAGACCCACCTAATCTACACCTCCCTGAACACAATGGGGCAATTTAACATGGCCAATCCACCTACCCTGCTATCTTTGGACTGTGGGAGGAAACCCATGCAGACATGGGGAGAATGTGCAAACTACACACAGACAGTAACCCAAGGCTGGAATTGAACCTGCGTCCCTGGTGCTGTGAGGCAGCTGTGCTAACCACTGAGCCACCGTGCACCCTGCTGGCCTGCTGCAATTCATTTTCCTTTACTCATCTATTTCGCATGCTGAAAATTTAATCTGGATTTAAAAGATAGGAGAGAGGCAGAAATGGACATTGGGCCAGAGGAAATTGAGGCTGGAGACATAGTAATGGGAAACAAAGAAATGCCAGAGGAATTGAATAGGCACTGTGCATCATTCTTCACAGTTGAAGAAGCTAGTAGCACACCAGAACTTCAAGAGAGTTAAGGGGCAAAGGTGAGTGTACTGGCCATCACTAAGGAGAAGGTGCTGGGGAAGCTGAAGGTGGATAAATCACCCGGACCAGATGGACTACACCCAGAGTTCTGAAGGAGATAGCTGAGGAGATTGTACAGGCATTGGTGGTGATCTTTCAGGGATCATTGGAATCAGAGAGGGTCCCAGAGGACTGGAAAATACCAATGTAATATTACTGTTAAAGAAGGCAAGAAACTACAGGCCCGTTAACCTGACCTCAGTAATTGATCAGATGCTATCTTATGGGATGAGAGTGACAGCCCTTGACACTGAGGCTGTATTCAACCAAGTGTGGCATCAAGGAGCCCGAGCAAAACTGGAGTCAATGGGTATCAGGGGACAAGCTCTCCAGTGGTTGGAGTCATGCCTGGCACATATAAAGATGATCGTTGGAGGTCTGTATCTCAGCTCCAGGACTTCTCTGCAGGAGTTCCTCAGGGTAGTGTCGTGGACCCAACCATCTTCAGCTGCTTCATCAATGGCCTGCCGTCCATCATAAGGTCAGAAGTGGGAATATTCGCTGATGATTAAATAATGTTCTGCACCATTTATGACTCCTCAGGTACTGAAGCAGCCCATGTTCAAATGCAACAAGATCTGGATAATATGCAGGCTTGGGCTGACAAGGACAAGGAACATCTGTGCCACATAAATGCCATGTTATGACCATAAGAGGCAATCTAACAACAGCCTCTTGACAAACAATGGTATTACCATCACAAAATTCCCTGCTATCAACATCCTGGAAGTTTCTATTGACTAGAAACTCTGCTGGACTCAGTGGCTACTAAACACATTGGTTACAAAAGCAGGTCAGAATCAGAGAATAACTCACCTCCTGACACCCGACAGACTATTCACCATCTACAAGGCACAAGTCAGGAGTGTGATGGAATACTCCCCACTTACCTGGATGGATGCAGCTCCAACAACACTCAAGAAGCTTGACACTATCCAGGACAAAGCAGCCACTTGATTGGCACAACATCTACAAGTATCCACTCCCTCCATCTGCAATGCTCAGTAGCAGCAGTGTATTCTGTCTACGTGATGCACTGCAGAAATTCACCAAAGATCCTCACATAGCACTTTGTCCAATTGAGCAGAGAAGTAGTTCAAGATACAATCAAATTACCTTGGATCTATTGCACAGGAATGGCTCATTTAACTAAACCAGACAGTGATGTTCTTCATATTACACAAGGTTACCTAGCCATTACTTCACTCAGTCTTCCCAGCTGAATCTTATTTTCCTTTCTCCCTTGTGTAAATATTTGATTTAATTTTCTATTGTTCATATGTACTGAGATACAGTGAAAAGTATTGTTTCGCATGCCATCCAGACAAATCATGCTTTACATAAGCACATCAGGGTAATAGAATACAATGCAGAATATAGTGTTATAGCAACAGAGAAGGTGCTGAGAAAGATCAACTCTAATATACCTGGGGTCTGTTCAAGATTCCGATAACAACGGGGAAGAAACTGTTCTTGAATCCGTTGGTACGGGTTTTCAAAATTTGTTATCTTCTGCCCAATGGAAGAGAGTGGAAGAGAGTATAACTGGAGTGGGAGGGGTCTTTGATGATGTTGGCTGCTTTCCTGAGGCAGCAGTAAGTGTAGACAGAGCCATTGGATGGAAGGCTGGTTTGTGTGATGGACTAGGCTGTGTTTACAACTCTCTGTAATTACTTATAGTCTTGGGCAGAGCAGCTTCCGTACCAAGCTGTGGTGCATCTCTAAAAATTGGTAAACTCATTGTGTACATGCCAAACTTCCATAGCCTCCTGAGGAAGTGGAGTCATTGGTGTGTTTTCTTGACTGTAGCTTCAACATGGATGGACCAGGAAGGTTGTTGGTGATTTTTACTCCTAGGGTAAATTTAAACTCCACTTAAATGCATCTGATGAGACATTTGGTAAAGTCCCAAATAAGAAAGTGTTAACTAAAGTACAAGCCCACAAAAGTGAATCACAGATATGGCTGAGAAATTAGTAGGTGACAGAAAGTAGGTATATTGAGCAGCTACTCAGATTGCAGGATGTGACGAATGGTGTTCAGGGCCTCAGTTATTCACACTATTTATTAACAAGCTCGATAATGCTATTGAAATTCACATATTCAAATTTGCTGATGACGCAAAAGTTAAGCAACATCATCAATATTGTTGATGACTGCATCAAATTACGAAAGGATATGAATAGACTAGGTGAATGGGCAAAACTGGAGCAGATGATTTTCAATGTTAGTCAGTGTGAGGTTATCCATTTTGGAGCAAGAAAGGATAAATCAGGGAACTTTCTAGAAGGTATGAAGTTAAATACAGTGGATAACCAAAGAGCCTTGAAGTTCAGTTGTATAGATCTTTAAAATGTGATAAACAAGTGCAGAAATTAATCATTAAAGCTAGAGACATGCTGCCCTTTATACCTAAACAAATACAGTGCAAGGATGCAGAAGTTATGCTGAAGTCATACAAAATCCTGGTTAGACTCCATTTGGAGCACTGTGAGCAAATCTGAGTTTCATACCTTAACAAAGATAGATTGGCTTTGGAGGGATCTCAACATTGGTTTACATGAATGATACTGGATTTCATGGTTTAAGTTATGAGGGGAAATACACAAATTAGTGCTATTTGCTTTAAAATTTAGAAGATTAATGGCAATTGGTGTTGGATCAATTGATAATTTTAAATCTGAGACATAATTTTTTTTTGTCATATAAATGTCTACAGAGATAAGAATAAAAGGCAGGTATATGGAGTTAGGCCACAGACCAAACATGATCTCATTGAATTGTCGAACAAGCTCAAGGGGCTGAATGGCCTACTCCTGTTTGCATGTCCCCAGCTCAGTGCATCATTACCAGTGTCAGAGGATTGGACGTTTATGGAAGAGGCAGGAAGGTTAGCTTGGGAAACTTTCTGGTTCAGCAGACCCTCTCCTTTGAACCATTATCTTCCTGTCAGGATTTTATTCCATGGAGGTGGAGGTGGAGGTGGAGGTGGAGGTGGTTTTGGAGGTGGAGGTGGTGGTGGAGATGGAGGTGGTGTTGGAGGGGGAGATGGATGTGTTATTGAAGGTGGAGATTGTGTTGGAGGTGGAGGTGGTTTGGAGGGAGAGGTGGAGATGGTGTTGGAGGTGGAGGTGTAGGTGGTATTGGAGGTGGAGATGGAGTTGGAGGGAGAGGTGGAGATGGTGTTGGAGGTGGAGGTATAGGTGGTATTGGAGGTGGAGATGGAGTTGGAGGGAGAGGTGGAGATGGTGTTGGAGGTGGAGGTGTAGGTGATATTGGAGGTGGAGATGGAGTTGGAGGTGATGGTGTTGGAGGGAGAGGTGTAGGTGGAGGTGGAGGTGGCATATGAGGTGGAGGTGGTATTGAAGGTGGAGATTGTGTTGGAGGTGGAGGTGGTGTTGGAGGGAGAGATGGAGATGGTGTTGGAGGTGGAGGTGTAGGTGGTATTGGAGGTGGAGATGGAGTTGGAGGGAGATGTGGAGATGGTGTGGGAGGTGGAGGAGTAGGTAGAGGTGGAGGTGGTATGTGAGGTGGAGATGGAGGTGGTATTGGAGGTGGAGGTGGTGTTGGAGGTGGAGGTGGAGGTGGTGTTGGAGGTGGCGATGGAGGTGGTGTTTGAGGTGGTGTTGGAAATGGAGGTGGTATTGGAGGTGGAGGTGGTATTGGAGGTGGAGGTGGTATTTGAGGTGGAGATGGTGCTGGAGATGGTGTTGTAGGTGGTATTGGAGGTGGTGTTGAAGGTGGAGGTGGAGGCGGAGGTGGAGGTGGTGTTGGAGGTGGCGATGGAGGTGGTGTTGGAAATGGAGGTGGTATTGGAGGTGGAGGTGGTATTTGAGGTGGAGATGGTGCTGGAGATGGTGTTGGAGGTGGTATTGGAGGTGGTGTTGAAGGTGGAGATGGAGGTGGAGGTGGTGTTGGAGGTGGAGGTGGTGTTGGAGGTGGAGGTGGTATTGGAGGTGGAGGTGGTATTTGAGGTGGAGATGGTGTTGGAGGTGGTATTGGAGGTGGTGTTGAAGGCGGAGATGGAGGTGGAGGTGGAGGTGGAGGTGGTGTTGGAGGTGGAGGTGGAGATGGAGGTGGTGTTGGAGGTGGAGGTGGTGTTGGAGGGGGAGGTGGAGGTTGAGGTGGAGGTGGAGATGGAGGTGGTGTTAGATGTGGAGACGGAGGTGGTGTTGGAGTTGGAGTTGGAGGTTGAGGTGGAGGTGGAGGTGGAGGTGGTGTTAGAGGTGGAGATGGAGGTGGTGTTGGAGGTGGAGGTGGTGTTGGAGGGGGAGGTAGAGGTGGTGTTGGAGGTGGAGATGGAGGTGGTGTTGGAGGTGGAGGTGGTGTTGGAGGGGGAGGTGGAGGTGGAGATGGTGATGGAGGTGGAGGTGGAGTTTGAGGTGGAGGTGGAGATGGAGGTAGAGGTGGAGGTGGTGTTGGAAGTAGAGGCGAAGTGAGCAGGGTAAAGCTTCTTAACTGGGGTACCTTCATAAGTAAAGATAAATGTCAGGCTCTAAAAACCTCACCCCTCACCCCTCAACCCTCCCTTCCCCTCGAGTAATCTTGCTGCTCCCATTCATTCCCTGTCACCTCAATAGCCGTTCAACCATCCCATACTACCGGCAAGTCTTAAGGTATCATTGAAAAGCACATTCAAAAAATTAAATACTTATATTTCTCATAGAACTATCATTCCAACTCACCTATCTGTAAGACCCATTAAATCTTTAAAGTCCTCAATTTGTTAGTCATTTCTTCACTTAGCGCATGAAAGATAGACAACCTTTTAATAATTTCCTCAACCAGAATTCCCCAATGAAATATGCCATTCTGTAGCTTTTGTAACTCAGTCAAACATTCATTACATAATACAAACATTTGTAGACTTGATAAGGGAGCTTAACGTAAAGGAACCTTCAGAGGCACAATGTAATTTAATGGTGGAGCAGGTCCAACAAGTTGAAAGACCTTGTTTTGTTCCTAGGTTCCTCTTCAGACTATTGACCCATGTTGAATGGTGCATCTGTGCTATGATAAAACCAAAAACTGCAGTTCCTGGAGATCTGAAGTGAATAATCACAGAAATTGCTGTGAAAACTCAGCAGGCCAGGCAGCATCTGTGAAGAGAAAGCAGACTTAACATTTCAGGCCCAGTGATCCTTCTTCAGTGGAGATGTTCCCTCAGAACAAAAACAGGAGTTGCTGGAAAAGCCCAGCAAGTCTGGAAACATCTGTGAAGGAGAAAACAGAGTTAATGTTTTTAGTCCAGTGACCCTTCCTTAGAACTGTTCAGCAATTTTGTTTTTGTTCCTGATTTACAGCATCTGCAGTTCTTTCAGTTTTTATTTAGGTTCCCTGAGAACATGGGTTCTGAAGAAGTGCTCAAATCTGCTGAGATTCCTACGGCGATCATTAGTGACTTATTAGTTACATTTATTGGCTATAGTTTTGGACTTCTCACAGATGAAAACTTTTTGTTTCTTTTTTATTTTAAAACCTTCTCATTATCATAATTACCTCTATCAAATCATAATGTTACATAATTTAACACCTCTCAAACTGAATTGCTCTAATTTGATATAAGACTCATGGTAATTTTGGTTTTAAACATTTTGAAAAAAATTATGCTAATGTTTCTCTTACACTTTAAATCGGGAAATTACGTAAAATAAACTTTTAATTGTTCGTGCTATTGAGGCACTTGCTTTGATAGTTAAGTTCGAGGGCAGGATTTGGAGCCAATATCTGTTTTATTGGAGAAACTTTGAGGGGAAATCATTCTAACCTGACTTGTTGAAACCTGAAATTCTGGTGTTGGTGAACAGAGGTTCCATTTTACACAGAACCTAAAAAACAATCAGGTAAGTACCGTGAAAACTTGGTGTCAGATCTGAATTCCTTTCAGAGGGAGAATCTCACTCTGGTTCATTCCCCAATCCTCAGGCTCCAGGTATACATTTGCAGTGACATATATTGAGAAGAGAAGCCATTTTGGGTGTAAACCAGTTTGGACTGGTTTCAAATCTTGATCAAGAGCTGTCAACTCTTTGCAAACAATTGAAGGCCCAAAACATTTCAAGACCTTAGACTATTTCTTACCTACCAGAAAACACTGACCATTTGAAGGAATGATGAATTTTAAGTAAAATTTCATTTATGGGATGTAAGCATCACTGACTAGAACAGCATTTATTGCCCATGCCTAACTGCCAGAGGGTAGTTAAGAGTCAAACACATTGCTGTGGTTTTCGAGTCACATGTAGGTCAGACAAGGTGAAGATGACAAGTTTCCTTACCAAGAGAGCATTAGTGAACCAGGTGGGTTTTCCGACAATTAACAGTGTCACTGTTTGGTTAGAACAAAGAACAAAAAAAATTACAGCTCATGAACACGCTGTTCGGCCCTCCAAACCTGCACCAATCCAGATCCTCTATCTAAACTTGTGACCTATTTTCCAAGGATCTGTATCCCTCTGCTCCCTGCCCATTCATGTATCTGTCTCGATACATCTTAAATGAGGCTATCGTGCCTCCCTCTACCACCTCAGTTGGCAACGCATTCGAGGCACCTACCACCCTCTGCGTAAAGAACTTTCCATGCATATCTCCCTTAAACTTTCCTCCTCTCTCCTTGAACTCATGGCCCCTAGTAATTGAGTCCCCCACTCTGGGAAAAAGCTTCTTGCTATCCACCCTGTCTTTCATGATTTTGTAGACCTCAATCAGGTCACCCCTCAACCTCTGTCTTTCTAATGTAAATAATCCTAATCTTCTCAACCTCGCTTCATAGCTAGCGCCCTCCATACCAGGCAACATCCTGGTGAACCTCCTCTGCACCCTCTCCAAAGCATCCACATCCGTTTGGTAATGTGACGACCAGAACTGTATGCAGTACTCTAAATGTGGCCGAACCAAAGTCTTATACAATTGTAACATGACCTGCCAACTCTTGTACTCAGTTCCCTGCCCAATGAATGAAAGCATGCCGTATGCCTTCTTGACCACTCTATCCACCTGCTTTGCCACCTTCAGGGAACAATGGACCTGAACACCCAGATCCCTCTGTGCATCAGTTTTCCCCAGGGCTTTTCCATTTACCACACAGTTCGGTCTTGATCTTCCAAAATGCATCAACTCACATTTTCCTGGATTGAACTCCATCTGCCATTTCTCAGTCCAACTCTCCAGTCTATCTATATTCTGCTGCATTCTCCGACAGTCCCCTTCACTATCTGTTACTCCACCAATCTTAGTGTCATCTGCAAACTTGCTAATCAGATCATCTATACCTTCCTCCAGATCGTTTATGTATATCACAAACAACAGTGGTCCCAGCACGGATCCATGTGGAACACCACTGGTCACAGTTCTCCATTTGAGAAATTTCCTTCCATTACAAGTCTGTCTCCTGTTGCCCAGCCAGTTCTGTATCCTTCTAGCTAGTACACCCTGGACCCCATGCGACTTCACTTTCTCCATCACCCTGCAATGGGAACCCTATCAAACGCCTTAATGAAGTCCATGTATGTGACATCTACAGCCCTTCCCTCATCTAACAACTTTGTCACTTCCTCAAAGAATTCTACCAAGTTGGTAAGACATGACCTTCCCTGCACGAAACCATGCTGCCTATCACTAATAAGCCCATTTTCTTCCAAAACTTAAATAGATCCTATCCCTCAATATCTTTTCTAGCAGCTTCCCCACCACTGACATCAGGCTCACCTGTCTATAATTACCTGGACTATCATTGTTACCCTTCTTAAACAATGGGACAACATTAGCAATTCTCTAGTCCTCAGGGACCCCTCCTTGTCTCAAGGATGCTGCAAAGATATCTGTTAAATCGCCAGCTATTTCCTGTCTCGCTTCCCTCAGCAAACTGGGATAGATCCCATCTGGACCTGGGGACCTGCCCACCCTAATGCCTTTTAGGATACCCAACACCCCCCCCCCTTATGCTGACTTGATATAGAGAAATCAAACATCAACCTTAACCTCAACATCAGTCATGTCCCTCTCCTCAGTGCAAAGTACTCATTAAGAGTCTCACTCATTTTCTCTGACTCCTCACATAACTTCCCTCCTTTGTCCTCAAGTAGGCCTACCCTTTCTCTAGTTGCCCTCTTGCTCCTTATGTACGAATAAAAGGCTTTGGGATTTTCCTTAACCCGGTTTGCTAAAGAAATTTCATGACCCCTTTTAGCCCTCTTAATTCCTCATTTCAGATCAGTCCTACTTTCCTGATATTCTTCCAAAACTTTGTCTGTTTTCAGGCATCCAGACCTTACGTATGCTTCCTTTTTCCACTTTGCTAGTCTCACAATTTCAACTGTCATCCATGGTTCCCTAATCTTGCCCTTTCCACTCCACATTTTCACAGGGACATATCTCTCCTGCACTCTAATCAACCTCTCTTTAAAAGCCTCCCACATATCAAATGTGGATTTACTCTCAAACAGTTGCTCCAAATCCACATTCCCCAGATCCTGCCAAATTTTTCTACAGTTGGCCTTCCCCGAGTTTAGCACTCTTCCCTTAGGACCACTCTCGTCTTTGTTCATCAGTATTCTGAAACTTACGGAATTGTGATCACTATTCCCAAAGTAATCCCCTACTGAAACTTCAACCACCTGGCCGGGCTCATCCCCCAAAACCAGGTTCAAACTGGCCCCTTCCCAAGTCGGACTATTTACATATTGATCTCGAAAACCCTCCTGGATGCTCCTTACAAATTCTGCTCCATCTATACCCCTAACACTAAGTGAATCCCAGTCAATGTTTGGAAAATTAAAATCTCCCATCACCACCACCCTGTTGCTCCTACATCTTTCCATAACCTGTCTACATTTTTGTGCCTCTATCTCAGCTCGCTGTTGGGAGGCCTGTTGTACAGCCCCAACATTGTTACTGTACCCTTCCTGTTTCTGAGTTCTACCCATATTGCCTCACTGCTCAAGTCCCCCATAGTGCCCTCTTTCAGCACAGCTGTGATATCCTCTTTGCACAGAAATGCAACTCCTCCACCCCTTTTACCTCCTTCTCTATTCCACCTAGAGCAGATATAACCTGGGATATTTAGTTGCCAATCTTGCCCTTCACTCAATCAAGTCTCAGTAATAACAATAACATCATACTCTCAGGTATTAATCCAAGACCTCAGTTCATCTGCCTTATCTACTACACTTCTCGCATTGAAACAAATGCACCTCAGACCACCTGTCCCTTTGCGTTCATCATTTGCTCGCTGCCTACTCTTCCCCTTAGTCACACTGACTTCATTATCTCATTCCTTACAGGCTTTAGTTACTATCTCCTTACTGTCCATTAACCTCCTAATTTGGTTCCCATTCCCCTGTCACATTAGTTTAAACCCTCCCCAACAGCCTTAGCAAACACATCCCCTCGGACATTAGTTCCAGTCCTGCCCAGGTGTAGACCGTCCGATTTGTAATAGTACCACCTCCCCCAGAACCGGTCCCAATGTCCCAAAAATCTGAACCCCTCCCTCCTGCACCATCTCTCAAGCCACCCATTTATCTTAGACCCTTCATCAGAAACGCTTCTCTGATGAAGGGTCTAGGCCCGAAATGTCAGCTTTTGTGCTCCTGAGATGCTGCTTGGCCCTCTGTGTTCATCCAGCTCCACACCTTGTTATCTTGGATTCTCCAGCATCTGCAGTTCCCATTATCTCTCCTCTCTCCAATCATTTATCCTGCCTATTCTTTCATTTCTACTCTGACTAGCAGATGGCACTGGTAGCAATCCTCAAATTGCTACCTCTGAGTTCCTACATTTTAACTTGGCTCCTAACTCCCTAAATTCTGCTTGTAGAACCTCATCCCATTTATTACATGTATCATCGGTGCCTATATGCACCATAACAGCTGGCTGTTCACCCTCCCCCTTCACAATGTCCTGCAGTCGATCTGAGACATCCCTGACCTGTGCACCTGGGAGGCAACATCCAATTCAGGAAACTCGTTTTTGACCACAGAACCGCCTGTCAACTCTCCTTACAATCAAATCCCCTATGCTATAGCCCATGCACACTTTTTCCCGCCCTTCTGTACAGCAGAGCCAGCCACGGTGCCATGAACCTGGCTAGCCCTTGCTGGGTTAGCCCAAGTGCTATGATGGATTTTGAACCCATGTCTTTGGAGAAGTAGTTAGTAATTACTAGTTACTGGTTAGTAATTACTAGTCCCACTGACATTCCCACTGCACCACCACCTCCCTGGCTCCTTAGGCCTGGGGAGGGTTATGCAATCCAGGAGGTGGCAGGGGAAGGGGGTAGGGGTTTTAAATACATCGGCAGAGATGTATCTTATCCATGGGGTTGAAGAGGAAATTCCTTCCGACCCAACCACATGGGTCTCAAATGGGACCTTTCCTCGTCTAGTCTGTGCCTGGTCTCCAATAGGACTGTTCTCTGGACAGTTCACAGTGAGAGGAGGTTTGTGCTGTAACCTGTTAACATTCACAGCTACCAGCCTTTGTAATAAACTGAACAACAGATTCCTCTCTGATGCTGAATAACTCAAGTGCTTCATCACCACTCAGTAAGATTCACTAATTACCTGGAGAAGTTATAGCAGGATAGGTCGATGGCATTAGAATAAAAACAGGATCCTACAAAGGTTAAACACATGGACTTGTTAGATCCAACAAACTGTTCCTGAGATCAAAGCGATTTTACAATGCTTCTTTTGATATTCCCCTCAAAATAGAATTGTGAAATAATCTCCTGGGACCTCTGCCCAGTTTGATGGGATAATGTTCTCTGCTCATAAAAACTGAACAGAATTGCTGGGACTTTGTAGACAATGCTATTCAGAAAAGTAGCTTAAGCTATTTTGTGATTAGCCCTATATTCTGAACCTTCAAATGCCTTTCTTGAAGTCTTCTCCTGATTTAATCACTGGATATTGGTCAATATTAACAGAGATCATGCCTCTCTGCAGATGAAGGTGAAATGTGACAGTGGGGGGAGATAATAGGGATGTGATCTTTTATTGGCTGAGTGCTGTTTAAAAATGTCCTGATGTTGTAATAGGGTTCAGAAACATGCATTTTCGTGTGCGTCTCCTTGACACGCTTGGAAACTGGAACATCACTACGAATTTAGTCGATGTTTATTAATGAGTCACGGAGAAGTTTGTAGTATCACAGACATTTTCACCTTTGAAAGTTATTGCTGCTAAAATAAATCACACGTTAAAGAAAATAAAGATTCATTTACGTAGCACCTTTCACAATCTGAGGATATTCTAAAGCACTTTATGGCGAATGAAGTGTTCTGAAGCAAGGTCACAGGACACAAAACATTAACTCTGCCTACTTTCCACAGATACTGCCAGACTTGCTGAGCTTTTCCAGCAATTTCCGGTTTTGTTTCTGATTTCCAGCATCCACAGTTCTTTGTTTATTTCATATTTGAAGTGTGATGTGTTGAAGTGTGCATTGTTCTAATGTGGGAGACACAGTAACTGACTTAATACAGTGAACTGCCCCTAATACTGATGTGATAGTGACCAGATAGTTTTCTGAAATTTATGTTAGGTGAATATTGGGCAGGGCACGGGGTACCTGCCCCGCTCTTAAAAATTGTGCCATGGAATCTTTTCTATTTATCTAAAAGAGCAGTTGGGACCTCAATTTAGCACCTCATCAAAAAGAGAGTTTCCAATTATGTAACATTTGTGCACTAATGCACTGACAAGTCTAACTTAATTTCTGTGCTCAAATCATGGACTAGGATTTAACCCCACAGACCTTGTGAGGGCTCTGCTCACTTCCATCACATACAATTCACCCTTGCATTTCCAGTTTGTGAAATCGGTGTGATAATGACTGAAACTGTAACTTAACTCCATGTTCTTGCCTTTGACCTGGATTTCTTCATTCCCATGGCTAGTAAAAAATTATCAACCTCAGTATTAAGGTTAACAATTGATCCAGAATCAATTGCCATTTGCAGAAGTAAGTTTCAAGCTTCTAACACCCACCTACTTTGTGACAGAAGAATAGCTAAGTAAGTAAATCCAGAGCTTCCTGCATGAGAAAGGAAATAGAAATTAAGATAAAGACGAAATGTGTGCAGATGAGAGACTTCAAGCCAAAATTACAATTGAGTATAGGATTGAATGCAAAATGTTCATAAAGAAAATAACAATTGAACAAAGCAAAGAGAGCTTATGAAAATAAGACTCACAGTTAACACGAAAAGGTATCCCAAAGTCATCTTTACTCACATAAACAGTAAAAAGGAAGTGACAGCCCAGTGGTATTATCACTGGACTGTTAATCCTGAGACCCAGGTAATGTTCAGGGAACCTGGGCAGATGGTGGAATTTGAATTCAATGAAAACAATCTGGAATTACGAGTGTAATGACGACTATGGAGCCATTGTCATTTGTTGGGAAAAACCCATCTGGTTCACTAATGTCCTTTAGGGAAGGAAACTGCCGTCCTTACATGGGCAATTAGGGATGGGCAATAAATGCTGGTTTAGCCAGAGATACCCTCATCCCATGAATGAATTTTAAAAAAAGAGGAGTAAAACCAATTAGGACCAAAGATGATATGTAACATGGAGTATGGGCAGGACTGAGGTATTAAATTAATATTTTGCATCTGTCTGAATTAAAGAGGCCATGGTGATGGAGGAAGAATCTGCCACGAAGAGAGTTCACAATTGATAAGGAGGAGATATTGGATAGGCTGTTGATACTTAGAGATGATAAAGCATTTAGACCAGATATGATTCATCTAAGGATATTGACAGAAATGAGAGTGGAAATTGGACAGGCAGTGACCAAAACCTTTCAGTCTTCCCTGGTCTGGGGGTGTGCCAGAAAATCAGAGAATTGCAGATATTATGCTCCTGTTCAGGAAAGATTGTAAAGATAAACTCAACAATCACTAAGCAGTCAGATTAACTTCAGTGAAAAAAAATGCTGGAAATGGCTGAGAGTCAGGCAACATCATGGAGAGAGAGCAAAGTGACATTTCGAGTCCAGATGACTCTTCAACAGATCAGTTTCATCAGATCAGTTATGATGAAGAGTCATCTAGATCTGAAATGTTAGTTTGCTGTCTCTCCACCAATTCTGCCTGACCCACTGCCACGACCAGCATTTATTTCTTTTCAGTACAGATTCTATCATCTGCAGTAATTTGCTCTTACATTGAGTTTAATTTTGGTGATGGGAAAGCTGCCAGAAACAGTAATTCAGGATTTAATTAGTAATCATGTCAACAAATGTGGGTTAATTAGGGAGAGCCAGTGGATTCCTTAAGGTGGAATCATGTTGAAATAATTTGCTAGAGTTTTTGAATAGAGATAACTGAGAGGCTGGATGAGGGTACTCTGTTGATGTGGTGGACACAAATTTTCAGAAGGCTTTTGTTGCAGTGCCATAGAATAAACAAAGAACAAAGAAAATTACATCACAAGAACAGGCCCTTTGGCCCTCGAAGCCTGTGCACCAATCCAGATCCTCTGTCTAAACGTGCCGTCTATTTTCTAAGGATCTGTAACCCTTTGCTTCCTGCCCATTCATGTATTTGGCTAGATACATCTTAAATGACACTATCATGCCCGCCTCCGCTATCCTCCGCTGACAACGCATTCCAGGTACCCACCATCCTCTGCGTAAAGAACTTTCCACACGCGTCTCCCTTAAAACGTTTCTTCTCTCACTTTGAACTCATGACCCCTAGTAATTGAGTCCCCCACTCTGGGAAAAAGCTTGTTGCTATCCACCCTGTCTGTACCCCTCATGATTATGTAGACCTCAATCAGGTCTCCCCTCAACTTCTCAACTTCTGTCTTTCTAATGTAAATAATCCGAATCTACTCAACCTCTCTTCATAGATAGCGCCCTCCATACCAGGCAACATCCCGGTGAACCTCCTCTGCACCCTCTCCAAAGCATCTACATCCTTTTGGTAATGTGGCGACCAGAGCTGTATGCAGTATTCCAAATGCAGTCAACCAAAGACCTATACAACTGTAACATGACCTGCCAACTCTTGTACTCAGTACCCCATCTGATAACCTGTGATCAAAGTTTTAGCTCCTGGAATAAAGAGAACAGAGGCAACATTAATACAAAATTAGCGGAGTGATAGAAAGCAGAGAGTCACGTATAATGGCTATTTCTGTTTGTGGAAAGTTATAATGAAGTTCCCCAGAGTCAGTAGGGGGATCCTTACTGACCCTGATTTACATTCATGAGCTTGATCTTAAAGTGCAGGAGAGTATTTCAAAATAGGTGATAACAAATCACTGGTCCCTTGTTCAATGGAGAAAATTAAGTGAGCTATAGACTGCCCCTCACAATTGCAACCCGGCCATTGAGCCTGCAGACAGAGACATGCCATACAGGTCCAACATCACAGCTGAGAACAGCCTGGGAGAGCTGCTGGTCTATGCCATTTGTGTCGCATCTTTAATATGGATTATTCCTGCCAGTCTCCAGCTTGTAACAATTAGCACGGAAAAGGTTGAGGCAGCTAGTCTTTTTTTGCGCACAGGCAATGGACAGAAAGGTTAGCTTTTAAAAATGCGAAAGAAATAAACTCCAGACATACACAGCAAAAATACAAAGGTTTGATTGAATTATTCAGCAGTTGGTTTGTCAATCTTCAATGACATTTAAATATCTTCGGTGTTTTAGAGAAAAGGTTGGCTAAGTATTCAACACTCGTTTCATTCTTAGACACTGAAATTTTAACACGACTGAGTGGGTAGGATTGGATGGGAATAGAGGAGGGGCTTATGGTTAAAAATGGACAAAAATGCCAAGTGGGCAGATGGCTGATCAGATTTTAACCTCAACTGTACATTCCTGCCTATCCCCAATATTCTTTCACCCCCTTGGGAATCAAAAATCTATCTGCCTCTGCCTTAAAAATATTTAAATATTCTGCGTCCACAGCTTTTTGAAGAAGGGAAATCCAAAAACCCTCAAACCTCTGAGAGAAAAATATTTTTCCTCAACTTTGTCTTAAATGGGTGACCTTGATTTTTAAATTAGCACCATTTCAGCAAGTATTAGATTCTGACACTGCATTGGTGCAGATCCTGGAACCACCTTTCAAGGGGTGGGGGTGGGCAGGGGTGTGGGGTGGGCAGTCTCCCTGATACCTTGACCAGCATCTGTCCCATTCATTATAAGCAGTGCCAGAGCCAGCTATGAATTAGCGAAAATAACTTCAGTAAATGACTCAGAGGACGCAGGTTTAAGTGACTTGAGCCCAATACCAAGCTGGCAATCCCCAGGGATTGATCATTCCTGGTGGAGTCAACCATGGGATGTTTAAATGAATTCCCAACCCCTTCAGCAAAAAGATCCAACTACAATTGTTTAAAGAAGACCAGGGGTGTTCTTGACCCTTGGCCAATGTCATAACAAAGAGCAAAGAAAATTACAGCACAGGAACAGGCCCTTCGGCCTCCAAGCCTGCACTGACAATCTTTAACCGATCATCTTTAAATTAAAGCAAATTATTTGGTCAAGTTCTTATTGCTGTTTGGTGAACTTGCTGTATGTAGATTTACTGTAGGATTTCCTACACCCCATTTCTATAGCCCTGGAGGCTTTGCAAAAAAAACTACTTCTTTTCACTGGTCATTCATTTTATTCACTGTTTTTTGAACCTTGCTACATGCAAATTATTTGTGAAATAACAATGTCTACACTGTGATAATAAAATGTGAGGCTGGATGAACACAGCAGGCCAAGCAGCATCTCAGGAGCACAAAAGCTGACGTTTCGGGCCTAGACCCTTCATCAGAGAAATGTCTACACTGTAATAGTCATCAGAAACTTTGACATATGATGGGGGGAATGAGGAAACATAAGCGATCTCCTGGTCTGCTGGCTGTTGTGAATCAGTGTTTTTCTCTTTCTTGGCATTCCACAATGATCGAGAATTGTTAGTTTCCCCCCTTGCTTTGTGAAGGAAGAGATGAAAATCAGAAAAGAAAACTTGCACACCTTCCCAGCTGCCATGTCCCCATCGTAACCATGAGTTTCTTTTTGGGCAGGAGTACTGTCTGATGCTGTTGATACATTCACAAATGCAGTCGTCCCACAATGTTTTGCGACAATCAAGACAGGACCCAACAATTCCTCTATCCATTAAAGACTACATTTCCCAACTAACACTGTCCCCAACAAAGTGATTATACCCATGTATTTTTTTTAATATGGGTGCCAAGCTTTTCAAATTAAACAAGATCATGTCTGTGTTACCATGGGTAATAATGGCCAGGACTTTTGAATTCATCATCCAAATTTGGGGATAAGTGACACAAAACATGGGACAGCCTCAATACTAGCAAGAAAGCCAATCGATCAAATCCCTTTCAGGGACCAATTTGATCACCTGGAGCATTTTATTTAACTGCAATGTACCACCCTGCCTGGAGCTGTCAAACAATCTGAAACTGACTGTGAGGTGAGAATGACACATACACATTCCACAGAGAATAGATATCGGTTAAATGGGTGGGCAAAGCCTTGGCAGGGAAATATAACGTGGGTAAATATAAGATTACATACTTTGACATGAAGAATAGAGGAGCTGAATATTATTTAAATGGAGCAACTCTGGACAAAACTATAGCACAGGGGGATTTGGGAATCCTTGTGCAAGAATCATAAAAAGTTAGTATCCAAATTCAGCCAGTAACATGGAAAGGAATGTTGGCCTTTATTTCAAAGAGAATAGAAAGTAAAATAGGGAGACCTAGCTAAAACTGTACACGGCACTAGTCAGACCCAGCAGGAATACCGTGAACAGTTTTGGGCCCCATATCGAAGAAAGGATAGACTGGTTTTGGAAATAATAACTGGCTTTCTTCAGGCTTAGTTACATTTCCTGCACAGAACCTGCTCTTTCAGAAGTTGGGAGGTTTCCCCCTCTCTGTTATAAACACTGAAGATGGTCCCCTTTCCAGGAGCCAATCAGAGACCTGACATCTGGCATCCATAAATGGTCACATTAGCACAAACAATCTGCAATCTGTTTCTGAAAGAACCTCACTCTCTATGCAGTAACCACCACCTCCTCCCCCGCCACCCTAGTGCCATGGCATCTCCCACATGACTCGCAAGCAGCAGTGTAAACACAACTCACAATGAGATCCAGTCACTTGTTTCAAAAGTGCCGCCATGCCTTTCACAGTGCTTAGTTAAGCTTATCTTATTCCATTTTAAAAGAAAGTTAAACAGATGCAGTCTTTACAAAATAAAAGTATTATTTTAATCATTGGTCTAAAAATTAGAACGGGGCCTGAATAAACCAATAGGAAGTAAGCACTGAGGAGACCACAAAGTGCAGAAGGATGTAGGTCAGTCATTTGACTCTGCATGCTTGGTGAAGTGTGGAACTACCTATTTTGATAGGAAGAATGGAAAAACAGATTATCTTTTAAAAAGGGAGAAGCTGTTGTTATTTGTATTTATATTTCGAGGTTCCTTGTATAGAAATCACAGGAGTGTAGCATTCGGATTTAGCAAGCACTCAGGAAAGAAATTCATATGTTGGATAGAATATTCCCTTCCCTGTAGATAGTAGGACAATGTGAGAGAGGTGGGGAGAAAGGAAATAGTTGGGGAAACTAGCCCCCAGAGAAACTCAACCCATTCCCACCAACTCACCAATTACATTCTGGGTGAGAAGGAAAATGACTGGGATCTTGCTTCACTTACCAGAAATGAAGACATTTCAACTATCAATTAGATGCTAATTGGGGATCTCAACTCCTCATCTCCCTGATCGCCTGCCTCCCTGACAGTTACACAAGGTAATACTTTCATGAAAATGAAACTGAGACCTGCACATTGGGCTGTGAGAAACCTCCCATTGCCCAAACCAGAGGCAATTGCAGGTATAGATGGGGTTGTATAGGGGTTTTGTCTGCCAGCTGAGCCAAGCATTTGCATCTGACTCCCGTCTTCCTGTGAGCCCCACCCCACAACAAAAAAAAACCACCAACCTTTCACTGTTGAAACCCCTGAAGAGTAGGCTCCAACTAGTGTTTTTAGAACCCAGAAGCTGCCAGCCATTGATTGGCCAGCAGCTTCTGTCAATCTGGGATACCACTGTTAAAGCCTGTGATGCACCCACATACTTGCCTCGGCTCTGCCCATTAGCTCCCAATAATCAGATTGGAGCATGAGAGGACAATCTATCTTGGGGATTGACATGTGATATTAGTTGTTACTTGACAATCTCACTCTCAGAATTCCAAAGGTTCATAACTCTCTGAGTAAAAACAATGCCCTAATCTTAGTCCTAAATGATATCCCCATTATTTATAAATTTGGACCTTGCTTATATACTCCCCAACCAATGGAAACTTCTCATCTGCTTCTGCACTGTCTTTCCCTTTAAGTATTTAGTAGGTTTCAATGAGATCACCCTCATTTTTCAAAACTGCAGAGAATACAGACCCAGTTTGTCCAATTTCATTTCGTAGGATAGTCCCACCTGAGGAACAAGTCTGGTGAACCGTCATTCCACTCCGTCAATGCCAACAATATCTGCCTCTAAACTATGAGACCAAAACTGCCGACAGTGCTCCAGGTGGATCTAACCAAAACAGAAGTTGCAGGAAAAACTCAGCAGGCCTGGCAGCATCTGTGAAGATGAATCAGAGTTAAAGTTTTAGGTCCGGTGACCCAAATCTAAAACGTTACCTCTGATTTTCTCTCCACAGATGCTGCCTGACCTGTGAACTTTTCCAGCAACGTCTTTTTTTTTCCTGATTTACAACATCCACAGTTCTTTTGGTTTTATTGTGATCTAACCAAGCTCCTAGACAACGGAAACAAGACTTCACTGCTCCTGTAGTCAAATCCTCATGCAACAAAGTCCAACGTTCTACTAGTGTTCCTAATAACTTGCCACACCTGCATATTAAGTGTTGGTGAATTAATGACAAGGACTCCCAAGTCCCTCTACACATCTGGACTTTCCAAATTCTCACAATTTAAAGAAATACTGTGCACAATTGTTTCTTCTACCATTGGATAACTTCACATTTTCCACATGATATTCCATCTGTCATGTTCCTGCCCAGTCATTGAACCTATCCAAATTGTTCTGAAAATGTTTTACATCTTCCTCACAACACATATTCCCACTTAGCTTTGTATCATCTACAATTTTGGAAATATTACATTCGGTCCCCACCTCCAAATCATTGATAAATATTGTGAATAGGGTGGGGTCCTTGTGTACTGACCCTTGTGGTGTCCCACCAGTCAGTCTGTCAAAGTGAGAATGTCACATTTATTCTTATTCTCTGTTATTTTTAATCTGTTAATCCAATGTTAATGATTAATCTAGGGCAGTTCATTCCCTCCCATCCCATTATATCCATGCTAAATTGCCTACCCTTGATCTTGAGTTGATGGTCCCTAGTTTGGGCCTTTGTGACTGGAGTAAATGCCCTCCCAGCATCCTCCATGGCTAATCCTCTAAAAAAATGTGACACCACCATTCATTCCTCTAACATCCAGAGAGCCAAGGTTGATTTCACTGAAGAAATTTCTTCACTGGAAGGTTAGGAATCTTTAGAATTCTCAATCCCAAAGTGCTTTGGATCCTGAGTTGTGGATATGATCAGAACTGAGACTGACAGGTATCTTACATGAAGGAAATCCAGGGTTATAGAAGGTGAGCTGTGGTTTTATTGAAATACAGAACGGGCTTGAAGGGCTGAATAGATGAATCACAATCCTGTTTCTAATGTTATGCTTTTCCTGAAAGCATCAACTAATGATTTCATTTTTTATTTCCTGATGTACTAGTTCTGAGTATTGGAGAAGGTGGATTCTGGGAAGGCAGTTCTCGAGGTCGTGTTGGATGGTTTCCTGCAGAATGTGTGGAGGAAATTCCAGCAAATGAAAGCCGGCCAGGTAAGAACTGAACCGAAGGGATGGGGAAAGGTTGGTTACAGAAGCATTGAGCCTGTGGTTAGGTGTTGTCCGCATGTGAAATTTGACAGAGTACAGTAAACATTGACTGGAGCAGGTTAACCTTGGAACTTCTCCTTTTCATTTCAGTCTCATTGTGGAAAAAGTAACATATCACCACAAACACTTAATGAACATGACTGATGCTCTGATTCTCAGCAGCACAGCTTTGTAGCTGGCAGGCAAATATATAGTGATTGAGATAGGTGGAAATCCATAAACCAAGAAATGAGAGTGTGATTGAACAGCCAAAATGAAGAGAAATTTGCTGTTTCAAGACATCCCAAGCTCCTTTATTTACTGTACACAAAGGCATTAGCCCATGCAGCTTTGCCACATCCTGATCAGAAGGTCATGCTCACGCATTCCACCCCCCTCCCTGCCAGCCTTTAAATTCCTTCCGCCTGGATCTGAATGTTAACTAGCACGGTCAAGCCTGATTTCCCTCACAACAGATCCCAGCAGCCAAGTGTGGGAGTGAGGAGGTGTGTACCCTTTTGCAGTTTGGCAGAGCTTCCACTCCAAACTGGAAATGAGGGGACAGGTAGTGCCTATGGGGGTACAGTGTGAAAGTTCTGAGATTGACGCTTCCTTAAGTGTGATACTCTTTCGGGCGATGATGGGGGTAAGTCACCTCTTTTATTGGAGCCCCTCATTGGTCTTTGGTGTCTGTTGGAATTCAAGGATCTTCTGAGCCATGTGCTGTTTTTTGGGAGGCATCAGAAGGATATTAGTCAAGCTCCACTATACAAGTCACACTGGTAATGCCGGAGATTGGAAGAGCATGGGAATTTTTCCAATCCCCTGTTGGGAACTCATCATCTTAGACCCCCACCACAAACTCCATCCCTTAGGCACCCACTGCATCCTCCTGCATGGTCATGTTTTCAAACTGAATCCAGCTGCTTGCTACTTTTCCCAACATTTCAAGTGCCCATTCAAGTACTTTTTAAAGGTTGTGAGGTTACACACTTCAACTACCCTCCCAGACAGTGCATTCCAGATTCCCGTCACCCTCTGGGCAAAAAGGATTTTCCTCAAATCCCCTCCAAACCTCCTGCCTTTTACATTAAAATTATGCCCCCTTGTTATTAAACTGTTAACTCAGGGGAGCAGCTACTTTCTATCCACCTTGTCCGTGCCCCTTGTAATCTAATACACATCAGTCAGGTCCCCATCAACCTTCCTGCTCCAAAGAAGTCCTGACAAAGGATCAGCATTCCGAAAACTTGTAATTTCAAATAAACCTGTTGAACTGTGACCTGATATTATGTGACTTCTGACTTTGTCCAGCCCAGTTCAATACCGACACCTCCACATCATTATCCAAAGAAAACAACCCAAGCTTATCCAGCCTCTCTTCATCACTGACCTGCTCCATTCCAGAAAACATCCTAGTGAATCTCCTCCACATCCCCTCCTTCCTTAGGTAGGATGAGAGAATCTCTGTATCAGTCGTCATGATCCTTCCTGCCTTCGCTTAAGATGTGATAAAGATACATTCTGATGTTAAAGCTAAACTGGCAGAATTGACTATTTCAGCACAAAATGGAAATTTGAACAAATTCCTTGAAAGCGTGAACAATATCAAGCCATCAAGGTGCGTTACTCAATAAATGGAATTAATTTCCAGATACATATTGTAATCTGAACATGATAAACATAGAATCAATCTTGTTAAGTCTGTTGCTCACACTCGATAATAGAACCAGCTGACGTGTGGCATTTCAGTTTTATCACAACAGATTGATGCAACTACTGTAGAAACTGAAAGTTAAAAAAAGCACAGTTTATTGTAATTCTGCTTCCCAGGACATCCTGTAGTTCATCCATTGACATGCACGCTTTGTCTCCACACTGAACTTGTTAGTTCCTCTACTGAACCCGACTTTGCCGTGTCGGTATCCTTTGGCCTTCAGTAGAACATCACAATTTCCATTCTCAAGCTGAAAATGCCTCAGTAACTTCTCATCAACCCTTCTTTATATGTTCCTGCTTTGATTCTTTCTTGATTGTTGAACCTACAAACTGAGAGCTGTTTATATTCCCACCAAAACACGTTGTTTGAGGAAACTCTGAGCTCTCAGCCTTTTGTTTATCTGTCATTGAACAATGCAGTGTAACAATACACAGTCAGAGATGTAAACCCTCAGCCACTCTCTCCATCAGGATTCATTGCAAGATAGAAACTGGCTTACTGCCTCAGAGATTTACATCTTGGGTTTTGACAGCAAGGTATTAGAGATTGTATATTGATAGGGCACCATAGCTTTATAAAATATTTCCTGTGGTGAGAACATTAGGATTTCAAAGGTTTTTTTGTACAGAAGAAACCCAATTTTTAAGGTGTCAATGACAAGGGTCTTGAGTAAAAACGTTCCTCTTGCCTATAGATATTGAAAATCTGTGTTGTTAAATCACTCAGACTTAAGTTACTGGGTTATTATTGTCAGAGACTGAGGATTGGTTTCTCCATATTATGAGCAATTCTATTTTCAAGGTGCCCAGCAAACCCAATGTCCTGTCAGCTGATAATGGGAACTGCAGATGCTGGAGAATCCGAGATAATAAAATGTGAGGCTGGATGAACACAGCAGGCCAAGCAGCATCTCAGGAGCACAAAAGCTGACGTTTCGGGCCTAGACCCTTCTGATCATTTTTCAAACAACTTCAAGTTCCCATCCAAGGTTTGAAAATGTACTGTCCACCCCAGTGTTACTGGGTTGAATCTCCGAGCTCCCTCCTTACCTGTTTTTTGAATGCATTGACGCCACATGGACAGCACTCATTCAAAAAAACAGCTTGTCACCAGCTTCTCAAGGGCGATATTGGATGTGCAAAAATGCTGACTTAGCCAAAAATTGAACAAAAACCATTAACGCTTCACATTTATGTTCCACCTTTCACTTTATAAATTTTACCACTTGACACAGTTACTACTGAACAGAATCTTGACACCAGTCCTCACAAGGAACTACCGACACAGATGAGCAAAAGCAAAGTCAAAGAGAGAGACATTATGGAGTACCTCAAAAAAGAGAAAGTTTCGGAATGGAGCCCATAGCCTGTGGGTCAGGCAGCTGAAGGTATAGCTGCAAACAAATAAGTGATGAAAATGATGTTCCATAAGCTTACCATGCAGAATAATGAGATTGCTCAAGTGAACAACATGACAGAGACTTTTAGACCAGACAAGAGGTTATTTTACTTAATTCAATCATAAACATTCCTTTATTTATTCTGTGAACTATTTAAGCATGTATAGAAGGGCTATTAAAAATACAAAAATATAAAGTTGCCAGTCATTGCTGTTTGGCCAACTAGGTTTCACAGAATGATGTACTGCAGAAGGAGCTCATTTGGTCCATCGCAGAGCAGACCAATTTAGTGCCCATTCTGCATTCCTCGCCTAAAACATGAAAACGAATCTTCTTCAATAATCTTTCACAGAATCTGCTCTAGATCATAACAACTCACAACTGGATTAAAATGATGCTGCTCGCATGGGAACGGCCAAGGGAAACATTGCCTCCCCAGTTCCCTCCTATTGTTCTAATTATTTAAACATTCCTGCTTATTCACCCACTTTCCAGGGGCAATAGTTTCTCCCCATTTACTCCAGAAACACACTTGATTACAAGAAATGCCTCCATTTGATTTCTCCAAAACCTTTTATAACCTCTGTTTCCGACGACTATCTGAGTTCCTCCAATCTATCCACATGACCAAAGGCCGTCATCCCTGATTTTATCTGATTGGCAGCAAGGATTTCTCAATAAGTATCCTCCAGGATGCTTAGGTCTTGATCTTCTGTCTTCTCCCTCCGTGTCCCCCCTACTCAGAATAGTATTGTTTATGGGTATTTCGCCTCTTCATGTTTTTCCCCAAGAAACTCACAAAGAGAGAACCTTTCACAACCACTAGTCCTCCCTAAAGCACTTTACTTTGGTTCTGTAATGACTGATGTAAGAAATACAAATTAATTTGCACCCAGGAAGCTCCCAACCAGCAATGCGATATTGAGCAGGTAGTTTATTTTTGATTGAGGGATAAACGTTGGCCAGGATTTTACACGTATTCACATTCAGGGCAGCACGGTGGCTCAGTGGTTAGCACTGCAGCCTCACAGCACCAGGGAACCGTGTTCTATTCCAGCCTCGGGCGACTCTCTGTGTGGAGTTTGCACATTCTCCCCGTGTCTGCATGGGTTTCCTCCGGGTGCTCCAGTTTCCTCCCACAGTCCAAAGATGTGCAGGCTAGGTGAATTGGCCATGCTAAATTGCCCATCATGTTCAAGGGTGTGTGGGTTATAGGGGGATGGGTCTGGGTGGGATGCTGCAAGGGGCGGCGTGGACTTGTTGGGCCAAAGGGCCTGTTTCCACACTGTAGGGAATCTAATCTAATCTAATTACATTGCATCTGCCAAGCACCTGCCCATTTTGCCACTTTAGTTTACTTCCTCCCAAACCACGCTAATATCCTGCTTGTTATTTACTATGGTGCTGCATTTTATCATTGGCCTGACTTTAAACTTGTACCTCCAAACCAAATCCCAGTTACTTACGTACAAGACCAATCATCCCAATTACCTGCACCCATCAGGCACATTGTATTTCAGACAGAAATAGATCTGTTTGGCACCATTCTGTTCCTTCAATTCCCCCAGCCAATTATTGACCTAAGTTCTACTGGCCTTTTTAATCTCAATAAACCAGGTAAAAATGGAATTTTAAAAATTGCCTTGTCAATACTAGATTCTTCTCAGATCTGTTAATAATGAGCAGTAAGAAATTGCAGGAATCTTTATATAAAAGCATTGGGGGTGATGACTGATAAACAAGGACAGCAAAATGGAAATTAATTTGAATGCAGTGAAAACTCTTATTGTCATTTTGAAAGTTCTCAAACAAGCAGGAATTGATTGTAAGGAGAGAAATATTTGATTCCTGTGTGTGATTTGATTACTTACTGTCTGAAATTTCAGAATTTGCAATAAGTTTATTTGCAGGATGTTTTCTCCTTACTCATAGAACATAGAACATAGAACAATACAGCGCAGAACAGGCCCCTCGGCCCTCGTTGCGCCGACCTATGAACTAATCTAAGCCCCTCCCCCTACACTATCCCATCATTATCATTGTGCTTATCCAAGGACTGTTTAAATGCCCCTAATGTGGCTGAGTTAACTACATTGGCAGGCAGGACGTTCCACTCTCTGAGTAAAGAACCTGCCTCTCCTTACTCATGATGTGCAATTAAGAATGTGATGGTGAACTGCCTTCTTGAACCATTGGCGTAGGTGTGCAGACAATATGTTTGGGAGGGAATTCCAGGATTTTGACCCACTGAAGGAATGGTGATATATTTCAAAGCCGGTATGGTGAGAGATAGCTTTTGAAGAGAGAGGTCTTGGTTCCTACACAGGAGAGCAGCATTTTGACCATCTGCAACATACAGTGCCAAGGATCAGCCATCATCATACTGCACTGGTGGAGCAGGCTGCAGGGGCGTAGTCCTGCTCTTGTTTATGTTTCAATGTTTCCAAAGTGAGAAGGAACAAGCAGTCTCAGGCCCAGTGTGTGTGTCGTTACACACAACCAAAATAATCTAGATCTGTAGCTCAATGTGCAGGAAGGAGGGTCAACTTGAAGCAATGCCAAGAGTGTCTTTTTGTAACATTCACGACCAGGATGTGGGTGTGGGTGATAAGGTCAGTATTTCTTGCCTGTCCCTAATTACCCACAGACAGCGTGGATGCATAGTTGTTAAAGCCATGGGTCTGCAGCAACATGTAGGCCAGACTGGATCCTAGAGGACATTAGAGAACCAGATGGATAGTGCAGAGGGCTTGCAGGGTTAGTGGTGTTGGGGTGGGAGACAGTGAGTGAAGGAGATTGTTGTAGGCGTTAGTGAGAGTGGGAGATCATAAGTTTTGGTGGGCACAGTATCAGGGAGTGAGTTTGTGTGAGGTATCTGACAGAAGATGGTGACATTTATCCTGTCAGAATGGAGAAAATCATTGACCTTCTGCCTACAGTACTGTACATTCTACCAGATGCTTGAGACTGCACTGACCCCAGTGGTAACCTCAGACCAGGCTGGCATGGCCTGGTGTCGGGGCCTCCACAGTTGGCCCTGGGGGAAGAGGACAAAGAAATCCAACCTCTGCACCATTCTCCATCCAGCAGGACTTCCATGACCCTGCCTGGAGAGCGGGGCACTGATTATCCTTTATCTGCCATGTCAGAGTCAAATGTCAGGGACTGTGTAAGAGAGCTCAAGATGCTTCGTACTTGTCCAGATACACAACAGGCTTTTAAATATTGCACCTGCACCAAGGATGTTGGTCAATTCTACGATATCTTGGCTGTGGCGACTTATTCCAGGAATGGCAAATGGTAGAATGGGGCCAGAATCTGACTAGGCCTCATAGAGAGAAACCCCCCCATGGAACTTGACAAAACTGACATGGCCAATTTATCAACCGTGGTCACCATTTGACTAGCTTTCACTTTTCAGCATTGGTGGAGAGATGCACAATGAGGGGGAAGTGCGGAGGCTATAAAGGATTAGTAGTGTCAGGGTTGGGGTGGGTGAGGGTGAGTGAGCGAACAAGTTGCAGGAAACAGTGAGGGGGAGAGCATAAGCCTTTTTGGGATGCAGGCACAGAAACAGAGACAGAGTGAGCATGAGATATTAGAGTTTTATTGGATTGAAATTTCACTGTCTGGTGGGATTCTAAATCTATCTCTGCAGATTATTTGGCTGAGCTCTCTGGATTGTTAGCCCAACAACAATACTGTTATACCAACAAACCTTCAATGTTGTAGCAGTTGCAGGGTCAGAAGGTGCTGTCAACAGACCATTGGTGAGTCTTTGTAGGGCACCTTGTAGATGCCAAAATGTGTCACTGGTGAAGAGAGCGAATGTTTAAGGTGGAGAAGAGGAGATCTAATAAAGTGGGTTACTTTGTCCTGGATACTGACACGTTTTTTGAGTGTGTTTGGACTGTACTCTTCCAGGTGACTGGAGAACATTCTGTTGCACTGTCTTGTGTGCATTGTAGTGTGCATTGCAGGAAGTTGTTTGTGGTGGATTTGTCAATGGCAATGCTGTTGGACATCAAGATGAGGGAGCTAGACTCTCTCAGATCATTAGTAATTGCCTGGCCAAAAGGTGTGTCTGAACAAGGAGTTATTCTGAAGGAGAGGTGGTGGATGGGGAATTGGAGTCATGCAACTGCCCCGATTCCTGATCATTAGTTAAATTGACAGAAAATCAGACACTACGTGCCTGAGGTTTTTATAAGCTAGTCCTTTGTCCCTACAAATGTGATTCATTTCCAGGGGTGTCTGACCACTCCCTACAATCAAAATCCTATGATAGGTTATTACAGAAATCACTGGAAATGTACAAACCCACTCGGTTTTGTATAGGGTAAGCATTGGGGTTACTGCTGAGGCCGTGAGCTCAGTGAGATCAATCCAAGTATTTTTCTCTTAATATTTGGCAGGAACATAATTTCTAGGAGCCAGTGGCATCATTAAAGTAACAAAAGGAAGAGTTTGGCAAAAAAGCACAATCAGTTATTGAGCAAACATCCACAACAGTAAGTTTCCCTTTAAAGTGTGACCTGCCAGACTTCAGGATTTGGGCTGGTGGAGGATTTGTATACCATGATCAGCCTTGATACAGTAACATTTCTTTAAAAAAAACTTAGTTAACACTGAATCAGCGATCTCAATTTTGCAGTTTTAATCAACCCCAAAGCCTCAACAGAGAGATGTTAAGGCCTTTACTTCCCCTTGTGCAAAGAAGTACTTATTTATTTCTGAGAGATAGTATCAGGAAAGTGGCGAAAGCAGATTAATATTTCAAACTTAAGTCTTGTTTGTTCCTGATCATTAACAAACTACTTACCATTTTTTTCTCTATCTATTGTTCATTACAGAAATATAATGGGAGTACACTAATAACTTTGAACTTTGATCCCATTTGATATTTTAAATATTTGTGTTAACGTTTACAATAGTGGATAGTGAAAGAGAACGAGTAATCTATTCACCTTCCGACAGTACTCTATTTAAACTGTAGGTATTTCTTTGATGGTTTAGTGAGTTACTGCATTACTTGCTGCTTACTGTGTCACTGCTTCAGTTGCTTTTCCATGCTCAGGAAGCCTCAGTTGATATGATGGCCCAGTTGGCTAAAAGCAATGACCCAGTTTTTGCCTGTGCACCTTGTGCCAGCCTTACTGGAACTGTGCCTCCACTATGTGGGTCAGTGATTATCAACTACACAGCTTGCATGATCAGTCAGCCTGCCAACTTCATCAGTGAGGATCACACGTGAGCAACTGGGAGAAATCCTGGATAACAAAGCATGGAGCTGGATGAACTCAGCAGGCCAAGCAGCATTTTAGCAGCACAAAAGCTGATGTTTCAGGCCTAGACCCTTGCTGGAGAACCACACAACCCCTTTCTAACCTGGAGCCAATGTCTTCAGAAGGAGTTCAGAGAGAACAAATTGTTGAAAAAATTGATCACAACATTTCTATATACCACCTGCTTATTAATGATAAATTTACCAGTAAATCTGATTCAGTTTTAGCTATAATATTTTTCCAGATTGAGAAGGCTAAGGCAATAATTCATACTAAATAAGACGTGTATCACAGGGAGATTTTACACAAGTCTTTAAACGTTGCAACAACTATCACACAGGATCATTTCCAAGCCCTTATTTCTCTGCGGAGTGGGGAGATATTATAGAAATTATTTTGCTTCAATACAATAAGTGTTTTCAAATTCAGCACAGTTCAACATCTACAAACAATGTAGCAGGAAATTGTATCTCTCAAGGTGAAATATCATCATCAGACTGTGAGGTTGTGAATGATTGACACATTTTAGCTGCGAGCAGTTCAGAAGTGACAAGAATGAATTTTCTTACTACCAGGAAAGCTTGTATTGCACACTGAAAAATGCTTATTAACCTTCTCAAAATGCCAAATAAAACACAATCAAACAGGTTAGTGGCCAAATGGTAGTAATGTGGATGAATTGTTTTGTAGGAATCTGACAAATGATTAATGTGATGCAGCTCTCAATTCAACTGAATTGCACAGTCCCCGTACGTGCACCAGACAATCCTTTAGTATCACTGTGGTGTTATCTACATTGTGGTACATTGTGCTACCTTTCACTATCATATAAACTGTTTTTGAAATCCCATCATCTTGTTTTTATATAAGGAGCTAAGCTCCATTTTGTAGTTTGTGTGAAATGTTTGAATGTTGCAGGAGCTGGCTGAAGTTTGTTCTCCTAACAGTAGCCAAGAATTTGTATCAAATGAATTAATTGTCAGAAGAATCCTAAAGTCACACACCTTTAGATAAAATCCACTCAGCCCATCATTTCTTACTGGCTACTTGAGAGACCCTCAATTGTTCTCATCCCCAGGTCTTTACCATGGCCAAGTAAATTTATTCACTATCAAATGTTTATCGAATTCCCTTTTGAAAGTTATTTTGAATTTACCTTCACGTTTCTGTAAAGTAATGTGTTCAAGATTATGACATTTATTGTACAAAGAGTTTTCCTTACCTCCCCACTGTTTCTTTTGCAACTTCCATCAACGTGTTCCCCTGGTTCAGACACTCCTATCAGTGGAGACAATTTCTCCGTTTTTATCCTGTCAAAACTTCTCATGGTTTTGAACTCCCATTGTGTTTATGGTAGCTCTTTTACGAAGCTGTTTAGTGAGTCGCACTATGCTCTGATCTCTCACCGCAGACCTGAAACTCTTCCTTTTTGAGTATTTAGCAAGTCTCTTCCGACTGTTATGACGATGTCTGTCTTCACCACCAGCTCAGGCTGTGCATTCCAGATCTTAACAGCTTGCAGTGCCAAAATAAAATGTTTTCATATTTGCCATCTGGCTTTTGCCAGTTTTTAAATCTCTGTGCTAATTTCCAGACCTTGCCATTTTTGGTAACATTTTCTCTTTCCCAGTATTTACTAAGTGGCTTCGGCACTTTAAATGTCTGACTGTAATGTCTCCTCAACCTTCTCTGCTCTGAGAACAACCTAAGTTTCTCTTCTGTCTCCATCTAATTGAGTTTCTTCTTCCCTGGTGCAATTTGATTAAATCTTGCCTCTACTTCCTCTGCAAGAATTGTATTCAAACTCCTTTCAACAGCTTCAGAATGTTTTTCACATATCTTGAACGAGATTATGACTGGACAAAGCTCTTGGCCCTCTGTGAGCGTGGATGAGGGCAAGAATCCAAGAGAAAATGTATTTGATCACAGTCAATTCAAACGTTTAAAAGAGAGCTGAACCCGATAACTGTTAGGGGTCAGAGAAGCAGGAGTGCAGTCAAGGATTATAAAATGATTATTGAATTCTTTGTGTTTTCTTAATGACATGAAATACAATTCATTCCCTGATGGAATTAGCATACATTGCCTCTGGTGCAGGCTGATAGGGTAATGTGAATTTTCTTGTGCTTTTATGTTCAGTTATGCATTGGAAGGCTTAGTGAGGGATGGATACAAAGGGCTGAATTTCCAAAGAGGGGCAGCGATTGGGATTGAAGGACTGAATGTCCTCTTGCTCCTACTAGTTTTTGTTTTCTGCAGGAGCCCTGCTCCTGAGCTGTTTGGGCTTTCAGTTCATGTGAAGGCCCCCTCAGCGGGGTCTTAGTCAATGAACATTCACATTGTCCCTCCCCTCCACACTACAAACCCTTGGGCTGAATCTTACCAGGAATCAGATAAGTGTCATTTCTCCCCATTTCCTGGAGGGTTTCTCTCCATGAGGCCTCACAAGTTTCTTTGCACTATTGTCTGGAGCCATCCTCATTAACAACTGACTGTGCTCCTTCTACCTCTCATTAGCCTGATTCTCCCACTAACCATTGTTGTAAATATACACTATGGCTGGGATATCCTGGGATCCTTAGCATTGGCTCTGTATTTAAAAGGGTACACTGTTATACAGGGTACACCTCTCAATGGGCTACAGGAGCAGGGGTGCCTCGGGTATATGCGCCTAAGTTACTGAAGCTGGCAGGTCAGGTTGAGAGAGCAGTTGTTGAAGCATTGAGTATCTTTGGCTTTTTAGTAATGGGACGTTAAGTCATGTCCATGGGGAGCAGAGCAGGGAGGTTATGTTATACTTGTACAAGACACTAGTTTGAACTCAGCTGGAGTACTGTTTTCAGTTTTGTGCACCACATTTTAAAAAAAATGAGAATGTGCAGATAATATTGAGAAGAATGGATTCAGGGATGAGAAAATCCAGTTATGTTTGGAAGCTGGTAATGTATTCATTGGAGGTGAGAAGGCTAAGAGGAGACTTGATCAAAATCATTAGTAGCCTAGACAGAACAGATCAGGAGAAACAGATCCTAACAACATAAAGAAAGTCAGTGCTTAGGATTGAGTCGGTTAGCTCAGTTAGCTGGATGGGTGGTTTGCAAATGCCAATAGTGTGGATTCAATCAGAGATAACAAAAACTGCCGATTCTGGAGTTTGAGATAACACAGTGTGGAGCTGGAGGAACACAGCAGGCCAGGCAGTATCAGAGGGGCAAGAAAGTCGATGTTTCGGGTCGGGACCCTTTATCAGAACTGGTTAGGGGGAAGAGAGATTGGAAATAAATGGAGAGAGGAGGGGTGAGGCGGGGGAAGGCAGGTGGAAAGGTGAGAGGTAGATGCAGGTATGGGGTGGTGGGAATTGGTCGGTGGGAAGAGTGGGGTGGATAGGTGGAGACGAAGATGGGCAGATTGTCTGAGCTCGAGGAGGCGAGGATGAGATGGAGGACTGGACTTGGGATGAGGCAGGGGATGGGGAGATTTTAAAACAGATGAATTCCAAGTTTAGGCTGTCAGGCTGTAGACTCCCAATGCAGAATATGAGGTGTAGCTCCTCCAGTTTGCAGGTTGTGTTATTGTGACACTGGAGGAGGTCCAGGATGGACATGTCACCCAGGGAGTTGGAAGGGGAGTTAAAATGGTTAGTGACTGGAAGCTGTTGTTGATTATAGCATACAAAGCGCATATGCTGTGCAAATCAGTCCCTGAGTCTGCACTGGGTCTCACCGATGTAAAGGAGGTCACATCGGCAGCAAGAGATACAGTAGATCAGGTTGGAGGTGAACCCCTGCTGGATATGGAAAGCTTGTCTTAGGCTTTGGATGGGGCTGAGGGGGGAGGTGTAGGGGTAGGTGTAGCACTTCCTGCAGTTGCAGGGAAAGGTGCCAAGGGTGGTTGGGTTAGTGGGGAGTGTGGAGCGGATGAGGGAGTCACAGAGAGAGCGGTCTCTACAAAAAGCAGATGGTGGTGGAAAGGGAAATATCTCTTTGGTGATAGGGTTGGATTGCAGGTAGCGGAAATGATATGCTGGATGTGAAGATCGGCAGGGTGGTATGTGATGACCCCGGGGACTCTGTCCTTATTTTTGTTGACGGCAGAAGTGCAAGAAATGCAAGAGATGCGGTTGACGGCATTGTGGATCAATGGAGGGGGGAGGATGCATTCCTTGAAATAGGAGTACATCTGGGATGTTTGGGAGTGGAACACTCCATTTTGGAAGCAGATGTGATGGAGGTGGAGGAATTGGGAATAGGGGATCGCATTCTTGCAGGTGGGTGGGTGAGAGGAGATGTAGTCTTGGTAGCTGTGGGAGTTGGTGGGTTTGAAATAGATGTCGGTGCTGAGAGGGTTACCGGAGATGGAGATGGCGAGGTCCAGGAAGGAGACGAAGGCAACAGAGATGGTCGATGTGAATTTAAGGTTGGGGTGAAAGGTGTTAGTAAAGTTAATGAACTTTTCAAGCTCTTCATGGGAGCACGAGGCAGCGCCGATACTGTCATCAATGTAGCGGGGGAAGAGGTGGGAATAGTTCCTGTGTAACGGTGAAAAAGGGACTGTTCCATGTATCCTGTGAAAAGGTAGGCATAACTTAGATCCATATTGGTGCCCATAGCCACCCACTTAGTCTGTAGGAAGTGAGAGAAGTTAAAGGAGAAGTTGTTAAGGGTACAGGCGAGTTTAGTTAAGCAGATGAGGGTGTGGGTGGAGAGGCATGGTTGGGCCTGCAGGACAGGAAGAAATGGAGGACTTTTAGGCCATCTGTATGGAGAATGCAAGTGTACAAGGACTGCACGTCCATGGTAAAGATGAGGTGTTAGGGACCAGGGAATCAGAAGTCTTGGAGGAGGTGGAGGGCGTGGGCAAGCATAAGTGAGGAGTTCCTGGACCGGGTAGGGGGGCGGGTGTAGAAAACAGAGTCAACGTAAGCAGAGATACATTCAGAGGGGCAGGAGCAGGTACAGACAATGGGTAGGTTTGTGTATTTTGGGAAGGAGATAGAAGCGGACGGTGCGGGGTTGGGGAACGATGAGGTTGAAGGCTGTGGGTGGGTGGACACCTGAGGTGATGAGGTCATGGATGATTTGGGAGATGATGGTTTGGTGCTCGGAAAAGGCCATTCAGTCATCTGGGCTAAACTAGTGTTTATACTCCCATGGCCCATATCTCTCCCGACTGCAGCTAACCCTGAAACCCTTAAAACTACAATGCATGAACAGGCCACTTCATCACTGACCAGTTAAAAATTTATCTGTTTCAGTACTGTCTATCCCATTATAAATGTATTGGGATCTGGGTGAAAATGGTCTTTTGGAACCCTCTACCTGGTTGGAAGATAAGTGAATCAATTCCACAGAAATTTGTTCTTTGTTTGTTGTTTCACTACCCTCTCGACCCATGCCCCTCATCTCATCAGATATTCCTAATCTCAATGGCAGGGAACACAAGTCTGTTCAACCTTCGCCAGGGCTCTGCATATTCCATGGTGTCTCAGGTAGAAAGGCTCAAGGCCACTCATGCATTGTCTATTGTATGTGGACATTGTCTTGGGTATGTATTTTAGAGCAAGCCTAAGACAGAGATGTTGGCCAGGGAGCAGGGTGGTGCTTTGAAGTGGAAGGCAACTGGAAGCTCAGGGTGTTTTGTGGAAGCAGAATGTAGATGTTCTGCGAAGTGGTCCCCAAGTCTACGCTTCGTTTCCCCAATGTAGAGGAGACCACAACGTTAGCGACCAATGCAGTAGACTCGATTCTGGAAAGTGCAGGTGAAGTGTTGCTTCACCTGGAAAGTATGTTTGGGACGTTGGATACTGGGGAGGGAGGAGGAGGTAAATGAGTTCTCTCCCCATTTCACAGACCCCTTTGCTCAGTATCAACACTCTCCCTCCACCTGGACCCCTCCCTCCAGCCTTTTATCTGCACTCGATCTGTTCATTGAGTACTGTCAACGTGATATTGATCTTCTCAATTTCTCCACCATGCCTCATCAAATCCAAACTATCTCCCTCTGAACAGACTACACTCCATGCACTCAGATCTAACCCTTACTCTGTCATTAAGCCTGCCGATTAGGGTGGTGCTGTTGTAGTCTGGCATACTGACCTCTACCTTGCAGAGGCTTAGCGGAAACTCTCAGATACCTTCTCCTACCTTCCCCTGGACCATGACCCCACCATGGCACATCAGGCCATTGTATCCACTACGGTAACTGATCTCATCTCACCTGGTGACCTTCCCCCACTCCACTTCAAAGCTAATAGTCCCCCAACTCTGCACAGCTCATTCCTAACTCTTCCCAAAAATCCACAAACAGGACTGTCCGGGCTGACCCATTGTTTCAGCCTGCTCCTGCCCCACAGAACTCATCCCTTCCCATCTTGATTCAGTCTTCTCCCCCCCCCCCCCCCCCCCCCCACCCCGGTCCAATCCCTGCCCACGTACATCTGTGATTCCTCTGGTGCCCTACGCTGGTTTCAAAACTTCCAGGTAGCAGGTTCCAGCTGCCTCCTCTTTACATGGAGGTGCAATCCCTTTACACATCCATTCCCCACCAGGAGAGTCTGAGGGCTCTCCGCTTCTTCCTGGAGCAAAGACCTGAACCATCCCCACCCACCACCATCCTGCTCCGCTTGGCTGAGCTTGTCCTCACCCTCAACAACTTCTTTCATTCCTCTCATTTTCTTCAGGTGAGAGGGGTTGCCATGGGTACCCGCATGGGCCCGAGTTATGCCTGTCTCTTCATGGGGTATGTGGAACATTCCTTGTTCCAGTCCTAAACCAGCCCTCACCCACAACTCTTTCTCTGACACATCGATAATATCATCGGTGTTGCTTCCCTCTCTTGTCGAGATTTGGAAAACTTCATTGATTTCGCATCCAATTTCCACCCCGCCTTCACTTTCACCTGGTCTATCTCTACTCCTCCCTTCCCTTCTTCTACAACTCTGTTTCCATTTCTGGGGATAAACTGGCCACTAATATCCACTATAAACCCCTGAATCCCACAGATACCTGGACTACACATCCTCACACGCCGCTCCCATAAAAACTCCATCTCATTCTCTCAGTTCCTCTGTCTCTGTCGTATTTGTTTGGATGAGGCCAACTTCGACAAGGGAGACTCCAAAATGTCCACCTTCTTCCTCAACCAAGGATTCCCCAGCTCCATTGTTGACAGGGCCCTCAATCAGGTCCGACCCATCTCCCGCACTTAAGAACATAGAACAGTACAGCACAGTACAGACCCTTTAGACCATGATGTTGTGCCGACCTATTATCCTACTAAGATCAATTCACTGTTCATACCTTTCAATTTACTCTCCTCCATGTGCCTATCCAAGAGCTGCTTAAAAGTGTCGAACGTATCTGACTCCAGTACCACTGCCAGCAGCGCATTCCACACACCCATACACCCTGTGCAAAGAACCTACCTCTGACATCTCCCCTATACCTTCCTCCAATCACCTTAAAATTATGCCCCCCTTGTAATAGTCATTTCCATAGAACGTAGAATGTAGAACATGGGCAGTACAGCACAGTACAGGCCCTTTGGCTCACAATATTGTGCCAACCTATTATCCTACTAAGATTAATCTACCCTGCATACCCTACATTTTATTATCCATCCTGGGAAAAGTCTCTGGCTAGCCACTGTATGCCTCTCATTATCTTGTACACCTCTATCAACTCACCTCTCATCCTTCTTCACTCCAATGAAAAAAGCCCTAGCTCCCTCAACCTTTCCTCATAAGACCTGCCCTCCCGTCCAGGCATCATCGTGGTATATCTCCTCTGTGCCCTCTCTAGAGCTTCCACATCCTTCCTGTAGTGAGGTGACCAGAACTGAACACAACATTCCAAGTGTGGTCTAACCAGAGTTTTATAGAGCTGCAGCATAACCTTGCAGTTCTTAAACTCAAATCCCCTGCCAATGAATGCCAACACACCATATGCCTTCTTTACAACCTAATTAACTTGGCTTGCAACTTTGAGGGATCTTTGGAAGTGGTGCCCTCACCCCTTCTCTTCCCTCCCATAACAACAATAGGTTCTCCTTGTCCTCATCTACCATCCTACCAGCATCCACATCCAGAAGACCATCAGATGCTGTTTCCACCACTTCACCAAGATACCACCACCAGAAACATACTCCCCTCTCTTTCCTTGTCCACCTTCTGCAGGGACTATTCCTTCCGGGACACCCTGGTGCACTCTTCCTTCACTCCAACATCAGCCCATGGCACCTTCCCCTGTAACTGCTGAAGGTGCAACACCTTCCCATCTACAACAAGAATTATCTCCAATAGCTTCCCAACGACTGATGTGAGACTCAGCCTGTAGCTTCTGGATTATCCCAATTTCCCTTCTTGAATAGAAGAACAATATTAGCTACTCACTATTCCTCTGGGACCTCTCCAGTGGCTGGCGAGGATACAAAGATCTTGGCCATGGCCCCAGTAATCGCTTCACTTGCTTCACTCAATAACCTGAGGTAGAATCACCCAGCCCTAGGTAATCATCCACCTTAATGCTCTTCAAGAGACCCAGCACCACTTCTGTCTTGATCTCCAAATGCCCTGGCATATTAGCATGCTCCACACCAATCCCACTATCCTCCAAATCCTTCTCCTGGGTGAATACCAATGCAAAGTGCTCATTTAGGATCTCGCCCACATCCTGTGCCTCCAAGCACAAGTTCCTTCCTTTATCCTTGAGTGGTCCTACCTTCTCCCTCGTTAGCATCTAGTTTTTAATGTACCTATAGGAAACTTAGGATTCTCTTTAACTCTACTTGCCAAGATCAATTCCTGGTCCCTTCTTGCTTTCCTAATTCCTTTGCTTGAGTTCCTTCCTGCTTTCTTTATATTCCTCACAGGTCCTGTCCAGTTTTAGCTTCCTAAACCTTATATGTGCTGCTTTTTCCCTTTTGATTAAATTCACAACCTCTCTCATTATCCAAAGGGTCCAATGCCTTGCCCTCCTTATCCTTCCTCCTAACTAGAACATGCCGGTCCTGAACTCTCCCCAGGGGGTCTTTAAGCAGTTCCCACATGTTTAATGTGGACTTGCTTGGTAACAGCTCCTCCCCATTAACACTCCTTAGCTCCTGCCTAATACTGATGTAATTTGCTGTTCCCCAATATAAAAGCTTGCCACAATATGTCCTGACTTATCCTTGTTAATAGCTATCTTCAAACTTAAGGAGTTGTGATCACTGTTTCCAAAATGGTCTCCCACTGAAAGGACAGTCACCTGGCCAGGTTCATTAACCAGTACAAGGCCCAGCACGGGTCCTTCCTCTAGCTGGACTATTCACTTCCTGTTTCAAGAAACCTTCTTGGAGCATTTAACAAATTCAGCACCATCTAAGCACCTTGCTGAAAGGGTGTCCCAGTCATTACCAGGAAAGTTAAAGTCACCCACTATGGCAAACCTGTTGTTGTATCTTTCCATAATCTGCCCACATATTTGTTCCTCAATCTCTCAGCGGCTCTTGGGGAGAATAGAATATAATCCATCACAGTGATTGCACCCATCTTATTTTTGAGCTCTCCACATATTGCCTCTGTCAATGACCCCTCCAGTGCGATCTCTTTAAGTACAGATGTAACTTTCTCCCCAATTAGTAATGCAACTTCTCCAACTCTTTTACCTTCTTCTCTATCTTCTCTAAAACAACAAACCCCTAGAATAATGAGCAGCCTGCCCTGTCCCTCTTTCATCCAAATCTCTGTAATAGCCACACTTCATAGTCTCATGTACTTGTCTAGGCTCTAAGCTCATCTGCCTTACCTTTAATACTCCTTGCTTTGAAATAAATACACTTCAGCTCATTAGTACCATTGTGTTCATTTACCTGTCTCTGCCTGCCCTCTCTTTCTGACTTACTAGTCCCAATACCTACTATTCCCTCAATCCCTCCACTTGGTGACCTGCTGCTTCGGTTCCCATCCCCCTGCCGCTCCCTGCGAGGATTTTGGCTCCCCTCCAGCTTAGGTGGGACCCATCCCTCTTGTACAAGTCACCCCTGCCCTAGAAGAGGTCCCAATGATCCAAGAACCTGAAACCCTGCCCCCTACACCAGATCCTTAGCCACACATTCATCTGTCCTGTCTTTCTATTCCTCGCCTCACTAACACATAGTAATGGCAGTTAACCCAGAGATTACTGCCCTCAAGGTCCTGCTCTTCAGCCTCTTTCCTCACTCCATTTACTCACTCCACAGTACCTCATCCCTCTTTCCTCACTCCCTGTACTCACTCCACAGGACCTCATCCCTCTTTCCTCACTCCCTGTACTCACTCCACAGGACCTCATCCCTCTTTCCTCACTCCCTGTACTCACTCCACAGGATCGCATCCCTCTTTCTGCCTCTGTCATTGATACCAATGTGCCCCACGATGTCTGGCTGCTTACCCTCTCCCTTAAGAATTTCATGCAACCGCTCAGAGATGTTCTTGACCCAGTCACCAGGGAGGCAACATACTGTCCCGCAGTCTCAAAGGTGGCCACTGAAATGCTTATCAGTGCCCCTAACTAGTGAGTCTCAGACCATTATGGCTGGCTTGGACATTGCCTGATCCTGCTCTACAGCAGAGCCAGTCGGGATGGTGCCACATTCTGCTGCTGTTATTCCCTCTCTGCCCCCCCACCCTGCCCCCAACAGTATACCTGTTAGAGGGGAGAATGGCCACGGGAGACTCCTGAACTACCTACATGCATCTCCTGGCAGTCACCCTTCGACCTGACTGAACCTGTGGTGTGACCACCTCCCTGTAACTAATGTCTCTCACACTCTCTGCCCCCTGTAAACTCCTCATTGTGTCCAGCTGTTGTTCCAAATGAATAACGCAGTCTATGAGGAGCTGCAGCTGTCACACTTCCTGCAGGTATAGTCTTCAGGGACACTAGACTGTTCGCTGATCTCCCACATTTGGTAGGAAGGGCACCCAAATGCCCTGACTGCCATCTCTGTTCTTTTACACGGAGATAAAAGACATTTACTGTCTCTGATAAAAGACACTTACTGTCTCTGGTGAAGGGTCTAGGCCCGAAATGTCGGCTCTTGTGCTCCTGAGATGCTGCTTGGCCTGCTGTGTTCATCCAGCTTCACACTTTGTTATCTTGGATTCTCCAGCATCTGCAGTTCCCATTATCTCTAAAAGACGCTTACCTTGCCTTTACCTTGCTCATTGAAGCCTAGTGTTCACCTCAGCCCACACCAGCAGCACTTCCACCACACTGTAACCTCTCTCAAACTAGTTTGTTGCTACATTTCAATTAACTGGTTAGTTAAATTACATTGCAATCTTTATGAACAGACCAAATACCTTCTAGGTCACAATAAATTTTCGAACAGGACCTCTCACTTGCTCCTCTGTGTTTGTCAAATAAGATGTGTGATTTCCTGCCCTCACCCCTCAGAGAAGGCCTGGCCAATCAGAGGCTGACAGCTCTCCAGGAACCACCAGCACCACTGGGAGATATGGCCATTGCCAGTCCTGCAGTGTAGCCCAGACAATTTTACACTGGGCTGGTGGCAGAACCAGAAACAGGTCATGACCAAATTACTGTGCTCAGGCTAGAGGGTGAGAGCTGTGGCAGCACTGAGGTAGACAGGCCAGGGTGCAGGGCTCTGGGGGTGGACTTAAGACCCATGTGCATAAGAGCAAACTTCCAATGAAGCTAGGGAGGGTTCCAAGGGGTATGCTGTCTTCCATGCCTGCCAACAGTAAAAGCTGTTGATTGAAAGCTTGGATATTGGGAAAGAGTATTAGCCCGGCTGATGTTATTACTGGTCAAGCCAGATCCCAGATTGAAACTGGCTTGATATTTGTTTAGTTTTTATTTGACAAAAGCTTTTAAAACATGCAGTAAAATACATTCTCATCTATCCCAATGCCATCAGCTCATTATCACGTCAGGAACTCACTCTGTCATTTTGAATTTAAAAACTAATATGACTCCAGAAATACTGAGAAACTAATCATCGCCAGTTAAACATCACCTCCCCCCAACTTCCATATACCACTGACCAAAACCCATTTGCCACTCATTCAAAATCCAAATTTCCTAAATAAATGATATTAAAATGTATACAAATTACAAATTTTATATCCCAGAAATGTAGAGCACTTCAGAGTGCATGCCTCAAATTTTTATAGATAATGGGAAAGGTAGAAAAGGTGGTCAAGCAGGTGTAGAGAATATTTCCTGTATTGCTTGAGGTATTGAATGTATGAGCAAGGCTGTTATTGTTAGAATTGTACAATCACGAGTTAGCCATATGTATGGACAGCATGCAGGTCTGCAGGACAGCTCATTACAGGAAGATGTAATCATATTCAACAGGACACAAGGGCTGTTAATGGGAATGATGAATGTTACCAGTTAGGGTAGGCTTAGCTGGAGTTATTTTCTTTGGAATCCAATAGGCAGATGAGATTAAATTCAGGTCTATAACATTACAAGGGCCCTAAGAAGAACGAAGAGCAAGAAGCTAACTTCCTCAGCTGAGACACACTGAAAATCTGAGAGATGGATTGAACTTGGCAGAGGCTAAGAGAGTATGTGAGGAGAAACCTAATGAGGTGCTTGGGAGTCTGGAGGTCCCTGTTTTAAAAATTCATCAAGATAAATGTAAGTGGATGTGTGCTTGGAAGTTCCATGATGAAGAGAGTTAGGGAGCACGAGCTGGGAATGGAGATTATGCTGGATAATTGTTTTTTAGCTGGGATAGACTCAGTCCGCTGAAAGATGTCCTTCCCTATGTTTGTGTGGTTTTAAGTAGACCAAAGGAAGAAAAGAAAGGCATTGTCAAAGCTGCCTGCTTTTTGCACTGATTTGATATAGAACATGGAACACAGAACATAGAACATAGCAGCCCAGAACAGGCCCTTCGGCCCTCGATGTTGCGCCGACCTGTGAACTAATCTAAGCCCCTCCCCCTACACTATCCCATCATTATCCATCTGCTTATCCAAGGACTGTTTAAATGCCCCTAATGTGGCTGAGTTAACTACATTGGCAGGCAGGGCATTCCACGCCCTTACCACTCTCTGAGTAAAGAACCTGCCTCTCACATCTGTCTTAAATCTACAAAAAAGACTCTCACTGTCCACACTATCTAATCCTCTGATGTGACAACACTCTGGTGCACAGCCTCATTTATGAAGATGTTAGATGCTGCATAAAATCTCCTAAGCTTATATTTTGCTTTTATTTTCTTGTTATGATTGCAGTAGCGATGTGTTTTTCCTGTATGAGTTCCTTTAATAATTAGCCACCAGAGGGCTATGCTTCACATAACAGCATTGTGCTCCTACTCTGGGACAATAAATGAAATGTGTGGTGAGGTTTCTAACTCCGCAGAATGGGCCAGAGATACTCACCTGACACAGGCACTTGCGTTACCAAGTCAGTGTTTGTGATTCCGTATCTGTACACTGTATCTGTCACACAGGCATCGTTTAGCTCAAATACCACCGAGTCAGTTCCATTTCTGATACATTAGTCATCTCAAGTGACACAACTCGTTAAAAAAGTCAAAAGATTTTATTTGATTTCGGGTGCAGCACTACTCCTGTCAGCAATTTGTTTTGTTACTGAATCTTGTGCCTGACTGTTTCATGTAAGTGTCCTGCATTTTAAATGGTCAAACCTCAACATTTTTACAGACCCAGTTGCTTGACATGTTGCCAGTTCTATGGAACCACCAACCTCCATCTTGCCCAGATTACACATGTGCATCCTCCGAAATGTCCTGTTTTATAACAAAGACCAAATGCCAGGAGGAAGTCTGACAGCTGTTATTGAACCCTGAGGAAGCTGGTGGCTGTATCCATCAATAAACTCCTCTCTCTTATGGATCCCAGTGTCATCAAGGACCTTTTCAATTCAATTGCAACTTTATACCAGCCCAGCGAGCAGTTAGCGTTTCATTAGTTACGTGGAAGTTTTCCTAAATTCAGATTGATTGGTGTGTGTGTGTGTGTGTGTGTGTGTGTGTGTGTGTGTGTGCGTGTGTGTGTGTTTGTGTGTGTTGTATTCGTGTGAGTATCATACAGGATTGGACAGGATCAAGGGAACAGACAGGGATTTGAACAGACCTGTCATCACCAGTCTTTATTCTTCAACTGAGCATCCTCCCAGCACGAAGCCCTGGAATACCACATAGAGAATCCCAAGTCCTGGAGCAGCGTGGACTTCATACATCAGACCCGCCATCCCCAGAAACAGCCTGGTCAACCTTTGCTGCACTCCCTCGAGAGCAAGAGCATCCTCTCTCAAAAAGAGAGACCAAAACTACACACAATATTCCAGGTGTGGTCTCACTAAGGCCCTGCATAACTGCACCATCACACCCCTGCTCCTGGACTCAAAACCTGTCACAATGAAGGCCAACATACCATTTGCCTTCTTTACTGCCTGCTGCATCTGCATGCTTATCTTCAGCGACTGGTGCACAAGGACACCCAGGTCCCACTGCATACTCCCCTCTCCCAATTTACAGCCATTCAGGGAGGCATCTGCCGCCTTGTTTTCGCTTCCAAAGTGAATAACCTCATATTTATCCAAACTATCCTGCACCTTCCATTGATTTGCCCACTCACCCAGCCTGTCCAAATCATGCTGAAGGATCTCTGCAGCCTCATCACAGCTCACCCTCCCACCCAACTTGGTATCATCTGCAAACTTTGAGATGCTACGTTTTGTTCCCTCATCCTAATCACTAATATATATTATGAATAGCTGGTGTCCCAGCACCGATCAGGATCAAAAACAAAGTTGCTGGTAAAGCTCAGCAGGTCTGGCAGCATCTGTGGAGAAAGAAACAGAGTTAACATTTCAGGTCTAGTGACCCTTCCCCAGCACGAATCCCTGTGGCACCCCTTGATGCCATACTCAGTTGAATGCAGACTTGATGTCAAGGGCTGTCACTTTCATCTCACCTCTGAATTCAGCTGTTTTGTCCATGTTTGAAACAAGGCTGTGATGAGATCAGGAGCTGGGTGGCCCTGGCGGAACCCAAACTGGGCATCACTGAGCAGGTTATTGCTGAGCAGGTGCTGCTTGATAGTTCTGTTACTGACACCTTCCATCACTTTACTGATGATCAAGAGGAGATTGATGGGACGGTAATTGGCCGGGTTGGATTTGTCCTGCTTTTTAAGTACAGGATGTACCTGGGCAATTTTCCATATTGTCAGGTAGATACCAGTGTTGTAGCTGCATGGGAGCTGTAACTTGAAATCACATGGAGTGAATTGAATTGGCCAAAGACTGGTGTCTGTAATACTGGTGACCACTGGAAGAAGCCGAGATGGATCATCCACTCAGCTCTTCTGGCTGAACATTGCTGCAAAAGCTTCAGCCTTATCTTTTGCACTGATGTGCTGGGCTCTTCCATCATTGAGGATGGGGATATTTGTGAAGATTCGTCCTCCAGTGAGCTGTTTAATTGCACACCAGATTTACGGCTGGATCTGGCAGGACTGCAGAGCTTAGGTCTGATTCGTTGGTTGTGGGATCATTTAACTCTGTCAATCACTTGCTGCTTTCGCTGTTTGGCGTGTGCGTAGCCCTGTTTGGTGGCTTCACCAGGTTCATACCTCATGTTTAGGTATGCCTGGTGTTGCTTCTGACATGGCCTCCTGCACTCTTCATTGAACCAGGGTTAATCCTCTGGCTTGATGGTAATGGTCGAGTGGGGGATATGCTGGACCATGAGGTTACAGATTGTGCTGGAGTATAATTCTGCTGCTGTTGATGGCCCACAGCCCCTCATGGATGCCCAGGCTTGAGTTGCTCGATCTGTGTAAAGTCTGTCCCATTTCGCACGGTGATAGTGTCACACAACACGATGGAGGACGTTCTCAATGTGAAGGAGGGGCTTCATCTCCACAAGGACAGTGTGATGGTCACTCTTACCAATACTGTCATGGACAAATGTAACTGCAGCTGGCAGATTAGTAAGGATGGGGTCAAGTATGTTTTTCCCTCTTGTTGGTTCCCTCACCACCTGCCACAGACCCAGTCTAGCAGCTATGTCCTTTAGGTCCTAAACAGCTTGATCTGTAGCACCGCTACCAAGCCACAGTTAGTGGTGGGGATTGAAATTCCTCACCCAGAGAATGTTTTGTGTCCTTGCCACCCTCAGTGCTCCCTCTGAATGTTGTTCAACATGAGGGAGTACTGATTCCTCAGCCGATGGAGGGATCAACAGGAGGTTTCCTTGCCCATGTTTGACGTGAAGACATGAGACGTCATGGGGTCTGGAGTCAATGTTGAGGGCTCTCCGAGCAACTCCCTCCCACCTGTATACTACTGTGCCACCCCCTCTACAGGATCTGCCCTTCAAGCAGGACAGGACATATCCAGGGATGGTGGTGGTGTCTGGGACATTGTCTGGACGGTAAACGCCTGAGAGTTATACGGAGAGGCCAGAAAGCCTGGGACTGTTTTCCTCGGGGTGTAGGAGGCTGAGGGGTGAATTTGTAGAAGTTTATGAATTCATGAGGGGCATAGATAGGGTGAATAGCCCAGGTCTTTTCCCCAGGGTAGGGGAGTCCAAAACTAGGGGGCACAGGTTTAAGGTGAGAGGGGAAAGATTTAAAAGGGGCTTGAGGGGCAACTTTTTAACCTAGAAGGTAATGCATAGATGGAACGAGCTACCAAGGGAAGTGGTATATGCAGGTACAATTACAGCATTTAAAAAACATTTGGACAGGTACATGGATAGGTAAGGTTTCGAGGGATATGGGCCAAATGCAGACAAATGGGATTAGTTTAGTTTGGAAGACATGGTCAGCATGGACAGGTTGGATCAAAGAGTGTGATTCCATGCTGTATGACTCTACTTTTAAACACTATCTCTGCTTAAAAACCAAGAGAAATGTTAGAGCAAATATCATCCAGAGGAATGTCTCACTTTGCATAACTTTCAAAGTTGTTATCCATTCAGTTCATTTTTAAACTGCCTGTTTTATTCTTGAGGAATGTTGTGTGAAAACTGGAATGTAGAGTGAATGTATTTCTTCAAAGTGCAATATTTCAGGGGCATCTTAGTGTGAATGTCCAAGATCATCAGTGTGTTCTTACACTGAGCATGATGCTCAATAATAATCTGCTCAGTGACCACCCCCAACACCTCCACCCCACCCCTACCCAGGTCACTCAGCTCCTGATTTCATAAGCTGGATGAGCTGGCCAAGGATGCTTAAGGAGTTGATGGTAGAGTGGCAGTGACAGACATTTAAAGAACACAAGGATGAACTTCAACAACTGTACACGTCTGGCGCAAGAGTAAAGCAGGGAAGGAGGCTCAACAATGGCTAACAAGGGAAATCAGGGACATTGTTTAAAGCCAAAGAAGAGGCATGTAAATTGGCCAGAAAAAGCAGCGAACCCGAAGACTGGGAGAAATTTAAAATTCAGCAGAGGAGGACAAAGGGTTTAATTCAGAAGGGGAAAATAGAATATTAGAGTAAGCTTTGGGAAAACATAAAAATTGACTGCAAAAGCTTCTATCGATATGTGAAAAGAAAAAGACTGTTGAAGACAAAGGTATGTACCTTAGACTTAGCATAAAGTGAATTCATAATGGGCAGCAAAGAGATAGCAGATCAACTGAGCAAATACTTTGGATCTGTCTACACTAAGGAGGACACAAATAACCCTGCGGAAATGCTGCAGGACAGAGGGTCAAGCATGAAGGAAGAACTGAAGGAAATCCTTATTATTCAGGAAGTGATATGAGGAAGATTGATGGGATTAAAATCCAATAAGTAGCTGGGTCTGAGTACAAGGAAGTGGTCCTACAAATAGCAGACCCATTGGTGACCATTTTCCAACAGGCTATAGACTCTGAGAGAGTCCCAGTGGACTGGAAGCTAATGTAACCTCACTTTTTAAACCAGGAGGGAGAGAACAAACAGGGAATCAAAGACTAGTTAGCCTGACTTTGGTGGTGGGGAAAATGTTGGAGTTAGTTACTAAGGATGGAATAACTAAGCATTTAGAAAGTTGTGACAGAATCAGTCCCAGTCAGCATGGACTCACTGGAGAGAAATCATGCTTGACCAATCTTCTGGAATTTTTTTGAGGATGTCACCAGCAGAGTGGACAATGGTCAATCAGTGGATGTTGTGTATCTGGACTTTCAAAAGGCTTTAGACAAGGTTCCACACAAGCGATTAGTGAAGAAACCTAAAGGTCATGGTATTGGAGGAAATGTAATGACATGAATAGAGAACTGTTGGCAGATAGGAAGCAGAGAGTTGGAATAAATGAGTGGGGTGCTGCAGGGTTCAGTGCTGGGATCCCAGCTGTTGACTCTATATACTAATGATTTGTATGAGGGAATTGAATGCAATATCTCCAAATTTGCAGGTGACGTGAAGCTAGGGGCAATGTGGACTTGAGAAGGATGCTAAGAGGCTGCAGGATGACTTGGACAAGCTGGTTCAGTGGATAAATGCAATATAATGTGGATAAATGTGGGATTATACACTCTGGTCACAAAACAAGGAAGGCAGATTATTATCTGAATGCTGGCAGTTTAGGAGTAGGGAAGGTGCAATGAGACCTGGGTCCCATAGTGGAACAGTCACAGTAAGCAATGAGGAAAGCTAATGGCATGTGACCTTCTCAGCAAGAGGATGTGAGAATAGGAGTAAGGAGTTATACAGAGCCTTGCTGAGGCTGCACCTTGAGTATTGTGTGCAGTTTTGGACTCTGAGTCCGAGGGAGGACGTTCTTGCTATTGAGGGGGTCCAATGACGGATCACCAGACTGGTTCCCGGGATGACAGGACTGGAATATGAGGAAAGACAGGATTGACTGGGCTTGTAGTTACTGGAATTTCAACGAATGAGGGGGGATCACATCGAGACATATGAAATCGTGATGGCAAAATGTGAGGCTGGATGAACACAGCAGGCCCAGCAGCATCTCAGGAGCACAAAAGCTGACATTTCAGGCCTAGACCCTTCATCAGAGAGGGGGATGGGGTGAGGGTTCTGGAATAAATAGGGAGAGAGGGGGAGGCGGACCAAAGATGGAGAGAAAAGAAGACAGGTGGAGAGGAGAGTATAGGTGGGAAGGTAGGGAGGGGATAGGTCAGTCCAGGGAAGACAGACAGGAAGACCTGGACTGACCTATCCCCTCCCTACCTCCCCACCTATACTCTCCTCTCCACCTATCTTCTTTTCTCTCCATCTTCGGTCCGCCTCCCCCTCTCTCCCTATTTATTCCAGAACCCTCACCCCCATCCCCCTCTCTGATGAAGGGTCTAGGCCCGAAACGTCAGCTTTTGTGCTCCTGAGATGCTGCTTGGCCTGCTGTGTTCATCCAGCCTCACATTTCGTTATCTTGGATTCTCCAGCATCTGCAGTTCCCATTATCACTGAAATCCTGATGGGATGGACGGACGAGATGTGGTAAGAATGCTCTTCATGTTGAGGATGTCCCAAAACTAGGGGTCACAGTCTGAGAAATGGGCGGGGGGGAGGTGGGAGTGGGGAGGTGAGCTATTCAGGACGGAGCTGATGAAAAATTTCTTCCCTCAGAGAGTTGTGAATCTGTGGAATTCTCTCCCACAGGAAGCTGTTGGGGCCAGTTCATTAGATATATTCCAGAGGGAGCTGGATATGACCCTTGCAGTGTAAACAGGGAGGAAATGTTTATACTCATGAAAGGATCAGGAATGAGAAGCCACAGATTTAAAACAGTTAATAAAAGAGGCAAAGATGATATGAGGAAATGCGTTTTCACATAGCAAGTCGTTAGTGCTAGGAATGCATTGCTATGAGTGTGTGGAGACATGTCTGTGATCTGAAATATGTAAACTGGAATTCGATAGTTAGCTAAAGAGAAAGAATGTATAGGATAATGTGAAGAAGGCAGGAGACTGGTGTGTGGTGATAACCAGCACCGACCTGAGGGGCCAAATGTCCTAATTTTGTGCTCTGACATTTCTTGTTTTGGTGATCTGTGTCAGGTAAACTGACCTTTAGTTTTCTGCTTTCTACCTCTCAACCTATCCGAATAAAACTGTTACTTTCCAATGCACTGCCACCCTTTCAGAAACTGAGGAATTTGAGAGGGTTATAACCAAGATATCCACTGTGTCTTTTAAGACAGGAGAATGCAGGCCACCTGGTCCTGGGGTCTTGTCATCTGTTAGGCCCAATTGTTTTGCCAATTTCTTTTCGCTGGCAATGGTGATTAATACCCCTCGCTCTCATTCATCACCTGATTCTCAAGGAGTACTCTTAGCCTTCTACAATTGATCTGTTCAACACCTCTGCAAATTCAGCCAGTGAAATTCCTCTTTGTACAACATATGCCACTCTGAGCTTTCCGATGTCAATGCGATTCTGTTTAGATGGGTCGTGAAAGCAGCATTGAAGTAAACATTTAGCCATGTTTTTACTGAATTGTGAGCTATTTCTTCTGTTCATAATCATTTCTTGCAGCCCTTTCATGATTCGCAAAGATTTGTTTTTAGGGACTGATTGATTCTATTAGCAAGGGACCAGTAACAGAAACAAGTGAAAGTTTCACTACTTATTGTTATTAATTTCTGTTTATTTGCCAGAACAGATTAATTTTTTGCAGCTTGTTTTAGAAAACCCATGAATAATATCTTGACTGATTTAAAAACTGCCGTTGAATTTACACTGACTGGAAGTGTTCCAGCATTTAATGTAACCGAATTTGTGTTTGCTGAGATAGGAGCCTCCTGCAATATTCTTCAAAAACAGTTCATTCATAACGTTCAGGATTTAACTGATCACATTACTGTGTGTTTTGAGAATGTTTATTACTTCAATCAGCTTTTTGCTCTAACAGAATTTACAAAGCGTTGTAAAATACACTCATTTCCCCTAAAGATACAAAATATATTTAAAATATTGCGGCACTGCTTTGACAGCTCGGTTTTAAAACATTTTATTCACATGAAGATTGATGGTGCACTAACTGAAAAACAATTGGTATTTCTTTGCGACTTTCATTCTTTATATTTCATTCTTAATTTTGGCAAGTGTTTATTTCACCCAGCCATAAAGAAGACAAAAAGAAATCATTGGGCAGAATCTTTCCAGCCCATGACCAGTGTGGGCTATGGCCAGAATGATCGGAACATCACAAGCAATGTCTCACCAAGATTTTCCTCAATGTCAACAATGAGAATTCACACTTTCAAGTCACGGGCTAAATGTTCATAGAATCCCTACATGTGGAAGTGGGCCATTTGGCCCATCAAATCTACACCAACCCTCCAAAGAATATCCCACGCAGACCCACCCTATCCTTGTAAGCCTGCATTTCCCATGGCTAATCCACCTGCACATCCCTGAACACAAAGGGGCATTTAGCACAGCCAATACCACCCTACCCAGCACATCTTTGGACTGTGGAGGAAACCCACACAGACACAGGGAGAATGTGCAAACTCCACACAGACAGTCACCTAAGAGTAGAATCGAGCCTGGTCCCTGGGGCTGTGAGGCAGCAGTGCTAACCACTGAGCCACCGTGCTGCCCATGTTGAGATGAGTTTCTCAATTTGAGTAGTGAGAAGCCAGTTTGAATAGATTGCCATGTATTAACAGCCCTATTTCTATCAATTTTTTATTTCTGTTCTTCATTCACGGAACGAGACTGTCACTGACCAGGCAGCATTTATTACCCATCCCTAATTGCCCCAAGGGCAGTTGAGAGTCAACCACATTGCTGTGTGTCTGGAGTCACATATAGACCAGACCAGGTAAAGATGGCAGTTTCCTTCCCTAAAGGGCATTAGTGAACCAGATGGGTTTTTCCAACAATTGACAATGGATTCATGGTCATGGTTAGATTTTTATTTCCAGATATTTATTGAATTCAAATTCCACCATCTGCTGTGGCGGGATTCAAACCCGTGTCCCCAGAACATTACCTGGGTCTCTGGATTAACAGTCCAATGATAATCCCACTAGGCCATCATCTCCCCCTATCATTAACACGTACGCTCCCATTCTACCTCATGCTGGAAAGAAACTAGACACTAAGAGTTCACAATGTGAAAGTCCAAGTAGGTACACAGTGACTCCAGGTCACCAGCTGCTCCTCTGGGTCTCTGTCCTGGACAACATGCACCAACTCCCCAAGGCACTCTCAGTGGGCAGTGACCACACACTCAGGGCATGTACCAGCCTCACCGTATCCTCATGGCCATCTCTGACCCACTTACAGGAATGCTCTGCTCTTCAATGCTGCACTCTGCAGCACGCTGCCACCTCACATTGACAGAAGTCACATGACACCAGGTTATAGTTCAACGGGTTTATTTGGAAACATAAGCTTTCAGACCATGGCCGCTCCCTGCAGTAAGTACTGCAGGGACACGCAGCCGGCTGACAGGCTGGGCCTGGGAACATTTCACCTCTGCTCACTTGCTCTCTTTGCACCTGTTCACTTTGTACCTACTTGGATGTTCACAGCACACCTGCCTTTCCTTGCCTTTTGCACCTTGCCTCCTTCCCTAGAGCTAACAGGCTCACAGCGTTAATGTCTTACCTTGTCTTTTGCACAGACACACAGTGAGTACTGATCAGTCAACGGGTGAGCATGCTGCTGCGTTACACTAATCTCACACATAGGGTCATACCGCATAGAAACAGGCCCTTCAGCCCACCATGCCTACACTGACTAACAAACACCAAACTACACTAATCCCATTTACTTTCCATAGCTTGCTCTGCCCCAGGATTTGAAGAGCTCACCCAGCTGCTGCACCATGTGTTTATACACGGCTAATACACACTCACACACACACACACGCACAAACACACTCACACACACTGACAGGCAAACTCTCATATACACACACACAGCCACACTCACACTCACAAACACGCACACACACACACACACACTGACAGGCACACTCTCATATACACACACACAGCCACACTCACACTCACAAACATGCACACACACTCACACACACTGACAGGCAAACTCTCATATACACACACACAGCCACACTCACACTCACAAACACACACACACACTCGCACACTCTCTCTCACACACACATTCTCTTTCATACACTCTCTCTCTCACACACACACACATACACACACACACTCTCACACACACACACACTCTCTCTCACACACACACACACACACACACACACACAAACACGCACACACACACTCGCACACTCTCTCTCACACACACATTCTCTTTCATACACTCTCTCTCTCTCACACACACACACACATACACACACACACTCTCACACACACACACTCTCTCTCTCACACACACACACACACACACACACACACACACACACACACACACACACACTCACACTCTCTCTCTCACACACTCACACCTAGAACATAGAACGTAGAACATTACAGCACAGTACAGGCCCTTCGGCCCTCGATGTTGTGCCGACCTGTGAAACCAATCTGAAACCCATCTAACCTACACTATTCCATTGTCATCCATATGTTTATCCAACAACCATTTAAATGCCCTTAAAGTTGGCAAGTCTACTACTGCTGCAGGCAGGGCATTCACGCCCTTAGTACTCTCTGAGTAAAGAACCTACCTCTGACATCTGTCCAATATCTATCACCCCTCAATTTAAACCTATGTCCCCTCATTCTAGCCATCACCATCCAAGGAAAAAGGCTCCCACTGTCCACCCTATCTAGTCCTCTGATCATCTTGTACGTCTCTATTAAGTCACCTCTTAACCTTCTTCTCTCTAATAAAAACAGCCTCAAGCCCCTCAGCCTTTCCTCATAAGAACTTCCCTCCATAGTAGGCAACATCCTGGTAAATCTCCCCTGCACCCTTTCCAAAGCTTCCACATCCTTATAATGCTGTGACCAGAACTCTACACAATACTCCAGGTGCAGCCGCACCAGAGTTTTCTACAACTGTAACATGATCTCATGGCCCCGAAACTCAATCCCTCTTACAATAAAACCTAACACATCGTGTGCCTTCTTAACAATCCTATCAACCTGGGTGGTGCCATCTTTCAGGGATCTATGCACATGGACACCGAGATCTCTCTGCTCATCCACACTAACAAGAATTTTACCATTAGCCCAGTACTGTGTATTCCTGTTACTCCTTCCAAAGTGAATCACCTCACACTTTCCCACATTAAACTCCATTTGCCACCTCTCAGTCCATCTCTGCAGCTTATCTATGTCCCTCTGTAACCTGCAACGCTCTTCCGCACTATTTACAACTCCACCAACTTTAGCGTCATCTGCAAATTTACTAACCCATCCTTCTACGCCCTTGTCCAGGTCATTTATAAAAATGACAGACTTCGGTGAGCCCCAAAACAGATCTTTGCGGTACACCACTAGTAACTGAACTCCAGGATGAACATTTCCCATCAACTACCACCCTCTGCCTTCTTACAGTCAGCCAATTTCTGATCCAAACCACTAAATCACCCTCAATCCCATGCCTCCGTATTTTCTGCAATAGCCTACCATGGGGAACCTAATCAAATGCTTACTGAAATCCATATACACCACATCAACCGCTTTACCCTCATCCACCTGTTTGGTCACCTTCTCAAAGAACTCAATAAGGTTTGTGAGGCACGACCTTCCCTTCACAAAACCGTGCTGACTATCCCTAATCAAATTACTCCTTTCCAGATGATTATAAATCCTATCTCTTACAATCCTCTCCAACACTTTACCCACAACCAAAGGTCACTGGCCGATAATTACCAGGGTTGTCTCTACTCCCCTTCTTGAACAGGGGAACCACATTTGCTATCCTCCTGTCGTTTGGCACTATTCCTGTAGACAATGATGAGTTAAAGATCAACGCCAAAGGCTCGGCAATCTCCTCCCTGGATTCCCCGAGGATCCGAGGATAAATCCCATCCGGCCCAGGGGACTTATCTATCTTCACACTTTCCAGAATATTTGTTAAAGTATTTCCAGTATTTGTTAAAGTACCGCACTCTCACACACACTCTCTCTCTCATACACACACACCACACACACACTCTCACTCTCATACACACACCACACACACACTCTCTCTCTCATACACACACACCACACACACACTCTCACTCTCATACACACACACCACACACACACTCACTCATACACACACACCACACACACTCACACACACACACACACACTCTCATACACACACACCACACACACACTCTCTCATACACACACACCACACACACCAAACACACACTCTCTCCTACACACACACTCTCTCTCTCTGACACACACACCGCACACACACTCTCTCTCTCATACACACACCACACACACACTCTCTCTCTCATACACAGACCACAAACACATACTCTCTCTCATACACACACACCACACACACACTCACTCATACACATACACCACACACACATACTCTTTTTCTCATACACACTCACCACACACGCACTCACTCTCTCATACACACACACCACACACACACACAGTCTCTCATACACACACACCACACACACCAAACACACACTCTCTCCTACACACACACTCTCGCTCTCTCTGAAACACACACCGCACACACACTCTCTCTCTCATACACACACACCACACACACACCACACACACACAACACACACACACTTTCTCTCATACACACACACCAAACACACTCTCTCTCATACACACATCACACACACACTCTCTCTCTCATACACACACACCACACACACACTCTCTCTCCCATACACACAAACCACACACACCACACAGACACTCCCTCTCTCATACACACACACCACACACACACTCACTCATATACACACACCACACACACACACACTCTCTCATACACACACACCACACACGCACTCACTCTCTCATACACACACACTCTCTCTCTCATACACACACACCACACACACACACACACACACACACACACACACACACACACACACACACACACACACACACACACACACACACACACACTCTCATACACACACACCACACACACCAAACACACACTCTCTCCTACACACACACACTCTCTCTTTGACACACACACCGCGCACACACTCTCTCTCAGACACACACACCACACACACACTCTCTCTCTCATACACACACAACACACACACACTTTCTCTCATACACACACACCACACACATTCTCTCTCTCATACACACATCACACACACACTCTCTCTCTCATACACACACACCACACACACACACTTTCTCTCATACACACACACCACACACACACTCTCTCTCTCATACACACCACACACACCACATACACACTCTCTCTCTCATACACACACACCACACACACACTCACTCACTCTCTCATACACACACACCACACACACACTCTCTCTCTCATACACACACACCACACACATCACACGCACACTCTCTCTCATATACACACACCACACGCACTTACTCTCTCATACACACACACTCTCAAACACATTCACACTCTCATAAACACACACCACACACACACTCTCACTCTCATACACACACCACACACAGACACTCTGTCTCTCATACACACACACCACACACACACACTCTCTCATACACACACACACACACACACACACCACACACACCAAACACACACTCTCTCCTACACACTCTCCCTCTCTCTCTCAGACACACACACCGCACACACTCTGTCTCATACACACACAACACACACACACACTTTCTCTCATACACACACACTACACACACCACAAACACACTCTCTCATATACACACACTTACTCTCTCATACACCCACACCACTCACACACTCACTCTCTCATACACACACCACACACACACACACACTCTCTCTCATACACACACCACACACACACACACTCACTCTCTCATACGCACACACCACACACACCCTCTCTCTCTCATACACATACCACACACACACACACACTCTCTCTCATACACACACACCACACACACACTCACTCATACACACACACCACACACACACACTCTCTGTCTCATACACACACACCACACACACACACTCTCTCTCATACACACACACCACACACAGCAAACACACACTCTCTCCTACACACACTCTCTCTCTCTGACACACACACACCGCACACACTCTCTCTCTCATACACACACACTCTCTCTCTCATACACACACAACACACACACACACTTTCTCTTATACGCACAACCACACACACCACACACACATTCTCTCTCTCATACACACACCACACACACCTCATACACACTCACTCACTCTCTCATACACACACACTCTCTCTCATACGCACACACCACACACACACTCTCTCTCATACACACACCACACACACCTCATACACACTCACTCACTCTCTCATACACACACACTCTCTCTCATACGCACACAAACACACTCACTCTCTCTCATACACAGACACCACACACCTCACACACACTCACTCTCTCTCT